>NW_024070188.1:46137804-46812804 GCF_014754425.2 Oryx dammah | reverse complement strand
TATAATGACTCAAAGAGAGTCAAAATATTTACCATTATAACATATTGAGAAATCCAAACACATTATTAATTGCTGCACACAACTGCTAAGGAAAGGAGAGGAAGATTATTTTTATTATTTTTGATGAAACCCCTTTTAATGATTAAGATTCACTATTTCCTAGCCGTATATCATCCCATACCTGGAAAGCAGAATAGCTTCAAAAGCAATTTTGCTGATCCTGCAGAGAATGTGGAATGTTGCAATACTATAGTATTGATTTTTTAAAGATCCCATGCATAACTGTGTAGTGGGTTTTTTTTTTTTAATAGAAAAGATACAATTATTTAGTCCTCCGTCAGCATGAAAACACCCTTCTCCCCATCTCTGCAGTGGCCTTTGCTCTCTTGTTTAGATCAGATCCATTCCTGTCACTTTATTTTGTTGAGCTCATCGTTTTAGTTTCTTCTAGACTAGTTGGGAGACTGCTGTGTTCCTTGCCAGCTTCAGGCCTTTGTACAGCCATCTTTGTTTATATCTCTGTGAAACACAGGATTAGTCTTCTCAATTCTCCTGTAAAGGAAATGTCACGAGTATGTAATACCTACACCTTGGGCTCTGCACTATCTTTGATCATTCCCTGAACTCTGTCTTTGAGCCTAGCCACTTAATAGGTGTGTTCTTAGCCTCTGACTCTGTCCAAGAATTCTGCCTGAGTTCTCAGTGTGATTCGCTGCAGCATGTACCTCTCCAAGGGTCTCGCTCCAATTTACTAAGCAGATGCATCAGGATATCTGTGCTCGAAAGGTTTAGACCTTGAGACTATGTCTCTCTGCAAAGTGTGATGGGGCTTCTCTGTTCTTAACAATTTTGAGAGGAGGTGGAGAAAAAGTCCTTTATCAAGCCTGTCTTGCATGAAATATTCCCTTGGTATCTCTAATTTTCTTGAAGAGATCTCTAGTCTTTCCCATTCTGTTGTTTTCCTCTATTTCTTTGCACTGATCGCTGAGTAAGGCTTTCTTATCTCTTCTTGCTATTCTTTAGAACTCTGCATTCAGATGCTTATATCTTTCCTTTTCTCCTTTGCTTTTCACTTCTCTTCTCTTCACAGCTATATGTAAGGCCTTCTCAGACAGCCATTTTGCTTTTTTGCATTTCTTTTCCATGGGGATGGTCTTGATCCCTGTCTTAATGTCATGAACCTCCGTCCATAGTTCATCAGGCACTCTATTACATCTAGTCCCTTAAATCTATTTCTCACTTCCACTGTATAATCATAAGGGATTTGATTTAGTTAATACCTGAATGGTCTAGCAGTTTTCCCTACTTTCTTCAATTTCAGTCTGAATTTGGTAATAAGGAGTTCATGATCTGAGCCACAGTCAGCTCCTGGTCTTGTTTTTGTTGACTGTATAGAGCTTCTCCATCTTTGGCTGCAGAGAATATAATCAATCTGATTTCAGTGTTGACCATTTGGTGATGTCCATGTGCAGAGTCTTCTCTTGTGCTGGAAGACAGTGTTTGCTCTGACCAGTGCATTTTCTTGGCAAAACTCTATTCGTCTTTGCCCTGCCAAGGCCAAATTTGCCTGCTACTTCAGGTGTTTCTTGACTTCCTACTTTTGCATTTCAGTCCCCTATAATGAAAAGGACATCTTTTTTGGGTGTTAGTTCTAAAAGGTCTTGTAGGTCTTCATAGAACAGTTCAACTTCAGCTTCTTCAGTGTTACTGGTTGGGGCATAGACTTGGATTACTGTGATATTGAATAGTTTGCCTTGGAAATGAACAAACATCATTCTGTCATGTTTGAGATTGCATCCAAGTACTGCATTTTGGACTCTTCTGTTGACCATGATGGCTACTCCATTTCATCTAAGGGATTCCTGCCCGCAGTAGTAGATATAATGGTCATCTGAGTTAAATTCACCCATTCCAGTCCATTTTAGTTCACTTATTCCTAGAATGTCGATGTTCACTCTTGCCATCTCCTGTTTGACCACTTCCAGTTTGCCTTGATTCATGGACCTGACATTCCAGTTTCCTATGCAATATTACTCTTTACAGCATCGGACCTTGCTTCTATCACCAGTCACATCCACAACTAGGTATTGTTTTTGCTTTGGCTCCATCCCTTCATTCTTTCTGGAGTTATTTCTCCACTGATCTCCAGTAGCATATTGGGCACCTACTGACCTGAGGAGTTCCTCTTTCAATATCCTATCATTTTGCCTTTTCATACTGTTCGTGGGGTTCTCAAGGCAAGAATACTGAAGTGGTTTGCCATTCCCTAACAGAAGCAGAAGATATTAAAGAGGTGGCAAGAATACACAGAAGAACTGTACAAAACAGATCTTCATGACCAAGATAATCACGATGGTGTGATCACTCACCTAGAGCCAGACATTCTGGAATGTGAAGTCAAATGGGCCTTGGAAAGCATCACTATGAACAAAGCTAGTGGAGGTGATGGCATTCCAGTTGAGTTATTTCAAATCCTGAAAGATGATGCTATGAAAGTGCTGCACTCAATATGCCAGCAAATTTGGAAAACTCAGCAGTGGCCACAGGACTGAAAAAGGTCAGTTTTCATTCCAATTCCAAAGAAAGGCAATGCCAAAGAATGCTCAAACTACCACACAATTGCACTCATCTCACATGCTAGTCAAGTAATGCTCAAAATTCTCCAAGCCAGGCTTCAGCAATACATGAGCCGTGAACTCCCTGATGTTCAAGCTGGTTTTAGAAAAGGCAGAGGAACCAGAGATCAAATTGCCAACATCCACTGGATCATCGAAAAAGCAGAGTTCCAGAAAAAGAGAGTTCCAGAAAAACATCTATTTCTGCTTTATTGACTATGCCAAAGCCTTTGACTGTGTGGATCACAATAAACTGTGGAAAATTCTGAAAGAGATGGGAATACCAGACCACTTGACCTGCCTCTTGAGGAAGCAACAGTTAGAGCTGGACATGGAAAAACAGACTGGTTCCAAAAAGGAAAAGGAGTACATCAAGGCTATATATTGTCACCCTGCTTATTTAACTTCTATGCAGAGTACATCATGAGAAATGTTGGACTGGATAAAGCACCAGTTGGAATCAAGATTGCTGGGAGAAATATCAATAACCTCAGATATGCAGATGACACCACCCTTATGGCAGAAAGTGAAGAGGAACTAAAAAGCCTCTTAATGAAGGTGAAAGTGGAGAGTGAAAAAGCTGTCTTAAAGCTCAACATTCAGAAAACGAAGATCATGGCATCTGGTCCCATCACTTCATGGGAAATAGACGGGGAAACAGTGGAAACAGTGTCAGACTTTATTTTTTTGGGCTCCAAAGTCACTGTGGGATGGCAGCCATGAAATTAAAAGATGCTTACTCCTTGGAAGAAAAGTTACGACCAACTTGGATAGCATGTTGAAAAGCAGAGACATTACTTTGCCAACAAAGATCAGTCTAGTCAAGGCTATGGTTTTTCCAGTGGTCATGTATGGATGTGAGAGTTGGACTGTGAAGAAAGCTGAGCGCTGAAGAACTGATGCTTTTGAACTGTGGTATTAGAGAAGACTCTTGAGAGTCCCTTGGACTACAAGGAGATCCAACCAGTCCATTCTGAAGGAGATCAGCCCTGGGATTACTTTGGAGGGAATGATGCTAAGGCTGAAACTCCAGTACTTTGGCCACTTTATGTGAAAAGTTGACTCACTGAAAAAGACTCTGATACTGGGAGGGATTGGGGGCAGGAGGAGAAGGGGACGACAGAGGATGAGATGGCTGGATGGCATCACTGACTCGATGGATGTGAGTCTGAGTGAACTCTGGAAGTTGGTGATGGATAGGGAGGCTTGGCGTGCTGCAGTTCATGAGGTCGCAAAGAGTCGGACACAGCTGAGCGACTGAACTGAACTGAACTGAACTGGAGAAAAAGTAAAATAACTATGAATTAAGAGTTATATTTTAAGCCAGTAGGGACTTAAAAAGCATCTGCTGTCATTTTAAAATTGAGGATCCAAATATATTTCTATGCTATAGCTCACTCAGTGAATATGATATTATTAGTTCTAAGCATCTTGCTATTAGTCTGATCCACAACTGTATCAAACATTAAATGTTAGATAAAATATATATTTAAATATATGGCCCCAAGGACTATATCTTTCCCAATCCCAGAATCCTCCAGGAGTGTTTTGTCTCAGAAGTTTCTGGGCCTTTTGTAGTTCTGTTTTCTTCTTTCCAGTTCCACTTAAGTTCATAAGATCTATATAATTAATCATCCAATACCATTTCTGCTCCTGTAAGGTGAACCTGATAAATGATGATAATTGCCAATGATTTTATAACAATTCATGGCTTTGGGTGGATTTAGCAAGTTTGAAAATGGATCCGTGTACCCTGACTTGCTTCATTTGGTTGATTCCCTGGGAGAGAGTGCCTAGGAATGTTTTTTGTTTTAGCGAGCTGGTGCATCTGGGTACCTACTTACGAGTGTCAAGTCATGGGTTCTAGGTACCATACCATTTGTGTTAAAGTTCACTTCAATAAACAGTTAAGAACCGCTACATGTAAGGATTGAATTCCTCAATAATACCTACTTAAAGTAAATTAGTTATAGAATTAGTTTTAAAATAGATTATTTGGTGCCTCGGGCTTTAATTAAATGAAGTGAACAGCAGTGAAGTAAAATGTGAGCGGTGTTAGGTGAGCTTGTATGAAGGGAGATATGGCCTCTATCTAGGCTGGGGCATCTGGCCTGACAAATCACATTTCATGGTGGTCATACCGCCACAAGTGAGCAATACTCTTTAAAAAGACCCATGAATTTTAATAACACTTCTCATGACTACTTTACATTTAAGACGTGTTAGAACTTCCAATCAACCTTTTAAAATGAAGTAGAAAACTAAAGGTTGAAAGTTCGTATCTGCCACAGGCTTCTCATAGTAAAGGAGACTTTTTAGTTTTACGAATTGCAAATGCAGGTACTGCTCTTCTCTGTTTCCGTTTTTTCCTCCCTGTTCATCTTATCCAGCAGTTTTCACTGTTTCGAAGGGTTTCACGTTTTAATGCCTTTTCCATAATTTATTATAGATTCTGGAAGGTGATCATCGGTGTGAAGACTCATGGGAGACTTATTCTTAGAGACACACAGAGCTCTTAGCCTAGCTTTTGAAAGTTCAAGCCATTGCCCCCAGAAACTGCCAACGAATTTGCCATTTTGAGAATGAACTAGTCTGTGCTATGAAGTGAAGTTACTTAATTTTAAGCTTCTTCGCAGCAAGGATCACTCCTTGCTCTGAAGAGAGATGTTCTATAAGTTAACTTTGTTGTGATACCATGGTGGTGGTGCAGAATGAATAGGTTGGTTCTTGCCTAGAGCATTTCTTTTTGCTGTTTTCTCTCCTCAAGTGGGTCATTAATGAGCCAATGACTGAAAATAACATTTTTGAAACCCAGTATTTTCTGGCTAATTCAGTTCAGTTCAGTTCAGTTCAGTCACTCAGTCGTGTCCAACTCTTTGCGACCCCATGAACCACAGCACGCCAGGTCTCCCTGTCCATCACCAACTCCTGGGGCTTACCCACACTCATGTACATTGAGTCAGTGATGCCATCCAACCATCTCATCCTCTGTCATCCCCTTCTCCTCCTGCCTTCAATCTTTCCCAACATCAGGTCTTTTCAAATGAGTCAGCTCTTCACATCAGGTGGCCAGAGTATTGGAGTTTCAGCTTCAACATCAGTCCTTCCAATGAACACCCAGGACTGATCTCCTTCAGAATGGACTGGTTGGATCTCCTTGCAGTCCAAGGGACTCTCAAGAGTCTTCTCCAACACCACAGTTCAAAAGCATCAATTCTTCTGTGCTCAGCTTTCTTTATAGTCCAACTCTCACATCCATACATGACTACTGGAAAAACCATAGCCTTGACTAGATGGACCTTTGTTGACAAAGTAATGTCTCTGCTTTTTCATATGCTGTCTAGGTTGGTCATAACTTTCCTTTCAAGGAGTAAGCGTCTTTTAATTTCATGGCTACAATCACCATTCTGCAGTGATTCTGGAGCCCAGAAAAATAAAGTCAGCCACTGCTTCCACTGTTTCTCCCTCTATTTGCCATGAAGTGATGGGACCAGATGCCATGATCTTTGTTTTCTGAATGTTGAGCTTTAAGCCAACTTTTTCACTCTCCTCTTTCATTTTCATCAAGAGGCTCTTTAGTTCTTCTTCACTTTCTGCCATAAGGGTGGTGTCATCTGCATATCTGAGTTTATTGATATTTCTCCCAGCAATCTTGATTCCAGCTTGTGCTTCATCTAGCCCAGTGTTTCTCATGATGTACTCTACATATAAGTTAAATAAGCAGGGTGACAATATATAGCCTTGACATACTCCTTTTCCTATTTGGAACCAGTCTGTTGTTCCATGTCCAGTTCTAACTGTTGCTTCCTGACCTGCATATAGGTTTCGCAAGAGGCAGGTCAGGTGTTCTGGTATTCCCATCTCTTTCAGAATTTTCCACAGTTTATTGTGATCCACACAGTCAAAGGCTTTGGCATAGTCAATAAAGCAGAAATAGATGTTTTTCTGGAACTCTCTTGCTTTTTCAATGATCCAGCGAATGTTAGCAATTTGATCTCTGGTTCCTTTGCCTTTTCTAAAATCAGCTTGAACATCTGGAAGTTCACGGTTCATGTATTGCTGAAACCTGGCTTGGAGAATGTCAGCAAATTTGGAAAACTCAGTAGTGGCCACAGGACTGGAAAATGTCAGTTTTCCTTCCAGTCCCAAAGAAAGGCAATGGCAAAGAATGCTTAAACTACTGCACAATTGCACTCATCTCACACGCTAGTAAAGTAATGCTAAGAGTCTGGTTAATTAAAAGTATTTAAATATCTCTGAGAAATAGGATCCCATTGTTTTAGGTTTTCCATTATTAGCAGAATGGACTCCTAACTTTTATAGTGGTATACACTTGAACCTCTAGGATAGTAGAGGAGTAGAAACATATGTGAGTTTGAGATGGAGTAGTCTTGTTCCTCAATGTGGTTAGATATTATAGTCTTATTGCCTCAGACCTTTCAGATGATTATAGAGTCTCATGGGCTTGAAGAATTTCAAGTTACTTCCAAGGGCACCCAACTGTATGTAAGTCTCCAGTATCTTAGGGTGGAAATGTTTTACTAAACATCCAATTAAAATAATTTGGAGTCCCTGTTGCACATATAGCTGCAGGAGGTATAAGACTATTTAAAAAAACCTGAGGACTTCTGGTGAGGCAGGCTAAGTAGACAGGGTGGGAAAGGCCAGTTATGTTCCTGTGGCAGTTGCTTTGCATCCCACACTCCATCTCCAACTTCAAATCATGACCTGCCTTCTTCTTCTATTTTCTGTTGCACCCAGCTCCACTTAAGGGTGATCTCAACCTTTCCTCATTCCTCAAGGCAGTATAATACAAAGCTGATGTTTGAAGAGACTTTGAATGAAGGGTGTTAAATGGAAAACATGGCTTAACTCCAATAACCAGTATTATTCAATCTATTAGAACATGTGCTCTGAAACATACACCTCAGGGTGTGAATACTGGCTCTACCTCTTCTCTTTGCTGTTTTTCAGGAGTGTATAAGTCAATGTTCTTGGATTCACAAGAAAGGGACACACCATGATGAAGGTTGATTGCAGGAACACTGGAAAAGGGGGCCAGCCTGAGAAACTATCTTGTCTTCTGCAGGAGGCTTAGGGGTCCCAGGGCTTGTGACTGCAGGGGACTTGGGGATGGAGGTGCAGTAAAATTCATAACAATCACCTGGCTTAAAGAGTCTGTTTGCTCTTTGTCCACTTAATAGTGCTCCTGTTTTCCAAAAATAAACAATAACAATAATAGCTAACTCCACTGGTTTGCTACTGCTGCACAACAAGCTGCACAATCTTTTGTGTGTGACTGTATCACATACGTTGTGCATTGACTGAAGTTCAGCTGATCTGGGTTGGGTTTTCTGGGCAGTTCTTCAGGCTGCAAGATCTGAGAAAGCCCTACTTCTCATCATGAGTCTGGGTAGCTCAGCTCTTTGTGTCTCTCATCATCCTTGGAAAAGGAGGTGAGCTGGCACATGTTCTTTCCATGGTGGTGGTCAAAAAGGAAGGCACACAAAACTTTTAATGCCAAAGGCCAGAACTGACAAAATTTCACATAAAACTTCTAATGCCAAAGGCCAGAACTGACAAAATTTCACCCATACGCCATTATCCAGAGTGAATCATGTGGTCAAGCTTAAATTCAAAGAGTGGGCTATGCACTGACCCCAGGTTGGGGTCAAAGCAGGGTATGACCCCTTGCAGTCGGAATGGCTCAAGGCTGTGCCTTTTGACTAATACATTCCTGCAAGACAGCAAAGGAAAGATAAAATATGTATCAGTTACTTTGCATCCCCTTTCTTTTTTCAGTATTTCTTCTAAATTACCATCCTGGTGCAGCAGATGCTTTTGTCCTGAGAGTCGAAGCACTTCTTTCCTGAATCCTTTCAGCACATCGTTGGGTTTCTTTGTGCTCCTGCTTCTCTAACTACAGTGGCCTAATAATACTTGCCATCACCCAGCTTCCTCTCAGGGAGTTGGAGGGGATTAATGAGACAGTGTTTGCAAAGCACCTGGAGTCTCCGGGAGGAAAAGGCACAGCAGTCATATAAATGTGGATATCTGGAGCCGGCACTCATTTGTCTCTGTGTATCTATTGCAGATAGTTTGGTATCTTTGAGGCAATAATTTGGAAGGTACAACCTTGTGCCCTTCTCTTAGTAAAGGAGAGTGTTTTGCTGGGGGCCGAGATATTTTTTTCCACCCTTTTGGCCTTGCCGAGCTTTTTAACGATCACTTCCATGCTGCCTGTCTCTAATCTGCTGAGAGATGCTGTCGGTACAAACTGTACTGTGAGACTGTGAGAAAATTACACCACAGCCCACATGGAAGCCCTGCTTTTGGTTCCAGGATGTCTGTTGGGACCGCTGTTAAGAATATGTGTCTAGAGAAGGAGCTCATTCTAATTCTTGGTGCACAGGTGAGTTAATAAGTGTGTGCATTGAGACCAAGAGCTGATGTATCAAAGATGTGACTCTCCATCACCTCAGGGGTGTTCTTAATAGTGGTGCCGGCTTTTTTTTCCCCTTTCATTTTCGTCAAAATGTATCAAGGGCTGTCACTGCTTCTCAAAGAAAGCACTTATTAATATGTATAAGGCAAGACTGTTCCTTTCTAAGAATTAACTTTACTCACAATCATTACATCCAACTGTAACGCATATGGAGAAAAAAGGCAACACACACACACACACGCACACGCACACACACACACACACACACGCAAGCATGAACCCTAAACAATAAAACAGCACCACAGCTCTGAACTTTCCCAAGGTAGAAAATGTCACGTATTAATGCAAAATCAAGCACAGTCCCTTGCTTCTTATTTTTCTCTCTGAGGTTGTAGCATTTGCTAGATGATTTTATGTGTGTGTGTGTGTGTGTATAGTTTCTGGGTCTAACTATGCTTTATTTTATATGATATTTTGTGTATATATCAGCAGCTAAATAATGGTCTGTGAACACTGTTAGAGCCCCATTTCCATTTATTTTAAATGGGTGACTCCTATTTGTCTTAGACCATGACCTGTATTTTATTTATGCTTGTTTTAACAGCTAGATGGTCAGTGATTCAAAACATCAACTTTTCAGGAAGCTCTATGAACCCATTATTTTTCACGAATATTACATTTAATTTCTCTTCTGTAGAGACTGTTCATCCCAGGAATATATATTCCTTTATTTATTGGGGATCTACTGAATATGGATGCCTTGAGGAGTCACAAGAAGGTTGAAGGTCTGGTCTTCATTCTGAGTCATAATCATAGCAAACAATCCTTAAGTGTTTGCTGCGTGGGTTGTTCTTTATATTCATTATCTTAATTAATTCTTATAACAACATTTGAAGTTAAGTATTAATTGTTATTATCCATATTTTATGGATGAAGAACTGGAGACAGAGAAGGACAAAGCCACTTGTTGAAGGGTCTCTCTTACCCTAGGGCCTGGGTTGACTCTGTGCTTCAATGGAAACTCCAAAGTTCCTCTCTTTAGGGGCTTGTATTTTTTTTTTTTTAGGGTTGCCGTAACAAAGCCACTGGGGGCTTCTCTGGGGGCCCATCTGGTAAAGAATCTGCCTGCAATGCAAGAGACCTGGGTTCGATCCCTGGGTTGAGAAGATCCCCTGGAGAAGGGAATGACAACCCACTCCAGTATTCTTGTCTGGAGAACCTCATGGACAGAGAAGCCTGGAGAGTTACAGTCCATGGGAGTCACAAAGAGTCAGACGCGACTGAGCAACTAACACTTTCACTTTCTTTCACTTAACAAAGCCACCAAAGGCCAGTTGCCTTAAACAACAGGAATTAATTTTCTCACAGCTCTGGAGGCTGGAAGTCCAAGAACAAAGAGTCAGCAGGACTGGTTTCTCCTGAGGTCTCTGCTTGGCTTGTATCTCTCTTCTCCCTCTCTCTTCACATTATCCTTCTTCTGTACGTGTTTGTGCTTTGAATCTCCTCTTTTATAAGGACACCTGTCAGGTTGGGTTAGGGCCTACCCCAATGAACTCATTTGACTTTAATCACCTCTTTTAAGACAAATCTCCAAATGCAGTCACATTTTAATGTACTGGGGTTCAGGACTCTAATGTGTGAGTTTTGGAGGAGACGATTAGCCAATACTAGGCCTTATTGACGGAGAAGGCGATGGCACCCCACTCCAGTACTCTTGCCTGGAAAATCCCATGGACAGAGGAGCTTGGTAGGCTGTGGTCCATGGGGTCTCGAAGAGTCGGACACGACTGAGTGATTTCCCTTTCACTTTTCACTTTCATGCATTGGAGAAGGAAATGGCAACCCATTCCAGTGTTCTTGCCTGGAGAATCCCAGGGACGGGGGAGCCTGGTGGGCTGCCATCTACGGGGTCACACAGAGTCGGACACGACTGAAGTGACTTAGCAGCAGCAGCAGCAGGGCTCATCGAAGCCGAGTTTTTGTAGGTTCTTCTCTTCTCTCACCTCAGGGGTAAGAGACTTTGCTAGACCAAGAGTAATAAGGAAGACTCTCCATCTTTCTGTGGAACTGGAACTTTGAACATTGTGGCCAGGTGGAGACTCGGAAGCTACTTACTTTCCAGACTGACATATCCTTCCAGCAAGACCTCGTGACATTTGTGAAGGAAAGAGGAAGGCCAGAGTTCTGTACGGGGTGGCTGCACTCCTCTGCTGTGCAAGCAGAGAAGAATGGCCTTGCTCCTCAAGGGATGGAGGGAAGAAAATTGTCAATGTGTGAGGTAGGACAGGACAGGAGAAGAACTGCTGGACAGATGAATAATCCAGATCAGTATACCAGTTAATCAAAAGTGCCTCACCCCAGACCACCACTCTCCTGTTTGGGCTTTTCCTGTGCCACCTCACTTCTGCCTCATGTCCCATGGTCAGTTTTCACTCCCAACTCTACATGTAGAAAAGGCCCATTCCAAGTGACATTTGTAATACTGACACAGAGGAGGTAGCTCTAGCCTTCAGCCTGTTTCCTTTTTATTATTACTTTTGTTTGTGGCTAAAATGTGCTGTGCTGTTGTTGCTCAGTCATGTCTGACTCTTTGCAACCCCATGGACTGTAGCCCACCAGATTCTTCTGTCCATGGGGATTCTCCAGGCAAGAATACTAGAGTGGGTTGCTATGCCCTCTTCTAGAGGATCTTTCCAACCCAGGAATCAAACCCAGGTTTCCCACATTGCAGGTGGATTCTTTATTGTCTGAGTCACCAGAGAAGCTGTGGCTAAAATAACGTAAAAATCAGAAACATAAGGAGTCAAATATTTAACTTCCTTCCTTCCACTCATTGCCTGTAGGAACAATTACAGACTGGGGATGTTGGGTTGATAATGTACTAGGAGAGAAAAGCTGGGCACAATAATTGTGGTCTAGGCTCTGATGTCATCTCTGCCACTTTAGGCAACTCACGCATGTTTTCCATGCCGTATCTTTCATGCCTGAGAAGCGGCACTTGTAATCTATGCCTCACAGATATGAGACCTGCCTTTGAGTGTTATGCGTGTGTATGTGCTAAGGCACTTCAGTTGTGCCTGACTCTGCAACCCCATGCAGTATAGCTCACCAAACTCCTCTGTTCATGGAATTCTCCAGTCATGGAATCCTGGAATGGGTTACCATGCCCTTCTCCAGGGGATTTTCCAGACCCAAGGATCGAACCCACATTTCTTATGTCTTCTTTGCCACTAGCTCCACCTGGGAAAGCCCAAAGTGTTAGTCACCCAGTTGTGTCCAACTCTGTGTCTCTCTGGAGCTTTCCAGCCTCCTCTGTCCATGGAATTCTCCAGGCAAGAATACTGGAGTGGGTAGCCATTCCCTTCTCCAGGGCATCTTCCCAACTCAGGGATCAAACCCAGGTCTCTTGCATTGCAGGCAGATTCTTTATCATCTGAGCCACTGACGGGGATTAAATGGGATAACAAATAGGAAGACTTTAAAATTTTTTCATCATTTTATTTATTTGGCTGCACCAGGTCTTAGCTGTGCATGCTGGATCTAGTTTCCTGACCAGGATCAAATGCAAGCCCCCTGCATTTAGAGCACAGGGTCTTAGCCATTGGACCAAAAAGGTCCAGGGAAAGTATTTTTAAACTTTGACAGAGTGGAATTCAAATGAAAGGATTCAGAAAATTTTGCATTGGGGGCACAAAAGTTTTATCTTTTCTCTATTCTAGCTTCACAAAAAAATGTTTTCCATGACTGGGGATCACTCAGGATTAAGGTTAGAGCATGGAAGTAGAGTTAGCATACAGCCAGGTGAGTCTTTGGGATCAAGATAAAGATAAGCCTCTGTGCTGTCAGGCCGCCAGGGTTTCCCGAAGTTGGTTATCTGTGTGGCAAGCAAGGAGTGCTGCTCTAAGCAATCACATCTCTCTCTGCATATCAGAACATTTGACGCAGCTCCAGATTAAACATCTGAGCAATACATTTCTATCTGGGCACGCAAATTGAGATCCTTTCCCCGTTTGTTGGTTTTTTTCTGAAGGATGAATTCACACCTTAATTTCTTTCTGTTCTTATTGAAGGCATATGGGGTGAGGTGGGTTACAGTCATTGGTCATTTTCCCAGTCTCTCCTCCCCTCTGGTAGTGGGCAGATTTTATCTGATGTGTGTGTGTGTGTGTGAGCAGCCAGAGGGCCTGTTCTTTCAGAGGAAGTCAGTTCCATCAATTTACTCCACATCATCCAGGAAAAGGCTTGGCAGGTTCCTTAGCAGGGGTGCCTTCCCTGATGCTGAGCAAATTTCAGAATCGAATCTCTTTTTGGTGGTTCCAAGCACCCAGCTGTTTGAGGAGACCCTTCTGTTCTCTTCCTTTCTGCCCTAACCAGGGAGCTGTGACTCTAGCTCTGGGCCCCACAGTGATGCAGTTCACAGTGGAGCAGATGGAGGATGCTCTTCCTTTCTGGAGTAGCCATGGCAGCCTGGGCCAGTTCCTGTGGGGATTTTGCTGTGTTCCATGAGTGCTTTGGGTTCCCTGAGAGCCCCAGAACCCAGAACCACCTCTGCTCTTGCTCTCCTCTGGCTTTTCCAGAGCAGATATGTCCAGGAGCTCAACTGTAGGTTGGCCACCCAGGCTTATAGAGGCTTCCAGGTGGTAAAGAACCTACTTGCCAGTGCAAGAGATGTAAGAGACACAGGCTTGATACCTGGGTTGGGAAGATCCCCTGGAGGAGGGCATGGCAACCCACTCCAGTATTCTTGCCTGGAGAATCCTATGGACAGAGGAGCCTGGTGGGCTACAGTCTGTATGATTGCACAGAGTTGGATGTGACTGAAGCGAGTTAACATGCACACAGGTTTATAGCTGTGTCCAAACTGAAGCCAAAACTTTGCCTCTCGGTTTGGTTTCCTCTTCAGACACCTACAGTAGTCTATTCTGGATTTCTAAGGGTTAAAGGGTGATGAGACAATTGCTCTGTCCTGTTGGTCTATTGATGTGGTGCAATGCACAGCTCTGTAGGTAATCCAACCAGCTGAGTGATTGGATTGCCTCCACAACCCCTGCTTTGCTGTGATCTGCCCATGCCCCACTCCCCAAAACATATTTCAAGGCTTGGGATGAAACATGAGAAACACAGTCATCTAATATTTTCTCAACTTCAAAATAGTGATGTCGAATGATTACTTGGGATAGAGTTTCTCAGCCTAAAGAGCCATAAATTTGTCCATTTGTGGAACTGAGGCCACCAGAGACTATGTCTGGTAGTTTGTAAATTCAACATTCCTATGATGATCAGTAATTCATTTATGACTTCTCCCCTTGGGCACACCGCAGTAGAGAAACGATTACTCAACGGGAGAGATATTTAATATTCTCTGCTCTTGACTGTCAATGGCATTGTATTGTCTGTGACTTCCTGTCCCGGAACTTCTTCATTTAGTTGAAAGGGAAACCTACTCACCTACTACTGAGCACCCAGTGGGAGAGCTCCCCATGCCTGGGCCCTTGTCCCTGAATCAGTTGGAGAGAAATGTTTCCTGTGATGGAAAATGCTTTGAAATCAATGGTGAAGAGACCTGAAGAGTAAGATTTTTCTTTTCATGCTTTTTGGAAACCTTTTTTTCCGGTGTTTATTTCAAAGACTTAAGTGTACTTTGGGGGGCCCCTAATCATCATAAGCCCTGGGAATTTACTTCTCTGCAGCTGCTCCCCCTCCCCAAGCAGCACTGCATGGAGCAAAATAATTGTCTGTTTCTGCAAGCAGCCTCCTGCGCAGATGGAGTCTGATTAGCATGCGTGCTTGCAGCAGTCCACTGCTCTAACCACGTTCGGAAACCCAGCCACCGAGAGAAATGTGGGCTTGACACTCATTAACATTCCCTGGCTCCCTGGGAAATACACATAATAGGGTAAAATTGCCATTAAGGAGAGCAACACTTGAGGGAAATATCTGCTCAATAAAGACAGAGGTTCTTCTCATGAAGAGCAGAGGAAAAATCCAGATGCCCATACAGGGTGAAAGAGACAGCCTCTTCATGTGAGTGGAGATGACCAGAGTGCAGGGGGTCTGCGACCCTAAGGAGTCCCACTGTCCTGCACTGGATTGCAATTGGCTTATTAGTATGCAGATGTTTCTCAGGCATATTTCAGTCTCAGCAGATCCCAGAAACAGCTCAATGATTTTTCTCTCCATGGTTATCTGTATTAACCTTAAGAAAAAGGCAAACATGGAGGGAGCAGCTCTGAACACTGACGTGGAGCCCTTAGGTTAAAACTTCTTTTATCCTAGGATAGGGGAATGATATCCTTGATATTTTCTCTGCTTGGAACTTGGGGTTCTTAGTGGAATATGGTGAGGTGCCCTGTGACATAGATAGTTCCTATGCCAGGTCTAGATTTGCTTTTACATCCCTAGGGAGCTTTGATTTGACTTCTTGGTTGCCTTTGAATTGGAGTGATAGCCTTGTAACTCTAGAGGACTGTGTGTAGAATGTGCTGACACTGATAAAAGCAGTTGTTATTAACATTTGGGAAGACTGTCCAAGGAACAGCACTGAAAGATATTTAAACCACTCCAGGTTCCTGGATATTTTAAAATTCCCTTTGAAGAGACTTGAAATGATATCTGAGTTAATTTCTTATTGTTGACTCACATTCAGGTGTAGGTCCCTGAAAGAAAAACTTAAAACTCATTTTTATTTTATTCTCATTTAACCAATGAAATGCTCCATCTGGTTGTTCTTACAACAACTGTCCTTGACGACTGGCAGGGAGGAGCAAGGTGCCTTGCTGAGTCTGTGTCTTGCATAAAGTTATTGATGTATTGAATAAGTTATCTAAAGCAGCGGGTTTCTTAATGTCTGGTTGAGGAGTTTTAAATTCCTTCCTGGGATATAATACCAATTTGTGCAAATACTATTTTGATTCTTTTATCTCCAAATGGCCTTAATTTGATGTTAGGCGTCTGCACTGCATTTCAATTTCATAGGAAGCAGCACCCGGTGCTCCTGATTAATAACAACAATACTTGTATTTGCATAGCAGGTTAGGATGTGCAGTACTTTTTCACGCATTTTCTCCAACTCAGTGCTCACAATATGTCAGAGAGGGCGTTACTCTCATTTATTAGATCAGGAAACCAATGTTTTCACGGCAATTTATTTTGCAAAAGCAGAATTTGGACTTGAAACTCCAAGCCTTTTGAATAATACAGAACTGCCCATCCTTGTTGGACAAGCCCTTTTGTTAGAAACATTAATTCATTAATGCAAATTCCCAGAAATTGACTTAAGGATCTGCATCTTGTTTGGCTACAATTAGGTGAACTTAACATGTGTGCTCAACGTGGTAAAAAGCAGGTTTTTTGTTTTTTGTTTTGATCAGGAGCAGATGATTATTAAAAAGAAGTGTTTCTTTAGTGAGCTGTAATGCTAGTACTCTTCTTAGATTGGAGTGGTTGGTACTCGTAATGCTCACTTGGATCTTTCTGCCTTTACATTTAATGACGCATAGGATCATTGTCCTACTCTTCAGGCCTAGTGACATGACTTGATACTGTAGTGAAAAATTATCAACATCATCATATCATAAATGCTGTTTTTATTGGATTGTACTCTTTAAGATCAACCTATTAGACAAAATATTGAATGTTAAATCATAGTTGTAGAGCAAAAGGTGACTGTTATCAACCCTGGCAATGTGAAAGTAGTGGTAGAGATGACAGAAGGAAGATGTGTGGTGGGAAGATGTGGAGGGAGGAGAGGGTTCTAATTTCTTCACCTAACATAATGGAAGGTCAAGATATATGATTTGAAGTTGATGGCGCCATATATAGAATGCTAGACACAGTATTTAAAGTTTTAAAGTTAAGCAGTAGAAGGACTACAAGTAACCTAATAAAACCTGATGGGGACAGAAAGAAGAGACAGTATCACTGAGCTACTTTTCTCAGCTTTAATATTACTGAATCAAAAGTTAATGTTTACAGACGTGCCTGGTGGTCCAGTGGTTAAGACTCCACTTTCCAATGCAGGGGACTGAGGTTTAATCCCTGGTGAGGGAACTAAGACCCCACATGCTGTGGGATGTAGCCAAAAATTTTTAAAAGTTAATGGCTATAGTTAAGGAATCATGAAGGAGATGTTTAACATATTTATGACTGCCAATGACTTAATTGTGATTCCAAAGGGTAGTGGAACTGAGTGGGGAGTGCAGCTGAAAACTTCCCTTTTTCCCCATCAGTTCAGTTCAGTTCAGTACAGTTCAGTCACTCAGTCGTCTCCGACTCTTTGCAACCCCATGAATCGCAGCACACCAGGCCTCCCTGTCCATCACCAGCTCTCGGAGTTCACTCAAACTCATGTCCATTGAGTCGGTGATGCCATCCAGCCATCTCATCCTCTGTCATCCCCTTCTTCTCCTGTCCCCAATCCCTCCCAGCATCAGAGTCTTTTCCAATGAGTCAACTCTTCGCATGAGGTACCCAAAGGACTGGAGTTTCAGCTTTAGCATCATTCCTTCCAAAGAAATCCCAGGGTTGATCTCCTTTAGAATGGACTGGTTAGATCTCCTTGCAGTCCAAGGGACTCTCAAGAGTCTTCTCCAACACCACAGTTCAAAAGCATCAATTCTTCGGTGCTCAGCCTTCTTCACAGTCCAACTCTCACATCCATACATGACCACAGGAAATTCTGTACAATTTGATTTTTAAGTAATGCACAGTAATACTTTAAAATTTTTTAATCAGCAAGGACTTTGCCATGGTTTTTCTGCCCTAGATTGGTTGGGGTATCTGTGTGAAATTTGTAGTGACCGGCAGGCCAGACTTTGAATAGACTAATGAGTTATGGTTGTACTAAGCCAGCAAAGCCCTGGGCCATGCGATGCTGGCTTGAGCCATGTGCTGCAACAAGGAGTCACACCTCAGCCTGGACCACGTGCCAGCAGACCATGTATTTGTTGTGACGTCACCACTAACTGGCTCTGATACTTGGGCAAGTATGATGTCTCAGTCTCTTCATTGACAAAACGTGGGGGTTCAGGGCGTTTCTCTGGTGGTCCAGTGGCTGAGATACTGCACTTCCAGTGTAGGGGGCATAAATTTGATCCCTGGTTGGAGAACTAAGATTCTACATGCTGAGAGACATGGCCAAAAGCTGTGAGAAAAAAGTGGGGACTCCTTCCTAACTTGGACTTTCTGTTTTTCTATAATTCTGTTTTATTTTTATTTGCAAGATGTACAAAGTTATGAATCTTTTGAAGCTGGCATTGCAACCTTAGCCAGATGATCTAAGAAGTTATTTTAGAGTCACTTGCTGTCTATGTCACCCAACAGTTATCAATCATAGTTATGTCCTGAACAGTGTTAATCAGACTCAAGAATGTGTTAGTTTATTGCCAATAAGTTTCCTTTTTGTTGTTGTTTTGTTTTGTTTTAAATATAAATGTATTTATTTTAATTGGAGGCTAATTACTTTAAAATATTGTATTGGTTTTGCCATACATCGACATGAATCCACCACGGGTGTACACATGTTCCCCATCCTGAACCCCCCTCCCACCTCCCTCCCCATACCATCCCTCTGGGTCATCCCAGTGCACCAGCCCCAAGCATCCTGTATCACGCATTGAACCTGGGCCAATAGGTTTCTTAATTAAATTATGAAATGGTTCAAAAGAGTTTATGTTTCGGAAATGGAATTAAAAATACATTCTATTTCATCAATTTTTTTTTTTTTACAGTTTGAGCTCCTTATTATTTAAGATTTTTCAGATACGTTGTCAAATTTCCTTAAAGCAAGTAAGAACCTAACGTTATAGAAGGTTGTATTGTTGATTGTGCCTATGGGACAGCTTTGCTCTGTCCCATATTGGAATTGACCCAATCACAGTTTCCTTAAACCATTATACTTGTTATATTTTCATGATTTGAGTTTTGAGACTTTCAGTAATAAATTTTATATGGAAGAAGATGACAAAAATGAGTTAATACTTTTTTTGCTTTTTCTTTGTTTCTAGGTAATCAAGTGGTATCAATTCTTTGAGAGTTGACTTAAGGTAAGTAAAGCTGAATGGGAAAGATGGCTGTGTATATGAGACAATTTTTTTCCCTTCAAGTTTACTGGGGACTTTTGAAGTTTCCATACGTTTGTGCAGTTGGCTTACTGCAGTGACTTTGGAGATTGATGCTAGCCAGATTAGCTTTCCAAATAATAAAAGACTACATTTCCTAGTTTTCTGGCTATTACCTAGGTAGCTGAAAACCATCCTGCTCATCACTGGGTGTCGTTGGCTTCATCAGGCAAATCTGGTTAAGTGGACATTACCATTTATGTCATGTCGTTGTTCTTTTCTTGGCGTTTTGTCTGCTTAGCTTCCCCAGGGAGCCAGATATCCATACAGCTTCAGGTTGAAATGTGAACTAGGGCCCAAGCATGAGTGGCTGCACGAAGAGCTCCCTGCCACCCCGGGGTGGGTCTCAGGAAGACAGCGGTCACCATAGCAGGGACCTGACTGAGGCAGGACAGTGATTCTGGGGAGCTGAGATTACACTAGGGTGAAAGAGAGGGACGGGAACTGGCTTATAACTGTGTGTCAAGCTTTTTACTTATGTTAGTCCTCTAAGCAACTAAGGTAGATAATAAAAGTGCTAGGTCTGTGATTCTAGGTCTGGGATGTTAAATAATCTGCCCAAGGTCATGTAATAAGTACTGGAGCCAATATTTGACCTTAGTTCTTTCTGAATGCAAAGCCCTTATTCAACACAACTCTATCCTTCTGCTTCCCATTAAAGAGACAGGCAGCTGGGTGTTGAGGAGTGGCAAAACACTCCTGTGTACTGAGGTGGTTGTATATATAAGCTGTACACTAGTTCGAAGACACTAGGTCTCACTGATGCTTTCCTGGCTTCCTGCACAAGTTGCAATTGCAAGCATCCATTTACAAGCAAGAAACCCAGTCTGTGTTTGAAAGGCTGGATGGGAAGGTGAAGTAGGTAGGCAGGGACGACTCCATTTCCCTCCTACCCCATTACAAAGCTTATCTTAATAGCACAAGAAATACTTGCTTCTCTGGAGACTAAGCAAGTTAAAGAAGCTTTGTTACTTTTTTTTTTGAATGAAATTAAAATATTCCATTAGAAGGAAAATTTTCATTTCAAACTGTTGAATGCTACGGTACTTAATTGCAGTGTGTTAAATTTAGAGTCTTGAAACAAATCCCACACACAAATGTTCTTTGGGCTCATGGCATTTCCATTTGATTGTGAATTGGATTAATTTTCATTTATCTTAAGCTCTTGCCTCTCATTCCTTTTTGTTTTGAGATACTTAAGCAAATGTTGACAGTTATGGTTGGCTTAATAAGCTGCCTTAGTTATGTAAATGATTTCTGTCACTTACATTATTGCTAGCTGAAGATAGCCTTACATTTTCAGGCATATTTTTAGGCCTTACAAGTAAAGCTTTCCTGTTACCTTTTAACATTCTTTTGCTTCTTCAGGCATCAAGTTGACCTTTTTTCTAGCTCCCTTTAGCCCTGTACTTCCTTTTTGAATCTACTGTTTGGTTGACATGAAAAATGAACTTATACAATTATAGACCTAGTGGCCTTTTCTTATCCTCATTCTTCTTGGCCACTCTTCTGCAATTGACTCTGTTGCCTCCCCCTCTTTCTTGAAATGTCCTTCCCCCCTGGCTTCCCTGACCCTCAGTTTTCTTGGTTCTTTCTTTCCTGACTGCTCTTTCTGCTTTTCATCCCCTCCACAGTCTTTATGCTAGATCAGTGCTTTCCAGTTTTTTTTGTTTCGTATTCTTGATCCTTGCAGAAGATGATAACAACTGTGCGGCCCATGGGGTTATCATACGAGACTGCTGAAGTTTGAAGGTGACTAGAGAGTGGGCTGAGGACATAAATCTCTTGGCTTACTTGTAACTCAGTTGGACACATCAGTGTGATTCTGTGTATCAATTGGGAGTTTTGTTACATACATTCAGAAAGTTGTGTTATTCATCTCCACAGGATAATAGATAGAGGTTAATAGAGTTAAGGTACAGGTAAATAAATAGTGGGAAAGCCTGGATTCCCAGTGATGAAGTACCAGAAATAGGAATGGGCAAAATGTCCAGAAAGTTTAAGGAGAAGTCAAAGAGAGGGCACTCTACAGATGGGAGAAACAGCAAGATTGGACACCAGGAGTTTTATTGTGGGCCCAGGAACATCTGTGACAGCTGTCAGATATCAGGAACAGAAATTAGTAACCCAAACTCTCAGCTGAGTTTGGCTGGAGTCCAGGGAAATACTACGAGAAATTAGAACATAGGGGAGTATTCATTAAGGACTGGCCTTAGGTGTCTGTGAGTGTCAGTCTGAGTTGCAGAAGGGAACAAAATAATGGACCATGGAATTTTCAATGCAGGTTAGATTCATTCTGGGTTGAAAACAAACAAACAAACAAACCCAAACTTGGGAATCGTGGCTGCCATTAGTCTAGGAATCTCCTTTGTTGCCACGTAATCTCTAGGAGTTATCATTTCCTACCCTAAAGTGATTATTTCCTGTCCTGTCTTCTAACCTAAACTCTGGTTGGATAGAAACTAAATGTTTCCCCCTAGAGATCTTGTCACCTTAAACTTGTGCTTTTCCTATGTGAATGCTGGCTCCATTTCCTAGTTCTCGGTTTCTTGATTAATCTCTTAGGGGCAGAATCTGGTAGACATTTTAGACTCATTTCTTTTTTTCTTCCTCATTATCTTTCCATCATTTTCTGAAGGGTCTCTTTCATTCGCCTCTTCCTCTCTTTAATTCAGACATTTATCCCTAACACTCTAATCTCTTCACATTTACATCCTTGGTGGTTTTGCTGCCTCCAGACTCTCCTTTTTCTGAAGCATCTGATACTCTGTTTCCTAATTCAGTTCAGTTCAGTTCAGTTCAGTCGCTCAGTCGTGTCCGACTCTTTGCGATCCCATGAATCGCAGCACGCCAGGCCTCCCTGTCCATCACCAACTCCTGGAGTTCACTCAGAGTCGCGTCTATCAAGTCAGTGATGCCATCCAGCCATCTCATCCTCAGTCATCCCCTTCTCCTTCTGCCCCCAATCCCTCCCAGCATCAAAGTCTTCTCCAATGAGTTAACTCTCCGCATGAGGTGGCCAAAGTACTGGAGTTTCACTTTGCCATAAACTCAACTCTCATTATTTCATTTTTTTAATCAAAAGTGGATCCAGGGATTGCCCATGCTCCTTCCCTTCCAGTAAAAACATCTTTGGCTATTTTAGAAAACCTTGCTATCTTTATAGAACCTGCCCAACCACTGTACTGCTCAGAGTAGTCTTCTTACCAGCTCATGGGTGTACTCCTTACCCAACCATCTACCAGAAAAACAGCCCCCAAAGATTGTACATCTAATCCCCAGAACCTCTGAATATACGTTACATAGCAAGGGAAACTAAGGCTTGTCAATGGAACTACAGTTGCTAACCACCTGACCTTGAGATGGGGAAATTATCTAAATTATCCAGGTGGATCTGAAATAATCACCAAGGTCCTAAAAATGGAAGAGGGAGGCTGAAGAGAGTCAGAGAAAGAGGTGACAAAAGCAGGATTAGAGTGGTTCAGTAGTCTATCTAGTCAGGATAGACTACCTGCCACAGCTGGCTTTGAAGGCAAAGGAAGGGGGCCACCAGCCAAGGGACACAGGTAGCCTCAAACAGCTAGGAAAGGCAGGGAAAGGAGTCTAATTCAGAGTCTACAGGAAAAAATGCTGTTCTACCAGAACCTTGATTTTAGCCTGTGTCAGACTTCTGAGATACAGAATTATGAAATAATAAATTTGTATTATTTTAAGTCACTGAATTTATGGTAATTTTTTAACAGTGGTAATAGGAAACCAGTACAACATCCTCTCAAAAAATAGTCACTGAGTTACTGAATTCTTGTTGGAAGTCAGGCACTTCACCACCTGCTCCCCTGAAGCTCATGGTTGGAGGAGTTCACAGTGGGATGTGAGGTGATAGAGACTCTCATTGACCTAATAATATCTGTTCTATTGCATTCACTCATTTTCTCATTTAACAGGTATTTGAATGAGATCATGCATAGGCATGTGCTCAGTGGTGTCCAGCTCCTTGAGACCCCATGGCCTGTAGCCTGCCCAGCTCCTCTGTCCATGGAATTTTCCAGGTAGGACTATTGGAGCTGGTTGCCATTTCCTACTCCAGGGTATCTTCCCTACCAGGGAACAAACCTGCATCTCTTTCATCTCCTGCACTGGCAGGCAGATTCTTTACCACTGCGTCACCTGGAAAGCTATTATGTACCAGGTTCTAGGCACCATTGGACATTCACCATTCTGGAACTTACAAACTCATTGGAAGACACATACTACACATTAAGAAATATAAAAGTTAGTGAGAGATGAGTGCTATGAGGAAAAGTAAAACAGGTTACAGAAATTAAGACTGAAGGGTGGAGCTACTTTTGGATAGGGTGGTCAAGGAAACATGTGTTAGTAGCTCAGTTGTGTCTGACTCTTTGTGACCCCATGGACTGTAGCCCACTCCAGGCTCCTCTGACCACGGAATTCTTCAGGCAAGAATACTAGAGTGGGTTGCCATTCCCTTTTCCAGGGGATCTTCCTGACCCAGGGATTGAACCCAGGTCTCCTGTATTGAAGGCAGATTCTTTACCCTCTGAGCTTGGGTGGTCAAGGAAGACCTCTCCAAAAAAGTGATATTTTAAAAATGCAAATTGCTAGTTCTGATCATAAGTTAACTTTATCACATATGTTACAAATGATATTTAATATAAATTATAAGTTAAATATCTGACAAATATGTGTTTTGTGGGTTTCTAATCTTTGTGCAGGTCAGGAAGCAACAGTTAGAACTGGACATGGAACAACAAAGTGGTTCCAAATAGGAAAAGGAGTACGTCAAGGCTGTATACTGTCACCCTGCTTATTTAACTTATATGCAGAGTAACGAGAAACGCTGGGCTGGAAGAAACACAAGCTGGAATCAAGATTGCTGGGAGAAATATCAATAACCTCAGATATGCAGATGATACCACCCTTATGGCAGAAAGTGAAGAGGAACTAAAAAGCCTCTTGATGAAAGTGAAAGAGGAGAGTGAAAAAGTTGGCTTAAACCTCAACATTCAGAAAATGAAGATCATGGCATCCGGTCCCATCACTTCATGGGAAATAGATGGGAAACAGTGGAAACAGTGTCAGACATTATTTTTCTGGGCTCCAAAATCACTGCAGATGGTGACTGTAGCCATGAAATTAAAAGACGCTTACTCCTTGGAAGAAAAGTTATGACCAACCTAGATAGCCTATTCAAAACCAGAGACATTACTTTGCTGACTAAGGTCTGTCTAGTCAAGGCTATGGTTTTTCCAGTAGTCACGTATGGATGTGAGAGTTGGACTGTGAAGAAGGCTGAGCGCCGAAGAATTGATGCTTTTGAACTGTGGTGTTGGAGAAGACTCTTGAGAGTCCCCTGGACTGCAAGAAGATCCAACCAGTCCATTCTGAAGGAGATCAGCCCTGGGATTTCTTTGGAAGGAATGATGCTAAAGCTGAAACTCCAGTCCTTTGGCTACCTCATGCGAAGAGTTGACTCATTGGAAAAGACTGATGCTGGGAGGGATTGGGGGCAGGAGGAGAAGGGGACGACAGAGGATCAGATGGCTGGATGGCATCACTGCCTCGATGGACGTGAGTCTGAGTGAACTCCAGGAGTTGGTAATGGACAGGGAGGCCTGGCGTGCTGCAATTCATGGGGTTGTGAAGAGTCGGAGAAGACGACTGAGCGACTGAATTGAACTGAACTGAATCTTTGTGAGTCTCATCTCTTTAGATGAAATGACAGTCTAGGTCTTGGGCATGTGGGTATGTGTGACTCTAGTTTTTCGTATGTCCTGCTACAACCAGAGACATTTCTAGAATTTGGTTTAGAGTATTGTAACCTAAACTCGTTGCTTCTGACCCAAAGTGTTCCTTATGTGGCTTTCTCTTCAATACATTTGGCAGTCTCCTTAGTGAGAAAGCCTTTATTTTCGAGTCCATCCTTCATACAGTCACCAGGATAGGTGGACAGCTCAGGAATTAACCTTCAGAATTTAATTTAGTTTCCTGTTTTGACCTCGTGTTAGAAGACCTGTTAGAACACAATTTTCTGTACACAGTCATGACTAATAATGACATTAATCTACTGTAAATTCCTTAAAGTTGATCTTTGGGCCAAAACTTTTATGTTATGATGAAGTGTGTTGTATAATGGAGAATCTTGAGTACAGATGCCTTTTTATTAAAATTGGTTTTTATAGTTAAAGGACCTTTTAGAGAGGGAAAGGGGTTGACTTCAAAATTATCTATGCTGTATTGACTTTATTGCACCCTGGGGTGCTCTTGAAATGCAAATGTGGGTGTTCATTAAGCAGAAATGGTTTCAAAGCTATTATGCTCTGGTATGTTAATGCAGGTGGAAATTTGAAAGCTTCCTGCCTTTATTATTTTTTTCTCTAACTTTTTTTTGGGGAGGGAGATAGTGGCTGGAGAATATGTGTGGGTCAAGCTAACTGCTAGAAGATCCCTCAACGAAATACATTAGTATTTAAAGTAAGGATTTCCTTTGGCTCCCTGGCCATGCTGGTATAGAAGTCACACCCTTCTCCTCCCATGCTCTCCACCACATGGTGTGCAGGCATGTATTTTACAATTAAGTGTCAATTTCAACAGCTGCTGAGATACTGTACAAAAGGTAAAACAACTAACCCACCACGTGTGTAATCCACTGTCTCTTCTCAAAGCACATAGCACATATTTTACAGGACCAGAGGAATTTCAGCTCTGATTCCTCCTGATTTTCATAGTACATAGTTACTGCTTCAGATGGTTACAAATATTTTAACTCGACCTACCTGATCACTAGCTTGCTATTTACTTTTAACGTGTTTCAGCATGCATGCAATCATACAGATATGGTCCTTGATGTTTGTTGGTTTAAAACTAGAACAATGCTGAGGTAAGTAGAAAGTGTTGGGGGTCATACATTAATGGACTGCAAGTTTAGTCTTCAGATTTATTTATACCTTAATGAAAATGAAATACTCACCCGCTTGGGGCATGAATGACTCGTCATCTAGATATGCATAAGTTGTTGATGCACTAGGACTCACGCTTCTTTAAGCATCATCATTACTACTATCACGGTCATATTTGTACATACCAGGTTACTCTGGCTTGGCATGTTTTGCTCTGAGACGGTGCATCATAGCACTGTTATAACCATTAATCTGGGTGCATGGCAGAAGCAGATCTGAGTGTTGCTATGACATTGGGTAAAAATGTTTTTCCCTATCTGTTTACCAATTCCATGTTAAGAGATCTCATTTCTTCTTCCTATTTAAAAGACATGTTACTATATAAAGTAGTGCCATTTGCCCTTTTAGAGCAAGGGTCATACAAAATTACCTATGAAAAACATTTCTAGCTGTAGAAATCATAGCTGTTAGTCAATGATTGTCAGAGAATAATTTATAGAATGGTGTTTTGGGAGATCATCAGCCATTTGACTTCTGGAAAATGGGTTCATTTGGAGGTATACCCTTTCCTTCTCCACAAAGTGGAGAAGCAATCTTTATGTTGCTTCTGTTTATTTGATCACTGCTTTCTAATAAAAATATGTTAACATGAAATGTGTTTTTTATGTGAGGCACTAGAAACAAAAAAAAAAGGAGACTAAGAAAACCAAGATGAAGCCAGAAATGAGGGAGGTACACAAAATAAATGCCAAGGGACTTTGCTCTTTGCTAGAATCTTGACTTTGAACATCATAATAACTAAGAAAAATAGAGAATGTCTTCCTAGCTATTCTTTGACTATATAAGATTTGTGAGTCTTTTCTAGTCTTCCTCTAAGAATCAGGTGACTCAAAGTAGCCAACTTGAACTTCCTGGTCTACTTTCTTCTCAGCAGGTCCACTGGACAACAGGACAAATGACAAGCCCTAGCATGTTGGGCTTTCTGTGATTACTCCCTAGTCTGTCTTTTGGGCTTTTGCTCCCATATTTCTTTCAGATTCCAATTGAGTGGAATAGTTCATTTCTCCTTGAGTACATTCTCTGACTCTTCCTTTTGATACACTATCTCTCCTACCACGCCTGCACTCTATTTCCATCCTCCAAGGCTGAGCCCAAATGCCACTTCCTCCCTGAAGTCTTCCAGAATGCCCACAACCAGAACTGACTTTTCCCAACTTCTCATTCTTGCTTATTTTTCCCCTAGTATATTTAGCTTGCTATACTTTCTACATAAGCAGCTTAGTATGTTTAGCTTATTATACTTTCTACACCTTCTTATTATACTTTCTCTCTCCATATATATTGCTAGTAGAAAGTATAATAAGCTAAAGGTACTAAAAGAAAAAATATGTATCTTTTTGCCTTTGTTTGATTATAAAATACTGGATGGGAAGTATGATTCAATACTAATACACTCAATATTAAGACATCTAATTCAATACTTTATAATTGGTGCTTAATACATTATTCTTGAAATGAGTGATGAGTGAATAAATGAATTTTAGCTGGTAAGATTTGAGATTCTTCATAAACTGAAGTGGTTTGGCTTTCTCCCCAACTTGGAGTAAGCTATTTTTTAGAGTTGTATTTGATTTTAAAAACAGAATTAGGGGACTATAAAAATAGCCTGCAATGAGTTATTTGAGCAGTCTCACTGTTTTTTAAGAGTGGTAATGTTCCTTTTATGATGCTTTTCATTTACAGCATGGCCATATAGCTGGCTCTTTTTTGAAACACAATCCCATTATTATGGCTGCCTTTTGCCTCAAACAACTTCCCATAACATTAGAGGTATAATATTGCAAGAATATTTTTCTGACAGAGAGGTTTCTGGTTTGCAGTCAGGGGGATACGGGATGTCAAATTGCTCATCATTTCTGGATCTGAGGGGAAGTAGTTTGAAGATTTTATTTTACCTATGTGTTTCTAGCCAACCATATCATGGAAAACATATTTCCCTATATAGGACAAGGAAATGGCTCAAATAATTCTCACACTTTGCTGAAATCCAAACATGAAATAGGATTGATTTTGTTTTCTTTCATTTCTTTGAATGATCCAAACAGAAAGAGTGCATGTAAGAAGAAACTAAAAGCTCAGATTCATTTTGAGAGTTTGCTGTTGTACTTTTTCAAAGAGTGGTGGGTATGAGCCTCGAAGATTTCTATGTCTGGATCTTTAAGCTACAGGACACAGGATGGCTTTGGAAGTGTTGGAGGAGCTGGAGAGAACAGTGGGTGGAAGTAGCAAGTACAGAAGACTGGAGGTGAAGCCTGAAAAAAGGCAACGTCTGCGTTTAGGATCCTCTTGCTTCCAAGTGCTCTGCACCTCTACCCTGTAAGCTCCCTTGGCACCATCCCCTCTGTTCAAACTGACTTATTCTCCATCTAGCCCCCCAGGAGTCAGATTCTTTTTGTCCTCCAGGATAGGACTATTTCTTACCTGATAAACCAAACTAGGATAATTGGATATTGTGAAAAAGGTGAAACCCAAGTACTCTTCTTTGCTTTCTGGGTAAATCATCAGTGAGTGTGTGTGTGTGTGTGTGTGTGTGTGTGTGTGTGTGTGTGATGATGCTATTAAGGCAAGATTGGATGGAAAGACCAGAGGCTTTGGATTTATTCATCCATTAGTGTATGCTCATATTCTGCTATGTGGCTTAGGTACAGTGCTGGGCATATTCATTCTCTTCTCAGAACACCTGTTGCCCCTTGCCCTATCTGGAAGACTGGGAGATGGATTAAATGAGCTGGTAGGAAAGGGCCGAGTACAGATGAGTACAGTATCGGCCCTAAAAAAGTAGAGCCCATGGAACACTACTTTTGATGGTTAATTCTATGTGTCAACTTGACCTGGGCTAAGAGATGCCCAGATAGCTGGTAAAGCATTATTTCCTGATGAGTCTGTGAGGGCATCTCTGGAGGAGATTAGCATTTGAATCAGCAGACTGAGTAGAGAAGATTCATCCTCCCCAATGCCAGTGGGTATCATTCATTCCATTGAGGGCTTGAAAGAACAAAAAGACAGAGGAAGGATAAATTTGCCCTTTTTGCTTGAGCTGGGACACTCATCTTCTGCCCTTGGAGTCAGGACTCCTGGTTCTGGAACCTTCAGACAGGGGCTTACATCATCAGCCACCTAATTCATGGACCTTTGCCCTGGGACTGAATTACACTATTGGCTCTCCTGGTTCTCCAGCTCACCCACAGCAGATGGTGGAGCTTTTGGCCTCTATAATCACAAGGATTCATTCCTGTACTCAATTTCCTCTTATGTTTATATCTACAGGCTTTCCAGGTGGCTCAGGGGTAAAGAATCCTCCTGCCGATGCAGGAGATGCAAGAGACATAGGTTTGATCCCTGAGTCAGGAAGATCCCCTGGGAAGGAAATAGCAACCCACTCCAGTATGCTTGCCTGGAAAATTCCATTTTCCAGGGACCTGGCGGGCTACAGTCCATGGAGTTGCCAAGAGTAGGACCTGACTGAGGAACTAAGCAGGAGCACGAGCACGCTATATCCATACCCTATTTGTTCTGTTTCAGTGGAGAATGCTAATATGCTGCTTCTCTCCACTTTCCTCTGCCTTTCTTAAAAGAGACCTGGTGTATTCTGCTTACCTTTTTTTTTTTTTTGGGTGTGTGGTCCCACATAGGAAACACCTCCTTGCTTAGCCAAAAGTGGGGTATTTTGTTTCTTAGCTCACACTGTACAAAGAGCCAACTATTCTCCATTCAAATGTGGTTCTTTTAACATGTGATTTCTGCACTTGAAGGTTAAAAAAAAAGCAAAACACTAGATAGCTAGGATTATTATTGGATAATAAACTTTATGATAACGAACTGTATATTTTTATATCTATTTTGTGTATACAAGAGATAAGCTTAAAAATGTAATTATTTATAATTATATTTCAGCTTTATTATAATACTATTGCAACATCCAGGAAGAAAGCAGAGAGGTATGAAAAATGAATGAATAAATGGATGGGTGAGGCTTATCCTTCATTTGTAAAAGAAGATACAGTGATTCAGCAATGGAGGTTACTGCAGCAGTATTGAGCTCCTGGGGTATAGTGTTTACTCAGAGATAAGTCAGGGAGTTTTATCTACTATGTATATAAAGAGGCTAAAAATGATAAACTGCAGGTTTTCTGGGATAGCTTTGCCATTTCCTTGTCTTGTGACATGAGCAAGGTACTTGATTTCTGTGGATCTGTACTTCTTCTTCCTTATCTGAATCTTTTCAGTTTTTGAGTTCAGATAGTGTCTAGTTCAAATGGGAAGAGCTACCTTAATAAAATAGATGTGAATATTCAGGTTAATTTATCAAATTTAATAGGAACCGGCTTGATACTCCTCTATCCCCTGTAACCCCTACCCACATGGACACCTCGAGTGCCCCCTGTGGCCCCTGCTTGTACTCCTACCCACACTGCGTAGTGTCCACTGTGAAGGCTGCTCCTGGCCGAGGACCACCTGGCCTTTCAGAGGAGTGCAAATCTAATAACTCCTCCTCCTTCAGGCCAGACCCGGGACATGCCTGACAGGCTGATGAGCTGCAGGAATGGGAGGCCAGATCTTGGAAATACCAAGGGCCGTAAGTTGTTTACGCAGAGTTGGAGAAAATACTTTCCGTGCTTTACCCATAAGTCACCATCCCAAGGGTGATATGAGGATTCTTGGCTCATTCTCGTATTAACATGGCATTGAACACAATAGAAAAAATTCCTCAGGGATCGTTCAGATGGCTAAGACCTCAGCTACAAAATACATTCATTTGTACCTTAGAGCACACAATTCTAATTAGCTTTTGCATCTGGTTTTTCATTTTAGAAGTTTGGGGATAAGCCTTTCTGCTAGAGTGAGTGAGTAGAAGGACAAATTCTTCTGCTCATCCAACATATACATGTGCTTTTAAAGTCTACTAAAATAATTTTGATTTTATAATTAATTTTGGAACATGCAGTGGAATATTCACAGATGATAGACACACAGAGAGAAACATAAAGTGAGAACAGTGGGCAGCAGCTGAAGCTCAAACAGTTTACACCATACGGGATCTGCAAAGACCGGAGCTAGGGCTCTGGCAGCTGGGAATCTGAGCCCCACTCCCACACAGCAATGACATCCCACTCCTCACGCCAGTTTGCATGTGCTGGTGGTTTATGGATGGCAACGATTTCAGCTGGTTGTGGCATTCTTTCTCGTGGGCTGGAGACTTTATACTGCTTCCCAAAAGAAGGACTAGAGAAAACGAGGGACAAGAAGTGGTTGATGACATAATGGCTGAGGATTTTCTCAGCTTGAATGAAGACATGAGTTCTCACTAAAGCTAATGGAGCATATCAAGTCCCGAGGAAGATACATAAAAAGCAAATATTCTTTTAGCCATGTCAGAGATAAGCAGTAGACCATTAAAGCAAAAAAACAGAATGAAAAGAAAATGAGACCAAAGATTTCTTTTTATTAAGAGAATGACTGTTAGACTGGTAGTGGAATTCTGATAAACAACCATAAGTGTCAGAAAAGTTAGAGACAAGAAAGGGATAAGTGATATTTCAGTAAGCTAAGATGAACAAAGAAATTGGAAAACATAATAAAAGCAATATGGAAAAAGAAAAGGACTCTTTTAATTTGAGTAAGCACATTAAAAAGCACATTAGAAATTTGAATCCATTCCACATGTAATAATTTGCATTTACCAACCCTAAACCTAGTCTATCCCTCTCATTCCCCACCATCCCCCTTGGCAAGCACAAGTCTGTTCTCTATGTCTATTACATTGGGAATGGATAAAGAGCAAGCTCGTAATGTATAGCACAGGGAACTATATTTAATATCCTGGGATAAACCATAATGGAAAATAATATAAAAAATAATGTATGTGTGTGTATAACTGAACCACTTTGCTCTAACAGCGGAGATTGGCACAACATTGTAAATCAACTATACTTCAATAAAAAAATAAAAATAGAATATATTTGCAAAAAATGTGAGACCAGCTATTAAAGTAGTAAAAGCAGAAAGTGTAACTTTTGAGGTTGAGACAAAATAAAGAAAACTTCATCCAGTGGGTAGAAGGAGCTATATGAGTAGGTTCCACATTCTGCCATTAGAATTAGAGCTGCAATACATATCCTGCACATGAGTCCTAGATCACATATGCAGTGATTGTAACCAAAATATATTTAGAATTGATAAGTTATAGGACATATGCATTTTTGTCTTTATTCAGCCAATTCAGTCGCTCAGTCGTGTCTGACTCTTCACGACCCCATGGACTGCAGCACGGCAGGCCTCCCTGTCCATCACTAACTCCTGGAGCCTGCTCAAACTCATGTCCATCACATTGGTGATGCCATCCAACCATCTCATCCTCTGTCGTTCCCTTCTCCTCCCACCTTCAATCTTTCTCATCATCAGAGTCTTTTCCAATAAGTCAGTTCTTCACATCAGGTGGCCAAAGTATTGGAGTTTCAGCTTCATCAGTCCTTCCAGTGAATAGTCAGGACTGATCTCCTTTAGAAGGACTGGTTGGATCTCCTTGCAGTCCAACGGACTCTCAAGAGTCTTCTCCAACACCACAATTCAAAAGCATCAATTCTTCAGCACTCAGATTTTTTTAGAGTTCAACTCTCACATGTGTACATGACTACTGGAAAAACCATAGCTTTGACTAGACAGACATTTGTTGGCAAAGTAATGTCTCTACTTTTTAATATGCTGTCTAGGTTGGTCATAACTTTTCTTCCAAGGAGCAAGTGTCTTTTGATTTCATGGCTACAGTTACCATCTGTAGTGATTTTGGAGCCCAATAAAATAAAGTCTGTCACTGTTTCCATTGTTGCCCAAAGTACTTATGCCAATTTACAATCTCACCCCATAGGTATAGAATTCCTGTCTGCCCATGTTCTTGCCAATTTTTTTTTCTGTTTCTTTTTGTTGTGAAATGATGTCTCATTACTGTTTTAATTTGCACCCCTTGACTAGAATTGAGTTCATATATATATATATTCAATAATTATTGTCAATATGGGCTTCCTCTTCTGTGTGTTGCCTTTTTCTATCATTTGACCCATTTTTCTGTTGGTTGTTTTTCATATTTAAATCTATGCATAGGAGTTCTTTATATATTCTGAATTCTGGTCTTTTATTAATTAGAAACATTGCAAATATCTACCCCAGTCTGAGTCTTAATTCTCTGATCTCAAATACTGAACTTTCCAATGTTAATTTTTCCCTGATGAATTAGTATTTTGTGTGTTTATTCAAAATCATGTAATACACTGATATTGACTCTCCTGTAATTTTTTTATGGCCATTGGGAAATTTTATTTTTCTTGTTTTGATGACTGGTTCTTGGTTCAATACTCTCTTGCTGCTTCTATTCCTTTATCCCATATGTTCATCAAAACTGAGCATTGAGACAGTAGTACAGCCAAGGTCACCTGAACTCAGTTTTAAGAGACATAGGCTGTGGAATAGCTGGAATTTACTCTAATGAATGGTATGAGGTAAGAATCTAAATTGACACTTAGATAAACAAAAATCAAATCATCTCATTACTATTTGTTGCCTAATTCCCACTGAATTATAATGCCATTTTGTTATATGATAATTTTCTATATATCTTTGGTTTCATTGATCTATCACTATTTCTCTGAGTGAATAAAACCTTGCCTTAAAATCTGATTTGGAAATCTCTCCTTTTGTTCTTTACCTGAATTAACTGATATTATCAGGTTTTTCTCTTCCATATAAATTTAAAAAACTGATTTGCCTATTATACCTAAAAATCCTATTGGCAGTGCCTTGAATTTGTTGACTGGTTTGGGAGAAGACTGCATGTCTTAATGATCATCTTCATCTTCATTCATTAATATAATACATCTCTCTGTGTATTCTTATGTCTCTTTATAGCATGACCTAGTGGCTCAGTGGTAAAGAATCCGCTTGCCAGTGCAAGAGACGCAGGTTTGATCTCTAGGTCAGGATGTTTCCCTAGAGAAGGGAACGGTGACCCACTCCAGTATTCTTGCCAGGGAAATTCCAAGGACAAAGGAGCCTAGTGGGCTATAGTCCATGGGGTCACAAGAGTTGGACACAACTTAGCAACAAAATGACAACAGCAACAACAACACAGCATTTCACAATTTTCTCTGCACATCTTTGGTTAGAGAGTTACTTGCAGGTAACTCAAAGTTGTATTTTTGTTGTGAATAGTATCCTTTTCCTCTTGGTTTCTGGCTTGATTACTTCTAGTACAGTGCTGGCTTCATGGGCAAGCAACTCTTGCAGTAGCTCAGTGGGCATAGGGTTTAATGCTCAATGGTGGCCATCTTGAAATTCCTAATCTTTTTATCTCTGAAGCTGTGTTTTAATAAGTAAAACCTGATAAAGAAATGCCGCATGCACCTGGAGCGTCAGTGGCTCACAATGTGTTTGCCTGCCTTGTTTTTTTGCCTCCCTAGAACAAGTTATGGCCCTGCTGCCTCCTCATCCTGCCAGCTCCTGCTGCCGCCCTCCTCTCCAGGTGCTGCTTGGACCCGGGAGGGTCTCTGCTTGTGCCATGAGCACCAAGTTGCTGGACATGAACCTGGAACATTTCTGAGGGTCTGCACTCTCCACAACAGTATCTCCAAGCCAAGGGAGTACAACTTTAGAGCCAATCTCCAGGGGATCTTTCTGACCCAGGGATGGAACCTGGGTCTCCCTCATTGCAGGCGGATTCTTTACTGTCTGAGCCACCAGGGAAGCCTGATGATAAGTCGAGAGAAAAAAAAACTTTTTTTCCCTGCAACTTGAGGAAGGGAACCTATATGTTCATTTAGTAACTGCCTGGCATATTATGTAGCTGCACTGGCCTGGGGTTTGGGAATGCTAGAATTTTGTGTATATTGATTCTTTCATGTTACTTACTATCTCTTCCCACTCATAAGTTTATGTTATAATGGGTATGTGTGATTTCCACACACATTTTCAGATAAAGTTTTGGTAGTCATTTGAAAACACCTCCAGGGGCCAAGTGCCTTTGCAATAATTTAGTTCATCTGAACACATAAAAGCCTAATGAAATTTGGACATATTTTACAAAACCCTGCTATTTCAGAGATGTATGTATCTCAGACATAGGAATCAAAGTGACTTATTCAAAGCTGGCAATAAGGGAACAAACTAGCTGTTCTTGTTCCTTCTCTCAGTTCAAATAGGACTCACACACTATTTTAAGATTCTAGGCAAGAAGCGAAATCAGTGCTGGGAAATTTAACCACCCCAGGAGAGCACATTTATCATGGGTTTCTCACAATCCTCACTCTTCTCCCCCCAGCACTGCCGTGGGGTGTTCAAGGATTAATGAATTACTGTTGGGAACTTATTTATACATCCTTGCATAAAAGTACCATGAAGAACAATGCATATAGTTATTATTTAGAGTCAGCAAACTAAAGGTTTTTGTGAACATAAAGCATATTTAATATATTATTTACTTCTTAAGGGAATGTTCAGAGAATAACTAATTTACTGAGCTAAATATCTTTGGTTGTATTTTCCATACTTGTTTTATGTCCCAAAGTACCATTTCAAAATATAGCCTGCTTCACCTCAGACCTCTGTGGGGAGAGGTACATGTGAATATATAGTACAATTCACAGCCAGAAATGGGGAACAGTGATGTGGCCTCATTCTTGACCTCATCTCAAAGCCCATTAGAAACATTTCTTGAGACTGTTCCTTCTAGAAATACAAAGGGTGAGACTGAACTTTGATTCCATAGAATGATAATATTCCCTAAGTTGCTTTTGTTGTTGTTACTGCTTTTTCAGATTCAGAACTGAAGATAATATTTTTTGCTTATTGGATCCCTTTTACATACTAATACACAACTTTCATCTCTTAGTAGTATTGTTGATTTTGTAATAAGCAGTTATTCTTGGATACTGAAATATCGCTCTACCTTTTCCAAGAAATATACAGCTATTGTCTTATACCTGGGATTTCATAATGAGAACTTAAGTCATTTATAGTACACTTAACAGGATTGCTTTTCCTTTTTTAAAACAACTGATGACCTTAGGGAAGTTGACAAACTAAACCTTAGTCTTTTATACTTCAGAATAATTGCTATACTGAATTCTTTTCATAGAGCATGTTTAATGGATAGGGGAGAGGGGCATATTTCTTGGGAGAATACTAGATAAGACTGTACTAAATAATGAAAATAACAAGGGAAGAATAGGGGAAAATAAGACAAAAAATAAAAGAAACCAGATCACAGATGCTTAAGGTATTAGTCACCTCTTTCACAATGTTACTTAAGCCTCCAAAATTAATAGAAAAATTTCCTGCTCCTGTCTTCTTTTAAAAACTTGTTTCAAAATGATTCTAAGGAAAAGGTTTAAGGCAGAAGTGGTTGACTCATGGGAATCTACAAAGTGCAGAGAACCACTTTGTAAGTTAATAGCAGAAAAGGCAGAAACAGTCGCTGGCAGCATTACCATGAATAGCCAGCATTGTATGTTTCTTCTATCGTATGGTAGATATAGACTGCCATATATAGCTTCTGGAATTCATCAAGCAACTTCAACCTCTAACAGAAACATGGGAACTAAGGTGCCAAGAGTCCACCCACATGAACATTTTTCTGTCATCTGAAAGGATGATGCCTTACTAGTGGTGCTGAGGGTCCCTCTTGAAAAGAGATTCAGAAATCCAATTAAAATTTGCCTCATTTTAAAAGAATGTTGTTTGCCCTTAATGCCCATAACATGATTTATTTGAGAAATTTTCCCTTTAAACTATGGGCTCGTGCCCATTATCAGCTTTAGAGAAATGTGTTAGGCACAGCCTCCCTAGAGGTTCTGAAAACATCTGTGATCCAAGTCTGTAGTAGTTTAGGGGATTAAAATTGTGATCAGATTCTTTGGATGATGGTTACTTTCTTTACTCTCACAATTTCTGTTGACTTTGGCTTTTTTGTGTAATAGGAAAATTAAACTAGGTAAGGTACAGATGACAAAGACCTAAATGTCTAAACCATGACTCACATACTTATAATGTGTATTCTCTATCACTATTTTTAGAAATGTAACCTCAAATGTATGTCTTTATTATTAATAATATTCCTCATTTACTGTGTAGAAAAAAGTAAAAGTGAAAGTGTTAGTTGCTTTGTTTTGTCTGACTCTTTGCAACCCCATGGACTGTTAGCCTGTCAGGCTCCTCTGTCCATGGAATTCTCCAGGCAAGAATACTGGACTGGGTACCCATTCCCTTCCCTGGGGGATTTGCACAACTTAGGGATCAAACCCAGGTCTCCTGGATTGTAGGCAGATTCTTTACCATCTGAGCCACCAGGGAAGTCCTTACTGCGTAGAAGGTTGGGCTAAATGACTCCCAGGATCCTTTCAGGTCCGGTATTTCTGACTTGAGTACTCTATGATCACACAAAATTCCCTCAATTGTTAACCTGCAACTTCGTTTAAACGTTGACAGAAAATCTGTTAGGAAATATTTCTAGTTCAAAAGGAGAAAATTTCTATATTTCACGGGGAAAAAGCATTGACTAGAAACATCCCAGACTGAGTTCTTACCTTGTCTTCTTTTGCCCAGCATAGGAAGGTAGGTTAAAATTAGACAGTGCCCTTCTATGAAACCATAATTCCTGACAGCCTTAGAGGTTTTCAAATATGTCGTTATCTTTCCAATGTTTCTATGTTAGATCTGATAACTCTGGTTGGCCAGATTGTAATTTACATCCTTAATTTTTATTGTGAAATTCTTGGCCACAGACATTCTTGAGTAAGGGATAATGAGAAAATAATGTAGTCTTCCCATGGGTCAGTATTTTCAAATTTACTTCTTGGTCAATAAATTACAAGAGTTCCATCTTCTTTATTGAATGAAACAATGGCAGTGGGCTATAGAATTGAAATAAAGGCTAAAATAAATTTGGGGTAAATGACCTGGGAAGTATACCAGAAGCCACAGTCAGTCATATACTATTCTCTAGGCAGAAGCATAAAATAAGCTCAGTATATGTGTGAGGCAAAGAATAATAGAGACTTAAGATGAAGACCATGAATCTTGAGAACATTGTATAAAAGAAATCAGAGGCACAAAAGAGAAATTATAGGAATCAGAAGGCAAGGCAACACTTTTAAATGAAAGAGCCTCAGATAATACAAATAAAGTCTTCCAAAAGCAGAAATCAGAATTAGTATCAAGCTATTTTTGGCTCAGTTTAATCAGTAACATAGAATTAACTCACAAATTATTTTTTAATGAGTACATTGCATGACTGTATCTCTTGTCCTCAAAGGAATCTTACTTTCTAGCAGTTCAGAGCAGTGGTCTCAGCTTTCCACCATGATTTATGAGGTAGTAAATCATACTGGACTTGGCAAGTTACTGGACTGTTTCATTGATGGCTGTGAATTTACAAAAGATTAAATTGAGCTCTTCCCAATTAAGTTAACAAGAAAAGATAAAGTGCATTTTTAAAGTTACAATATCTTTTCTGTACAATTTTGAAACTTGGTAACCTCTCTGTATTTATCTTTCAAAAAACCTGGATGGTAAATGGGGAAAGTATTATTTTTCTAATTTAACAGTTGGGAAGAGGTAACCAGATGTTTCATGGAAGTTTCAAAAATCAGAAAGTTAATTTGAGAAAGATCAATACTAACACTCATTTATTTCCAGATTCAGGGTATGTTCTTTCTCCCATATTTAATCCTAAAAGGAAAAATAATCATCTTAGAGATTTCTTTCTTTCAGCAGAGGAAAAAAGATTTAAGAGTAGTTGGCTAAAATCCAACTCTGTCTGCATACAAGGAATACCAAATAAGAAAGAAAGACTGCATATTGAAGAATAACAAAAGCTTCATAAGGAAGTACTGAAAAAAAAAAGAGTGATTAAAATCTTAATATTAGATTACATTGAATTTAGGAGGAAAAGCTTTAAACAACATGAAGGGTATTTTATAGGAGTGAATCCACAATGAAGATCTATGTACCAATAACCTAGTATGAACATTAATAAAATACAAGTTTAAAACATTTGTGGATATGGGAGACAATAGTAAAGCGAATAAGATTGGTCCAATGAACAGATAGTAAACCCTAAATCTTAGGAAAAAAAACATACATTTTTAAAGTGTCCAGGGAATGTCAATAAAAATTGAAATGTTGGCTGATTCAATGAATTTTGAAAAGTAGTAATCATTTACCTAATTCTGGCATTATCAAAGACAAGACATTCCATAAGCCTTGCACTAATACAAAAACACTCAGATAGTGAATAAATTATAACAAATGTAATTTAAAATGAATTGCTAAACCAACATGGAAATTGTGAAAAATCGTTGAAAACCAGAAATATTGAAGAAAATCTGAAACTGTACATTTAGACAAATACTGATGCAGAAGCTGGTACAGGTTTTCACTCCTAGGTTAAATTTTAAAATCCTCTGGGTGAAAACCAGAATTGAGGAGGTTAGTAGCCGTTTAGAGTGAAAAAGGACTAAAGCTAGGGTGGTCAGTCAAGGCGGTAGGGTCGGTGAGATGAGTTCACCTGAGGCACATTTATAGAGTTAGGACACATAAAGTATGTATAACGCTATGGAAGTATGGGCAGCAAAATGTATGCCAGCCTATGAAGATAACTGATTAAGAAAACTGTTTGTCTATATTCCCATTTGTGCAAGTTAGGGATTTGAATTTATCCTACCTCATAGACAGAAGAGACCATAGTTAGAGCAATTAGAAAAGATAGGCTAAGTGTGATAGCATCCCAGACACCAAAAAGAAGCAAATGTGAAATTCCTGGGAGAAATATATCCTCCACACCCCTCAGGAATCATGTAGATTAAATTTAGCCAAATATAAATTTGCCATAAAAAATTATCAACTGCATAGGAAAACAATTTACTCACAGATTCAATAGAAAAAGAAAAAACAGATGTGGCTTTACAAAGACTATGAATATTTGAATATTTAGAAACAGATAATAAAATAGTTATATATAAAATATTTTAAAGAGATAAAGGGTAATTTTGAAATACAAAGCCAGAAGTAAATTATTATCTAACATGATCAGGTAAATTTATAATCATCAAAATTGAAATAAAATGGATGTTTATCAATAGATTAGAGGAAGCTGAGGAAAGCATTAGAAATCAGATAGATGGGGGAAGAAGTATACAGAATCTAACATAGAGAAATAAGAAAGTGGAAAATGTGAAAGAAAAGTTTTCAAAGGGGAGGATTTATGGTTTAACTTATATCTAATTGGACTTCCTGAACAAGAAAATAGAGAGAATGGGTACAAATAAATATTTGAAGAGATAATGTCTAGTAAGAGATGTAAGTCTATTTATATAAGAAGCACATTGTATACCAAGCAGAATAAATAAAAAGAAATTTCATCTAGATCACTACAGTGTAACTGCAGAAAAATGAAGACAAACAGAAGATATTAAAAACAAGTGGAGAACAAAGAACTCTCCTACAAAGCAATGACAGAATTAACGCAAATTTCTTAATAGCAAAAGTGGAGGTAAAAGAAAATGAGATAATTTATAAAAATGCTGAGAGAAAACAACTGTGAGCTGGGAATTTTATATAAAGGAAAATATCTTTCAAGATTAAAGGTAAAGATGTTTTTAGATTAGCAAAACAAACTTGGTAAAACAACAATAAACAATAATAGTAATAAAATCAGAAATAATGTAAGGAATTAAAAGAAAATAATAGCACTAGCAAGGGATATATAAAGTAGTGAACAATAATAGCTTATAATCCAGGTGTGGGGTTTGAATCAGCTTTCAGTACTTTAACCTAGCTAGTGATTTTTAGAAGATGAATAGAGATATACATTAATTATAGACTTTGTTATTCTAAATATTATCATAAAATATCAAGAACAACTAATAAAAATATAAATGATACATACAAATTCCAAATTAACAAAGGGGGAAAATGAAATAAGAAAAACCTAAAAAGCAGACAATCCAAAAGAAGAAAGAACCCACAAAAAAAGCATGACAAATGAAAAATTGTATGATAGCAGAAAAAAATCCAAATAGATAAATGTATAGGATTAAACTGACTAACCAGATAAAATTGTCAGATAGTATATAAAAAAGTCAAACTATATACTGTTTATGAGAGATTTCATAAAAGATTACAGAGAAGGTGAAGGTAAAAGAAGGAAATGGTGTAAACCAAGCAAATGCTAACTAAGAGAAAGCTGATACATCTAAACTACCACTAGAAAAAGCAGATAAAAGCATATATAAAGATCAAAGTAATACATGGGAATAAACAGGATCACCACATAATGATAAAAGATTTGATTTACCAAGGAGATGCTAAAATTTTACCTAGTGATATTTCACCTGATGAAAGAGTCTCTAAACGCAAAAAGCAAAAGTTGACAAATTCACTATTATAGAAGGGGATTTCAAAAAACATCTCTTTGGAATCAATAGGGAAAAAATAATAAAAATATAAGGTATTTGAACAACTGAATTAGTAAGATGGATCTAATGAAATTGCAATTATACTGTATGTATTTTTCTCCAGCAAGCATGAAACCTTTGTTTAAAAAACATAATTAGGCAATAAAGCAAATTTTAGCACATCTCAAATAAGGTATCACATAGATTACATTATTTGATCAGAATGCAATTAAAAATCAGTAAAAAAGGGATACTCACAAACAACTCTACACTTGCAAAAATGAATAAACTGTTCTTTAATAAAAGTTATCCAAATAAATAAAATACAAAAATCCACAATATTTTTAACTGAATGTTAATTTAAACATTTTATTTTATAATGTTCGATAATCTGAAAATGTGTTTCAAGGAATATTTATAACTTAAAATGCTTATATTAGTAAACTCCCCACCAAAAAAAAAAAAAAAACCCCAGCTAAAAGCTAATGAGCTAAGTTGCCAGTGTTAGAAGGTTAAAATAAATTCCAGAATAAGCTTAGACAAAGTAGAATGGGAAAAATAATAGAAATAGGTTAAAAAAAATGAATTGGAAAACAAAGGTAACTATTGAGCAAAACAAGAGAGTCAAAATTGGTCATTTGAAAAAACTAATGAGTAAGGTACAAAAATCTTTTGCAAGGTTAACCTAGATAAAATAAATGAGAGAGAGAGAGAGAGATAAGGAAGACACACATATATGGAATAAAACAGAAAAGCAGCTACAACAGAGATAAGGAGATAATGCTGTGCTTAGTCACTCAGTCATGTTCGACTCTTTGCGACCCAATGGACTGCAGCGTGCCAGGCTCCTCTATCCATGGGACTTCTCCAGGCAAGAATACTGGAATGGGTTGCCATGCCCTCCTCCAGGGGATATTCCCAACCCAAGGATTGAACCCAGGTCTCCCACACTGCAGGTGGATTCTTTACCAGCTGAGCTACCAGGGAAACCCAAGGAGACAATATTAGAATATCTTTGTAAGGAATGATGCTAAAGCTGAAACCCCAGTACTTTGGCCACCTTATGCGAAGAGTTGACTCATTGGAAAAGACCCTGATGCTGGGAGGGATTGGGGGCAGGAGGAGAAGGGGATAGCCGAGGATGCGATGGCTGGATGGCATCACTGACTCGATGGACGTGAGTCTGAGTGAACTCCAGGAGTTGGTGATGGACAGGGAGGCCTGGCGTGCTGTGATTCATGGGGTCACAGAGTCAGACATGACTGAGCGACTGAACTGAACTGAAACACGATTTTATTTTCAATAAATCTGAAAACAAAGTTTATGGAAAATTTCCCAGGAAAAAATAAACATACGTTATAAACTGACATCAGATGAAAAAGTAAGCTTTAAACAGTCCTTATTGTCATTGAGATTTTTACATTATTATTTTAGCCATTTGCCACAAAGAAAACATTAGGTCCAGATGGTTTTATAGGTGAATTCTACCAGGGGCTCCAGTAAATGCTTTATCCTTTCAGTTAAGATTTCTGGAAGCTACAATGGAGTATCAAGAACAAACTCACAAAACCTCGTCTTGAAATATCTCACTTCCTAATTGGATCAAGGACATCTGCCCCAAGTCTAACTGCTGGACAAAAGAAATTTGCATCTTCCCTGGGGAATGAAACATCCTCAGATTTTCTCCAATTTTTCATTCACTATGTCCAACATTTAAGAAAAACGGATCAGGCTTGTCAGGATATAGAATCAAATTAATGAATACCAAGACAAAACACAGACAACAAGAACAAACATATTGAGACATGAAACAGATGTCAGGGTTATCAAAACAGAATTTTAAAAATGTTTAAAAAGGTAGGTCATAAGACAATTTTATTATTTGTGAATAGTTTGTTTTCTCCTTTTTAATTCTTATATAGTTAATTTCTTGTTTTCATCAGTGCTTTGCAAATATTTTCCCCACAGTCTTATATATTCACACTTTTAGGAATATCTTCTTATTAACTTTTTCTTTTATGGATCATGCTTTTGGTTTCATGTATAAGACCACTTTGCCTAACTCCAGGTCATATTTGTCTCATGTTTTTATCTAAGCTTATTATAGTCTTACATTATCCACTTAGGCCTCTGATCCATTTGGAGTTAATTTTTATTTGAAATGTGAGGTTTAGGTCAAAACTTATTCTTCTGCATGTGAATATATAAATATTCTGACATAATTTGTTGAAAAGATAGCACTACCCTGTATTACATCACAATATAGTAATATTTTAATTAACTCTTCCCATGTCTGTCTTCCCATTGAACTGTGTATTTCTTCTTCACTGAGTCTTCAAGTCATCTTTGTATCTAGTAAGCTTAAAACCTTGCAAGTGATGTTCAATATATATTAGTTTGACTTATAAATAATAAAACAATGAATTCAGATTTTTTTGTGCATGGTAAAAGCTTTTAGCAATGTATGTAATGGAGATGTCTTTCTGTTTGTTTACTTTCTTTCATCCCCTTCTTAGAGAGCATAGCCCACTCGTAGCCCTGAAAAGGGGGCAACGTCCTGTGACTTTGGCCTAAATGATTGGACCAGAGGCAGAAACCTAAACTGGGCCAACCAGTTTTTCAATCCTCCAAATTCAAACAGGGATATGGATTGAATAATTCCGATTGCTCTCCATTCTGGGTCTGCACTACTATGTAAACTCAAGGACTGGAGCCGCAGTGTTGAGGCAGCAGTGCTTTACTATGTAGAGGTGAAGAAGAAAATGAACAGGTATTTGAAAAGCAAAAGTGAAAACTAGAACAGAGGAGTAGATGTCTGACTTTGGACTTCTCCCCAGGCTAGGCTGAGATTTTTGAGAATCCCCATGTTTTAAGCTAACTTCATTGAGGGTTTGTCTCCTTGCAATTAAACTGTCTAACCAAAACAAGGTAGTAGGAACAATGCAATAAAGAATATAAAATTAAAAAAAAATAACCTAGAGGGTGAGAAGACTCTATAAATTCTTGGAATTCTCAAATTATATATAAAGACTTAGTATATATAAGGTTTTGTTAAGGGTTGTTATAACATTCATATAGCTAACATTGATACATGCAGCCATGTATGCTTAATTTAAATAACTTCAGCCCCATTGAGAGTAAAGGAGTGGTCCTCTTTTTGATTCATGTCAATGTATGGCAAAACCAATACAGAATTGTAAAGTAAAATAAAAAAAAAAAAAAAAAGAAATAGTCTCTGCTTTTCTGAAGATTCATTCAGAGTCAGTCTCAAGTACTGCATGCCAGTGATAAAAACAGATGACCAGTCTGTCCTTCATAAGCTTAGAGACTAGCAGGAGAGGTGCAAATTAAGAAATAAATATAGCAAACTGTACTAGTCAACCGGAGAAGGAAATGGCAACCCACTCCATTATTCTTGCCTGGGAAATCTCATGGACATGGGAACCTGGTGGGCTATAGTCTCAAATAGTCAGACACGACTGAGCAACTAAACACAGCACATACTAGTCCACACAAAAAGCCTGCAAGAGTTCTGACTACTCATAACATTGGAAGACTCCTGAGGTTTGGTGTAGGCACAGAAAACTTCAAAAGGATTTGGGATTTGCAGTTGAAGGTATGTACAGGTAGAGAAGAAAATGGAGACATGAAAAATAGAAGAGCTTCCTTTACACGTATCAGTGATGACAGAAATGTAAATATTGTGTAGCTAGTTTTGCAGAGTTTGGGCCCTCCTTCAAAGTTGCTTACAGCTTACCCATACCTTTTTCGCTTGGAATGGGTGAGGGCAATATGAGTAGAAAGAAGTCAATTTAGTCTAGAAAATGTTCTCAGAGTTGTAGCTCTCAAAACTACAACTTTTTTAGGAAGCATAAGAGCAAAGAAAATATGTTACTGCCAGAGCCTGAGGAAGAAGCTGTTTCATGGTGTATTGACAGTAATTTAATCAAAAAGGTTATCTTCTGGACTAGCACTCAAATTTCCTTAGTCTCTCTTGATGATCAAGGGCATTCTTTGTTAAGTTTAATGTGTTGGCCCTCAAAATTGCCTAGTGTGCAAGGAAGCTGTCAATCATAGACTTTAAAAAGTGTACAGCAGAAGAGTTCTAAAGGGAAATCAAATTACAGTCCATTTGGAAATGCCACAATCAAGTGGCACCAGCAAAATGAAGAGGTTCATTGACTATTCAAATTGGTATATAAGAACTGTGTGTTTTTGTTGCTAATCAAAGATAAAGCTGGCCTTTGAGCGGCCTATGTGGAGCCTGAGACCACCCAGGCTTTAGCTAATGTTAGTGTTTACATGACATGTTGGAAACAAACTGGGCAATTACAAAGGCCCAGTCTAACTAGATCCTAACAGGCAAAACGCCCTCTGATCCTAATGTTAATAGCTTTGACCTTCATTGGTTTTTAATCTCATTCTGTCTGGCAGAGTAAATGAACTCTAGGTTACACAGTACAGAAGAGTCCTTTTTGTTTTTCATTCTGTTTTTTATTTTTTTTTCTGATATTGCTGGGGAAAATGAAAGTCTGTCTTTTTTTTAGCTGGGTCTATCACTGAGTGTATGCACGGAAAGGCTGCTGATTGACGGTGCTTCAACAAAGGCAGATTCAGTTTGCAGCTGATAAGGAGCAAAGTCATCCATGCCGTGTTTACAAAGTAGGCGAGGAGAGTGAAAAATTAGTGATAAAAGAGCTAATCTTATTGTTTCGCTGGATGAAAGAATGGCACTTTTGTGCTTGCTTTAAGAGGAGCTGGCATGTTTTCCCTCCTTCCCTGACTATGCTTTGGCAGCAGAACAATTTCCAGATTCCCTAAAGTGTTATAGATTATAAAGGACACAGTAATGTTGGAAGGGTTTCCTAACATTGAGTAGGGTACAGACTGTGCTAGCTGTTTATTTTACGTACCCGTGACTCACACTGCATAAACTTCTATTTTCTCCGTTTGGTGTTTCTAAAGCAAAAGATAAATATTTGGGCTGTCAGACAAATTCATTAGTGTTTAATTTTGTAGCATATTTAACTGCTTGGTTGTGCTAAGAATGAAGTTTGGAATCCCTTCACCACTGGGTGTAGGTTCTGGCAGTGGTAACCAGGCCTCTTTTTGAGTATCAGGAGTATCAGGTCTGCAGCTGAAGGAAAGGATCAGGGAGAGGAATGTGCTTTGTTTTTGTGGTTCATGACTACTTAGTCGTAAGCCTCACTGAGGTGCTGCTACTGCTGTGCTGCTGCTAAGTCGCTTCAGTTGTGTCCGACTCTGTGCGACCCCATAAATGGCAGCCCACCAGGCTCCCCCAACCCTGGGATTCTCCAGGCAAGAACACTGGAGTGGGTTGCCATTTCCTTCTCCAATGCATGAAAGTGAAAAGTGAAAGTGAAGTCGCTCAGTCGTGTCCGACTCTTAGCGACCCCATGGACTGTAGCCCACCAGGCTCCTCCGTCCATGGGATTTTCCAGGCGTGAGGTGAGGAGCACAGAAGTGTATAGTAGCTCTAGGTGTGTGCATGCTCAGTGGCTCAGCCATGTCCTACTCTTTGTGAAGGTATGGTAGCCCACCAAGCTCCTCTGTTCATGGGATTTCCTAGGCAAAAATACTGGAGTGGGTTGCCATTTCCTTCTCCAAGCTCTAAAGTGCAAAAGTAATTTAAAAAAATTGGTGTCTCTGCCTTTAAAGTATTTCTGATCTTAACTTCATCATCCACTCAATTTTTATAAAGGTAAGGTTGCAGATGATGTTTTTGGTCAGAGATGTCTCTCAGGCTTTACAGTTCCTCACTATGTTGTTTTCTGCATTTAGCGTGACCTGCAAAGGCCCCTAACAATGGCAACCATGTGTCTATTCCAGGTCATCTGAATTATTCACTCATTTATTTTTTCAACGTGATGTTCATTCAAGCCTACCATGGCCCAGGGGCTTGTGCTCCTGAAGGGTGCATGTGAGTGTGCTTAGTCACTTCAGTCATGTCCGACTCTTTTTGACCCTATGGACTGTAGCCTGCCAGGCTCCTCTGTCCATGGAATTCTCCAGGCAAGAATACTTTAGTGGGTTGCCATGCCCTCCTCCAGGGATCTTCCCAACCCAGGTATTGAACCCATGTCTCCTGGATCTCCTGCATTGCAGGCAGAGTCTTTACCCACCGAGCCACCTGGGAAGTCCTACCTCCAGGAGTTTCCAGTATTGTAGGGAGGACACAGAAGGAGACAGATAATTATAATACAATATGCTAAATTTCATAATAGAGATGCTTACAGAGTACAGAAGTACTCTTCTTTTGAGCAGTGGAAGAAAGTCTTCAAGTAGATGACAGTTACTTGTGCCTTAAGAGTGTGTTGGATTGAGTTACAAGATGACTAACAGTTCAGAATGACCAGAGCCCTGCTTCTCAAGCTGTTGTACAAGTTTTGTGCCAGAGATAGATAAGAGTGTGAAATAGATAATTTTATCCTCTCAGAGTTTCTTATTTACTCATTTGGCAAATATTTATTGAACACCTAATCTGTGCTAGCCACTCTAACAGACACTAGGGATAGAGAAACGAGTGAGACAATCTTAAAACTCATCATGGACTGTCAATTCTGGGGAAATACATCTTGAAACAAATATGAATATGTACATAATATTGAATAGAAGTATGGATTTATGCAATCGAACATGAATATTTCACACAAACTTTGCACTTGCAAGAGCAGCTTTTGGTAATTCCTCTAGACCCTGGAAGAGTACGTTCATTTTAATGCTAGAGTCAGGGATGCTGTGTTCAAAGACTTTGAGGAGTGCTAGCAGGGTATGCATGAAGAACTGAGAGGGACATGGGATTGGAGAGGTAAGTAGGCACAAAGCAGCTATAAGTTTGCATTTTATTTTAAAGAAAATAGAGTGCTTATAAAGAGGATTTGAAGAAGGAATGGCATAATTAGTTTAGGGTTTTAGATGGATCACTCTGATGAAAAGTACCCATAAGTACATCTGAGATCATGCTTTAAAAATATGGTCCCTATACCTGTTTTTCATTTTCCCAGCCTATATTGAATCATTCCATGGTTTCTATGAATGTCCAAACAGCTAAACCTAAGGACCTGAAATGGACAACCTGCAAACCGTGCGTATGCAAGAGAACTTGCCTTTGTGGATTTTCTCTTAAAGATGAGGTCACCAAGAACACAAATTGAATCTAAAAGTAGGAACCACCTTTATTCATATTTTGAATTGATTTAGCTTTTTTATTTAAAGGATCTCAAGTAATTTCACATATACTAGGTGGGCTATTTTTCAGAGAGAGATTGGTTGCAGGTAGCTGACACCCTTTCAAACTAGCTCAAGCTGCCGGAGTGGAATATATTGAATGGTTACAAGGGCGAACAAGGTATCCAGACCTTAGGAGGCCTATGGCTGGGGCATGGAATGAGAACAAGTCTAAGAGCAATGGACTTTTACCTCTCTGAGTCTCTTTGATGCATGTTGTATATTTGGCCTAATTCTTTGTTCCCTCTGCAAGATGTTTTTTCCTTGTTGGTTTATTTTTTTTAATGAGCATGCATATAAAACGTCCACACCATTATGCCCTTTTAGTCTAAGCATCACCAGATACTAGACATATCAATTTTTCAGGAGAGAGAATTGGATCAGCCAATTTGAATATGGTGCCCACTCCTGGTAAAACCAGTTAGGCCTTGGAGGCCGTCCTGTAACTCACTGCCCTTTCTTCAAGGCTATGGGAGCAGGCCCTGGATTCTCAGGGGGTGAAAATAAATTCCTTTAAAAGAGGAGTTGCGGCAGGGTGCAATGATTAGATTGCACCCTCTAATCAACCTCTACCAAGTTCCACAATGAAAGCCTGGCAAATCCTCAATATCAGTGAAGGTGCATATTTCCATAGGAGGAAAGCCACTCTTTCCTTTCTTATATTTCCTTTCTCACCTTGATATTGTATAAAGAATGCTGTTGCTGTTTAGTTTCTAAGTCACATCTGAATCTTTGTGACCTCATGGACTGTAGCCTGCCAGGTTCCTCTGTCTGTGGGATTTCCCAGGCAAGAATACCAGATTGGGTTGCTATTTCCTTCTCCAGGGTATCTTCCCAACCCAGGGATTGTACCTGTATCTCCTGCTTTGGCAGGCAGATTCTTTATCACTGAGCCACCTTGGAAGCCATCTCGTAAAGATCAGATTTGTGTATTAGCCATTATTCTTCAGGTACTAGAAACTGAGCTTATTTTGCTAAAAGGCATCATATTGCCTGATTCACCTGAAATATTCGGCTAATAAATTGGTTTCAAGCATAGCTAGATTTAGCTCCTCTGTAATCTAATAAGAATCTGTTTATGTCCCTCTTTGGGCTCTGCTTTCCTTGATGAAGGCTTCATTCTCAGATGGGATCAGTATCATGTGGTGGTAAAGATGACCCCCTACAATCTCTTCACTGTCATTTTGCTTAAAATGTTGGTGGATTTTAAGAGAATATTGCTACTTCTGCTCCAAAACAATTTAACCTTGAAAATTAAAATGCAAACCTAAAATTGAATTTGATGTTTTAGTCTCATTTTCTAGCTACTGTGTTGGATTTGGGGGAAAAAAGTAATTTTTGACTTGAATTTTCTAAAAGTTCACTGCATCGTATGTGAACACTATACAACAATGTAGAAAATATAAATACTGAGGTTGAAATAGAATCCAAGATACCATGGTATCTGACAATAGCTGCAAAGACATTAGCATGATGCAGCTTTATTTATGTCCAGTATAAACCACAGCAAAACTGGTTTTTTATTTTTATTTTTTAATGTACTTCTTTGATATGTCTTTTGCTAAATCCTGAGGTATGAAAATACCTATTGCGCAATTTTCAGAAGTTTTTAAGTGTAATATTTCATATCTGTGTACCTGCACTGGGATTTGTACTCTCTACCTGTTGCTTAGAAAGATTGCCTAGTACCATGAGAACTGAATTGGAGGATGGTGGTGTTTATAAGTGAGGGGCATTTAGGTCGTGAAGCTAGAATTGGCAGTTGTGTAATTTAGAGGTGACAAAAGCCTGAACCAGATCATAGTTACAGAAGTAGAAAGACAGGAAAGATAGGAGAAATATATTCACGTGAAAACTAGTTTTCGTACATGTTTGTCCAGTGCTCTTCTTGACAATTGCTTCTTTACTTTTATTGTTAGCAAAACAGTACAGCTTTATCTAAGTGGGCTAGCTAATAATTCCATACAATTGGTTTTAGAAATTATTTGAATAAGAGAATTCCTATTAGCATAATTTTGTTGAAGGAAATAAAAGGATGGATGTGGTGGGAGCAGGAGTGATTTATACCTGATAGGAAGCAGGGTAGTGAAGCAGTTTAAGTCAGAGATGCTTTGGGCTATGATGCTAGAAGGATGTGAACCATTGAGAAGCCTGGTTCTGAAAGGAAAGAGGAGACTCACTTCTGCTAGCAATTGACTGCTCAGGCTCTGTTGGGGTTCTCTCTCATGCTGTGGCCTCAGGAATGTGAACCCTTTGTTTTCCTTTACCTTTCTAGGTTAGCAAATGATCACACAGCTACATGCTCTTAGGCTGGTTTTCTTTAGCACAGTCAAAACCACATAAAGATAAATCTGCAAATTACATAAGGAATAGGTAAATACTATATTATAAAACCTAGTCTTATTTTACTCTGGAGACTCTTCTCACTGATCTGTCTAGGACTGTGCTATTTTGATCCAAACTTCTCAGTTTATTGTCTGGTTTTACGTATTCTGAAATCATCTTACTTTTCTATTTACCTGTCCTATTCTTCCAGCTAAAAAAAACTTGATTCTCTTCTAATTTAAAAATTTCAAGGTTTTGTGTCTTCTAGGAAGTAGAGGATATTTTACTAGCAAATGTGTGTTAGTTGAATAAGGCTACATTTAGCCAAGTTGTTATGTCAGACAAGGTGTGGTGTATAATCCATCACAGCAGTGCCTATACAGACTCATGATAAAGGAATAGGTGGAGAGGGGTGTGGGGCTAGAAACTGCTAAACAATGTTTATATTGCTCTAGTACTTTTATTCTTTTTTCCTTTTTTTTTTTTAATAAAAAAGTTTTCTTTTCCTTCTTCTTGTTGTCCTAATAGAGAGAGGAAGATGCACAAAATGTTGGGAAAAGATGAGAAGCTGGACCAGGCAAGAGGCAGAACATAAGCTTAAAAAAAAGTCCCCTTATTATTCAATGTTCTTTCAGAAACTCTGAATTCATTTAGATTAATAAATGCCTTGTCTGGGATACAACTAACTACTTATAGGTAAATAACATTGACCATTCATGTAATCTTTGTGTTGATTACTTAATCTTATTTAATTTTGTTGGTGAAAGAGGCATTATTCAGTTGGTTTACTTTTGCCCCAGCAGGCAGAACTAGCATCTGTAATAGAAGGAAAGGATTTTCTAAGATGGGAGTTGTGGGATGGTGAGTTTCCAGTTTTTTTTTTTTTTTTTTTGGTGTTTACTCAGGGTTGAGTGAAGAGTGTATTATGTGAAATCCAATGTTAATAAAGAAGTATGTAAACCAGAGTCCATTCATTCAAAGCAAAATTAAACATCCTAGGAAACTTGTGCAAGAAGAGAATGTATTGAAAGGATCTGAGAGAGCTAGGAGTTGGCTAAGATAGTCTAATGAGCCAGGTTTAGAACAGAGAAAATCCAGTCAACTCTAAAAGATCTAGTTAACATATCCACTCCTCAATCAGGTCATCACTAAAATGAGTGAATTCTTGTTTTATTTAAATATTAATACTTATTGAGTATCTACAACAGCTAGGAACTGGGACACTACAGAGAATGACCAAGACCCTGGTCTTGCGGAGCTTATATATTACTGGGGGAAACAGACACGACACTAGCAAGCAAATGAGTGACACCTGCAGTAGTGATATGAACTGGGAACAATAATGAAAGCAGAAATGACAGGAAACCTAGGAAAGGAACGAATAACGGGGACAGTCTAGAGACCTGGGTGACAAGAGCCATGTGAAGTCCTGAAGCAAGAGTCCAGCAGAGGGAGGTAAAACCTGCTGGAAATGTAGAAGGAAGGAGTGTGGTCAGAACAGAGTGAGCGAAGGGGAGGGAGGTGGTAAAATAAAGGAATGCCAACTGTTCCTCTGACCTTAGTCTCTCCCCATAAACTGTAAAGTCTCTGAAGAGCGAATTAGATCAACTGAGATTTAAAAAAATGTGCACTCACTTCTTGGCTGAGTAGGAAGAGAAGAGGCAGGAGCTGGTAGGAGGACCTCCTTTCTGGAGATCTTTTCAGACTCTTGAGAGAGGAAGCGGGGCAGCTGTGCTGTATCTGAGGCGGCACTATTAGGATTTGAGGCCCAGGACCTGACCAAATGTAGAATGGTACATGAAGCTTGCAGCAGCCATCAGAATGCAATCAAGTGCTATCGTGCCATCTATGATGAGGGGAAAACACACACACACACACACACACACACAAAACGAGCTACTACCCAGACATCACTGGATCATGTTTTCAAGAGGGCAGATAGAATTGAATCCAGCAAGGAAGTAGAACTTCTGCTCTCAGTGTGAGTGAAATTGCAGCTTGCCCCCCATCTCCTATTGTTGATGATTCTTCAGCTCCACCATCTCCCACCATCTCTTCCTCCCCTAGTCAGCATCTCTTCTCACCTGTTCAGTCGATGCCAGCCCCTGTAAGCCAGCTATTGTACTGTACTCCTGTATGTTTCAAGGTACTGTACTGTAAGGTTAAAATGTTTTCTTTATTTGTGTGTGTGTGTGTGTGTTTATGTATTACTTGTGTGAAAAGTATTATAAGCCTATTAAAGCTGATTGTGTTAGTTGGGTACTAGGCTGACTTTGTTGGACTTACGGACAAATCGGACTTAACAAATTAGCTCTTGGAATGGAACTTGTTCGTATATAGGGGACTTGTTGTACTTGGTCTCCACTATTTATTATAGTCTTGCTACTGGGTAAATTTCTCACTCTAGGTTATACCATAGGCTGCTGGCCAACCCATGCACTGTAACCTTGGTTCAAGTGATAACCTTGATACCTAGGAAATTATTTACTGATGCTTTCTTCAGAAGGAATTGGTGAGCATGCTAGGTGATCACGGTTTCTTGGACAGTTTTTCTAGTGCAAAACCAATACTAATCTCAACATAGAGAATGCCTGCTGTGTGACAGGCATTTAAAGTACATTATTTCTGGCTCTGAGAACAACCTTACTCTATAAGTATTATTATTTCTATTTTTTACTTCCAATATCATACAGCTGTCAATGGATAAGCTAGAATATAGATTCAAAGTCTATATTTTCTGTGATGACATTAATTGTTCTCTTAGTATATAGACATCTGAGGAAGTGAAATGCTTTTTGCAAAGAAACTGTGACAGCATAGAAGGTCCATATTCTACAGAAAAGTTCAAATGAAAATAATTTTCTATGAACCATAGGCTTCCTTGGTGGCTCAGTGGTAAAGAATCTGCCTGCTAATGCAGGAGATGTGTGTTTGATCCCTGTTTTGGGAAGATTCCCTGGAGTATGAAACGGCAACCCTCTCTGGTATTCTTGCCTGGAAAATCCCATGGACAGAGGAGCCTGGTGGGCTACAGTTCACGGGGTTGCAGAAGAGTTGGGCATGATTTAGTAACTAAATAACAACCACAACAACACAGACTTGAATGCATTTATTAATCAATTAATCCATACATGATTTTGAACTGATACTGTATACAAAAGATATACAAGAGACTAAAGAAATAAAATGATGAGTAGAAATAATCTTGCCAGATGCAAATCCAAATACTGTCATGTAAAATAGTTACTAATTGTGCTGTTTTGCATTCAGAATGTCTGAATCTAACTATGAAAATCTGGCAAATGCCTTTGCAATGTGCAAGATAGAGAATTGCTTAATAATGAAGGAACAACAGTGAAAGGAATCTTACAGGAAAAGAATGTTCAAGTAAAATAGTCCATGTAAATCTTGAAATAATAAGGGAAAAGGATAGCAATGTTTTTTTCCTGGAGCTCATGAAAAACCACTGTCCCAGAACAGTTTCTCAATGGTAACAGGACTTTTTCTGCAAAACCAAATGAATATGTGCTAAGAAATAACACTCTCCTTTAAAACAATGCCATTTATTTATGAAAGAATTGAGAACAAACATTTAAAATGCCAAAAATTACAGACTATCTTTTTCTGGTGTTTCTTTCATTCTTTTTCTTTTTCTCCTTGTCAACAGCAAGAAAGATAATACTAACAGGAGACAGTGGTTGTACCCGAATCATAAATAGATGTGAATTCACAAGCACACAATTGAAGGGTCCTGCTTCAGCTGATCGGTGAGATTTCACTGTGCTCTCCATGGTCAGGAGGAATGAGTTGTGGTGTTGTAATAAGTTTTCATGATAACTAGTTTTTTAAGATTGTAAAGGCAATTACTTCATCTACATGTGGGAAAAATGGCCCATTGTGGGATAAATGGAAGCAGTTGGGAGAAAGGGTTGTTTGTAAATCCATAGGTGCTACCAGGTAGCTTATTGTTAAATTCTGACGCAACTTTATTTAAGCGCATCAAAGTGTCGACCATGGCCTGTCACCTTTTTTCTCCACAAATGAAAGCTACATTTTCTCTTAGCCTGTGGCTTCTGGGAGGTTATGAAATGTTTAATCACAGATTACCTTTTCTACTTTCACATTCTTAGGCCACTTACACTGCAGCTGCCTTTATAGATATAGACAACACTATAAATATGTCTTCCAGGTATCAATTTAAAGACATAATGAAACATGAATCACCAGCAAATTCACATCTGAAAGTTCTAGGTTTCACCTTTCCTTGACGGGCTAAGATAACATTTACTGAGAGTAAAAATAATAGTCACAGCTAAAAGAAATCCCATTAGAAATAGAAGTCTTGGGAGAAGGATCGTAACTTCAGTGAACTTTGTATGTTTCTTTTAGCACATGAATCAAACATTGAAGATGTGTATTGATTTTGTATTAAAATACATGTATTGAAATACCATAGGTTTTCCTTATTCTTTCTTTCTCAGGAATGCTGTCACCTACGTATCTTGTAGGGGCTGCCATTCAGTTAATGAGGGGCTACTGTGAGCATAAGATGAAGAAGATTCCATGAATATAGGGAAAGTAATCCACAGCACTCTGGCTCATGCCATCTTGAGGTCATGGTAGATAAAGAAATGAAAGATCTGGGTGGTTTTGTTGGGGATGTTGGCTAAAGATGATGGAAACCTTGATTAGCCTGAACTGAGGATAGAGGGAGAGCTTTGTCTTTCTCTCCCTCTCTCCAGCTTAGGCAGAAAAGACTCACTTTTGTGTTTAAAGATTATGAAGAGAATCTGGACCTGGTAATCTTTTGAATGGTGACATGCAGCTGGGATTAAGATGCTGGAGGCTTCCTTTTTAAGACCTATGGGGGAGGTTCAGCAGGAGGGCACATCAGAAAGGCAGCTCATGCCTAATTGCCAAACATTTGAGGTCTTCAGTTAATGCTTTGCGAGAGGAGCTAGGGTTTTGTGATTAACTTTTTAGAAGAAGTGTTAGAAATGCTTTTCAACACATAAATTATGACACTAACTACAGCATAAAGAAATCTCGTATGTCTTCTGAGTCGGAGCTTAGTATCCTCTAAATCCCCAGTGATGATGTGCAGGATGGATTTCAAAATTAAGAAAATAATCTCCTAAAACAAAGTGCCTTCATCCTGTCCTTAGAGCGAGTTCCTAGAACTAACAATGTACCTGCTGTTTTTATTTTTTTTTTGAAACCAAATAATTAGGTGCATTGGAAAACATTTCTTTTGAGAATATTATTTGGTCTTTTCTAGTTTTAATTAAGTTAATGGGGAGATAATTACAAAAACCTACCCACTCTACCTGGTCTTGATCTCTCTCCTTATTTTTTATGCAGGTAAATTCTCAGTGCATCTTTGATAAAGACACAGAGTGTCCCAAAAACCTTGACCATTCCAGTCATGTCACTGAATGCTATGACTGTTTAATTACTGTTCATTACATAGAGCACAGGGTTCTGGATGATGAGCCTGGGACAACAGAAAACCACCAGAGAAATTGAAATAGAGATATTTACCACTCACAGGTCCTGGAGGAAGTACCCAAGGGGCCACAGGGGAGTCAAGGCAGTGTAGGCAGAGAGACAGGCAGTGTCGAGGGGACATGCCTTTATTAGGGTCTGTGGGTGGAGTGCTTTGAGGCTCCTGTGCTAAACTCAGATTGGTCAATTCACACCAAAAAGGGCAGGGTTTTGGTAGACTAGACTCCCATGGCGTGCGCCTAAGGATAAAGGGAAGGCTCTGAGAAGTAGGGGGGACTGTTGATTACAAGGGCTGTTGGGGAAGTCATACTGGAACTTTTATTTCCTTATGAATCTGTGGGCTGTTATTCAGGTCTCTCATATGAGGGGGCTAGTGTCAGTTTAAGGCTCCTGGAGGCTGCTTGGCCACCCAAAATAGATACAGCAAGAGCACTGAATAACTCAGCTGAAGTCTTGGCATTGTGTCTTAGGGATTGCTTTGGCCTGAGGGCAGCCCAGCCCAACTTGAAAAGTTCTGAATTCAGGAGCTGCTCTACCAAGGCCATGAGCTCCAAAGCAGAGAGATGCAGCCTAATTAGCTCTTCTGATGGCCTCTCGAACAAAATGTCAGTTCAGAAACCCGAAGTGCTTGCTAATGACAAGGGCAAAACTGTCCCACAAAACTCGAAAAGTGGTGTTTGTTATCTATTTCAAGAACTGGAGATGAAGATCTTAATGATACAGGAAATGCTCTTCAAAGGCCAAGAAGTCTTAGTGCAAGGTAAGAGGATCAATCAGTCTTAAATACGAGTTTACTAAGAGTAAGAGACGGATGCTGCCAGCATGGATATGTGTTTCAAAAGGCATGAATAAAACCCAGAAATAGTGTTAATTTTACTTTGAAGTATATAATGAAACCCCTCAAGTACTCAGACTTCAACACCCCTTTCCCAAAATGACCGAAATTTCCATTTTTGAGCGTTTATCATTCCGCCTTTTTCCGTTCTCCGCGTCTTAACAGAATTTTAAAAGAGCAGCTAATAAATGAAGTATACTTCAGTCTCACGTAATGGGTTGGATCAGAAGGGAACTGATAAGATGATATTGGAAAAGCAGGTGGGGGGTCGAAAAGCCTCACAAGTGCTAAGCTGTGCGGGTTCAATTGATTCCTGGTGTGCAGGCTGCAGTCCCTGGGTTATTCCAGAAAATGGAAGGAGAATGTCCCTGCTCTATTACAACTGAGGCTCTTCTCCAGGGACTGGTTACCAGCAGGGCCAGAGGAGATGAAAGGGAGATAAGGCCAATTAAGAATTCAGACTGGGGAAGCTGGAGACAGAAACCGTGGGGAGAATTCCAAAAGGGAAGGTGGGAAATGAGACTTCAGGTCACTGTAGGAATTGAAGGTGGAATACAAATATGAGCTTTAAACCCGCTCTAGAGAAACTTATTTTAGTGGAAGGCAGGATCAAAGGAGGCTGAAGCTTTGCAGTGTGGTTTCTAAAGGCAAGGCACAGGGGCAGAATACCTGAGTAGAAACTTATCAGTAAAACCTAGCTGGTGTTTATCATCCTTTCTGTGTTCTTGGCATACTTTGGGATATTAGAAATGTTGGTGGCATGCATGAAGGAATTGAAAAGCTCAGAACAAAACAGAGAAGCAAGTCAGCAATAATTTCAACACAATCACTGCTACAGTTTAATGATAATGGCACAGTGTCTATAATAGCTCCCCAGGGACAGAAAGCTGGGGCTGGGGAGTGGTAACGAGGTGATGAGCCAGAGGGAGGTCTGGATTCTTGGCTCCAGGATCTTGGGCCCATTCCTTAGGGACTGCATCTATAAAATGGGGAAGAAGAGTGGGACCTTTCTCATGGGGTGTTGCTGCTGCTGCTGCTAAGGCGCTTCAGTCGTGCCCGACTCTGTGTGACCCCATGGACGGCAGCCCACCAGGCTCCCCCGTCCCTGGGATTCTCCAGGCAAGAACACTGGAGTGGGTTGCCATTTCCTTCTCCAATGCATGAAAGTGAAAAGTGAAAGTGAAGTCACTTCAGTTGTGTCTGACTCTCAGCGACCCCATGGACTGCAGCCCACCAGGCTCCTCTGTCCATGAGATTTTCCAGGCAAGAATATTGGAGTGGGGTGCCATTGCCTTCTCTGCATGGGGTGTTAAGAAGATTAAATAAAACAGCAGTGGAGAAGTCACAGCCCCTGGCTCTTATGAAGGCTCACTACTATCCTGTCCCCTTGCTCCTTAGGCCCTGGCACAGTCCCGTGTCCTGACAGCACTCTCTTCTGCTCCAGAGGCCAACTTCTGATCTGCTTCAGTCAACATGAACTCTTTTGGGGGCAAAAGCCTGGTGTTTCTTACCTCATTCACAGCGAGGTGTTTACCTCATTTGCTCTTACCAAACCACATGACCGGCTCACCAAAATGTCCTGTCCACTAGCCATTGTAGTCAGACTATATGTACCAGCCTAGCAAAGACCAGTTTCATACACTGATCAAAATTTGGGGGCACACCTGAGAAACATTCATAGCATATTAGGGTGCCTGAGATAGCCATTCAAGAATGAACTTCATAGGGAGAGGATAGAAGGTTTGTTTTCCTCCTAAATCAAGGCTCCCCTTCTCCCCTAAATAGTGGGACAAGAAGAGTTAGTTGCTCAGTCGTGTCCAACTCTTTATGAGCCATGGACTGTAACCCACCAGTCTACTCTGTCATGGGATTCTCCAGGCAAGAATAGTGTAGTGTGTTGCATTCCCTTCTCCAGGGGATCTTCCAGACCCAGGGATCAAACCCAGGTCTTCTGCATTGCAGGCAGATTCTTTACTGTCTGAGCCACCTGTCTCCATGCTGAACACTGTCCAGCACCAAGAAAGTGTTTCATATATCTCATCTTATTTTTCCTTTCTTGAAAGCAACCCCTTGAAGAAGGTAATATTTAAAAAATTATTTTATAGATAAGACACTAAAGCTTAGAAAGATTAAGTAACATCAAATGTAGGCCTTTATGACTTCAAAGCTTACACTTCAGATGCATTTCTATTTTTTTGTGTGATGCTAAAACTACTGGTCCTGGGACAATTTGAGAAATTTTGCTCTAACATCTCCTCAAACCATAGTTGAGCTGCTCTAAAACCCACAAAAAGTGCATATGTACACCTCTAAAATGTAAACGTAACACTTTGAAGGGAAATTGCAAATAACTCTTCACCAGGAAAACACTGATGACCCCAGTCTTAAGTTATATACAGGTGTTACTGAGTTTGGCCTGCTTGATGCGTCATAGGCCCATAATTGGGAGATGAGATGTTGAGGCAAGAAATAGTGACTTTATTCAGAAAGCTGGGCATCTGAGAAGATGGCAGACTAGAGTCCTAGAGTGCCATCTTCTCAGGGTCTGGATGCTGGTTTGTTTTATAGAACAGAGACGGGGAGAAGGGAGGAAGTAAAAGGTCCTAAGTCTTGCAAAACATCTCCTGGTTTGGCTAGCCTCGGGGAGTGGATCTGTTCATTTCTTCTTTCCTGCAGCCATTCGCAGGTGGAGAGGGACAGGGTGTTTCCCTGTGAGCTGAACAAAGGCGCTTTAGTTTAACATTCTGGCAGATGGTCAGGGTTCCCTGAAGCGGGCCATTTTGTTTGTTTATATCTATATATAGTGTCTTTTTAGTGATTAGAGTAACTGAAGCAATGGAAAACAAAGGTTAAAGTAAAAGAAACAGATCCAACATGGAGTCAGATTTTGTTCTTCCCTGTTACACAGGTAAAACCACTCCTGTGTTAGATGAGTTCGCCAGTGGCTGAAGGTATTTTGTGGTGAACTTTGTATTTCTCGTTGTTCCCATGGCACATAACTTTGTTCCTACATTGTCTAACTCTGTGATTTATTGTTGTCATTTCAAATAAAATATTTCTATGCATAGTAAAACAAAGCAAGAAATGAAGGCTTGAAAATGGCCATGGTTTATCAATGGTAATGCCATTGGTCTAACATTTGTTTGTTTCTGAGGTTTTGAAAATTGCTTTAGAAAGCCTTGGGGCAGAAAGCTTCACTTAATTAAAATATTTTAAATCAAACCACAGGAACTTCAGTTCATAAAGCCTCAGGGTACAGCCAGCAATTGTAAGAAACTCAAATGGAATAGGGTAGATGAATATAATAATATAGGATATAATGTTTTATTATTTCTATTTGCTATGTTGAAATAATTAGGCAACAGAAAATCTTGGTTAACTATTGGTATTCTGAGGATATTCATTAATTGCCACATAACTGGCTTAGTGTTTTCTAAAGAGTATTCAGGGCTTCCCTGGTGGCTTAGAGGTTAAAGCATCTGCCTGGAATGCGGGGGACCCAGGTTCAATCCCTGGGTCCCCTGGAGAAGGAAATGGCAACCCACTCCAGTACTCTTGCCTGGAGAATCCCATGGAGGGAGGAGCCTCGTGGGCTACAGTCCATGGGGTCGCAAAGAGTTGGACACGACTGAGCAACTTCATACCATCACACACACCAAACAGTATTCGTGGAGCATTGGGATAATGTTCCCAGGTTGCTTTTTGAAGAAAGAACTTCCTTTTAAAGTAACTTTAGAAAGTATTGCACCACTTGCTTGAAAGCAGACATTGTCCATTTGTATAGAAAAGGCTCTTATGTAGTTGCTAAGTCATGTTCTACTCTTTGCGACCCCAGGGACTGTAGCCTTCCAGCCTTCCCTGTCCCCCCTGTCCATGGGACTCTCTAGGCAAGAATACTAGAGTGAGTTGCCATTTCCTCCTCCAGGAAGTCTCTTGAAGACCTGCCATATAGCAGCCTGCTTAACTTGTTTAAACTATCATTTCCCCAAATATTTTGTCCGTAGAGCTCTTCACCCTCTTCATTTCTCTTAACCCCTATCCCAAATAACACCTTTTCACAAGGTACTACAAATAACACCTTTTCACAAGGTACTACAAATAACACCTTTTCACAAGGTACTACAAAAACCCCTATCCCAAATAACACCTTTTCACTATGGTACTACAAAAACGTTCGAGGAAACATGTCTATATTTTTAAGACAATATTGTTGATTGTTGCTGAACCAGTTGTAGGTATATATTGCCAAGCTGGGCTCCTCCCATCCTTAATTCTTGTTTTTTAAATCTGTTGTCTATTTGTGTTTTGCTGAAATAAAGACCTGAACATGTTTAGATACATTTGATGACACAAATGGTAAGAGGTGCTAAGGTTGCCTTCTGAGTTTACCTGTGGGTGGGATTCAGTAAAACCATAGAAAATCCAGCGGAACTGGAGGAAAGCTCTGTCAGACTCATGGAATTCTGAAAAGAAATTTAATTTCATTAACTCCAAAAGATAACTTTGGTGACTCAAGTGATGCCTAGGAAAGGTCCCTGGGGGGATCTACTCTAATGACCAGAGATTACATATAATTACAATAGTACTTGTTGATGTATTAGAAATAACTAAATTCTCTGAAAACTGCTTGCTCAAGGAGTTAAATGTTTTTCTCTTTGTAAGTATTAATTTGCTTAGCAAATTCATTTTTCCTAGGTGTGGGAAAGTAATCTTCAGCCACCTTTTTCCCCAGCTAGAGGAAAGGTAAACTTTAACCTAACCATTTTTCTAATTATCACACGTTTTGAATTAATGGGGTCCAAATTAATTAAGGTTTTATTATAGTTTCATCCTTAGGAGACAAGTTTTCATTTCCCTCTTTTGAAGTATTTTCAATCTAAATCAAAAGAAGATTAACCTCACCTCTCTCCTTGCTTGAAGCCAATGGGTTTCAACTTCTTTTTTCCCTCCCTAACATACCTGAGGGCTATGAAACACTCCCTCTGTAAGGAAAAGATGAGGTGTGTTGGGGGCTATAATTAGGATAATCTCCCTAGGTGATTCTGATAAGCTCCCTGCCCCTTCTTAAGAATTTCTGGCTTTATGCCTTTGATTAAAACCTTGTAACCCTGAGGCAAGTGTGGAAATGGGCCAGGAAGGGCAGTGGAGGCCCTGCCAGGACTCCAGCTAAGCTGGGGCTCTAATGGCAAGGTGTTTTGTCATAAGTGGTCAGCTAAGGTGCAGAGAATCAAAACCATAGTAGGCACCAAAAGCATTGCCAGCTCTATGAGCTATCACCACCATTTATACTGAATACAGGGTGTTGATAACCCAGGAGCAGCCAAAAGGAAAAAAGGAAGACCTTTGGAGCAACAGAGGCAGAGACTTACAGTCAAGCTGTTTGATGCTGGATCTATGATGAGAAGGAAAAGAGAACCCCATCCAAATGCTTCCCCACCTTTTCTCCAGCCTCAGCCATAGTCTCCTGAAGTGGCTCATAAAGAAATCCACTGCTAAATGTGAGTTCATAGATGAAACCACCCTAGTCATTGTCTTGAATTCCTGTTATGATCTATATTTTGAAGGTTTAGATGAAATAGAACAGCTGTTGAAGAGAAAAAAGAATGTTTTAATAATGGAAGGAGCTGGGGTGGGATGAATTGGGAGACTGGGACTGAGGCATGTGCACTGCCCTGTGTTAAACAGCGAGCTAGTGAGAGCCTGCTGTGTAGTGTAGGGAGCTCAGCTCGATGCTTTGTTGGTGATCTAGAGGGTGGGATGTGGGGGTGGGAGGGGGACCTAAAAGAGAAGGGATGTATGTATACATATAGCTGATTCATTTCCTTGTACAACAGAAACTAACACAACATTGTAAAGCAACTATATCCCAACAAAAAACAGTAAAAATTATTTTTACTTGTAAGCTAAATATTAAATGTGGTTAAGGTATCCATTTCCTTTAATATTGATGTACTGAATCTTGTAGACTATTAAAAAACCCCTAGGGAAATAACTTTGCCCTTACCTAATGCTTCTGTTTTTTTACTATGTGCCAGGATGAGATTGGATGCTTATTTAATCACATTTATATTTATTTAAGTTTCTTTTAACAGGTTGTCTACATTTGGTAACATCCCAGCTGTCATTAAAATAGTCTAACTTGAGGACAGAGCCTGATGATTAGTGGTGAAGACTGGTACACAGGAGGATCCCCCCTCTTGTTGCTTTTTCTTCTAACACATTCCAGATTATTGACAACATATGAATACTAAGTGACTGCTCCTTCTTTAATCACTAAATTGAGTTTGGATCACCAGGATTGAGCTCATTGATAAGAAGTCTCTTTTGTCATAGCTCTATAAGCATAAGAAAAAAAAAAAATCACTTAAGCTTTCAGTATTTGTTTCTTTGCCTATTGAATAATGGTTCCTTCTAGAGAATCCTGTATGATTTTATAGGTCAGTGACTTTGTGATTTTATAGGGTTTTTCCTACTGGCTCAGTGGTAAAGAATCCACCTGCCAATGCAGGAGATGTGGGTTTGATCTCTGGGTTGAGAAGATCCCCTGGAGAAGGGAATGGCTACCCACTCCAGCATTCTTGTCTGGGAAATCCCAGGGACATGGACTAAAGTCCATGGGATCGTAAAAGAGGTGGATACGGCTTAGCGAGAAAACAAGACATCTGATTTAACTTTTAGGTTTTAGACACTAGATGGTGATGTTGTGCTGCTTTTTAAGAGGTCTGGCCCCTGTGTAGACAAGGTCTATATTAGGTTTCTCATTTTTAAAGTTTTAATAAATATGGCATATGACTATTGAGACTCTACCCATGAAACAAATGTCATTGAGCATGGAAATAATACAGGTATCAAGAAGAAACCCAAAATAACCTGTGCATGGTTTGTGACATCCTAGCCTCCAAATACATTAAATCTTTATTAATTTGATCATTCTCTGTCTCTAAAGTCCTTAGCTTCTTCTCATCTTTTTTATATTAGGCAACTTTTTGATCTATTGAAGCTTCATGGGCAGGTCTGCCTCTTGATGCCCACTTCCATTTCTCACTCATCTCTTCTGTTCAGCCCCTCAGATTCCTGGAACTACTCTCCTCAGAAGTACTTGTGAGACTGTAGGCTGTTGGTTGAAATGCCAGATGTATACAAATTAACATAGGTTTGGTTCAAAAGCAAACTCCTTAAGGATACATTTCCTTATATAGATACTTCCCTGGTGGCTCAGCTGTAAAGAATCTGCCTGCAACGCAGGAGATGTAGATTTGATCCCTGGGTTGGGAAGGTTCCCCTGGAGAAGGAAATGGCAACCTGGTATCCTTGCCTGGGAAATCCCACGGGCAGAGGAGCCTGTCGGGTTACAGTCCATAGCCCGTCACAAAGTCTTGGACATGGCTGAGTTCCTAAACAACAGCAGCAACAATAATATAGGTCAAAAGACTGAGAACAACTCTTTCAGAAGTTTCTTTGAGGACCCTTTCTGCTTTTTCACAAAAGCAGCTACAGGAGGAAGAGAAAGCATTTATTGAAATCGTGAGGCCTCTTTCAGTCTTCATGAGTGAGCTTTTTTGAGCTCAAAGCAGAGAAAGAAATAACTGCTCCTTGAGCTCCTTTCTTTGTGGGGTCTTCCCAGGTCTCAAGTCTGCAGACTTTCTCTATGTCTTCATGCTGAGTGGTGGGGTGGTGATCACCCAGCCCAAGCTCCTCTCTTGTAGAAGGCCAACTTCTTCATGAAATGAGATGTTGGGTTAAACCCCTGCCATCCCTGGCTCTGGGTCCTCCCAACACCGAGTAGGCACTTTTGAAAAGAATATGTTCATTTTGAATGATTTAAAAAATATATTTTTTAACATAATTATATTCTACTTAAGAAATGCATCTATACATCTTCCTCATCGTTACAAGTGTGATTGGAAATGAGGGGTCCCTCACTCAAGATCCTGTGTGCTGTCTCAGGAATACCATGTGAATGGGTTACTGCTATTCTCAGGGGTGATCAGGCTTCTCTTTTTTTAAAAAAATTTATTTTATATTGGAGTAGAGATGATTTTAACAATGTTGTGTTAGTTTCAGATGTACAGCAAAGTGATTCAGTTATACATCTACCTGTATCTATTCTTTCTCAAATGATTTCCCCCTTTACATCATTACAGAATATTGAGCAGAGCTCCCTGTTCCCTTATTGGTTATCCATTTAAATATACCAGTGTGTACACATCAGTCCTAAACTCCCAATCTGGCCCTCTCCTCAGTCCTTCACCTCCAGCCTGTGACCATAAGTTTGTTTTCTAAGTCTGAATCTGTTTCTGTTTTGTGAATAAGTTTGCATGTATCATTTTTTAAAGATTCCACATATAAATGGTATTATATTTGCCCTTCCATCTGACTTAGTTCCCATGATCATTCTGATTTGCCAAACTGGCAGTTTCTGTGGTTCTCATGACAGGTTGGGTCACCCTATTACAGGACCCAATCATGGATCTCCACCAGAGCCCACCAACCTCTGCTGTTTCTTGGCTAAGGTGACACAATCAATTGTCACTTTACTTTTTTCCACTTACTTGAGCACATAGAAATATAATTCATTTGAGGCTTATGAAAAGAAAAATAGTTTTAAATTTTAAATGTTCCATTTCAAATAGATAAGGCTGAATGAAAATTAACTTGACTCATAATCCTGTAATTTAAGACTAAGAGAAAAGAGGCCTTTTCACAGTCTAGAAACATCCACCTCATGGAGCATTTGTATTGCTTGGTCTAAGGAACCTGAGGCAGAGACAGGCTCTCTGAGGACCTGAGACTCAGAATTTACACACTGAATTCTTACATGCTTTTTTCCCTCGTTCATTGAGCAATAGAAGAAATACAACTAGAGAATACAAAGAAACAAAAAAAACTTTGAGACAAAGGCAAAGAGAACTCGAGTTAATTTCATATAGTGGGAAGAATGGACTCAGAGGGTAACACAAAGACCACTTTTTTTTAATGAATCAAGCCTGTGTTTGAGTGATAGCAAGGAGATAAATATAATGTGGAACTTGGCACAAATGAATAGAAATCCTCACAACTACTCAAACCACGTCTTTTTGAGTTTTATTGTATAGATACAACAGAGCAGTTTAAAAGACCAGAATAAATGTGACCTAAACATTTGTCTATCTTAGGTTTTACAAGTACAATTTGAACTAAACAGTGCCAAATAAGTAAAGAAAGCCAGCCATGAAAATAAATACATGATAGTCTAGCATTGTGCCTAAAATGGAATATAGAACACTAACCAAATAGACCCTAAATTTAAAATGCATTTCAAATGTTATTTAGGGAATTTAAAAAATCATTTTATTTCAGCTTTGGCATATAATGGCAAATTCAGTAGGACCTGGTAAGAGAATTTCATCAAAAGCAATAAATAGGTAGAGTGAAAACTGATTATGTTATATTCTGATTTATGTAGTTCATTTAAGTTCTGGGCCATTTGTTCTGGTGAATATGGATTCCTTGTTTCCAAAATTTCAATAGAGGTGATTTGCTTACCCCCCAAAAGCTTTATACTTTTAGTTGTATTCTTTATGTTCTGCTTTATGTCTTCTATGTGAGGCTTTTGCATACTTCAGTACTACTGTTTTCCAAGGGAAATTTTTATCAAAATTATGTAGGGGATGGAAGAACATTCTTTAGTCTTTTTTAAACATTTTTATTGATTTATTTGGCTGTGCTGGGTCTTTGTTGCTGTGCGCCAGCTTTCTCTAGTTGGAGTGAGTGGGGGCTACTCTCTAGTTGCGACGCACAGGATTCTCACTGTGGTGCCTTCCCTTGTTGCCGAGTGCAGACTGTAGGGCTCGTGGGCTTTAGTAGTGGCAGCCCGTGGGCCCAGGGCTTGTGGCTCTAGAGCACAGGCTCAGTAGTTGTGCTGCACAGGCTTAGATGTCCCTCAACCTGTGGGATCTTCCCGGGTTGGGGATTGAACCCGTGTTTCCTGAACTGGGAGGCAGATTCTTTACCACTGAGCCACCAGGGAAGCCCAGAACATTCTTAAGTCTCAATAGAGGTTTTTCTTAGCTTTGTTTTTGTAAACAGTAGAAATTAACTTTTCACAATTGTTGAGGCCCCAAGTCCAAAGCTGAGGTACAATAGGCATCTTCCACACAAACCTTCAGGTTGCAAAGTTTCAAAGATGCGAATGTACATTTGTGTGTCCAATTATGTAAGTTAGTTCACATGCTGGTGTACACTGTGTCATGGGTGCATCCTCTAGAAGTGGTTGTGCTTTTGTGTACTTTATTGTATAGAGGACAGTGGTACCGTGTCTTTATTTCAAGTCCAGGGATTCCAGAAACAAGCATAAAAGCAGTAGTGATGTAGCTTGTGGTACTGTACGTTTCAAGGTATATTGTGTTAGTCGCTCAGTCGTGTCTGACTCTTTGCAACCCCATGGACTGCAATCCACCAGGTTCCTCTGTCCATGAGATTTTCCAGGCAAGGATACTGGAGTGGGTTGCCATTCCCTTCTCCAGGGGATCTTCCCAACCCAGGGATCGAACCCAGGTCTCCTGCACTGCAGGCAAATTCTTTACCGACTGAGCTACAAGGGAAGCCCATCACTATAAGATTAAAATGTTTTCTATTTTTTTGTGTTTGTTTTTTATGTATTATTTGTGTGAAAAGTATTATAAACCTATTACAGTATAGTACTATATAGCTGATTGTGTTAGTTGGGTTCCTAGGCTGACTTTGTTGAACTCATAAACAGATTGGACTTACGAACATGCTCCCAGAACAGAACTCATCCGTGTGTAGGGGACTTACTGTATTGGTAGGTTTGATTTCTTCTGAGGCCTCTTTCCTTGGCTTCCAGATGACAACCTTCTTGCTGTGTCTTCACTTGGTTGTCTCTCTATGGCTGCATGTGTCTGTGTCCTAATCACCTCTTCTTCTTCTAAGGACACCAGCTCTGTTGGTTTAGGACCCAGACACAGGCCCTCATCCTACCTTAATTATCTCTTTGAAGTCCCATCTCCAATACCAACACATTCAGAGGTACTGAGGGTTGGGACTTTAACATAGGAATTTGGAAGTGAGGTGACACAATTCTGACCCGAACACTATTCTATGCTTAGCTTTTTGAGAAACTGTGAACCTGTTTTCTGAAATGGCTGTGCCACTTCATATTCCCACTTTTGATATATGAGGGTTCCAATTTCTCCATATTCTCAGCAGCACTTGGGATTGTCTTTTGATCATAACCATCCTAGTGGTGTGAGAAGTGGGATATCATTGTGGTTTTGAATTGCATCTTTCTAATGAATGATGTTGAGCATCTTTTAATGTATGTGCTTGTTGATTATTTGCATATCCACTTTGGGGAAATATCTATTCAAATCCTTTGCCTATTTTTAAATTGGGTTGTTTGTCTTATTGTTGTGTTAAAAGTGTTCTAGATACATTCTGCATATTAGACCTTTATAAGTCATTGTTGTTGTTCAGTTGCCCAGACATGTCCAACTCTTTGCGACACCATGGACTGCAGCATGCTAGGACCCTGTCCCTCCCCATCTCCCGAAGTTTTCCTAAGTTCATGTGCATTGCATCAGTGATGCCATCTATCCATCTCATTCTTTGATACCCTCTTCTCCATCTTCCCTCAATCGTTCCCAGCATCAGGGACTTTTCTAATAAGTCAGCTGTTTGCATCAGATGACCAAAATACTGGAGTTTAGCTTCAACATCAAATCCTTCCAATGAGTATTCAGTGCCAATCTCCCTTAAGAGTGACTGGCTTAATCTCCTTGCTGTCCAAGCAACTCTCAGGAGTCTTCTCCAGCACCACAGTTTAAAGACATCAGTTCTTTGGTGCTCCACCTTCTTTATGGTCCAGCTCTCACAACTGTATGTGACCACTGGGAAGACCATAGATTTGACTATATGGACAGAGTCATGTCTCTGCTTTTCAACACACTGTCTAGGTTTGTCATAGCTTTCCTGCCAAGAAGCAGTCGTCCTCTGATTTCATGGCTACAGTCACCATCTCCAGTGATTTTAGAACCAAAGAAGAGGAAATCTGTCACTACTTCCACCTTTGCCCCTCTATTTGTCATGAAGTAATGGGGCCAGATGGATGGCATCATGGACTTGATGGACATGAGTTTGAGGAAGCTCTGGGAGTTGGTGGTGGACAGGGAAGCCTGGTGTGCTGTAGTCCATGGGGTCTCAAAGAGCTGGACATGACTGAGTGGCTGAACTGAATGGGGCCGGATGCCATGATCTTAGTTTTCTTAATATTTAGTTTTAAATCAGCTCTTTCACTCTCCTCCTTTACCCTCATCAAGAGGCTATGGTTCCTCTTTGCTTTCTGACATTAGAGTGCCATTACAAGACATAAGATTTGCTAATTGTTGTTTATCTATGCCGGTTGGGTGGGGGGAAAATATTCCAACAAATGTAATATTTGATATTTATGGGTAAAATAGTAATACATCTCTTTTGAACTCACACACTGTCATCAGGGTGAGAAGTGAGATTCCCTTTGTCTCACTGTGAGAAGGGAACTTTCTTTACAATGTCTGTGTGGTGGTGGAAGAGAGGACTTTATTGCTGTTGGGGCAGGGAAGCTGGGCTCAGGTTTTACGATAAAGTCACTCTTTCAGCAGATATGATTCTGAGTTACTGGTGCTAAATGATAAGGCTCAAAGCAATGGTGAATAAATACAACACTTAGGGGGTCAAACATACAACAGTGGATTACATGAAGAACGAGTGTTGTAGAGGTCTGCAGGGCCCTATAGAAGAATATAGAGGGTAGAAGAAGAGATGGGAGCTTGTTGGCTGGGTGAGTAGGGCAGGTGGCAAGAGATGATTGCTCCAGCTCAGGAAACAAAGTGTGTGAATCCCAAGTAAATAGGTGAGTGGCCCGTGCTCAAGCTGGTGTGGTAAGCAGGGACTAGGCAAAGCTGGAACTTACAGGTTCTATTCAAAATATTCTGCTCTAACCTAAGAGTAACAGGACACTTTAGAAGAACTTTAAACAGAGGAGTGCCATTCGCAGTTTTGCCTCTCTAATAATATTCTAATTACACTATATCATAGTCAAAAGTTCTGATTTTTTCCTGCTATTTTTAAGTTTTGGGGGAAAGTCTCATTATAGCTCTTATAGAATAGCACAAATTCATTCAAACTGGGAACTGACTTTATTACCTAATCTAGAGAAGGCCATTAGACTTTTATATGGGGATAGGAGCTCATATTATAGTAACTAAAATTGTAAAAAGATAGTCAATTTATTAAGAACTGCTCGTTGTAAAAATCTTTTTAAAAGCATCCTTTGTAGTGTTTTAATATTCATTCTAAAAGGCTTAAATATAGTTTTGGTAGGATAATAATGTACTCATTTGACTAACTCAATTTCCAACACTGTAATTTTTCTCATATGCTTTGTTTAATCTTAAAAATCCAATAAGTAATTTAAAAATAGAGATATAAACACTCATTACACTATATGGACCCACTGGAAAGTCAATAAGCAATCGACTTGCTGAGCCTTCTGAGATATGATATTTTTAAAGGCAGTAATGTGAAGGGGAAAGTTTTATTGGAAGTTAGATCAGTTTAATTCTGTTTTGTATGAATATTGTGAAGAATAGATTTGCCATTGACACTGTCATCTCTTCACTTTAGTCTCTAAGAATTCCATTTTCTAGAATTATCAAAATGAGAATAAATTTATTAATTTTTATTAATATATGTGCATGTTAATATACATGTGTATTTGTGTATGTATATGCACATATATAGAGCTTCCCTCATGACTCAGACAGTAAAGAATCTACCTGGCATGCAGGAGAGCTGGATTTGATCCCTAGATCAGGAAGATCACCTTGAGAAAGGAATGGCTACCCACTCCAGTATTCTTGTCTGGAGAATTCCATGGGCAGAGGAGCCTGGCAGGTTATATTCTTTGGGATCGATCCGCAAAGAATTAGACATGACTGAGCAGCTAACACTCACTTACTATACACATATATAAAGTTTCCCTGGTGGCTCAGCAGTGAAGAATCTGCCTGCCAGTGCAGGAGATGCAGGTTCTATCTCTGGGTCGGAAAGATCCCCCAGAGGAGGAAATGGCAAGCACCTCCAGTATTCTTGTCTGGGAAATCCCATGGACAGAGGAGCCTGGTGGGCTACAGTCCATGGGGTTGCAAAGAGTCAGCTATGACTGAGCAAGAGCACACTACACATATATATGTATATATGTGTATGTATGCACACAATTGTTGAGAAATGTCACATCATTTTTTAACAATTGAGAAAGTATTCTCCTGAATGTCCACCACACCAAGGTGGTGGGGAATTCAGTCCCATTCATCACTGGGTCCCCTCTTCTGAGTAGGTTAGGAAAGCTCAGAATTTTATATACAGCAACATATTCAAGGAGAGTCCTTTAGCTTTCAGCCCTCCTTGGTCAACCTGGTATCCTCATGGTTCTCAATGGTTCTCTTGGTTCTAGGCCACTCTTGGTTCTGGGAAGCTTTGCTGAGCCCAGAAATCCCAACCCAGCTTCCATCAGGTGCTGTGAAACAATACCTCTTTGAGGTCTTGAGACCTTCCTGGGGCCCTGGGAGAAGGAGGATACAGATTCTACTATTTTCAGTTTTCTGCATGATCTTGGAAAATCTTTGAGAAGGCCCTTTATGAGTTAAAGCTTTTGAAACCAAATGCCAGAGAGTGATTAAGGGTTTTTTTTTGCTAACACCCTAAGGTTTGCTCTGACCAAGAAAACAAAGAATAGAGTGAGAATAAAAGAAAAGATCTCAAAGATTACCTTTCCATATGCGTGCCTGTTTTTTTTTAATCTAGTCAACCAACTGAGCGGTATGAGTTCATGCATGTTGCGAGAGACATTTATAATAATAATATAGATAACAATAATTATTGTTATTTATAATAATATAGATAATTACAACAATAATAACATTTATAATTAATAATATTAAAATAATAATGAAGACAAAGCAAGACAAAGTCAGCATTTGCATGGCTACTATATGCCAGGCCACTGTGAAGCTGAGAGATTTACAGGTTGTTGTTGTTTAGTCACTAAGTTATGTCCAACTCTTTGTGACTCCATGGACTGCAGCTTGCCAGGCTCCTTTATCCTCCACTATCTCCCAGAGTTTGCTCAAATTCATGTCGATTGAGTCAGTGATGCTTTCTAAACATCATCCTCTGCTGTCTTCTTCTTTTGCCTTTGATCTTTCCCAAAATCAGTGTTTTTCCCAATGAGTTGCTTCTTTATATCAGGTGGCCAAAGTATAGGAGCTTTACAGGTACTATTGCCTTTTTCCTTCACAGCTTCATGAGATGGGCACCGTGTTGTCCTTATTTTAGAGGTAAGAAAGTTGTAGCTAGAAAGGTTGAGTAACATGCCTGAGGACCCTCAGGTCCTAGGTAATGGGGCTGAAATGGCTCCGGATATAGACCCTAGCTATTAGCCCTCTGCTTAACTTCTGCCTCTTTCATAGAAATTACTCTTCACACTTGGGAGTTATGAGGTTTTTCACTATGATACACCGCCCTTTGTCAGTGGTGTGTCATAGTGAAAGCAACAGGAAGGAAATTTGCAGAGCATGGTGGTTCTTTTCCTTACCACCAGAGTTCTTTTGGTGTGAATTTCCAGTGGATTTCATATCACATTAACAGTATGTTAGAGGTGCTTGGGACCTGAAATTGAATTTAGAATAAAATAATGGATTTTAGACACATGATTTTATTGCGGGCATTTAAACATGAGCTCCAAGGTAGGTGAATTTGCAAACATTAAATTACACGCATCTACTTTTGCCTTAGATTTTTTTGTCTTCATGTTTCTAGTTTTCCCAGTCTATAGCAAGTTTGCACTTTGAGGATATTTATGTAAGGCATTTAAAGTCAGGTTTAAAATGAGATGATCCAGCTGTAAACTTGTTTCCTAGACAAATAAGCTAGGTATCATTTTGTAGAATGTTTCTCTTTAGGCTAATGAATGAAAAAACACCTATGTCAATGAAAGCTCATTTATTAACTTGCTGCTTTGCTGCCTCAAATAATTTCCAAATTATTTGTTAATTGGTCTCTGCTTTCAAATTATGCCAAATTTAATATATGTAGACATGAATATATGTGTGTGTATACATACATATATACCAGTATGTATGTATATATGTATATATGTATATGTTCTCCTCTGTTGAAACATCTGATGTATTTCAATATATTCATGATGATTATAATGTTTCAATAATATTTTATTTAGTTGTTAAGCTTATTTGTGACACACACTGTTTTAATTTAATGAGTGCTGACTGCAGCCATGAAATTAAAAGACACTTACTCCTTGGGAGAAAAGTTATGACCAACCTAGATAGTATATTCAAAAGCAGAGACATTACTTTGCCGACTAAGGTCCGTCTAGTCAAGGCTATGGTTTTTCCTGTGGTTGTGTATGGATGTGAGAGTTGGACTGTGAAGAAAGCTGAGTGCTGAAGAATTGATGCTTTTGAACTGTGGTGTTGGAGAAGACTCTTGAGAGTCCCTTGGATTGCAAGGAGATCCAACCAGTCCATTCTAAAGTAGATCATCCCTGGGTGTTCTTTGGAAGAAATGATGCTAAAGCTGAAACTCCAGTACTTTGGCCACCTCATGAGAAGAGTTGACTCATTGGAAAAGACTCTGATGCTGGGAGGGATTGAGGGCAGGAGGACAAGGGGACAACAGAGGATGAGATGTCTGGATGGCATCACTGACTTGATGGACATGAGTTTGAGTGAACTCCGGGAGATGGTGATGGACAGGGAGGCCTGGCGTGCTGCGATTCATGGGGCTGCAAAGAGTTGGACACGACTGAGTGACTGAAGTGAACTGAAGAATATTTTGATGAAATATACTTGACACCTGAATGCAGTCTTGTATTTTAGTACAGGAAAGGACACCTATGATAGGCTGGAATCAGTTTGGGATTTTGGCAGGCTCTTCTTCCTGTGGGCCAGTGAAAATCCTACTACGTATTTGAAAGGGCTTTCATGCCTAATTTTGGTGTGACTCATTAGGAGAACACCTAGTTTCCTCAGTGGTGTTGAGATGTAGGGATAAAAAGAATTCCAAGCCCTAAGGATGGAGAAGATTCCAACCATTAAAAAGCAACTCCTAAACATTCTTTTACTGTAGCGATGACTCCTATTGCCTTAGGCTTTTGAGGACATTCCTTTTGCTTCATCAAACTGGGGATGCTTTGATATATGTTATTTCATATAGACCAAGTCCCACATCTATAGGGATGATCTAACACAGCTAATTTGTAACCCCATGGGCTATGCAGCTCTTTGGGGACAAGGATAATTTACTATCTCCATGGAATGTGACTGTCAATATCAGTCTTCACAGATGCATGAGTGTGATCCTCGTGTTACTGAGGTCTGTGTGCTCATTCCAGGCAGGAGTGCCTTGTCCTTGGCCCAGTGGGCCCTTTTAGCATGGCATCCATGGTATCAAAAAGTGTATGATGTTCATCTAGCACAGTTTTGGAAGCGATTCTTCTCAGTGCTGTTGAATCATAGCCCTGAAATGTCCTTGACATTTAAAGATATTCATTGCCCTTAAACAGAGTTTATGTTTTGAAGTTTAAAGTATTTCTGCTGCCTCTGATACCGCTTTTCACAAGTCTTCCCAGTAGAAAGTCCAACTGGCTTGGCAATCCACGGGAGGAATTTGCTTGAAAATCATGTTCTCCCCTGTTTCTTTTCCTAATAATTTGTAATACAAGTTCTAACATGAAATTAAAATTCTTTTATAATTTCATTATCTAGAAAGTGATTTTGTAGTCTGCTGAGGGTCCAATGTTGAAGTACAGCGCAGTGTACAAAATAATTCTTGTTTTAATACATCACTATGGCTCTCAGAGGAACCTCCGCTCAGCTCAGTTTATCATTAGTCTCTGTATTACTCAGGTTTCTGAGTCTTTAATTCAGAATGAAAATTAAACAATGTTCATGTTGTCAAGGCAGTTCGTAGAGAAATTGGTTTTAAAAACCCCATATTTTTCAATTAGAAAGGCTCTTACTATAACTATGTCTAGTTTTCCTAATTGTTTAGAACCCAAACACTAGAAGTCAGAAAACCTTCAGAGAATAGACTCAGAGGCCCCTAGGCCCCCATTGCAATACACACCATTACTATTGATGGGCACTAGTTAAGACCTTATGAAACCACTAAGCATATCGCAGGAAACCAAAATCAAACAATATCCACCCCCCAGTGAGTTTTTCAGGAGATCCAAAAAGCATTTTTAGCTTGTATATAAATTTAAAAATGAGTATTTTAAACTAGGAGTAATTACGGTATTTTGGCTTATTAGGTTAGCCATTTTCATATTCAATTATCATAAAGCTGTGTGGTATGATGGAAAGGCATGAGCTTTTCAGTTTCATAAAAACTGCCTTGAATTCAGTTCTGTGCCAATGGAACCAGTTGGCTGAGCCACTGGAAATCTCAGTTTACCCATTTGTAAATTGGAAATAATCATACTACTTTATAGGGTTGTTATGAGTATGAAATGAAATGTAAATAAAAGCACCTGGCATACAACTTGGCATAGACTAGTCTCCTATTAATTTTTCCTTTCTTTTCTTTTTTTACCTATCAATTATTTAAAAATGGAACCGAGTAGAAAAGCATAAAAGTAGAGCTTCCTGAATTTTGCTGCTGAAAGTCAGGCTCAGATTCATGGATCAGGCTTTATAAAATCTCACCAAGCCCTCTGGATTGATATTTCTATAGCATTAACAAAAGAGAAAAATGAGATTTTTTTTTCTTCCTCGGGCCTATTATTTTTTGATTCTCTTTTTGTTCACTCACTTACACTGTATTTAAGTGGAAATCACTTCAAGCCCTTGAACCACCCTCCGGAAGCTTTGCTAAATCCCACATTTTTGGTTTCACTCCAGACACGGTACTGTGTCCCCTACCTTTGAAGTCTTTGAAGTGTCCACATTGTAGGCTGAACCTGTTGTGAAGCCCAAACTGGTGGTTTCGACTGCACAAGCCCATTTAAAGCTGGGATCGGGGCGGCGGGGGGGTGGGGTGGGGGATTGAAGCGGGATATGAGAAGGGGTGGTGTTGGCTTCCCTTTCTTGACCCCCACCTCTCTCCACTCTCAGTCTCTTCAAACGCTCCTGCTATAGTCGCAGACATATCAAAGCGCGCTCTACTATGGCTGCGGTGACACTGAGGCTGAAAGTGACTGCTGTACCGACCACAGCTGTTCACTGCCGGAGGGGAGTGAACTGAAGCGGGAAGTGCATTGTGAGGTCTTCAGTCACAGCCAATGACCTCATGTTTCTTTACCTGGGAGGGATTTGAATCAGGGGTAAAGGATAGAGTAAAACACTTAGAATATAAGATTTGTGTATATATACTAAGCAGATATATATACTCAATTTTAAATAAATATAAAATAAATATACTCAATTTTTATAAAGTATTATGGTGAATTACAAATATTTATGATTTATGTTTTTTATAATTCTATAATATACCTGAATATTTTTGGACATTACATGATATGATCTTATCATTTTTAAATAAATAGAAGTGGTATTATACTATACAATTTTGAAAAAAGTTCAGAAGGAGTTATAGTAATGAAATTAAGAAATTAAGATCTAGACTGGTCTAAAACTCCTTTGACACTAACAAGCTGTATGACCTAAAGTGAGTCACTTCCCTCCTTCTATGCCTCAGTTTCCTAATCTATTAAATGGGGTTGTAATAGTGTCAATCTATTCTGCTTGTGGTAGGTATTAAATAAATGTGAAGAAAATTAAATAATGTATGTAAGGCACATAGACCAACACCAGGCACATTGTAAACACTGTATTTGCTCTTATTATTGTTAGCATGCTTTTGGAGTTGATATATTTTCATAGGTCATTGGAGATGCCATATCATTGCTCATTTTAATTGCTATATCATACACCATTGCCTACATATGCTATCATATATTTATCCATTCTCCTGTTCTCCGATAATTACTTCCTCCAATGAGAAACACAAACAATAAGAAAATGATCACTTTTGCACTCATTGCTTTGAGTACAATGTGCAAAAATATCTCAAGATTAAGAATTTCTCGTTTACAAGGTATGAATGCCAGCAGATTTACTCGATATTGCCAAAGTGCTCTCCGAACAGTTGGACCAATTCGTGCTCCTAATGTCAGTGCCTGAGCATTTTCACTGCTCCACATCCTTGCCAACTTGAACATCTTTACCAATCTGGTGGGTGTGAAATGGGAGTGAATGGCATCTCATTGTTTACATTTTATTACCAATTGGGCTGAGAGCCTTTTTCATGTGTTTTTTGCCCATTTTGATTCCTTTTCTGTTCCTGTCCTTTGCTCAGTTTTCTATTGAAGTTTTTTTTTTTTTCCTTATTGATTTCCTTTTCTATATTTTTGGATAATAGTTATCTGTTCATTATATGGGTTGCAAAAATCTGTTCCAAGCTCATGACTTATCTTTAATTTTGATTATACTGTTTTTGTTGAACAAGTTTTACATTTTAAAATTACTTCAATGTAGCAGCTGTTTCTTTCATGGCTTAGACTTCTTGGCATCTTGTCTAAGAAATTCTGCCCTAAAATTACCTGAACCATGTTGGTACGTCATATGTCTACATTTTCTTTTAAAAATTGTCAAAATGTTGATTTTTATATATAGATCTTTAGTTCTGCTGGAGTTTATTATTGTTTATTGTATAAAGTGTTTTTCTATTTTTTTCCATGTAGAAAATCAATTCTCTTAGCAAAATTTTTTGAGCAGTATTTTATTTTTGTAAAATATAATATTTTACTTTGTCATAGATTTGTAATGCCAATTCTGTCATATTAAAATAGCCAAATATGCAAGGTTTCTTTCTGTTTTATTCATCAATGTTTATATTTTTGCACCAATACAATATTGCACAATATCTTCAAAATACATCTTGATATCTATCTGTTAGAAATAGTTTTCCCACTTGTTCCTAAAAAATAGTTGTCCCACTTTAGCTATTCTTAAAATTTTGTACTTTTGCGTATCAAATTCCATGAAAATCTCCATAGGCTTATTAAATTGAATACTTTGATTGTATAAATTAATTTGTGAAAAACTGATGTCTTTACAATATGATGTCTTCTAATCCATTGCCATGTCACTGTGCTTTACTTATTTAGGTCATATTTTGTGTACTTCACTCATATTTTCCTGATGTTTTATAATTTTTTTCCATAGATTTCTTTCATTTCATTTCTTAGATTTATTATGAAGTAGCTAAAATTTTTGATTGCTATAATAAGGAAGGGCCTTTTTTTCACTTAATTTTTTTTTTTTGTTGTTTATACTGGTATCTGGGAATGCTCTATTTAAAAGCCTTAATAGTTTATTTGTAGGTCAGCCTGAATTTTCTATGTAGATAATTACATTTTTTGGTCTTTCTTTAAACTCTTATTTCTTTTCCCTGTCTTAGTGCATTACCTAGGATACATAGCTCAGTTTTGAATAGAAACCAGATTAGACGGCTGTTTGTCTTTTGTCTGACCTCAGTGTTAATTTGGTCACAGACTGCTGATTACTGCAGCTTTTGGAATGATGCCTTTGATCAGGTTAAGGAAACTTTCTTCTGTTGCTAGAATAGCACTATATGTTTCTAATAATTCTGTCTTAAATAACGAACCTTGAATTTTATAAAAATTTTTTTGTAACTGCCGAGCTAATCGTTTAGTTCTTTCTACTTTAGATTGTCCACATAGCATATTTCACTAATAGATTATTTTTTATATACATTATCTTTGCATTCCTGGGATAAGAATGACATGGTTATGGATGAAGAGAGGGAGAAAACCATATAAACAAAGAAGAACATTCCAAGAACAGGGGCCAGCAAGGACAAAGCTAAGAGGGTGTCTGGTCTTTCTAAAAGATGACTGTGTAGCATGGAATGATGAAGGAGATCAGGACATCTCTGGCAGCAAATTATCCAGGTGTTGTGTTGGTTCCAGCTCATCATTAATGATGCAGTTGGCTAGGAATGCTTACACACTTGCCTGGCCCTGTATACTTGCGGCAAACCCCACACGTATTTCCTGTGCTGGAACCAGTGTTGTGGCTAGACCAGCCCTTGTGGTTCTTAGCTTGATAGCAGGACAGATTTCAGCAACAACCACTGGGGGACTTTGAAGATCAAGTTGTTACTCACAAGTCCTGGAGGCTACATTGTGTGTCCAAGTCACACAGTAAGGTGGGGGTAGAGAGAAAGGCAGGGTAGAACCTGTCAGATTCTGTGCAACCCTATAGACTGTAGCCTTTCAGTTTCCTCCATCCATGGGATTCTCCAGGCAAGAATATAGGAGTGTCCAAAGGTGGGGTATCTGGGAATTCTCAGGGCTGCTCTTTGTTGGTGAATTTCAAATGTTAAGAGCAGGAACAGGGAGTCAGAAGGGATCACTGAAGCAGGGTCATAGAATGATCAGTTATCTGGGTTACCCACAGCTTTCTAGAAGGAGAACTTCATGGGTGGGGGCAACCTGGTTCCTTAAGTAATTGGTTTTCTAGTAATTGTATCATATGGGTTCCTCAGGTGGCACTAGTGGTAAAGAACCTACCAATTCAGGAGATCCCTGGGTCAGGAAGATCCCCTGGAGGAGGGCATGGCAATCCACTCCCATATTTTTGCCTGGAGAATCCCATGGATGGAAGAAACTGAAAGGCTACAGTCCACAGGGTTGCACAGAATCTGACATTACTGAAGCATGAGTGCATGTGTCTTGTATCTGGCAAAGTGCTTATTTGAGGTGGATGTCTTTGAAATGCATGCCCAGGCAATCAAAACCTTAAGTTTAGACTCTTCTATTTATACTACACGAGGCTAGGAACTTGGTGCTTCTCAAGGCAGTGTGTTCTTTCCATATATCCCTGTATCTTCCACCCTAATTCTATCTGTACAGGTCATACTTGTAACCCTCTTTCAGCTGTTTGGAGGCAGAGCTAAACTCAGTCTTCTCTGTGTTTCAAAATGACACATTTCTGTGGGTTGACCTTCCATGATAAAGGTGAATACTTTGCTCCTGGGGCCTCTTGGACAACATTCAACCCGGCCTTATATCCAGTGATGAGTGAACAAGAGACATGCCTGAGTCATGCTCTAATGCGGCTTGAGTCTGCACTGGTGAATATTGTCTTATATATGTTTCAGAGAGCACCGGATGAAGATCCAAGGTGTGCTACATTGATGCTGATTATGAGAAGCAAGAAGAGGTTACCCCTGTCTTGCAAGTGAATTGAATTCATGGAGATATTATATATTTTAAAATTTAGTTCGAGTAGGATATCCTGCTGCTTAAGGACAGTAAACACACTCCTTGCATACTGAAGATCTAAGGTTGCTCTTTCAATGCTAAAACTGGAAGGCAGAGAAACGGAAATACTGAGTGGGACACATGCCAAATGTTTGAAGAAAGCTTGGGGAGGGGGAACGCTGTAGTTGTGTCTCTCCTCTGTGTGGGGCCAAAGGCAGAATGATCTCTATTTGCCTTTTGGGACAGATAAACCCATCCATCAAGCTGCATCTGGTGCACAGACTGAGGCTGTGACACCCACGTGCTGAAGGATTTATTGGTCTTGCTCAGGGACTCATAAACCTCCTTCTTGGCTTCCTTTCTCTGGCTTCTTGTCCAGGCTGTACTTGGACTCCCTAAGCCTATTGGTTATGCTGGTTAGTGTTTCAATCCTCTCTTTTGAGGAGACAGTGTTATACTTCCTGTGTCTTTGAGGGTCTCACAGGCTCAGACAGCTCCTTAGCAAAGAATTCTTCACAGTTGCCAGCAGACGACATAATGGCAAACCCAGGGGACTGTATTTTCTCTCCTTACCCTCTCTCACTCTCTCCATTTGTTCATTTTGCAGAAGCACATTGCTTTGGCTTGCCACGTTTTCTCTCTCATTCTTCAGTTTTACTTTCTGAAGAAACAAAAGCTTTGTCTTGCTAGCTAGATGTCACTTTTTATTTTTTTTTCTCTTAAGCACATCCTCGGAATAGGTGACTGGCTGCTTGCTTGCTGATCATGAATATGTGACACTGTCACTCTTCCATCCTGGCCCCGTGGCCTCTGGTAGCCAACAGGTCAGGATGTGTCTACCTTTGTCTTTTGACATCAGCCTGGTTTGGCTCTGCCCTAAAGCTACGAAGTATATATTGATGAGGGTAGGTAAGGTAAACCATACTTGTTTCAAAAGAGCTATTTTTAGGAGAAAGAATTTATCTGGGCATTTCTTTAAATGTTAAACTCTCCAAATGCATTTCAAATTATTTCTAGTTGTGAACACTCTATTTAGATACTCAACTGATGTGTTGTATGGATTAGTACATGTGTCTATTACACGTTTTAAGGGACACTAGGCTTAAGCCATATTTGAAATGAATTATCATTTTGAAACAGTTCAAATGGATGTAGTATTTTAAAATGATAAATTGGCCTGAGATACATTGAAAACTCCTTGAAAGGTGTGTGGGGAATGTGTTATTAGAGGCAGAAAGAAGTCTCATTTTAAAACAGTAACCATAGTTACATGTTTGAACTCTAACTATTCCAAGTATTTCCCTTATACTGTCTCTTGTAGTTTTTACAACAACCCTTCAAGGTATGCACTACTTTTACTTAGAGAGAAGTAGGTGGTGTCATGAATACAGCTATGTATCTCAGGTCCAGACTGGGCTCTACTTACTACCTCTGAGATCTACTTCCTAAATGTGTGATCTTGGGCAAATTATTTAACTTCTCTGTCTTATAGTCCTTAGCTGTGACATGTGTGCTTATCTTTTTGTTGTTCAGTTGCTCAGTCACGTACAGCTCTTTGCGACACTAGGACTACAGCAGGCCAGGCTTCCCTGTCCTTCACCATCTCATGGAGTTTGCTCAAACTCATGTCCATTGAGTTGGTGATACTATTGAAACATCTCATCTTCTGTCACCCCCTTCTCCTCCTGCATTCAATCTTTCCTGCCATCAGGGTCTTTTCCGATAAATTGATGCTTCATATCACATGGCCAAAGTATTGGAGCTTCAGCTTCAGCATCAATCCTTCCAATGAATATTCAGGGTTGATTTCCTTTAGCATTGACTGGTTTGATCTCTTTGCTGTCCAAGGGACTCTCAAGAGTCTTCCCCAGCACCACAATTTGAAAGCATCAATTCTTTGGTCCTCAGCCTTCTATATGGTTCAACTCTCACATCCATACATGACTACTGGAAAAACCATAGCTTTGACTATATGGACTTCGTTGGCAAAGTGATGTCTCTGCTTTTTAATATACTGTCTAGGCTTGTCATAGCTTTTCTTCCAAACAGTAGGCACCTTTTAATTTCATGGCTGCACTTACCATTCACAATGATTTTGGAGCCCAAGAAAATAAAGTCTGTTTCCAATTTTTCCTCCTAATTTGCCATGAAATGATGGGACTGGATGCCATGATGATAGTTTTTTAAATGTTGAGTTTTAAGCCAGCTTATAATCACTAAATTAATCAAAATTTTAAAGCTCTCTGAATAGTTTTTGGTACATAATAAATACTCAATAAATAGCTCTCAAGATATAATCTTACAGATAGCTTAGCGTTCTTACAGATGTATTTCTGATGTACTAAGGCACAAGGTGTTAAATAATGAAGTTACACAGTAAATATAAGAGCTAGACTATAAATTATGGAAAACTGACTCTACAACAGAAGTCTCTCCACTTATATAAGTACATAAGGCACCATACTATTCCTTCTCACAGGAGATACTTTATTGAAATACATTAATTCTGTAAACATGCAGGTTGTGCCACCCATTATTATTTTCTGAATGGACTAGAAATTGCAAAAATAAATGTTGGTTAAAATTTAGCTTTAGGCAGAGTTAGCTTCAGTTTTAGGTGTGGAATAATTTCAGGTAAACTATTTCTGCTTTTGTTTGGAGGAGAAAAAGTCATGGCTCTAATAAGATCCATTAAAAAGTGTATATGTATTTACTCCATTGTGTATATGTACCACAGCTGACCCTGTATGCAAGACAGCAAAAGAGACACAAATGTATAGAATGGACTTTTGGACTCTGAGGGAGAGGGAGGGTGGGATGATTTGGGAGAATGGCATTGAAACATGTATACTATCATGTAAGAAACGAAGTGCCAGTCTATGTTCGATACAGGATACAGGATGCTTGGGGCTGGTGCATGGGGATGATCCAGAGAAATGATATGGGGTGGGAGGTGGGAGGGGGATTCAGGATTGGGAGCTTGTATACACCCGTGATGGATTCATGTCAATGTATGGCAAAACCAATACAGTATTGTAAAGTAAAATAAAGTAAAAATAAAATATTAAAAAAATGTATATGTATTTAAAAGCCCATGAAAAGGACTCCAAAGACCAAGTGTACACTTGGAATCCATGTTATCCATCAGCATTTCAAAACTTCTGTCTTCCTTTTTTTCACAGCCTTGTCTCCCTCATCAGTATTTTTTGCTGCAGGTTGTTTTTCTTTTTCTTTTTTTTACAACCTTAATAGTTAGTAAACTATACTATACTACACTATACCACACTGTACTATATGATACATGCTAAGAGGAAAGGAAAGAGTACTTGTTTCTGAAATTTATGATTACAAATAGCTGCATAGTGAATATGCTGGACTATAGAATTAAGAGTAAAAATGATATTGATTGACTAGGGGGAAAAGAAATGTAATTGGGGGTAAAACCTTAAAGTAGTTTCATGAAGTACGTGACTGGCTGACTTGATAGTAGCTTATATAGAATACTTAGTGATTTTTATAATTACAAATTCTAACATCAACAGAGACACTCTTACTCTAAGAATTTATAAACTTTTGGATTGTAGGTCAAAAAAAGATACAAACTGGATCCAGCCATGCTCCGGGCATCTTGGATTTCACTTTGGTGGTTTAGTTGCTAAGTTGTGTCCAACTCTTGTGACCCTATGGACCATAGCCTGCCAGGCCATTCTCTCCATGGGATTCTCTAGGCAAAAATACTGAAGTGGGTAGCCATTCCTTTCTCCAAGGGATCTTCCCAATCCAAGAACTGAACCCACATCTCCTGCATTAGCAGTCAGACTCTTTACCAGGGATGCCACATTAGAAGGGCATTTGGTAAACTAGGGATTTCATACGCTGGTGGTGGCTAGGACATAATAAGAGCCATTATTGGAGAATCTGAAGGATAGTTATTTTAGGGAAGATCAAATGTGGTGTGTGTTTCTTTTGGTCTGTCTTCACAATGCCCCAGTTCATGGTACTGGAAGGAGCAAGCAATGAACTTGTCTTCTAGCAGAAATAGTTTGCTTTCTGCTGTTGTGTGCTGTCTGTTCAGCTTGGTAGCTGTGGGTCCAAAGAACCAATCAAAATATGAAATAAATAAAAGAATTGCTGGAGAAACTTGACCTCAAGTGAAGCAGTAGAAATCTTAGAATTACCAAAACATATTTTTATAATAATTTTAATTAATTTAATTATAAGTACATTTAAAAATATCACATCATTCTAGATGGTTTTCAGGTTTTCTTCTAACTGAATACATTGTCTCAAAGGTGGAGAGTCACTTTGGGCATTGCTGAGAGTATGGCTCTAGACTAGACTGTCTAGAAGCAATTCAGGGTGAATGTCTCTGTGTTGTGTGCTTGTGTTTGTGTGTTTATATAAGAGAAGATGGACTTCCCAGGTGACTCAGTGGTAAACAATCTGCCTGCCAATGTAGGGGACACAAGAGATGTCAGTTCCATCCCTGGGTCAGGAAGATCCCTGGAGAAGGAAATGGCAATCCACTCCAGTATTCTTGCCTGGAAAATCCCATGGATAGAGGAATGGTAGGCTACAAGTCCAAGGGATCACAAAGAGTTGGACATGACTTAGCAACTAAGCACATACACACATAAGAGAAGATTGGTTAATGCTGTTTTTTTTTTTTTTAAACAAATACAAATCTTATGTTCATTTTAATGGCTGCATTCATTTTCTGTTATAGAGATGCATTTTAAAATTTAAAAACAAATCTCTAAATTGAGAAATTCAGGTTCTTCTCAACTTTTTTTATTATAAATAATATTTTTGTCAGCATAATTTTGCATGCATCTTTGTCCACATGTGCAATTATTTCCTTAGGACAGAATCACAGAAATGGAAATCCTGGCTTGATGCAATGTATCATTTAAGATGTGTTTCTATATTACATGTTCTAAGTCTACCTCAACCTATAGTTCTACTAGCATTTGAAAAGTATATCTTCTCCCCTAGAATATTAATAGTCTTTAAAAATGTTGCCAGTTGGATCCATGTAACATACTATTTCTTTAGTTTTTTAATTGTATTTCTTTGATTACTTGTGAGGATCAGCATATTTTGTTAGAAAAAACAAAACTTTTCTATTTGTTTTTGTGAATTGCTTGTTTATCTAAAAGCATCCTGTTGTTTTCTTTTATCTTAATGAGTGCTGCAGCAGAAGACCTTGGTATCCCACCAGTATACTCTTAGATTTCTCTTTTTGGTGTGTGTATCTATTTTTGTGGACACTGGCTTTAACTTAGCTTTTACTCTTGACAACCAGAGTGTGTATGTCTTTGCAGATGGATGCATCCAGGCTTCCAGAGGTAGCTTTGCTTATGTGCTTGCTCAGAGGTATGGGTGTGTGTGAGGGGGTGGAAGATAGTCTCTTAACACATGGCTGACTGACAAGGACAAGGATTCAGATCCTGCAGCTTCTTCAAACCCTGAGGGGGACAGCTCTGTAGTATGGCCAGCACTGTGGCCAGAGTGCCCCACGTGAATGAGCCCAGGCTACCCTCTTCAGGTAACTTTCCTGTCCTTCTGCCATTTTTTTTCCTCCTGGAAATACTTAGTAATAAATCACTTTCATACACAGTTTGTCTCCTGATATGATTCTTTAAAAACTAATTTAAGACAAACACCTTATTTATTAATATTTTCTCTCTGTCACAAGGATTAGAATTACGCTCTGCAGTTTATTAGCCTCATTTTCTTTTTGTAATATTTGATCATGGAGACATTGCTGTATTGTTTGGTTAAATGCAGAGGCAAATCTGACTTTTCCCTTCATCTACTCATTTTTTTGTATATTTTTAAACATTTATTTCTTAGCCCCCATATTATATAAATGTTCACCTTTCTTTATTTTTTTTCCAATTAAAACCTTAGATTGCATCTACTTCTGGTTTAAGGTTCTTAAATCAGTGCGATTTAGAGTTTTCATCAAATTCCAGGAATTTTCAGCCTTTATTTCTTCAAGTATTAATCTGCCTCCTGTGATGACTGAAATTTTATGCTTTAGACTGCTTGATACTTATTTCACAGATTCCTGATGTTGTGTTCATTAAAATTTTTTTCTTTCCATGTTATCATTTTGAATATGTTTCCATTGCTATGCTTTCAGTTTCATTGATATTTTCTACTGCAATATCTAATCTGCTTTTAATTTCTGTTCAGTGTGTTTTTAATGTCAGATACTGTATTTGCCATCTTTAGGAATTTTATTTGTGTCCTTGAAAATGAAAGTGAAGTCACTCAGTCGTGTCCGACTCTTTGCGACCCCGTGGACTGTAGCCCACCAGGCTCCTCCATCCATGGGATTCTCCAGGCAAGAATACTGGAGTGGGGTGCCATTTTGTGTCCTTAAATATCTTCTATTTGTTTCTTCATCATATTCACGTTTTTTCTCTATGTTCTTTAACTTTTGGAATCTATAACAGTTGTTTTGACGTCTGTGTCTGCTGCTTCTGTCATCTCTATGATTTCTGTGTCTCTTTCTATTGATTGATTTTTTTTCTGGTTAGGGATCATATTGCTTTTCTGTATATATGGAAAATATAAAGAGTATCACTTTTCTTTCAGTTCAGTTCAGTTCAGTTCAGTCGCTCAGTCGTGTCCGACTCTTTGCGACCCCATGAATCGCAGCACGCCAGGCCTCCCTGTCCATCACCATCTCCTGGAGTTCACTCAGACTCACGTCCATCAAGTCCGTGATGCCATCCAGCCATCTCATCCTCTGTCATCCCCTTCTCCTCCTGCCTTCAATCCCTCCCAGCATCAGAGTCTTTTCCAGTGAGTCAACTCTTCTCATGAGGTGGCCAAAGTACTGGAGTTTCAGCTTTAGCATCATTCCTTCCAAAGAAATCCCAGGGTTGATCTCCTTTAGAATGGACTGGTTGGATCTCCTTGCAGTCCAAGGGACTCTCAAGAGTCTTCTCCAACACCACAGTTCAAAAGCATCAATTCTTTGGCGCTCAGCCTTCTTCACAGTCCAACCCTCACATCCATACATGACCACAGGAAAAACCATAGCCTTGACTAGATGGACCTTGGATACCAGATATTGTGAATATTGGTTGGATAACATACACTGTGAATGTTACACTATTGGATTTTATTACATTATTTTAAATAATGATGGTGCTTTTTCTGGTGTGCAGGTGAGTTACATGAACTCAGTAGGATCATTCAGACTTCCTTTTAAGCTTTTATATAGCGGATCTGGAGCTTCCTTTGATCTGTTACTAATTCAGCCCCATCACTAAGGTAATACTTTCTGAGCATTCTATCCATTTCCACATGTCTTATCACTCTGGCAGGGGAGAACAGAAAACTATTCCTACCTGTGTGCAATGCCTACCTATTGTTTAACTACTCTTCTCTGGTGGGTTTTCTCATGCATGTGCAGAGTGGGGCTCAGCCAAAGACTTGGAGTCACCCTGCTGCAAACTCCCAGAGCCTTCTCTCTGTCCAGCTCCCTCCTGCTTGCTGTGTCCTTCACATTCTAGCTGTTGTGGCCTTTCCAAGCTGTAATCTGTGCCCCTTACAACTGAACTTTGTTTGTAGTCCCCCTTTCTACCCCATGGTCTGGATGCTCTCTAGGTAGTAAGCTGGGACTATGGCAGGGCTCACCTTAATTTGGTTCCTTTCCTCAGGGAGCAGTCTTGTATTCCCTATTGACTGCTATGTGAAATCATTGTTTCACACATTTTGTCCCATTTGTAGTTATATAATTTGGTGGGTATATGTGGTCCGTGTTCCTCCTTTGCTAGAATCAGAAATCTTTGGTTGATGCCCATTAGGCATCCCTCTCTTCCTCAGTCCCTTATCATCATTTGACTGCCCAAAAGCCAGGTGAAAGAGAGGTCAGTATTTAGTGAGAGATTAGTTTATATTAATGGAAAATGTAGAGAGAATTGTGATGAAAAGATGGTTTCAAACAAGGACAGGAGAGAGACTTCCCTAAGCATATCTGTTCTCACAATGATCTCTGTGAGGCTCTTTGCACTTCCATGTCCCATTGCTTACCAACTGCGCTTATTAAAGGGCCCCAGGTAATAGTCATCAACCTTGTGAGATGTAGGGACTGCCACATCCCTCGGGACTTCTTTAAGAGATATTTGAATCTCAGAAATAGCCATTTGTGTCATTCTCTGCACGTTCAACTAACGAGAATTTTCTGTTCTACTCCAAACACTTCATTTTCCGCCTCTCTTCACAGGTAAGGGAAGTTACATGTTGAGGGGCTGGCTAATGATTCAGTTCCACATCACCGAACTACCTTGGAGGAAACTTCAAATGCTGTAGAATCGTGATTACTTATCCAAAGAGTATATGGGTTTTTACAGATACATTTTTAGTGCCTGGATGTATCTGTTGATACAAACATTACTTTAATCTCCTTTCTTGTCTCTGTAAGAAATCCACTGGCATGGTATATATTATATATATGGCCATCTTGTGTGGACAGTCTGAAGAATAATAGCATAGTTTTTAGGATTGACCCACCGAAGAAAAACAAATGAGCAAAGAATAGTCTTTTTCATCTAAGTTTTAAAAATGTTTTCTTGTGAATAGTTTAATAAATAAGAGAAAGGGAACATGGACATTATCATGGCCAAGGTCAAGAATAGAACATTGCCAAGACCAAATATATCTGCTGTGCATTCCTTTATTAGAACTTTCTTTCCCTCCCATAAAATAATGACTACTCACTCTGAATTGTGTGATAAGTCACTTCTGAATCTTTTCTTATATTTGGTCATGTGTGTACATATGTATGAAAGTAGATAAAAGTTTGTACACATCTGTTGTTGTTTTTCAGTTGCTCAGTCCCATCTGACTCTTTGTGAACCCATAGACTGCAGTATGCCATGCTTCCTGTCCTTCACTATCTCCTGGAGTTTGCTCAGACTCATGCCCATTGAGTCAGTGATGCCATCGAACCATCTCATTCATTGTCACCTTCTTTTTCCCCTGCCTTCAATCTTTCCCAGGATCAGTGTCTTTTTCCAGTGAGTTGACTCTTCATTTCAAGTGGCCAAAATATTGTAGCTTCAGTTTCAGCATCAGTCCTTTCAATGAATAGACAGGGTTGACTTCCTCTAGGATTGACTGGTTTGATCTCCTTGAAGTCCAAGGGACTCTCAAGAGTCTTCTCCAACACCATAGTTCAAAAACATAAATTCTTTGGCTTTCAGCTTTCTTTATGGTTCAACTCTCACATCCATACGTGACTACTGGAAAAACCATAGCTTTGACTAGACAGATCTTTGTTGGCAAAATAATGTCTCTGCTTTGTAATATGCTGTCTAGGCTTATCATAGTATTTCTTTCAAGGAGCAAGCGTCTTTTAATTTTGTGGCTGCAGTGACCATCTAAGTGATTTTGGAGCCCCTCAAAATAAAGTCTCTCACTGTTTCTATTGTTTCCCCATCCATTTGTCATGACGTGATGAGACTGGATGCCATGATGTTAGTTTTTTGAATGTTGAGATTTAAGCCAACTTTTTCACTCTCCTCTTTCATCTTCATCAAGTGGCTTTTTAGTTCCTCTTCACTTTCTGCCATTAGAGTGGTGTCATCCGCATATGTGAGGTTATTGATATTTCTCCCTGCAATCTTGATTCCAGCTCTCATGCTTCATCCAGCCCAGAATTTCTCATGATGTACTCTGCATATAAGTTAAGTAAGCATGCACACAAGCATACAAGTAAATGCAATTTACTGTTATGTATTTGTCAAACTTTACTGAATTACAAGTCATCTTTTATGTACCTCAGTATAGTTTAATGATTTTTTTTCTAAGTTCAGATCAGTTCAGTCGTTCAGTCATGTCCAACTCTTGGAGACCCCCAGGACTGCAGCACGCCAGGCCTCCCTGTCCATCACCAACTCCTGGAGTTTACCCAAACTCATGTCCATTGAGTCAGTGATGCCATCCAACCATCTTATCCTCTGTCATCCCCTTGTCCTCCTGTCTTCAAAATTTCCCAGCATCAGGGTCTTTTCAAATGAGCCCACTCTTTGCATCAAGTGGCCAAAGTATTGGAGTTTCACCTTCAACATCAGTCCTTCCAATGAACACTCAGGACTAATCTGCTTTAGGATGGACTGTTTGGATCTTCTTGTAGTCCAAGGGACTCTCAAGAGTCTTCTCCAACACCACAGTTCAAAAGCATTAATTCTTCAGCATTCAGCTTTCTTTATAGTCCAACTCTCCCATCCATACATGACCACTGGAAAAACCATAGCCTTGACTAGACAGACCTTTGTTGGCAAAGTAATGTCTCTGCTTTTGAATATGCTACCTAGGTTGGTCATAACTTTCCTTCCAAGGAGTAAGCATCTTTTAATTTCATGGCTGCAATCACCATTCTGCAGTGATTTTGGAGCCCAAGAAAATAAAGTCTGACACTGTTTCCACTGTTTCCCCATATATTTGCCTTGAAGTGATGGGACTGGATGCCATGATCTTAGTTTTCTGAATGTTGAGCTTTAAGCCAACTTTTTACTCTCATCTTTCACTTTCAACAAGAGGCTCTTTAGTTCTTCACTTTCTTCCACGAGGATGCCGTCATCTGCTTATCTGAGGTTATTGATATTTCTCCCGGTAATCCTGATTCCAGCTTGTGCTTCATCCAGCCCAGCGTTTCTCATGATGTACTCTGCATATAAGTTAAATAAGCAGGGTGGCAATATACAGCCTTGAAGTACTCCTTTCCCTATTTGGAACCATTCTATTGTTTCATTTCTAGTTCTAACTGTTGCTTCCTGACCTGCATACAGGTTTCTCAGGAGGCAGGTCAGGTGGTCTGGTATTCCCATCTCTTTCAGAATTTTCCACAGTTAATTGTGATCCACACAGTCAAAGGCTTTGGCATTGTCCATAAAGCCGAAATAGATGTTTTTCTGGAACTCTCTTGCTTTTTCGATGATCCAGCAGATGTTGGCAATTTGATCTCTGGTTCCTCTCCCTTTTCTAAAACCATATTGTACATTTGGAAGTTCATGGTTCACATATTGCTGAAGCCTAGCTTGGAGAATTTTGAGTATTACTTTACTAGCGTGTAAGATGAGTACAATTGTGCGGTAGTTTGAGCATTCTTTGGCATTGACTTTCTTTGGGATTGGAATGAAAACTGACCTTTTCCAGTCCTGTGGCCACTGCTGAGTTTTCCAAATTTGCAGGTGTATTTTTTTCTAACGGCCCTATGAATTTTATATTAAGATTCTTCCTAGTTATTCTGTAATATTTTTGTTATTATTCATTCACTTATTCAATAAATATTTATTATTGTATTTCCACACAAAAAGTCTTTATTGAATTAAATCATTGAATCTGAATCTTACCTTGTCTTCCTTGTTTACTCAGTTTTATGTTTATGAGATCCATCCATGTTTTATGTAACCATAGTCTATTAATTTTTACTGTTTTAGAGTATTTCCTAACATTGCATTTCAATGTGCCATCATTATTTATCCACTCTGTTGCTATTTTAGATTTTTTTTCAGTTTGGTGTCCCTAAGGAAAGTGCTACTATGAACATGTTTGAACAGAACCAGAGTTTCAATATGTGCTTCTAGCTACCAGTGACCTCAAGCTCCTTTTTGTATATCTATTAGCCATTTGGATCTCTTTAAAAAATGGCTTTTTCATTCTTTTGCCCATTTAAAAATTGTCTTTGTGTATTCTTCTTTCCTGTGTTCTGTGTTGTCTTCCATTTCATGTGTTTTCTTCCTTCTCTCTGCATTAGCTAATTCATTTCTTTGTGATGTCTTCTGATGAGAAGTTTCAGTTTAATGTAGTAAATTTGCCAGTTTTGTCCTTTTCCTTAGTTTAGTGGCTTTTGTAACTTGCTTAGGCAACTTCTCCTTACCCTGAAGTCATGCAGATATTGTCTTATATTATTAAATAAGAGCTTAATATATTTTTATTTAATGTTTAAATCTTTAAGCCACCTGGAATTGATTTTTGTATATGGTCTAACTTCAAGATCTTATTTAATTTCTTCCCATTTGCACATCAAATTGTCCCAATGCCATTTGTTTAAAAGTTGTTCTATCCACATTGCTCACCACTAGTATGTCTCTTATAAAACAAGTATCCATATACATGTGGTTTCTTTATGGGCTTTTTATCTTGTTTTACTTGCCTGTTTTTTTTTTTTTTCTATTTGTACCAATATTACATTTTTAATGAATTTTGGTGTCTAGTTGGATAAGTTTAAAATTATTTTTCTCTTATTCAGTTGTTGTCTTGGCTCTTCTTCCCCTTTCTGAATATTAATTCTAATAACCATTTCTCCTTTCCTGCAAAAATCTTTAAAAAGGACTGAGTTTTTAATTGTGGTTGCATTGAATCTGAGGCTCAATTTAGAGACAGTGTTCATTTTTATAATATTGGTTTCCCTAATCCTTAAAAATGATTCATTTCCTGAAACATTTAGGTCTTCTTTAATATCTTTCAATAAAATTGTATCTATTTTTTTTAAGACAGAGACTTTCTTATCTGTGTTAGATTGATTCCTAGTCACTTAATTTTTAAAAATCTAATTGTAAGTATTAAAAATTTTTATTTTATAAAAATTTTTTTCTATCTCTATTGAAATGGTCTTACTATGACTTTTTCCCCCTTTATCTATTAATGTTGTGATTACTTTGGTTTTTGAATGTTAAATCAAACAAATTCCTTGAATAAATATGGTTTAGTCCCAATGCATTGTCTATATTATATAGGCTGAACTTTACTTGCTACTGTTGTATTTAAAAGGTTTAGGTTCATAAGTGACTTTGGCCTGTACATTTCTTTCTTGTACTGTCTGTGCAGATTTTTTTATGCTGACTTCATTAAATGATTTGGGAGACTATTTTATCCCACCTTCCCACTTTTCTTTCTGGAAAGTAATTCTAATTCTGGTAGTGTTAGAATTATTGCTTTTGTATATTTGGTAGAGATTGCCAGAGAGGTAATCTTGGCCTGGAGTTTTCTTTGTGGAAAGATTTTTGAGTATTGAGTAAATGTGTTAATATTTATATAATTACTGATATTTTCTATTTTTTAAAGTCCATCTTGCAAAATTATTTTTCCTAAATAGTCATCGATCTATTGGCATTAAGTTGTTCATAGTAGTTCTTTCAGAGGGAAATTTGCAGTAAAGTGATATCTTCTTTTTCATGGTGATTATTTGTGCTTTCTTTATTGTTTCAAAGAACAAACTTTTAGAACTTTTTATTCTATTATATGTTTGTTTATTTTGTTAATTGTTTATGTTTATTTCTTTATCTTTGACTTCTGTTGAGTTTCTCTTAACTCTTTGTATATTTACTTCATTAATTTTGAAACTTTCAAAACTTGTTGTCACTGTTCAGTCATCTGACTGTATGTGATCTGCCCAAAACTAATAAACACATGTAATCAACAGTTTTTTTCCTAAGTGCTGCTTTAACTGTATCACTACAAGTTTGATCCATAATATTAGTAACATATTATTTTTCAGTTTAAAATACTTTGGATTTAAATCATATGTTTCTTCATTATTTCTTTAGAGCACTCAAAGGTTGGTTTATTTTAGCATATTTTCACATGTATAGGTTTTTGTGTTTTTAGAGTAATTCTACTTTGTTTAGAGAACATACTATGTATTATTGCAATCCTTTGAAAGCTATCGGGGCTTAACTATAAAATCCAGGTTATGCTTACCTATTGTAAATGTTCTATGTGCACTTAAAAAAGATGTGCACAATACACTTGTGAAGTGCAATGTTCTAAATATATCCATTAGGTTAAGAATTTTTCTATTTTATTAGTTACTGAAAGAGAAATGTTAAAATCTGCCATTATGAATATGGATTTGTTTTTCTCTTGAAATTCTTTCTTTTACTTCATATGTTTTGAAAAATATATATTTGGTGCACACAAAGTAAAATTTGTTAAAAGTTCTTGGTGAATAAAATTTTTTTATTTATATGAATTGGCCTTTCTAATGTATTTTGTGTTAATGTCTATTTTGGAAATTAGTATAGCTATGCCAGTTTTATTTTTGAATGGTGTTTTGCATTTCAAGGTTTCTGGATTTTACATCTTAGATTTGTCTACTATAAAGAGCATGTGGTTGGACTGCAGTTTTTTTTCTTTTCCCAGTCTGAAAATCAGTCTTTCAAATAGAGCACTTAGTGTATTTGTATTTTGTATAACTGCTTATATAGAGAGGTTTATTTTTTTATTTTTATTTTTGAAGATCAAAATATTTTTTATTAATACCCTAGTTCTGATTTACCTTGCCATTAAATTAGAAATATATTTTATTTTTCAGAATTTAAAAAAATTCACATTTTGTTAGCATGGGAACAAATATGCTAGATATACCAAATAAATTATTTTTCATTCTATAAATTACAAATTCATTTTGTCAAACTGGACTGTATAAGACAAATAATGGACATTCATATTTTATTTATATTTGAGATAGTTTTTTTTTAATCCTCCTTCTTGATTATATTTATTTATTTATTTATTTATATTTATATTTTTACTTTATTTTACTTTACAATACTGTCTTGGTTTTGCCATACATTGACATGAATCCACCATGGGTGTACATGCGTTCCCCAACATGAACCCCCCTCCCACCTCCCTCCTAGAGAGGTTTAAATCCAATATTTTATTTTCTACTCTTTATTTATCATACTTGTTGAATGCTTTGTTTTGTTTTCTTTCAAGTTGATTTATCTCTCTATTTCTTCCCATAATATTTCAAAATGTATGCACCATTGTCTTTTTGTGACGACTCTGGAAATTATCATATACCACCTTAATATCTCATTGTTTAAATTTAATCATAGATAAAACAATACAACTTTAGCTATCTTAATTTCAATTATCTCCTCCCTACTTAAATATAACTGTTGTGTATTTAAATTCTGTTTTGAACACAGTGAAAATTTTTTGACACTCATGTTTTTAAAAGTTTCCTAAATATTACAACTTATTTTGCTTTTCATTCTCTCTTGTTTCTTAAAACCTACATCTGAGCTCAACTTCCTTGAACCTGAAGTATACCCATTGGAATTTCCTTTAGTTGAAATGTGTTGATAGTTTGCTCTGTCAGGATTTTGTTTGTTTGAACATATTTATTTTGCTTTTATTCTTAAAAGATAATTTCAATTGGTATAGATTCCGGGTAGACAGAAGACTGATACCAATCCATTTTCTTATGGCTTTCATTGTTGCTACCGAACAAGTCAGCAATTAAGTAGTCACATATTGGAAGATGATTTTCTTCTCTGAATACTTCAAAGGGTTTCTGTTTGGCTATAGACTCTGTAGTTTCATTGTGATATATATATAGACATGAACGTTGTTTTGTAGTGTGTTAGTGACTCAGTTGTGGCCAACTCTTTGTGATCTCATGGACTGTAGCCCACTAGGCCCCTGTCCATGGAATTCTCCAGGCAAGAATACTGGAGTGGGTCACCATTCCTTTCTCCAGGGGATCTTCCCAACCCAGGGATCTAACCTGGGTCTCCTGCTTTGCAGGGAGATTCTCTACTGTCTGAGCCACCAGGGAAGCCCATATGGATGTGAATGCTATTTTTATTTATCATGCTTGGAGATCCGTGATGTGATCTCTTTTGTTCTTAATGGTTTAGAATATTCTGAGTCATTGTCTTTTCAAATGTTGCCTCTGATAAACTCTTCCCTTCTTTGAGGAATTTCTGAGGTGTGGTATGTGAGATGGAGGAGGGAGAGGGTGCAGGAGAAAAAGCATCCGATTGGGAGATAAGTCACAGTCATTATTGACTGTTAGTAGAATGTTAGTAGGTTCTAGTAGTAGAGAGCTAACATTTTTTGAGCTCTGTGTCACATACACTGCAAAAATACTTTGACATGTGTGCATTGGTTATCTACTTTGCTTCCCAGGTAGCGCTAGTGGTAAAGAATCCACCCACCAATGTAGGAGCCTGGAGGGCTGTAGTCCATGGGGCTGCCAAGAGTCGGATACAACTAAAGCAACTTAGCACACACTGCCAAACAAATTACTCCCAAGTTTAGCAACTGTGAGCAAGTGTGTATTATTTCACACTGCCTTTTTAAGATTACTGGTCCAGGAGTGGCTTAGCTGGATGGTTTTGGCTCAGAACCTCTCACAAAGTTGCAGCCAAGCTGTTGGCCAGGGCAGTAGTCATCTGAAGGCTGAAAAGCCACTTGCTATCCAGAAACACCCACACTGGACTGGTAGATGAATGATGACTATGTTGGGCCCATGAAATTTTGAAATTTACTTGTTACAATAGCTTTAACATCTTCACTATTCTAAGTATTTCAGGGAGAAAGTGTTTAAAGTAATGTCACATCTATGTGAGGTAATAGGAAAGGAATAGCCACTTAGATTTGAAATTATAGCTTCTAACCTTGCCTTGCCAATACGGAACTGCTTGATGCTAAGGATATTTTTTAACAAACAATGGATTTGGGACTAGTTAATGCTTAAGGTCTCTTTCAGTTTAAGATTTTATGATTTTGAAGGGCTTTCCATAGTCTTCAGAGTATATGGAGCAGAAACAACATTCTCCCTTAAGTGTCTTATGGAGCTCTCTGATAGACAGAAAATTGGCAAGCACTCTTCTGCAAGAGAAAGAACAAGAGAGATTTGGTTTTCATTACTAAACAATGCCCTACAGTTATGCTAGCTCCAGCATCAGAAATGAACTAGAAATATGATGCAGCTACTTTAAGTGGCCTTGGATAAGTCATTTAAACTCTTTGAGCCTTGGTTCCTATCCATAACACAGAGATATAAGTGTGACTTTGCAGCATGATTTTATGGATTAAATGAACTAGTACACATAAATTTCATGGTGCTGTGACTGGCACATAATAATCACGCAATAAGTGTCCAATATATATTACTGCAGTTATTTTTTGCCTAGATTAAGATAGAGGTACAGGCTCTCCCTGGGTATGGGTTACACATAGGATTGGAGAACTGAATGATTAGATCCCAGGAAAAATTGAAGAAATGGTCTTTGTGGAGGCCACACTCATGATGACAAAACCCAAATGACATAGATCTATCACTGCAAATCCACTGGGCTTGGAAATGACAGGAGAGGGTATTGTAGAGTCAGCATCGGAGAACTTTAAATGAATTTTCTGGCCTGTGCTGTCCAAGCATACAAGGTGATGCTGAGACACTGCACAGGGAGGCCGTGAATTGCAGTAGTCATTAGGGGCTTGTCTGCCTTGATGTGCTTTCGATCATCATTATCCAAGAAAGGAAGGAAGCTGATGGGACTTTACAATTAAAAACAATAATATTGGTATAAATATTAGAAAAAAAAGATGTTCAGGATACTGCAGATCTACTATTTTTAATGACCACTGAATCCTGGCTAAGAGAAAGCAGCCCCTGACTGTTTCTTTAGAAAAGCCTCATTGTGCGACTCTGGGCCACATAGTGTGAGTTGCTTATTGAGGGCAGATGGGAGCCACAGGCCCCTTTGTATCAGGGAGGTTCTTAAACATGAGAAGGACTGAGTTTTGCTTGGAGATCAATTAGGCACAGTGAAAAATTCTCTTGAGAGAACATATGGGATCCCTGAACCATATCCAAATAGCCAAATCCTTCCTAGCATTAAGGAGACTCAGTGCCATCTTTTCATCATCATTGTTTCAATTTGATCTCTTCCCTCCTCGTGGTGTCAGTTGTCACCTTTGGTTATAATTTCTGATATAACTTTGATTTGTTTTACATATGTAAATACTTCCCTAAGTAGACTGCACAGTCTTCGAGAGAGGGGCTGTTTTTTGTAATTCTAGAGATCTTCAAATGTGACTAGCAGAGGGCTAAATATCAGGAATTCATTAATAAAGACTAATTGAAATGAGTTTTCAACCACCTGTGTAGAGGACATACTGCATTTTTCATTTGGTAAAATTGGGTCATTTTTGAGCTTTTAAGGCAATATTGAAGGTCTCTTAAGGATGCAAATTCTGAATTAACATTTCTATTTTGTCCTAACTCAGCGGTACACGATTCCCTGAGTTGCCCACCAGGTATAATGAGAACTTTTGTGGAACTCTGGGAGTGAGAAAAAGAAAAGTTAACTTGGCAACTTCTTGACACTCTGAATTCAGCTCTGAATGATAAATACTGGAGTCAATATTTTCCAAACTGCCAGGGATAAGCATTTTCAAAGGCCTAATTTTTTTTTAAACTATGTCACTTAAAGTGTAATTTGAACATAAGTCACATGCATTAGTGAAGCCTGGTAGATAACTTTTTGCATGTGAAATATTTTTGTAAAAGCAGAAGAAAATGGCAGGAAAATGAGCTTTCCAATCAGACATGTTCAAAAGACTAATTCTATTGTCTTGGTGATTTCTTTTCTCTAAAGTACACTTCCTTTGAAAAAGATGCTTGTTTTAGAAGGAAAAGGAAAATTCATTCTCATAATATGAGAGTTTTTTGAAAACCTCCTTCCCTATTGACCCAGAATCCTAATTTTACTTCCCCTTTCAGTGCTAAATTATCTTTAACTACTATGACATTAAAAAAGACACATTAAGAGTCACCTTGATTAAAGAGGAATGATTGGGTCAAATTTTGCCTCTAGGTTTCTATGCATATTTTCAGGAACCGATTTGCTACCAGATTTGTATCTTCTGTTGACTCCTTAGGTGACACAATTTATTATGTCCATAAATGGAGGACTGGGGGGCACTTTCAACTAGCTAGCCAGCCCATGGTCATTTTATTGCATGACAGTCCTTGATTGAACAATGAGGAAAGTAATTATGATCTGCAAAGAAGACAGATAATTACTATACTGGTAGTAAGAGGGCACAGTCTCCTTGTAGGGTCACTGAGTGCATGGAGAAAGTGCTGGGAGGGTCTTTAGAACTTGCCCCTTCAGGTTGCCTTCATTGGGTAACACCTATCCAGCCTATATTTTATGATTCTATCTGAAGTTTGAAGAAAGAGATTCTAATAGCAGATAGGAAATTGGATTCAGTGTTGCAAAGAATTATTTGAAGGAAGTATGAGGAACACTAAGAAACTAAAGGACTTGTTTAGGTGAAATAGACATATGGTTAGAGACCTGGTTTTATGCTTCCAAAAATCTCTAGCTATTGATCATTGCGATAGCTGTAAATTTCTTGGCTGATTACAATCAGCAAGGTTTTTCCCAAAGGACAATTACGGTCTCAATTGAAAAGTCTATAAGCAAGTTAGTTTGGACATTTAAACATGGCCCTTAGCTATGCAAATAATGAACTCATGTCTTGCAGAAAACAAACTGAGTGAGGCTTTATCCTTTCTTTTGCTGCTTCTCTCTGATGCCTAACCCCAACCACAAACCTATAGCCTGAAGTTTGGTTATCTAATTCCTTTTGCTATCCATTTTACAAAACAAATTAATGTTACAGTTTCTTTCATTGTGCTTCAGTCAAGCTTGTATTAAAGTAAGGACAGTGTTATTTAAGATTTCCTTCTGTCACGTGAGACTAATTGGTCTAATTCATTATGTAAAAAACTATATGGGCTATGAGACAAATGAAGTAATGTATTTTGAACACTAGTGTAATTGCTAATGAGATCTAATGTGAGTAAACTGCCTGTAACTTAAGTGTCTCAGCAAGATGGATATGTTACATTTTAGAAAGGATGGAGTTGAAATAAGTTATAGCATCAGTTAGCTTTGTAGTTACAGAGGAAAATAGAGAGTAAGGGATAATATAATTTAAATTAAAATATTTCACTTTAAGGTTAATTTTTTTGCTATGTGGTCTTTTCCCAACACAGTGAGTTTGAATAAAATGTTAACTCATGACCAACTGCTCCTTTTAATGGTTTATGAACCTATGTAGTAGCGGCATATTTTGAGTAGGGCTTTTTGAGAAGGATTGATGTCACAACAAAGCCAAGATCCAGAGAAACCTATGATGTTCATCAGTCATAATTGAATAAATTTACATCCCATTGCACAGTGACAAACTTGGGATGATAATTTACAAATAGAGTGTAGTCTACATCCTTGAAGGGGTTAGGGGGAAAGATGCAGGAGTTTCTTGGGCTATAGTTTTGTCCACAATTTTATTTTTGATGAATGGTTTGACAAGAGACAGTAAGGTGAGGAGAGGGATGATTTTCTCAACTATAGGAAATGAAAGAGAATGTTTAGCCAAGTAAGCAAGGCATGGAGACCATGAGGAATTTGCATTCACAAGTCTAGGTACCGGTCCTAACTGGTCCTATACCTTATGTATAAAAATAAGGTCCTAGATAGGGCTTCTCAGGTGGCGCTAGTGGTAAAGAACCCACCTGCCAATGCTGGAGACATACGAGATGCGGGTTCAGTCCCTGGGTCGGGAAGATCACTTGGAGAAGGGCATGGCAATCCACTCCAGTATTCTTGCCTGAAGAATCCCATGGACAGAGGAGCCAGTTGGGCTACAGTCCATGGGGTCGCAAAGAGTCAGACATGATTGAAGCAACTTAGCACACACACACAAGGACCTAGATATGTGATGTTCAAAGACTAGATGAGCCAAAGTTGCTGGATACTCACCTCCAATATTTGGACTATTTGCAGTTAGTGAAATGTCTCTGGGTTTTAACTTAGGAAACTGGCAAGAATTGGATGTGATTCAAGCCATAAGAAAGAACTGGAAAACATATTTATTAGAGTAGAGCCTTAAGTAGAAAAGAAAGCTAGGGGATTATTTTGTAACTATGGGATTTGGATTGGGAATTCAAACATGTGGTTCCTGCTATCAAAATGGGAATCTGTGATGCAGGGGAAATGTATCAAGTGACATTTGAGAATCAATGTGGGAAGCCAAGGGCTAGTACTCCAGGTGAAAGCTATAGTAATGGTAATTTAGAGAGCAAAACCACTAAAATGGAAATTCTGTGATGGCACCCCACTCCAGTACTCTTGTCTGGAAAATCCCATGGATGGAGGAGCCTGGCAGGCTGCAGTCCATGGGATCGGGAAGAGTCAGACACGACTGAGCGACTTCACTTTTCACTTTTCAGTTTCATGCATTGGAGAAGGAAATGGCAACCCACTCCAGTGTTGTTACCTGGAGAATCCCAGGGATGGGGGAGCCTGGTGGGCTGCTGTCTATGGGGTCACACAGAGTTGGACACGACTGAAGCGACTAAGCAGCAGGAGCAGCAGCAGCAGCAGTGAGCAAAGTAACCTTGCCTGCCTCTTTATTGCTATCTCTCTGGTGCTTAGGAAATAGCCTGGTGCAAAGTGGGTGCTCTCTGTATATTTTGAAGGGGTGTGAATGTGGGGTACAGAGTTCTACAGGTATGTACAAGTGGTATACATATGAGAAGAACAAGGGTTGGAGAAGTTCCTGCTTTATCTGATAGAAGAACCAGTTCAGTACAGGTGGGATTTGGAGAAGAAGAGTACAAGAAAGAGGTTGGCTGGCTCAGCCAAACACAGAGCTTCTTCCTTCTACATCTCAATGTTAGATTCATTGTCATACCTTGAGTCTAATAGAGATTTATTTCAGTTCTTCAGTATTTTAGTAATAAAATAGATTAAATTCAAATCCAAACCATATAAAGACAACTATCACTTCAGTTCAGTTGCTCAGTCATGTCTGATTCTTTGCAACCCCATGGTTTGCAGCATGCCAGGCTTCCCTGCTCAAACTTATGTCCATCGAGTCAGTGATGCCGTCCAACCATCTTATCCTCTGTCATTTCTTTCTCCTCCTGCCTTCAATCTTTGCCACCATCAGGGACTTTTCCAAGGAGTCAGTCCTTCACATCAGGTGGCCAAAGTCTGAGTTTCAGCCTCAGTTTCAGTCCTTCCAATGAATATTCAGGACTGATTTCCTTTAGGATTGATTAGTTTGATCTCCTTGCAGTCCAAGGGGCTCTCAGGAGTTTTCTCCGACAACACAGTTCAAAGGCATCAATTCTTTGGCACTCGGCTTTCTTTATAGTCCAACTCTTACATCCATACATGACTACTGGAAAACACATAGCACTGACTAGACATATCTTTGTTGGCAAATTAATGTCTCTGCTTTTTAATGTGCTGTCTAGGTTGGTCATAGCTTTTCTTCCAAGGAGTAAGTGTCTTTTAATTTCATGGCTGCAGTCACCATCTGCAGTAATTTTGGAGTTCCCCCCCAAATAAAGTCTATCACTGTTTCCATTGTTTCCCCATCTATTTGCCATGAAGTGTTGGGACTGGATGCCATAATCTTCATTTATTGAATGTTAAGTTTTAAGCCAACTTTTTTACTCTCCTTTTTCACTTTCATCAACAGGCTCTTTATTTCTTCTTCGCTTTTTGCCATAAGGGGTGGTATCATCTGCATATCTGAGGTTATTGATATTTCTCTAGGCAATCTTGATTCCAGCTTTTGCTTCATCCAGCAAAATCTGGCATTTTGCATGATGAACTCTGCATAGAAGTTACTCCTTTCCTGATTTGGACCAAGTCTGTTATTCCATGTCTGGTTCGAAGTGTTGCTTCTTGACCTGCATACAGATTTCTCAGGAGGCAGGTAAGGTGGTCTGGTATTTCTATCTCTTGAATTTTCTAGTTTGTTGTGATATACACAGTCAAAGACTTTGACATAATCAATAAAGCAGATGTAAGGGGAAACAGTGTCAGAGTTTACCTTTTTGGGCTCCAAAATCACTGCAGATGGTGACTGCAGCCATGAAATTAAAAGACGCTTACTCCTTGGAAGAAAAGTTATGACCAACCTAGATAGCATATTCAAAAGCAGAGACATTACTTTGCTGACTAAGGTCCGTCTAGTCAAGGCTATGGTTTTTCCTGGGGTCATGTATGGATGTGAGAGTTGGACTGTGAAGAAGGCTGAGCACCAAAAAATTGATGCTTTTGAACTGTGGTGTTGGAGAAGAGTCTTGAGAGTCCCTTGGACTGCAAGGAGATCCAACCAGTCCATTCTGAAGGAGATCAACCCTGGGATTTCTTTGGAAGGAATGATGCTAAAGCTGAAGCTCCAGTACTTTGGCCACCTCATGCAAAGAGTTGACTCATTGGAGAAGACTCTGATGCTGGGAGGGATTGGGGGCAGGAGGAGAAGGGGACGACCGAGGATGAGATGGCTGGATGGCATCACGGACTCAATGGACGTGAGTCTGAGTGAACTCCAGGAGTTGGTGATGGACAGGGAGGCCTGGCGTGCTGCGATTCATGGGGTCGCAAAGAGTCAGACACGACTGAGTGACTGAACTGGACTGAACTAATGGTTTTCTGGTATTTCCTTGCTTTTTTGATGATCCAACAGATGTTGGCAATTTCATCTCTCATTCCTCTGCCTTTTCTAAATCCAGCTTGAACATCTGGAATTTCATGGTTCATGTACTGTTGAAACCTGGCTTGGAGAATTTTGAGCATTACTTTGCTAGCATGTGAGATGAGTGAAATTGTGTGGTAGTTTGAGCATTCTTTGGGCTTGCCTTTCTTTGGGATTGGAATGAAAACTGACCTTTTCCAGTCCTGTGGCCACTGCTGAGTTTTTCAAATATGCTGGTATGTTTAATGCAGCACTTTCACAGCATCATCTTTTAGGATTTAACATAGTTTAACTGGAATTCCATCACCTCCACTAGCTTTATTCATAGTGATGAACAAAGGCCTGCTTGACTTTGCATTTCAAGATGTCTGGCTCTAGGTTGGTGATCACACTATTGTGACCTGTACCTCTGCAGGAGGTACTCAAATACAGTTCTGGCTCAGGCTCTGTGGGGTCTCTGGGTCCTGGTGCCCACAAGGTTTTTTTGAGCCCTCTGAGCATCTCTTATGTGTGTGGGGTTTGATTCTAAAGGCGATTTTGCGCCTCCTACTGTATTGCTAGGGCTTCTTCCTTGCCCTTGGATGTGGGTTTTTTTTTTTTTTTTTATGGGATCCTACATTCTCCTGTTGATGGTTCAGCAGAGAGTTGTAATTTTGGATTTCTCCCAGGAGAAGAGGAGTGATTGTTCTTTTACTCGGCCATCTTGTTCTCTTCTCTTTTTTTTTTTTTGGCAGGCAGATTCTTTTTTTTTTTTTTTGCATCAAAAATTATGTATGTAATTTTAACAAAATTGGTTATAAACCAGTTCCTATCTACTCACCTTACCTGTCTTGCCACTTTTGGGGACCAGCTGTGAAGATGCTGAGGTGGGAGAGGGAGCAGTTGGCCATATATCTTTTTAAATCTCTTCTACTTAAATCAAATCACTTAAAGGTAAACACTCTCAATGAATATACCACAGGTTCACAAAATATGTGCAAATATACATATGAAGTAGTTGCTTTATAAATTTGATGCTAACAATTAAAAGAAAAAGCAATATGTATATTATGCATGAATGCATGCTAAGTTGCTTTAGTCATGTCTGACTCTTTGTGACCCTATGGTCTGTAACCTGCCAGGCTCCTCTGTCCGTAGATGTGTAGATCATCTTAGGTAATTTATAAGTCACACGTCTAAACATAAGAATTTTCAGAGAGTCAAATACTTTCTTGGCAGTTTAGAGCAATGGAAGAACAGGAAATAGGTAATTTTACTTGGAAGAATGGAAATTAACTAGAAAAATTTACTAGAATTACATTAGAATAAGCACTGTAATAAAATATGCCAATAAAAATTCTTGCACAGTTAAAAAAATCTATCAAATAGGGAAGCAGTAGGACTTGTAATATGGTAACCAGTAATACAATTATAGCTATCCCCTGCTATCTAATGTCTTTCTGTGTAAAGATCAAGTACAGACAAATTTGGCTTATTCAGCATCCCTCTTTATCTGAAACCAATATCCAAACTCTAGCAGTCTAACAGCAGGAACTGAATGTATTCACCTAGAGAGGAATATTTGTACATACATAGACTTACAACAATTTTAATTGATATCATTGATAGTTTTGAGAACATTTTCCTCAGTCTGAAGGGCAACGAATTAATAAAAATAATAGTTAATCTCTGGCTTAGCACCCATGGGTCAGATGCTTGGAAACACAGCTTTGCTGACTGCTATACTTGGGCTTGGAGATTGCATCTCTTCTCATATACATCTCTGTTCCCATTTCACTGTGGTTAACTGATCATTCTAGCAAGGACTCAGTGATCCGCTTAAGCTACATTCAGTGGTCACTTATGTATTGCTGTTCTCATTTGCATCTCCATCTCTTAAGTGGACTGCCATTGGTTAGGAGTTGAGACAGTGCTTTGATGACAGCCTACCTCCATATCCACCACCACTCATGGCTATAATCTCTTTTACAAAATGACTTTTCCTAATTTATGTCAGGAATTGCTAATTGCCCTCCAATATCCATTTGATCTTGGCAAACGTCTACCTAGCAAGAAATTTTATTTCCTAGACTCTTGCACCTAGATGTGATCATGTGACTACTTTCTGGACAGTGAGACAGGAGTGAGATAAGTTTATTCTATTTCTTTGTCTAACGTTTTTTTCCACTCTGTTTTTTTCACTTCCTTTTCCTGAGAAAAGTAGTCGTCACTGGAGCTACCGCCTCAAACCAAAGATGGAAGTCGGGTGTTAAGGATGGTAGAATGCCGCCATGGAGCCTGAAATATTTGTATTGCTGCCTCTGGGCAGTAATACAAGAAAGAGTCTAATTTAGTATTTGGGTACTGCTTGTTACAGAAGCTTAGCCTGTTCCCAAGGGCAATTGTGTTCAAAGAGTTGAGTATCTTTGGCATTGAGTGCCGGACTTGAGTAGTACTTGCTGGAGCTGAAGACTTGAGTCATTGCTGTGTTTTGATTTTTTCTGTCTTGGTGGACCCTGTGGACTGGTGCGTCTCTTTCTTCCTCTTGGGGTTCAGGGGACCAACTCCGCTCCTCCATGAAGCCAGTTTCACTTTCACTTCTGAGCAGATTGGTTTCTGAGAACCTGATGACAGACTTAGCTGTGGGCCTCTGGCCGCTGTCTGTGGGAACTGGCTGCACAGAGCTCATCAGCTCCCTCCCACTTCGGGACCCTGTGCTTGCGTCCTGTGTCTGCCGTGCTTTCGTGCTTTCTCTCCAGACCTTTGCATCATTTACTTCTCAGCTCAAATATTACAAGTCCTAAACCTCACCCCACATTTCAGTTGTTCTTCCATTACCCTGTCATATTTCCTGTATAGCATTTCCTGCTATCTAAATGATTTAGGTATTTGTTGACATGTTTATTCTATTTGGATAATAGACATTTTGAACACAGGGCATTCATTTATTTTGGTCCCTGGCCTCTCCCTATTTCCTAGAACTATGTCTAATAGAAAATAGATGTTCAACAAATATTGGTAATAAATACTGGTTGAATGGATGAATCTCCTAAAGGACGATAAGGTTATAAGTTATAACCTCCTCAAGTAGTTAGACGTTTCAGTCTAAGTACACAGCATGATCATTCAGCTTGATTTAATTTTTAGTAAAATTCTTACTAAATCTGTGAAGTTTCTTTTCTGAAATTTTCCTTTATGTATAGCAGCTTATCTCTATTAATTGCAGAGCCTAAAGACTCTACACAGAGTGATTCAGATACAGACGGTTTTAGAAATTAAAAAAAAACAAAACTAATAATTTCTGAAAGTGAAAGTGAAGTCGCTCAGTTATGTCCGACTCTGCGACCCTGTGGACTGTAGCCCACCAAGCTCCTCTGTCTGGGAAAATAGTGTGTCTATTTAATAATGAAATACTAAATTATAATTTCAGCATTAATTTATTTATCAGCATGAAGAAATGGACTAAATTATACCAGAGGGAAAAAAAAAATCCTCTTTGCCTGAATATGTGCATCTGTTCCATTTAAGTTGATTATGATTTCCCTCCAATCTCTTATGTCTCATTGCATCAGGGTTTAAGCCATGTAGGTCCCATTATCAGATTGTCTAATGATGTATACCTCTTCTATTTCTAATACGACTTCTACTTTTAGAAGGGGTTTGATTTGGAAATCCTGGTGTTTACATGTTCTGGTGATGGTAATTTGCTGATTCTAAGTTGTTAATAATGTCTCTAGTGGTCCTTTAATTTTCTCCTCTTGGTTTTGCCTTTTCTTCCTGGTAAGCATCTTGAGTGGGTTGCATAGTGTTCCCCTAAAATGCATGTTCATTTGGATCCTTGGAAATATGATCTTTGCAGATAAAATCAAGGTGAGAATTGAAATAAAATCAGCCTGGATTAGAGGGAACCCTACATTTGATAAGAGTGTCCTTAGAAGAGTCAGAAAAGAAAATAGGCAGACACAGAGAAGGCAATGTGAAGAGGGAGCAGAGTTTGGGGTGATGCTTCTACCAGCCAAGGATTGCCAAGGAACATCAGGGACTGCTGGCAGCTGTGAGGAGCTAGAGTTGAGTCATGGAATGGATACTCCCTCAGAGCCTTCCAGAGGAAGCAGTCCTGCTAACACCTTGGTTTCAGATTCTGGCCTCTAGCACTGAGAGGGAAAAGAGTACTCTTGTTTTAAGCTGCCTGGTTGGTAGTAGTTTGTTGTGGCAGCCACAGAAAAGCACTACAGTGTCTTTCTGGCTTATCAGGCCACAACCTGGGTACCCCTGTGAGCTCTGCCTTGAGTAGGGCAGGCCCATGTTGTTACTTAGACTCAGTTGATTTGAATTTTTCTCTCTTGAAGCTGTCTCAGACACAAACTACAAGCTAGCTTCCTTTGAAAAGAGACATATTCTGTTAAGCTATGATAGATAGTAGGATCAATTATAGTCCAGATTCTGACCTCTCCAATTTAATTCCTTGATTCATAATTTTGTGAAGATAGATCAGATATATTTAACCTTTCATTATTTCCGGTAAGTATAAAAGAATTAAAACGTGATCTCAAAACCTGATTTTTAACCTATGACTTTCTTAAGGCATTTTTAAAAAAATGACAAGGCTGGCTGTGTCCAGTGCGGCTCCAGGAAGCCCAATGTACTCCTAGAAAGAATGTGGGATCCGTAACTTGTCATTTTCTCCATTTAATTTCTGCTGAAGAATTTCACTAGATCCTTTGGGTATATCCGTTTCATTCATTAATGAGTCCTGGGGATATGAAATGAATGATGGGACTAAACTGTTAAGCAGGAGAGAAATACAGTTTTTTTTTTTCCCTGTGTGATATTGCTACTTTCATCTTAACTCTTTTGCTTCAAGTCCCTGTAATATTAGCCCTATGTATTAAAAACAAACAAACAAACAAAAAAACACTAAACAAACCCTACAGCTCATTTTATTGTGGCTTCTTACCTGATATTAACTCATTTCCACTTTCATTTTTAGGCTTTTGCTTCTTATGCAAAGTTTTTTGGCAGGTTATCATGAATTGCTTTAAATTATGATGGTTTGGTTTTTTAGGCCTTTATGGTGAATTATTAAGATGAATAAACCTATCATTTAGCTTTATTTTTGATAATTCCCTATGAAACATTTCTCAAGTAAATGTTAGGACATGATAGAAAAGGTAAAGTAGTTTAATTTAACAGTACATGTTCAGACTTTTGGAAATAATCTCCATGGCATCTTTTTTTTTTTTTTTGCTGCTTTTCTTTTGTAGGGCTAGCTTGCTGTTTTGCTGTCACAGCAGCCCTGTAATTACTTAAATGAATGGTGTTGCATTTTGTTTTACTTGGAGAACAAAGAGAAGCTGACTTCCAACATTAGCGTGTTGACTGTTTCACTTCCCCTAATATGCTTGTTTCTTCATGCAACCTATGTTTACTGGTCAAAGTTAAGTGTCACAGCTCCAGCTAGTACTACTCCAGACTGAACTAAAACCTGTTTTACTCGTTACCTCAGCCCACTCATCAGTCCTGTATCCCTTATTAAGATTGCTGGTATTGCCACCCACCAGGTTGTCCAAACTAGAAACTTCAGATAATCCTCAGTTCTTTCTCTAGCTTCACATATCCACATCCAAGTGGTCACCAAATTCCTGCCATTTCCACCTTTTTAAGTATCACTGAGATTCTGCCTCTCCTCAACTCTGTTATGCATGTCTTAGTTTGGGCTCCATCATCTCTTGTGTGCTTTGTTAACAACTCACATATAATTCTTCCCTTCCTAGCCTGCCTACTTCCTAGTGTCTTCCTATAATTAAGACAGTATGAACTCTTAAGTCACTAGACTACTTTCATCTTCAATGAGACTTTACTTTTATCTGAAAGCTTGAGGTTGTTGAGTCATCAAAGGGTTTTCTAGATTCTCAAATATCCCTTTATAGATTTAGCCTTTACACACCCACCTTTGTCAGACTGAACCAAATAGCATCAGAGAATTTTACCTGTTATACATTAGGCATAGATTTCTGTTTTAATGTTAGTTGTGCCTCACAATCCACTTAAATGAGTGACTATCCATACTGTTTTACTGGGAAAAAGAAGAAAGCCAGCTCTTTTTCAAATTTATTTATTTTAATTGGAAGATAATTACTTTACAGCATTGTGATGGTTTTTGCCATACATCAGCTTGAACTGGCCATAGGCCTATGTGTGTTCCCTCCCTCCTACATGCAGGGCAGCAAAGGAGACACAGACGTAAAGAAAAGATTTTTGGATTCAGTGGGAGAGAGTACAGTGATTTGAGAGAATAGCATTGAAACATGTATGTTACCACATGTAAAATAGAGAACCAGTGGCAGTTTGATGTATAAAAGCCAGCTCTTGACACTAACATACTGATACCACATTTCCTACCACAGTACTGAGAGAGCAGTCTGGACAGGAAAAGCGACAGGGAGGGGTTGAGATTTGAATGTCCAGGTTCCTACTTCATGGCTGCGACTCTTGAGATGGGGACGTTCTAAAACAAGCCATATGGGTTTTGAGGAATCAGGGAAAGGTGGAAAGTAGTGTCCTGCCTTGCTAGGCACTTCTGAAAAGTCTTCAGGTTTCTTGAAGAAGATCCTTGTTCAGCATTGGGTTGCTATCTGCAGGGATGGAGAAAATTATTTAGGCGAAGGAGAACCAGAATGGTTCTCTCTGTTACCCTGGGTCAGAGTGTGGCCACAAGAAACCACTAACTTCCCATCCCCACCAGTGTAGGAGGGTGGGAGCTTTGAGGGTACAAGCATATCAGGTAGAGCGGGTTGGGATGAGATGATCAGGGGCAGAACAGCCACACTTCAATGCAAAGCAGCACAGCCATCCAAGTGAAGGTTGGCAAGGACCCAGAAGAGGGCAAGCTCCCTGAAGACCTGTCTTCCTGCCTCCGTGGAAAGCTTTAGTGTTCTAGGCAAACCCAGACTAAGGAGGTGGGGAAGATGCCCCTAAAAGGGAGAATCAGCCATAGGCATACATGTGATAGGGAGTTTAAACTTTGAAATGATTCATATGTGTGGCATTTTTTTTTAAGCCAGATAAAACCAAGTTATCTTTAACTGACACATTTTTATTCTTTGTTTTTTTTCTCATCAGCTAGAATGGAGATTTATAAGAAATAAAGAAAGCTACAGTTACTGGTCCTGCCCCTATCCCCACATCAAAGTTATTCAGAATAAAATTAGACCCAGAGACAATCAATTTGCTCTATGTACACCTCCACAGGATCCATGTAGTATAAAGGTCACACTTCTGTAGTATAAAAGTCACAGGCTTCTGTGAGCCATAAACAAGTTCCCTATTCTCTCCTGTCAGCCCTGACCTTCACAATTTCTGCTTTCCAAGTGTTCTGAATTTCTCTCTAAATCTGGAACCCAAAGTTGTTCCTCTCTTTTGTGACATTTGTATATGCTGTCTCTGGGCCTGGAATGTCCTTCTCCTGGACTGCACGTGACAATAGGCAACTCATTCTTGGAGACCTAAAGAAAATAGCACTTTTTTATAAAAAGTTCAATTTATTTCCTTTTAACTTTTTTGTCAATGTTCTTTTTTAAATTTATTTTTTAATTGGGGGAAAATTATTTTAAAATACTGTGTTGGTTTCTGCCCTACAACAAAGCAAATCAGCTATAAGTATACATCCTCATCCTTGTGAGCCTCCCTCCCCTCTAGGTCATCACAAAAGGCCAAGCTGGGCTCCCTGTGTTATATAGCAACTTCTCACAAGCTATCTGTTTTATACATGATAGTGTATATATGTTGATGCTACTTTCTCCATTTGTCCCACTCTCTCCTTCCTGCTCTGTGTCCACAGCTCCATTCTCTACATCTATGTCTCCATTCTTTCCCGCAAATGGGTTCATCAATATCATTTTTTTTCTAGATTCCATATCAATATCATTTTTCTAGATCTCTAGTCTTTCCCATTCTATTGTTTTCCTCTATTTCTTTGCATTGTTTACTCAAGAGGGCTTTCTTCTCTCTCCTTGCTGTTCTTTGGAACTCTGCATTCAGTTGGGTATATCTTTCCTTTTCTCCTTTGTCTTTCACTTCTCTTCTTTTCTCAGCTCTTGGTAAGGCCTCTTCAGACAACCATTTGCCTTCTTTTATTTCTTTTTTTTGGTGGGGGATAGTTTTGCCACTGCCCCCTGTCCAATATTATGGACCTCCATTCCATACTTCTTCAGGCACTCTGTCTAGAAGATCTAATCCCCTGAATCTATTTGTGATTTCCAGTATAACCATAATCATAGGGGATTTAATTTAGGTTGTACGTGAATGGCCTAGTGGTTTTTCCTACTTTCTTCAGTTTAAGCCTGAATTTTGCAATAAGGAACTCATGATCGGAGCCACAATCAGCTCCTGATCTTGCTTTTGCTGGCTGTATAGAGCTTTTCCATCTTTGGCTGCAAAGAATATAATCAATCTTATTTCCATGTTGACCATCTGGTGATGTCTATGTGTAGAGTTGCCTCTTGTGTTTTTAGTAGAGGGTGTTTGCTATGACCAGTGCGTTGTCTTGGCAAAACTCTGTAAGCATTTGCCCTGCTTCGTTTTGTACTCGAAGGCCAAACTTGCCAGTTACTCCAGGTATCTCTCTATTTTGCATTCCAGTCCCCTATGATGAAAAGGACATCTTTTTTGGGTATTAGTTCTAGAAGGTCTTGACCTTCATAGAACCATTTGACTTCAGCTTCTTCAGCATCAGTGATTGGGAAATAGACTTGGATTACTGTGATGTTGAATGATTTTCCTTGAAAATGAACTGAGATCATTCTGTCATTTTTGAGATTGCACCCAAGTACTGCACTTTGGACTTTTGTTGACTATGAGGGCTACTCGATTTCTTCTAATGGAAGAAATGTTAGAAATATTTGGGTACATGCATCTTTTTGAATTATGATTTTCTTTGGATATAGTCCCAGGAGTAAAATTGCTGGGTCATACGGAAATAGATGGGGAAACAGTGGAAACAGTGTCAGACTTTATTTTTTGGGCTCCAAAATCACTGCAGATGGTGAGTGCAGCCATGAAATTAAAAGACGCTTACTCCTTGGAAAGAAAGTTATGACCAACTTAGATCACATATTAAAAAACAGAGACATTACTTTGCCAACAAAGGTCCTTCTAGTCAAGGCTATGTTTTTTCCAGTGGTCATGTATAGATGTGAGATTTAGACTGTGAAGAAAGCTGAGAGCTGAAGAATTTTGAACTGTGGTGTTGGAGAAGACTCTTGAGAGTCCCTTGGACTGCAAGGAGGTCCAACCAGTCCATCCTAAAGGAGATCAGTCCTAGGTGTTCATTGGAAGGAATGATGCTAAAGCTGAAACTGCAGTACTTTGGCCACCTCATGCAAAGAGTTGATTCATTAGAAAAGACTCTGGTGCTGGGAGGTATTGAGGGTGGGAGGAGAAGGTGACGACAGAGGGTCAGATGGCTAGATGGCATCACCGACTCAATGGACGTGAGTTTGAGTGAAGTCCGGGAGTTGGTGATGGACAGGGAGGCCTGGTGTGCTATGCTTCGTGGGGTCTCAATGAGTCGGACACGACTGAGCGAGTGAACTGAACTGAACTGATGGTAGCTCTATTTTCATTTTTTAAAGGAATATCCACGCTGTTCTACATAGAGATTGCACCAATTTACATTTGCACCAATAGTGTAGGAGGGTTCCCTTTTATCCATACCTTCTCCAGCATTTATTGTTTGTAGGCATGTGTGATCTTAGTTCCTCAACCAGGGATCTCTCACCCCCCTGCGGTGGAAATACAAAGTCTTAAACACTGGTCCAGCAAGAAAGTTCCATAAAATTGCTGTCTTCTTTATGCCTCTGTTCCTAAGTTTATAGTTTTTTTTTTTTTTTGGGGGGGGGGGTGGCTCTTTTCCTACATACTGCTGCTTACCACATGTTCCTTGCTTCTGAGCTTGAAGTAGGGAAGAAAACACCACCAACAATGTTGTTTGATTGAATTAGCTAATGATACAAAAATATATTGTCTTCTGCTTATAGTATATTTCTTCTTAAACACAACATTGAACTTTCCTATAGACTTGTCAAATAAGTGGTTTTAAGTCCAATCTCTTATTTATAAAAGCAGTAAAGCTATGGTTAGTGAAATTTTAATTCAGATAAAAGCATTTAGATGGATGATGCTAATGGCCATTAATATTCTCTCTGTAACACATCTTGATTTGAAACAGGGATTTTCAAATTAATCATTATCATTTAGTAAGATTTCTATTACTTAGAGCCCTATGCTTTGACCCTGATTTAAAACAAAAGTTTCAAGCCTTGTTTTTTGGGGGTGTGTATGCCTGTGCTCTCAGAAGATAACTTCTATGCTTAAATGAAATAAACCAGAAATAGTCATAGGAAGAAGGAAAGCAGAGTGAATAGGTTACCAAAATGTGGCTTCAATGTGCTTCACAGTACTACTTCAAAGTATAAGGTGAAGGTGAAGTGGCTCAGTCGTGTCCAACTCTTTGCGACCCCGTGGACTGTAACCTACTAGACTTCTCCGTCCGTGGGATTCTCCAGGCAAGAGTACTGGAGTGGATTGCCATTTCCTTCTCTAGGGGATCTTCCTGACCCAGGGATCGAACCCAGGTCTCCCGCATTGGAGGCAGACGCTTTACCCTCTGAGCCACCAGGGAAGGAAAAATTAACCTCTGTAAACTTGGCATTAAGGAATAATTTTTAAGCTACTGCCCTTATGTGAACCAGAACATAGTGTTTATGAAATAATAAATTCAGAGACCACTTTCCATCAGAATAGATTAGCTAGATAGAGGTAACTTCACATATTTTGTATATATATATGTATGTATTTTAAAAGAACTCAAAATGACACAAGGAAACTTGCTGCTGCAGTTTTCCAAAGGACACTGTATTTACAGGTAGAGAATTTGAGTTTCAGTCCCCAGTTGACTATTAGTTAGCTGGATGGCCTTGAGAAACTAACTCCTCTAGGAAGGGTGTGATAGAGGACCTCCATCTTCACTTCATGAGTCGTAGTTTGCTGGTATCTAAATCAATACTTCAAAGTAACAGACTGAAAAGAGTAAAAACAGTCAGTGTAGGAATATAAAATGGAAAGAATAAAAATAAAAGGGAAAATGGCATAGATTTAAAAACATAGGCAAATATGTAAACAATCTGAGGTTTGAAAAAAATACTATAACTTCAGGTATATTTTCAATAAAACTAATGCTATTTCAGCTTCTTCTCCTTGAACTTTAATAACGTATTTTTGTGTGCTCAAATGCTCAGTTGTGTCTGACTCTTTGCGACCCCATGGACTATAGCCCACCAGGCTCCTCTGTCCATGGGATTCTCCTGGCAAGAATACTGGAGTCCGTTGCCATTTCCTTCTCCAGGGGATCTTCCTGATCCAAAGATCAAACCCACATCTCTTAAATCTCCTACACTGGCAGACAAATTCTTTACCACTAGCATCACCTAGGATAAGGGCAATATTTTTAGATTTTTAAAAAATCTAGGTTAGTCCTGACATATATATGTATATGTGTGTGTCCTCGATCACATTCTAATTGTAATGAATTCTGCTGAAAATTCCAAAATAACACTGTCATACCCTTTCTTTCATAATCTTTCTTTCTTATGTTGTTTCTTTTTTGTTGCTGTTTTGTGGTCTAATGCAGGGAAACTCAAAGTGGAATACATGTCCCCCTGTGGTAAACACAGTAATGGATTGAGGTGAAAGTGTTTGAACTCCCACCAGTATTTATTTTATGCCATTCTCTCATTTATGCCAAAAGTAAGTTTTATAATATTCATAATAAGATAGAATAGTATACATATAACAATATAAATAAATCATACATACCAATCATGAATATATGATTGAACAATGTCTTCTGATAGGACTTTGCAGAGCAGCCAAAAACTCTTCTAGGAGAATTGTCAACCATCAGAGATTTTCTCTCTTCTGAGACCTTTCTGTCAGTGTATTTATACTGATATACACCCAGTTTATATATTCATGTTTTATCATAAAATTTAAATATATTCAATAAAGAAAATTTGGAGAGTCTAAAAATATGTGAGAGGAGAGATCAATGGCATAATCCTCATGTTTCACCCTCTATGTACACATCCAAGTTTGTAATATAAAAATCTGTTATAATCGTACAGGCCCAAGATAAGCCACATAAAGATGAAAAATTTCCAAAACTGCTTATGATTATTTCTTTGGAGAATTGAATAAATTGTTAAAACACTGTTTTAGTTTCTGTTGGAATGTGCTCTTAGAAAGTGAGGGCTCCTATTATTTAACTAGCTTAGTAACCCAGTTTAAAATACATTTCAGAAATATGGTACATAAGACTGAAACTAAAAGAGGTGACTTTTTTTTTTTCAATTCTAGAAAGATAATCAGAATGAGGTTGACCAGTAATTGAAACAGTTACTCTTATGTACTCAGTGTACATAACTCCAACAACATTAGCTAGAACTCTTAATTGTTTTACCTCTATACAATATCTGAGCCTGGTTCCCAGAGGAACAGGTATTCTATTTATTCTTGTGACTTTGGTTATTGTTGACATTAGGCATCCTGCTCTGCAGATAAAATAAAGATATTTTGGTGGGAAAGAGTAACTTCTCAGAATGACTTTTACTTGTACTTTTCTTGCCTAGGAAATGGGACTTAGTTTTCATTCTCCTTTATTCATGAATGCATTTAATGTAATAAATATTTAAGTGATTCAAATGTACAAAGCACTATGCTGATATAATCTGGATATCCTGGACAACCTTTTCTCTCTGCATTTTACTTTCAAAATATCTTGACTCACTATTTTCCATGGCCTTTGCTATGTATCTTATTAGCATCCTGTGAGTTTGAAATTTATCTATCTGAGCTCTCTTGGGCACAAATGTATTTTAAATTTTGACTTGCTATAATATTTTGAAACTTTTTAGTTTGATTTGTAAAACATATTCTAGAAGCTGTTTATTTCTTCTGAGATACTTTGTCTTCAATGAGGACAAGGTGAGCCATGAGGACTAGAGTACAGTCTTCAGCCTGAGTGGCCAGGCCTGAGATTGAATCTGAGATTCTAAGCAATGATGTTTCTGATTAGTGTCTTTTCTTTTTTTAACTGAGGTATAGATGCTTCACAATGTTGTGTTAGTTTCTGCTGTACAATAAAGTGAATCAGCTATATATGAATCAGCTATATATGTATACATATATACCCTCCCCCTTGGACTTTTCCTCCCCCATCCCACCCCTCTAGGTCACCACAGAGCACCAAGCTGAGCTCCCTGCGCTATACTGCAACTTCCCTCTAGCTATCTGTTTTGCACATGGGAGTTCATATATGTCAATTCCCAATTCATCCCATCCTCTCCCTGCCCCCCATCCACACGATGTTCTCCATGACTGTTTCTCTATTCCTGCCTGCAAATAGGTTCAAACATAAAAGTTAAAGCTCTCTTTTCTCTTCCCCCTTTTAAAATTAATTTTTAAAAAAGGTTTATTTATTTATTTTTGGCTGTGCTGGGTCTTTGTTGCTGTGCTCAAGCTTTCTCTAGTTGCAAAGAGTAAGGCTACTCTGTATTTGTGGCATGTGGGCTTATGGTGGTGGCTTCCCTTGTTGCAGAGCACGGGCTCTCGAGTGCACAGGCTTCAGTAGTTACAGTACACAGGCTCAGTAGTTGTGGCTCGCCAGCTCTAGAGCTCAGGCTCAGTAGTTGTGCACAGACTTAGTTGCTTTAGAGCATGTGGAATCTTCCTGGATCAGAGATCGATCCCATGTCCCCTGCATTGGCAGGAAGATTCTCAACCTCTAGACCACAATGGAAGTCCTAAAATTATCTTTTATTGAGGTGTAATTGACTTTCAACATTATATTAGTTTCAAGGGTACAACTTAATGAATCAATATTTGTACCTAATATGAAATTTTCACCACAATAAGTCTAGATATCATCTGTTGCCATATAGTTACAAAATGTTTTCTTCTTATGAGGAGACTTTTATGATCTGTTCTCTTAGCAACTTTCAAATATGCAATATAGTATTATTAACTATAGTCACAATGCTGTTAATTATATCTCCAGGTCTTATTTAATATCTGGAAGTTTGCACATTTTCACTACTTTTGCCTGTTTTACCCACTCCCTCTCTTTCCAACCGTAATCTGTTCTCCAGATCTATGAGCTTATTTGTTTGTATGTTTTCAGACTTTTACATAAAAGTGAGATCATATAGCATTTGTCTTTCTCTGCCTCATTTATTTCACTTATTAAAGTTCTCTTTTCAAATAAGCTGCAAAGCTTTTAAAATAAAAAGTTATTAAATGCAAGAACTACCAAAGTCTATTTGATAACTTTCTCTCTAAACATTATCAACTATGGTTTAAACTGGTAATTCTTAAACTATACACTATTATTCCTGCCAACTGAACCACAGATGGTCTATTGCTTAACTAAATAACAGTGATCTTTCTCATTTTTCTGAAAACATTACTTTATTGGACATAAATTTTTGAATTTGTATTTCTCTCCTTAGTTTCCTCATCTGTAAAATGAGGATGATATTAAGACCTGTCTGCTAGGTTTGTTGAGAGGATCAAAAGAGCAGTGTGAAGAGTAGTACCTAATCAACGTGATCCACATATGAACATTAAAAAAAAAAAACTTTTGATATCTACTTTTATTTACCTGATCATCTTAGGAAATAAAAAAATTTACAAACTGGTATCTAACATATACAAAGGGCATTAGGAAATAGCCATGCCTCTTAGTTCAACATCTTATTTATTTCCATTGAAAATCATGCCACAAGAATAATATTTAAAAGATTTAAAATAACTTAAATAATTCAGCTGATTTTAAAAACTAAAAATTTCAATGTTTTTATTTTCTTGTTTGTGTTTAATTATAATATTGGAATCATGTGGTTTGACAAGTGTCATCTCTCTATGAGCTATCCTGATTTCTGCATCTTTACATTTGGAATTAATTAACCATTATCAAATGCTCAGATTTGCTAGCACCTAAGCTTAGATTTTAATGAAAATTTTAGGAAAAAAGTGTTTTAAAAGGAATGAGGAAGAAAAGCTAAGAGAATCTAAATAATTTAAAATTAGGCCCTGGGCATATTGGTCACTGTTTATTTTCATGGTTATGAGATCCTTGTCTTATTCAATGTAGTGAAAATCCAATACCTTTAGGCAGTTGGCCTAAGTTTGATTTTTTAGGCATTTTGATTTATAAATTGAATTCTATGTAACCTTTACAGGATTCCCAACTCCATTATCATGTTATTACTTTTGTAATGTGTTTTGAGCACTGCCAATGTGTTCAGAATTGAAAAGCATATTAAAGTGAGCCTATTCCCACAATGGTCTAAACATTTTAGCTGAACTTTCTGTTTTTCCACCTCTGCACATTTGGAAAACGCTGCTGTATATTATTTTCCCTCCAAATAGATGGAAGTTCCTTTCAAAGTGTTGTTGGAGAGTTCTCATTTGCTAGTGTTGCTAGACTCTGAATGATGTTCTCTGGGGGTGCTTGGTGGCATCCTAATGTGACAGCCACCATCTCGTCATCACTCTTGTCTTTCAAAATGTTTGGGCCACATTGTCAGATATGGTCTTCTTAGTAACTTATTTTCCTTAAATATCTATGTATAGAAACTAGCTATGTTTTACTTGCAAGTTTTTAAATTTTCTTATTGATCGAAGTCTATATATTACTAATAAATGTGTCCACCTGAATACAGTATGACTTTCTTGCGATGAAGATGCCAGAAGCCAGAATACACACCTTTGTCTTTGGATTGTTCATCTCTTAACTTTCCTAATCCTCGAAGATGATGTATCAGTTGCTCATTTCCCTGGGAAGCATTGAGGAGTCACTTTAAGGTGATTATCTTTTTATCTTCAGGCTCACTGAATCATTGAATCCTTGCTCTGCTTCCAGTCCTACAAGACTATTATGCCTGAGATTTTGACTATATAATAATAGATTCAAGATATCCAGGGTTTAGTTATAATTTATATGTCATTCATTTAACTAAGAAGTGTAGAATTTTATACTGACTTTCAGTTTTCATTCTGTCATATTAGGCTTGTCAAATTTGGGAAAACTATTACTTAGGTTTCACCTAGAACCATTTAGTTTGATTTGAAAAACTGATGTATTCAAACCAATTATGACACATATTTTTTTCCCCTATTTTTCATTCCCGTAGCTCAGACCTATATTCAAGGTGCCAGTAATTTTGGAGGATTTTATTAGCCTATTAAATGGCAGGAACAAGAATATGATAATAGAATATTTTTAGTTACTATTTGGTAACTTAAAAATATGGCTGGTTAGGTTTATTTCCTTGTTCAAAGATTAAGCTGAAAGAATAGCTCTATTATTTTTTTACACTGATAGTGATCAACCACTGAGCCATGCTTGAACTTTATAAAGTGATTAGTTGAAATAGGCAAAATCACCTCCTAATTCTGAATTGGATGTTTAGGACAACTGGTAGAGCAATGCCTATGATTAATGATGATCTTGACAATTATGGTTCACTGTTTTTTTCCTCATTCCAATGTTAAAATACTTAAAATCTTAATGTTGTTGTCACACAAACTTTAACCATTTCTTCATTCTTGTGGCATATTTTTAAATTAAAGTAACTATATGGTGCCTGCTGAAATTTACAGGCAATGTAGAAGCATGATTAAATAGTTGAAGAAGCAATTGCTGGCTGAAAAATAAATCAGTATGTAACTTTGCTAAAAACTGATAAAATTGGGGAGAATGGAAATTAGCTTGCTAGTAAAAATACTATTTATTTAGTGATTAGACTCATTCATTTGTGACCAGTTTGCGTTTGGACATTTCATTTAGAGATGGAAGCAAAATTTTAACATTTCTAAAATATTACTAGATAATTTGAAGACAAAAATTAGTCTAAAACTTAAAAGCCTGAATAATAATAAAAATTCAAAAAGCCCATAAAGAGTGCTAAAATATCTCAAGATTTTTCTGAAATTATCATTTCCGTAGCCTAATTATATTAAGTGTGTTTTGATAAATAAACAAAAATGCTCAGAGGCATGCACAGATTTGCCCTTCATTAGCCCCATGGTGCACCAGCATTGTTATCCCCTTACTCCACCTGAAACACACCCAGAGATTATATCTACCTATGAACACTGAAATTCAAGGACCCAGGAATTTCTAAGAATTCTAAATACCAGACTTTGGAACTGGGACATGGAACAACAGACTGGTTCCAAATAGGAAAAGGAGTATGTCAAGGCTGTATATTGTCACCCTGTTTATTTAACTTCTATGCAGAGTACATCATGAGAAACGCTGGGCTGGAAGAAGCACAAGCTGAAATCAAGATTGCCAGGAGAAATATCAATAACCTCAGATATGCAGATGACACCATCCTTATGGCAGAAAGCGAAGAGGAACTAAAAAGCCTCTTGATGAAAGTGAAAGAGGAGAGTGAAAAAGTTGGCTTAAAGCTCAACATTCAGAAAATGAAGATCATGGCATCTGGTCCCATCACTTCATGGGAAATAGATGGGGAAACAGTGGAAACAGTCTCAGACTTCATTTTTTTGGGCTCCAGAATCACTGCAGATGGTGACTGCAGCCATGAAATTAAAAGACGCTTACTCCTTGGAAGAAAAGTTATGACCAACCTAGGGAGCATATTCAAAAGCAGAGACATTACTTTGCCAACAAAGGTCTGTCTAGTCAAGGCTATGGTTTTTCCAGTGGTCATATATGGATGTGAGGGTTGGACTGTAAAGAAAGCTGAGCGCCGAAGAATTAATGCTTTTGAACTGTGGTGTTGGAGAAGAGTCTTGAGAGTCCCTTGGACTGCAAGGAGATCCAACCAGTCCATTCTGAAGGAGATCAACCCTGGGATTTCTTTGGAGGGAATGATGCTGAAGCTGAAACTCCAGTACTTTGGCCACATCATGTGAAGAGTTGACTCATTGGAAAAGACTCTGCTGCTGGGAGGGATTGGGGGCAGGAGGAGAAGGGGACAACAGAGGATGAGATGGCTGGATGGCATCATGGACTCGATGGACGTGAGTTGGAGTGAACTCCGGGAGATGGTGATGGACAGGGAGGCCTGGTGTGCTGCGATTCATGGGGTCGCAAAGAGCTGGACACGACTGAGTAACTGAACTGAACTGAACTGAACTGAGACATCGATAAAGATGACAAGGACTTGATGATGAGAGTTTCAAACAAACTGGTTTTCCCACGTATTGAGTGATAAAGTCGAACACTCCGGTTACACTATAAGGAAGCAAAGTCTTGCAGGGAGGTGGAAAGTATTGAGTACAAACAACAAGCCTGGGTGGAAGTTACTTGCTATCTAAAGGCTCTCTCCTGGTTGATATGTCAGAATTTTGACATATGCTATAATTTTTCAAAAGAAGTCAGAAATACAGGAATCTCTATTTTCATATGAAGTTTCTTATATGAAGTCTCTTGATTTTGTATGTTGACATGTTTACTACCTAAAATGTGCCTGCTAATGCCAGTGATACTGCTCTACTGATCTGCATTCTCATCTTAGAAGGAAGATGTCATTTGGAATCTGATGGGACAACTGTTGTAAGCACCACTTGTATCAAGAAGGGAACCTAATGGTGTGTTTTTAACTCTCCGCCAAAATTGAATGGAGTGCATTCCAACTGATTTGGAACTGATTTGGACAAGACCACAGACAAGGACTGTTCTGTTAATCATTTCAAAGGAAGATGGCAAACAGGAAAGACAGATCAGACTGTCATAGGAAGGTGGACTGTGTTTCCCAGGAGCATAGAAGCCGCAGTCAGAGATCAGAATTCTTTATAATCACCTGCAGCCAGAATCTCATTACGTTAATGGACTGAGAGATTTTCTGAAGTATATATGTAGAACTTGCCTTAAATAGGTTAATAACCCCCCACCCACAACATCTAAACTCTTGTCTTTTTTCTCCCATCCATGAAAATATGCACATTTACAAACTTGGTTGTTTTGTAGAGTCTCCAAACTTTTTTTTTTTTTTCTGATGTGCTAATATATAAGTTTTGCAAAGTGTCTTTTTTTTTCACTTTTACAAAAAATTTGATTCATGTAGATTTGGAATGTCTCATGATTGCTCTGGCAGCATGTAAACTAAAATCAGAATGTCTCCATTATTACAAATATGCTGGTTATAGGTATAATCTAAGAATCTTTTTACATCACAAGGCAAGAATTCAGCCATTCCAGCTTCACTTTTGTGTACATTTGTGTAAGGAACATATATCTTGGGAAATCAAAGAGATGAAAGGTTCTGAGAAAGGGGTTGGAGGTGTAATGGCCCATGTTTTACCCAGTGGAGGCAGAGTCAGGAGAAAAGGTTGAAGTTGGGACAATGCACATGCTAATGGGATAAGTAACTTTTTTGAAAAAGTAGACTTTCCCCAACACAATCCTGTTGGAGGTCATATGGTATGTATCAGTGTAACTGGGCAAGTGCTTCTCAATATTCCTTTATCCTCTTTAATGTTACCTGTGCTGCTGGACTAACGTCTCATTACACCTGTGTATAAAATGCATGCCAGATTTCACATGTTGATTTGAATGAATGTACATTGTTTAAATAGTGGACTCAGGGAGTACACAACTAAGGTCCATTTCAGTGTGATCTGTGTGTCTCAGTGTTTTAGCAAATTAAAAGCTTTCTGGGGAAAATGCTTCATTCGAGTGTTTTCATCAGAATTTGGGTGTAATTTTGTTTTCACCAAATGGCAATAAGAACTTCATTGACAACTGCATTTACTTTCCATCTTATATCAGTTAATCCCTTCATAAATATCAATCCAAATGAGCTAAGTTACCCAGCAATGAGGTAATGAAGAAAATGATTCATTAAATGGCAAAGGCACAGCTGGTAATAGATTAGGTGCTGCAGAAGATAAAAACACATACGCATGTACCCACACAGCTAACAAAAACTAAAAGATAACTCTGGCTTCAAGGATTTCAAAATATAATTTGTACATAAAGAGATAACTTCAAGAAACATCTAGAGACTAGTGAAAGATAAAATAAAATCAATTAAATAATAGAATGTGTGTTGTGGACTGGAATTGCTTTCTGAATTTTGAGGCTCTAAGAAAAATCATAGGCTGTGTTAATCAGAGGGAGTATCGTAAAAGAGATGGAAAGTGAGCTGTGCCTTGGAAAAAAAATGAAAAATTTAGATTGCAGGAAAGAGATTACAGGGGATTTGGGGCTGTTAATGCTATGTTGGGAAAGTGTGCAAGGCCGTAGGGAGAAGAGGTGCTTTGTTCTGAGTCGCTAATGAGTTATAACAAGAGATGAGGCAAAACAGATAGATCAGTCAATATCCCAGGACCCAATTCCGCAAGTGATATTGCATCAAGCCTTCCTGTTTCCTCGGTCTCTTCTGATCTGTACCTGTTTCTCAGTCTTCTCTTGTTTTTCATGACCTTGGCATTTTAAAGGGTCACAGTTTGAATTTCTCCTTGAAAAGTTTTATAATAAGGAATTTTACTTGTAATGTACCAGGGGAAAAAATCATGATCATTTTTTAAGCACCGTTCATTTCAAAATGCAACCAAATTTTATGATTTGAAGAGAGGTGGATAATATTTTCTAATCTGTGGCTTAATGCCCTCAAATACGTAACGTGAAAATTTTATCTCTGTGCTCCTTCAGTATCCCTCTATTTCTGAAGGAATATGAACTCTCTCAGGACTTTCGAGTGATTTGTCTGTTTATTGGTTGCTTGTTGGATTGTAGAGACAGTGAGTCTTGTATAGAGAGGGTGTGACCATACAAGGAAAAGTCATTGGTGAGAGAGAGACAGAGACAGAGAGGAGAGAGAGAAGTCTAAGCCAAAAAGACTGAACCCAGAAGAACTCCAGGTACAACAAGGGATCGACTGAGAGGCCCCTTCTGGATGGTCTGGGGGTGCAAATGGATCTTGACAGAGTGGTTCCTTGACCCTTGCTGCCATTCTTCTTTTCCTGCATTCCTTTCTTCCTTCTGATCCTGGGTCCAGGGACCATAATATTTACTCCTCTCAGCTCCCGGCACACTGCTCCATACAGCGAGCCCCCCTCCTTTGTTCTGTTGCTTGCTGTTTGTTCATAACACTTATTTCTTTTCCCTCCCCACATTGGGACCCATTCTAACGAGTGTTGTACATTCTCGAAATATATCTTTTAAAACTAAATAATGTTGTGTGCATTCATTTAAAAATACTCAAATGTTATGAACTATTCAGGATCCCTCCACTCATCCAAACCACAATAGGAGATGAGGATTTACAGGCAAAGAGTTAGTTTGGTAAGTGATCTCAAGGAAAAATGATGAAGGATGTGTTATAAAGTATGTTATTAGGATGGTTGCCATTGTGGGGAAGTGGAGCTTGATCTCAATAGGAACCCTCTGAAGAGCCATGGAGAAGGTGCCTCAGAACTGTCTGCCCCAAAGGTGGGAGAGGGAAGGATTTATCTAACTGTTGCTTTAAACCATTGGTCAAACTTTGCCCTCTGCTGTATTTGCACACACATATAAAACTGAATAGGCTTCTATTGGGCTTTGCTGGTGGCTCAGACAGTAAAGAATCTGCCTACAACACAGGAGGACTGGGTTGGACCATAAAGAAGGCTGAGCATCAAAGAACTGATGCTTTCAAACTGAATTATGCTGCTGGAGAAGACTCTTGAGCATCCCTTGGACAGCAAGAAGATCAAACCAGCCAATCCTAAATGAAATTACCCTGAATATTCATTGGAAGGACTGATGCTGAAGCTGAAGCTCCAATACTTTGGCCACCTGATGCAAAGGGCTGACTCATTGGAAAAGACCCTGAGGCTGGGAAAGATTGAAGGCAGGAGAAGTGCCTGACAGAGGATGAGATGGTTAGATAGCTTCACTGACTCAATGAACATGAGTTTGAGCAAACTCCTTGAGATAGTGAAGGACAGGGAAGCCTAGTGTACTGCAGTCCATGGGGTCATAAAGATTTATACATAATTTAGCGACTGAAAAATGAAAATAGTCTTCTATAGGCATCACATGTGATCCTCTAGGGCAGGAGTGAAAGATAAGTGATGCAACTGAGGCAATATATGGGAATAAAAAATAGGAGAAAAACACATGAAGAGAGGCACAAAATATGTTTGACACAAGAGATATTTATATTGTGTAAAATGCGTGTGGTCTTTTTTACTTTTTTAAACTGATATTTTTGTTAATTCACTATGTATGCATTTCCATTCTTCTGTCTGTTGCACAGAATACTGTACCTTCAAGTTCCTACTTGTGAACGGAATCCAATCTCGCTTCTTTAACCCAAAGGAATTCACTTGTTTTCTGGAGTAATAGACTCAAGTTTGGAGGCTACCTTGTTTTTAGTTGCTAAATCATGTCCAACTCTTTGTGACCCCATGGACTGTAGTACCCCAGGCTCCTCTGTCTTCCACTGTCACTCAGAATTTACTCAAATTCATGTCCGTTAAGTTGTGATGCTATCTAACCATTGAATCCTCTGTCATCCTCTTCTCTTGCCTTCAGTCTTTCCCAGCATTAGAGTCTTTTCCAATGAATCAGCTCTTCACATCAGGTGGCCAAAGTATTGGAGCTTCAGCCTCAGCATCAGTCCTTCCGGTGAATATTCAGGGTTGATTACCGTTAGGATGGACTGGTTTGATCTCCTTGCTGTCAAGGGGCTCACAAGAGTCTCCTCCAACACCACAATTCAAAAGCATCAATTCTTTGGCACTCAGTCTTCTTTGTGGTCACACTCTCACAAATGTACATGACCACTGGAAAAACCATAGCTTTGACTATATGGACTTTTGTCAGCAAAGTGATGTCTTTGCTTTTTAATATGCTGTCTAGATTTGTCATAGCTTTTCTTTCAAGGAGCAAGTGTCTTTTAATTTCATGGCTTCAGTCACTGTCAGCAGTGATTTTGGAACACAAGAAAACAAAATCTGTCACTGCTTCCACATCTGCCTGTAAATGTTACCTACCCCCTACCTTAGCCAGCTGGAGCTCTACCCTGGTGCTCCCACACCACCTAGCCTGGGCTAGGCTGCTGATATTGCTGACCGTCTGCTTTGCCTTTGAAATGGGTGGGCAGAGATCCACCCAAGATATTTGAGGGTAAAAAGGAACTTAACTAAGGAATTTCCCTTCACACTCAGATTGTTCCCTGAAGCCCTCTTATGCTCTTGTACTTCAAAATCTTCTCTCTTCTTAAAGTTTTCTTATCATTTTAAAATATATTCTAAGAACTACCAACATCCTCCTTAATACTATGCATCTCTGAGTTCGGGTTTGAGTTCACGAGAGGGAACAAATGCCTGTGTTTCTTCACTAGTTTGTCGAGTACCTTCAATCTTATTTTCTTCATTTAATTTTGGAGAGATGATGATAATGGCCCCTGGTTATTGCCGATTTTATTTCTTTGAACCTACTTGTTTATCCCTGGGTTTTTCTTCTCAGGTTCTATTTTTGGCAATATCATTACTTAAAAATCCTTTATAACTGTTTTCCTTGCCATATATTTGTAATCCTTTATTGTTTATTACAGACCCACTCACCACCCACAAAGAAAATCTTTTCTTAGATTTTGGATTGATTTTGTATTTCATGACAGTGATTTTAAAGTTCATAGAATGAATCATAATTTCAGTTGTTTCATACTCATAAATCAGTATTACTAAGGTATATTTGAAGAACTAAAAGACTTTCTTTGCAAATCTGAGTGATAATATGGGCCTCAGGATTGCCCTGGAATATGGATGAGAACCAACCATTTAGGAGCAAATATTCTGGCTGATAACAGACAGCCAGCCAAATGCAGCTCCTGATAAAGATAAATAACCTGTACTCAGGGAAATTTTTTGCATCATTAAACATGGTGAGCATATTAGCTAGCAGGGGGTGGAGCTGAGTCCCCAAAGAGATAAATCTAAATTATGTGCGCTGCAGTGATCATAACAGTAATGCGCCATCTTGGCTAACTAGCTGACATCAATGGGGAAGGGAATTTCAGATTTAAATGAACCAAACTAAAAAGCATTTCAGTGCACATACAGACTAATTGGAGCATATTCATGAACTTTTCAGCCCCATTATGCCTCTTTTTTTTGACTGGTGCCAAGTACAAAGAGCTTAGAATTTTCCTGTCAAACCTTGCATCTTTGTTTCTTCCTTTCACTTTCTTATGCAGCTTGATTAATTACTCTCCAATTTGCTCTCCATTAATCTCCCTCCTACACAGTTGTATCAGTGCTTGCCAAAATCCCTTTTTCTGTATGTGCAGCTAAGATGGATAAGATAAGTTTAGTGACACTTTTCTGAAATGAGTCAATAAAGTAGTCATTTATTAACAATGTACTTTTGAAGCACAGAATATTCCAAATTCAAAGTTAAGAAGTACCATTAATTACTTCAGAAGACACATCTTGTTGATAATAAAACCAATTTGAAAAACCTGACAAAGCTGTGTAATGACCAAATTTGATTTTGTTGTTCTCTGTTATTTGTGTTGGACAATTGCTTGATGGTATGATACTTATCTATATTCCAAAGTCATAATATCTGATTTTATTCCATTCAGTTCCCTTTGTGCCTCTAAGAAGTTGTAATACTATATTGGTAAATGGAGAGGAAAAATGGTTATGGGAATAAATTAGCCAATATTTAAAGATCTGTTTTTTCATATTTCAGATAAAGATAATTAAGTGACCTCCTCCTGGACCATAAGCTATATACAATCATGTCTGTGCTATTTGTGGTCATTGTGCCAATCAATGTACAGCACAACTATGGGATAGTTAAGAGCCTAGTAAATATTTGTTGAATAGATGAATGAGTAATTTTAAAAAATGATTATTTTTTGTCTATGATAAGGAACAATTTATGTGAACTTGGAGATAGTGTGAGGAGTAGCAAAGTTGACTTTTAATAATAACCAAAGAGAAATTTACTTGAAATTGATACCACCAAACCATTTTTATTGATTGACTTTTCACACATTTGTGGCTAAGCCACTCATTTTCAGTATATAGGGTTATCTATTAAAGGCAAATTACCAAAATCACCAGTCATCGAAAGATTATCTGGAGACATTCTGGGTTTAAATGGCATTTCATCCACTTACTGTAGAATAATCTCAGTCAGTCCTTCGAGTTCTTCTGTCTCATTTGACCTCTTTAAGCAAGAGGCAGTACACTTTGTACCTGGGGTTGTTGTGTAGGTTAAATAAAGCATCCTATGTGATGGTATCTAGAACTGTATTCAGAAGGCTTCCCTGGTGACTCAATCAGTAAAGAATCCACCTACAATGCAGGAGACCCAGGATCAATCTCTGCATCAGGAAGATACCCTGGAGAAGGAAGTGGCAATCCATTCCGTTATTCTTGCCTGGGAAATCCCATGGACAGTGGAGCCTGGCGGGCTACAGTCCAGGGATGTATTTACTACCACTTTGGAACCTCCTTGTTTCCTATAGCGGTTCTTATCCTAGGCTCACCTTGTATTAAAGACTAGTCTTCAATGTTCACGAATGGTGATTCTGGTCTTCTCTACCTCCTCACCCACCCTCTATGATCCCTGACTGTAAACCCCTTCCTAGGGCTCAGTTTGGATTTATTTTTGTTCTCTTGATTTGAGAATCAGAGCTAGACTATGGTGATTCAGAAAGAGATTTGCTTTATTTCTTTCTGTTGGAAGCTGTAAGGAAAGCATGTGAAATTTTCTTCGGAGAACATCACTTATAAATTAGGAATTCATGTGGCATATTGGTGGAGTCAGGGAGTGGTTTGGTCTCCTTTGGCATATTGTTTAACATCTTAGTTTTAAATAATAACTTGAAAAATACATTTCTTATAGCTTTGCTAAAAAGTTGTCTGATAGAATTGAAAAGTTCTGTGCATTCGATCTTACATTTTTTGGGATAACTGCTTGCACAATAGAAATGATTGATAAATCTGTATCATAAGTCTGATTTTCTTGACAATTTACTTATACTTTTTTTTTTTTTTTGGTTTACAGTTCAGTTCAGTTCAGTTGTTCAGTCATGTCCGACTCTTTGCAACCCCATGGACTGCAGCACGCCAGGCCTCCCTGTCCATCACCAGCTCCAGAAGACCACTCAAACTCGTCCAGCGAGTCAGTGATGCCTTCCAACCATCTCATCCTCTGTCGTCCCCTTCTCCTCCTGCCCTCAACCTTTCCCAGGATCAAGGTTTTTTCAAATGAGTCAGTTCTTCGCATCAGGTGGCCAAAGTATTGGAGTTTCGCTTCAGTATCAGTCCTTCCAATGAATATTCAGAACTGATTTCCTTTAGGATGGACTGGTTGGATCTCCTTGCAGTCCAAGGGACTCTCAAGAGTCTTCTCCAACACCACAGTTCAAAAGCATCAATTCTTTGGTGCTCAGCTTTCTTTATAGTCCAACTCTCACATCCATACATGACTACTGGAAAAACCATAGCTTTGACTAGATGGACCTTTGTCGGCAAAGTAATGTCTGCTTTTTAATATGCTGTCTAAATTGGTCATAACTTTTCTTCCAAGGAGTAAGTGTCTTTTAATTTCATGAGTGCAGTCACCATCTGCAGTGATTTTGGAGCCCCCCAAAACAAAGTCTGCCACTGTTTCCATTGTTTCTCCATCTATTTACCATGAAGTGATGGGACTGGATACCATGATCTTTGTTTTCTGAATGTTGAGCTTCAAGCCAACTTTTTTCACTCTCCTCTTTCACTTTCATCAAGAGGCTCTTTAGTTCTTCTTCACTTTCTGCCATAAGGGTGATGTCATCTGCATATCTGAGGTTATTGATATTTCTCCCAGTAATCTTGATTCCAGCTTCTGCTTCATCTAGCCAAGCATTTCTAATGATATACTCTGCATATAAGTTAAATAAGCAGGGTGACAATATACAGCCTTGACGTACGCCTTTTCCTATTTGGAACCAGTCTGTTGTTCCATGTCCAGTTCTAACTGTTGCTTCCTGACCTGCATACAGATGTCTCAAGAGGCAGGTGAGGATGTCTGGTATTCCCATCTCCTTCAGAATTTTCCACAGTTTATTGTAATCCACACAGTCAACGGCTTTGGCATAGTCAATAAAGCAGAAATAGATGTTTTTCTGGAACTTTCTTGCTTTTTCAATGATCCAGCAGATGTTGGCAATTTGATCTCTGGTTCCTCTGCCTTTTCTAAAACCAGTTTGAACATCTGGAAGTTCACGGGTCATGTATTGTTGACGCCTGGCTTGGAGAATTTTGAGCATTACTTTACTAGCGTGTGAGATGAGTGCAATTGTGCAGTAGTTTGAGCATTCTTTGGCATTGCCTTTCTTTGGGATTGAGATGAAACCTGACCTTTTCCAGTCCTGTGGCCACTGCTGAGTTTTCCACATTTGCTGGCATATTGAGTGCAGCACTTTCACAGCATCATCTTTGGATGATGAAATAGGATTTGAAATAGCTCAACTGGAATTCCATCACCTCCACTAGCTTTGTTTATAGTGATGTTTCCTAAGGCCCACTTGACTTGGCATTCCAGGATGTCTGGCTCTAGGTGAGTGATCACACTATCATGATTATCTGGGTCGTGAAGATCTTTTTTGTACAGTTCTGTGTATTCTTGCCACCTCTTCTTAATATCTTCTGCTTCTGTTAGGTCCATACCATTTCTGTCCTTTATTGAGCCCTCTTTGCCTGAAATGTTCCCTTGGTATCTCTAATTTTCTTGAAGAGATCTCTAGTCTTTCCCATTCTGTTCTTCTCCTCTATTTCTTTGCACTGATCGCTGAGGAAGGCTTTCTTATCTCTCCTTGCTATTCTTTGGAACTCTGCATTCATGTGCTTATATCTTCCTTTTTTTCCTTTGCTTTTCTCTTCTCTTTTCCACACAGCTATTTGTAAGGCCTCCTCAGATAGCCATTTTGCTTTTTTGCATTTCTTTTCCATGGGGATGGTCTTGTTCCCTGTCTCCTGTACAATGTCAGGAACCTCTGTCCATAGTTCATCAGGCACTCTACCAGATCTAGTCCTTTAAATCTATTTGTCACTTCCACTGTTAAGGGATTTGATTTAGGTCATACCTGAGTGGTCTAGTGGTTTTGTCTACTTTCTTCAATTTAAGTCTGAAAATATTTGGTTTACACCATTCTTAATTTTGTCCTTTGTTGTTATTACATTCATTTTCCTTTTATCCCAGTAGGATCTGTAAAAAACATTTTAAAAATCAAATTACTTGAAGAAAGAGAGTATAGAACAAGTTTGCAGAAATTTACATTTTAAACTTTGAATAACTCTGGAGCAAAAGTTGTAGTCAGTTGGGAGTGGGTTTAAATCTTGGCACAGAGAGAGATTAAATAACACAATATAATATTATAGTTACAGTTGGTTTGCTTGAACAACCAAAGTTGTTCATGTGCTGCATTTGGTTTTTGTTGCCTCATAAGACTCTTGCAATGTATTATCTTTAATTTGTAAGGTCGATCATCTGTCTTCCTTTTATTAAAAAGTTACTTGTTAATTAAGGGAATTTATGAAGTATGATTTGTATAGTATCTAGTATAGAGCAAGCACTCAACCTGGTAGCTAATGCTATTGTTATTTGTTATGATGGCATTTTAGAATATGAACTATTCTTGCTTGAAATTTTGTAGTCTGTGGATCTGAGGGCTACTGTGTTTCAACCATTCTGGAAAATTTTCAGCCTTTATCTACTCTCCTTCTGTTCTTTCTACTAATTCTCTCTAAAAGTTTAATGGATATATATTAGATATCTTTATCTTATCCTTTATGAGTCTTAAGCTCTATTTCACATTTTACAAGTTAATTTCTCTGTGCTGCATTGAGCATGGTTTCATCCTTTTTGGACTACTCTGATTGTTCATTTCAGTGGAATCTCCAGTCATTTTATATAATAAATTTCTAAAAGTTTTATTTAAACTTTTCTACAAGTCTCTGCTAATTTTTGATAATTATTATATAATTATTTGTGTTTTCCATTCTCTTTTAATCTCTTAAAGATACTGAATATACTTATTTTATAGTTTGTATTTGATAATTGCTTGTACCTGGTTTTATGGATTGTTGTTTCTACTGACTCTTGCTTATGGTATTTTGTTTAATCATGTATTTGGTTGTAGATTTATTTACATTAGGAGAGCTTCTGTTTACTGGAAATTTGTTGGGAATTATTTGAAGATTGTATTTTTGTTACTTTCTTCCTGAGGGTGTTTTTACTTGTCAGTTGCTACTACCAAAGTATGTCTTGTGTTTAGTTAAAGTATTAACTTGTGTTTTATTTCTTTGGACCTTGTAAACAGAATATAGATAAAGATAGATAATTTTCCTTACTGTCTTACTCTACTGGTTAGATCTTACATTTTCTTTTCAATGGATTTCAGCTTTGTTGAGAGAGGGAAATTTTCATACTTTTCTTTTCTAGAACTCCCTTATCACTGATCAGTGATTCTCAGTTAGGGGTAACTTTGGCCTCACGGAATTCATTTGGGAAAAATCCAGAGACTTTTTGGTTTATGTAACTGGTTGGGGAAAGGTGCCACTGACACTTAGTAGGCAGAGATCGTTATTGTTGTTGTTCAGTTGCTGAGCCATGTCCTACTCTTTGCAACCTATGGACTGCAGCAAACCAGGCCTCTCTGTCCCCTCACCATCTCCTGGAGTTTGCCCAAGTTCATGTCCATTGAATCGGTGATGCCATCCATCCATCTCACCCTCTGTTGCCCCAATAGAGACCGGAGACACTCCAAGTATCCTATAATGCACAAGACAGACAGACAGCAAAGAATTGTCTGCCTCAAAATCTCACTAGTCACCAACAAGAGACTGAGAAACTGTCTTCTAGGTCAAACAGAACTTGGAGGTGCCTCAGGGCAGCCAGTGGCTTCAGCTTATTGTCCTGGACTCTTATTTCTGCTTTGTTCTAGTCTTAGGGATTTTCTTGCCTTCTGGAAAGCTTATCCATGGTCATAAAAGGACTTCAGATTATTTTAACTGCTTTAAAAATACATAGTATTGAGATTTTCTTATCTATTTTTTGCTTGCCCTACTTCTCTCCTCTTTATTTAATGGCTTCAGAGTGTTTTGTTGATTGTGTGATACTTTGTTAGATTAGTCTTTAGTTATGGACCTTAAAGCGGCTTTAAATCAATTACAAACAATGCTCCAGTGAATGTCATTTTGTATGTGTGACAGTATTTCTTCAGAATACGCACCTAAGAGTAAAAATGCTGGGTATGTGCATCTTAAATTTTGATAAATACTGCCATATTCTCCACATAGGATTTATGATTTACCCTCCCTCTGGCATTATATGACAGTAAATTTTCCTTACATGGGTTTAAATTAAAACTGATTAAAAAATGGACCTCATGATACACAAATATAAAAGAATGAACCTTCCTGTAACCACCAGTCATAGTCAAGTTACCAGAATTTTGCCACTTTTGTTTCAGTGTTCTCTCTGCTCTTGTTTTGTTTTGTTTTTTAAACAATTTTCTTTTTTAATGCTGAAGTATTTGAAAAAGATCCAAATATCATTTTATTTCATTCTATAACATGTAGATATTTTATTGTATAACCACAAAGCTATAGTCTTGACTAACGAATATCTATTGTTTCATATCATTTAATAAAAAGTAATTTCTTTTTATCAGCTGATATTTTCCTAATGTGAAAAAAATTTGTCCTAAGTTGATCTGTTCAATTATACAAAGTACACCCATTGCATTTGATTTGATGTCTCTTAACTCTCTTTCAAATTAGAACAGTACCTTTTCATTTTGACCCACTTTGATATTGGCTTATAGAAACTAGATCAATTGTCCTATGCAGGGTCTTACATTCTGGGTTTGTCTGCTTGCTTCCTTTTGGTGTTCACTGGTTTTTGCCTGTAGAGAAAAATTAATACCCAGCATATATTGGGTTAAGTCTAGGCTGGTTAGTTATCCCTCCTTTCATGGATCACAGCCTGTTGTGGTACAGGGGCTTGCATAACTCAATAATGCTATGAACCATGAGGTGCAGGGCCACCCAAGATGTGTGGGTCATAGTGAAGATTTCTGATAAAACGTGGTTCGCTGGAGAAGGAAATGGAAAACCACTCCAGTATTCTTGCTCCAAGAACCCCATGAACAGTAGTTTGCAAAGAGTCAGACACAGCTTGGCAACTAAACAGCAACAACAAATATGTTCAGTTGGCTGAAAAGTTGGTTCAGATTTTTCCATAAGATGGTATGGAAAAATCCTAAGTAACTTTTTGGCCAACCCAATAATTGCATTCAGGCTCTGCATGTTGGCAGGGCTTCATATTGCATCAAAATAAGGCATACAAACCTGTTCTTGCAAGTTCTGTGATGATCTGACTGCTGACCAGTGGACACAGGTCATCATGGCCTGATCCCTTCTTTGTAAATTTTCTCATTTACATTTTATCAAATGGCTTCACACATATGATTATTGCTTGAATAATTTATTGTATGATGAATGGCAGAATGGCAATTTAAAAAAATTCAACCTCTCCTTCACTAAGTTTTAGTTAGAATTTTTTAATAAACAATATTAAATTAACATATAATGCAAAGATGGGCACAATAAAAGACAGAAATGGTATGGACCTAACAGAAGCAGAAGATATTAAAAAGAGGTGGCAACTATACACAGAAAAACTATACAAAAAAGATCTTCATGACCTAGATAATCACGATGGTGTGATCACTCACCTAGAGCCAGACATCCTGGAATGTGAAGTCAAGTGGGCCTTAGGAAATATCACCTTGAACAAAGCTAGTAGAAGTGATGGAATTCCAGTTGAGCTATTTCAAATCCTAAAAGATGATGCTGTGAAAGTGCTGCCCTCAATGTGCCAGCAAATTTGGAAAGCTCAGCAGTGGCCACAAAACTGGAAAAGGTCAGTTTTCATCCTAATCCCAAAGAAAGGCAATGCCAAAGAATGCTCAAACTACTGTGCAATTGCACTCATGTCACACGCTAGCAAAGTAATGCTCAAAATTCTCCAAGCCAGACTTCAACAGTACACGAACCATGAACTTCCAGATGTTCAAACTGCATTTAGAAAAGGCAGAGGAACCAGATATCAAATTGCCAACATCTGCTGGATCATCGAAAAAGCAAGAGAGTTCCAGAAAAACATCCATTTCTGCTTTATTGACCATGCCAAAGCCTTTGACTGTGTGAATCACAACAAACTGTGGAAAATTCTTCAAGAGATGGGAACACCAGACCACCTGACCTGCCTCTTGAGAAATCTGTATGCAGGTCAGGAAGCAACAGTTAGAACTGGACATGGAACAACAGACTTATTCTAAATCAGGAAAGGAGTTCGTCAAGGTTGTATATTGTCACTCTGCTTATTTAATTTATATGCAGAATACATCATGAGAAACACTGGGCTGGATGAAGCACAAGCTGGAATCAAGATTGCCTGGAGAAATATCAATAATCTCAGACATGCAGATGACACCACCCTTATGGCAGAAACCGAAGAAGGACTAAAGAGTCTCTTGATGAAAGTGAAAGAGGAGAGTGAAAAAAATGGCTTAAAACTCAACATTCAGAACACTAAGATTATGACATCTAGTCCCATCATGGCAAATAGATGGGGAAGCAGTGGAAACAGTGACAGACTTTATTTTGGGGGGCTCCAAAATCACTGCTGATGGTGACTGCAGCCATGAAATTAAAAGACGCTTGCTCCTTGGTAGAAAAGTTATGACTAACCTAGACAGCATATTAAAAAGCACCAAAGAATTTATGCTTTTGAACTGTGGTGTTGGAGGAGACTCTTGAGAGAGTCCCTTAGACTTCAAGGAGATCCAACCAGTCCATCCTAAAGGAAATCAGTCCTGAATATTCATTGGAAGGATTGATGTCGGAGCTGAAACTCGAATACTTTGGCCACCTGATGCAAAGAACTGGCTCATTGGAAAATACCATGATGCTGGGAAAGATTGAAGGCAGGAGGAGAAGGGGGATAACAGAGGATGAGATGGTTGGATGGTATCACTGACTCAATGGACATGAGTTTGAGTAAACTCTGGGAGTTGGTGATGGACAGGGAGGCCTGGCGTGCAGCAGTTGATGGAGTCACAAAGAGCTGGACACGACTGAGCCACCGAACTGAACTTAATAAACAATAACTTTCCCCACCAATTAGGGCTAATTAATTTCCCTGAGGTATACTTCATAGAAGAAAGGCAGAATGAATTATTTCTTTATATCTGCCCATTTTCAGTATAGGGATTTGGGGCCCTACTTATTTCTAGTGATGTTCTATTAGTTTTGTTTAAATTTTAGATTTTCTCTCTCTCTTCCCCCCAACCCTGCTTTTTTTTTTTTTTTTTGACTGCCTTTGGTGCCTTGTGGATTCCAACCTGTACCCTGGGCATAAAACAAAACAAAACAAAAATGGAGTCCTAACCAGTGGACCACCAGGCAATTCCACCTCTCTCTTGCTTATTGAGGGGCTGTCAGTAAGAACTCTTGAGTTTTTATATGTTTTGTACTTCAATCATTTGCATTCATTATACTCTTCCAAGCTCAACTCATTACATTTTGGCCAAAGGTAGTCTTTTCACATTGGCTCCTGGTCCTTCAGTCATGGACCATTTACTCCTTGATAATTTCATTGCTTCCTGGCATAACCAGGTATATCAGGTACATTTTGTATGTTTTCTGCCACAGGCCTGAAATCAGCTGTTACTCATTGCAGGTCCTATTTTATTTCTCATGCTGAAAGACTAGCACATTATCATAGTCATTTGCATTTTTTTCTAAACTGAATATTTGCCTTTGTTGTTGCTTAGTCACTAAGTTGTGTCTGACTCTTTGTGACCCCATGGACTGCAGCATGCAAGGCTTCCCTGACTTTCACTATCTCCTGGAGTTTGCTCAGATTCAGGTTTATTGAGTTGGTGATGCTGTCTAACCATCTCATCCTCTGCTGCTCCCTTCTCCTTTTCCTTTCAGTCTTTCCCAGTAGCAGAGGCTTTTCCAGTGAGTTGTCTGTTTGAATCAGGTGGCCAAAGTATTGCCTATGTTTTCCCTAAAGTGTTGTTGGTATTCTTCTAATTGATTTATAAGAATTTTTTAAATAGTAGAAAATTAGCTTTTGTCTGTGACATGAGTTACAAATATTAGCCATATTTGCTTTTGTCATTTGGCTATTTAAGGTGCTTTTATACATTTTGCGTATGTAAAATTTATTAATTTTTTCTTTTATAGCATCTATTTTTAAAGTTTTGTTTAACATATTCCTTCTCAATTTGGAGAAATTATTATTAAAAAATGTTTTGTCTAAATATTTTGGGGGCTTTATTTTAATTTTTTAAAAATAATCTTTAGTCACCTGGAATTTATCTTTAAGATATGAGTCCAATCTTATTTTCTCATATAGCTAGAAAGTTATGTCTATATCATTTATCTTCAATATATCTTTTTCTCACTAATTTGAAATATCACATTTATTGCCGATATCTGTTATGGAGTTTGTATTCTGATCCACTGATTTGTCCTATTCGTGTAGCAGCAATACTTTACAATATGTTTTATTATCTGATAGTTCTAGGTTCCTTTCTATATTATTTGGCAGAAGTTCTATGAAGAATTTTACTTATTAACTTTTCCATTTCAGTATCCCTATTTGCAAAGAAAGTACATTGGAATTTTTGTTGAAATTGTGTTAAGTTGGTAAATTAACCAGAGAAGAACAGATATCTTTGGGATGTTGTCATCTTATTTAAAACAATATGTGACTTTCCACTCTGAAATTACTCAAAAATTTTCTGCCATTTATTAGTAATTAAAAAATTTCAGCACATAGAGCATATAGAACTTTCACCTGTTTGAGGTATTAGTATGTATTAGTTATGTTATGGACTCAACTGCCAAACAACAGCTGTCTAAACAAACAAGTAAAGAAATAAACAAAACACCAGGATACATTTGTTTTTATGTAACATTTCAGAGCTGAGTGGTTCTGGGCTCAACTAGATCATCCAGAAACACTGATTGCTCAGTTGTTCTGCTATAGTGTTAGTTTTGTTCTTGTGGTTAAACTCAATTTGAAAGTGTTACTTGCTCAGTCATGTCTGACTCTTTGTGACCTCATGGCCTATAGCCTGCTAGGCTCCTCTATCCATAGAATTCTCCAGGAAAGGATACTGTAGCGGGTGGTCATTCCCTTCTCCAGGGGATCTTCCCGACTCAGGGATCAAACCTGGGTCTCCTGCATTGCAGGTGGATTCTTGACTGTCTGAGCTACCTGGGAATCCCAGGGCATTAGTTTTGTTCTTGTGACTAAATTCATTTTACTAGCATTAAATCCATCTTTAAGACTATTGGAGAAGAAAGAAAAAGGTTTAGATTCTTTAAGGAGATGATCAGGAAGCTTCCCATAATATTTTTGCACACTCTTATTGGCCCCCTAAGTAGGCAGATAGTGCACTTAGCTGAAAGAAAGGCTTGTTCATGAGTGTTCAGGTGGGAAAGCATGCATACAACAAAACTCAGAGAGGTCTATTATTTAGATAGAAGGAGAGAATAAATACTGGGGATGTAATTGGTTGTCTTTGTCAATTTTCATTTTTTCAGTTGCAATGAAAATATTTTATTTTCTTCTAATATGTCTTCTAAATGATTATTCATTTAAATATGAAGGTTATATTCTGCCAATTATTTTTTGCCAAACCACCTCCTCATAGAATTGTTTTATATTTTGCAATAGTGTTGATTTTCTTGAATTATCCAGATTAAGAATATTATCTATAAAAATTTTGATTTCATGTACTCCTTTGTAACTCTTATCCCTCTTATGTATTATATCATCTAATTGCTTTGTCCAGTAACTCTAGGAAAATATTAAATAATAGTGGAAATAAAAGATATTCATATTGTGTTTCTGACTTTAGTGGAAAAGCTTTCAGTGTTTCCCTATAAAGCATGATGCTTGCTTCTATGTCAAATTTGGTAATTATCACACTAAGATATATATTATGCTATTAGAAAAATACATAGCTATGTTTTGTTAAGAATTTTGGTCTTATCAAGATTAAGTGTTGAATTTTATTAGATGACTCTTAGGCTTCCATAAAAGTAATAGTATAAGTTTTCATTTTAAATATGTTATTAAGGAAAATAAATTAAAAAATGAACTTCCTTGTATTCCTAAAATAGACCACATCTTCTCACAGAAGATTATTTTTTATTTCCTATTCTATTATTTATTAGCATTTTATGTAGTATTTTTTGCAACTATACCTGAAAGTGAGAATGATTTGAAAATTCTTTAGTTCTTTTCTTCTAAAAAGATTTTGGAAATTTTCATTATTTTTCTATGCCATGGATCATTTAGTCACCTTAGAGTTGTCTGCTCCTCTGGTCTTTCCTGTGGATCTGTCTGGTCCCGGTACAAAGGGGATGTATTGGGCTTTAGTAATGTTTTCTATTTCTGCACAGACTTTCTCTTCTGTGATGTTTATCAAATTTATGTTTTCCAAGAAAAAAATCTTTTAGGGCTTCCCTTGTGGTTCAGATGATAGAGAATCTGCCTGCAACGTAGGAGACTCAAGTTTAATCCCTGGGTTGGGAAGATCCCCTGGAGAAGGCAATGGCAACCCACTCCAGTGTCTTGCCTAAGAAATCCCATGAACAGAGGAGCTTGATGGTCTACAGTCCAGAGGATCACAAAGAGTCTGACTATTTAACTGACTGACTAACACTTTCACTTTCACTTTCAATCTTTCTCATTCTGGTTCTTAAATTTATTTATAACAACTAAGCATATTAAATTTTAAGATTCTTTTATTTTCCTATGTTTAGGGTTATTTTTGTATAATTATTCCCTGTTTTGCATATTTGTGTTCTCTTACTTTTTCTCTTGACTAGGTGTTTAGTGATATATAAGTTTACAGCTCTTGGATATATTTATTAGTTCTTATCATTTTTTTTGGAGTTACTGTGTTTTGAGTATTTCTCTTGAATGTAGCATATAATTGAGATTTGCTTTCTAGTCCAATCTGAGAGTCTATTTTAATGACTGAATGTATCTTATTTGCATTTTTATTTAAAATATATATGTTCTGCCTTAGGTTTGTTGTCATATTTTTATGTTAATACATTCTAAATAATGACAAAACTGATTTCTGTTAATTTTTTCCTTTTTCAGTGTTTATCTTTGTAACGTCAAATACATGTATAGCTCTTTTATTTGATTTATCAATTTAGTATTTCATTTACCAACTAAAACATCTTGACCTCCCCTGGCTCTAAAAGTCCTAGTTTCCCCTTAGCCTTCTCATTTCTGCTTTGTCAAGATGTATGACATTTTTATTCTCTTCTGCAACCATAGTCCTCACATTTGTTTTGATCTTAGTCTTACTCTTAAATTGATTCAATGCTCACTGCCAGACATTTTGACATAGCTTTTCCATTTATCACTTTGTTGGTTGAAATTTATTTTCTATTTAATTTAATTTTCAAAAGCATGTTTGTAAATACTTATGTCTTTTCATTTTATTTGAAAAACTATTTGCCTAGGAACATAATTATGAGTCAAATCTTCTTTTTTTGAATATATCATAGAAATTGCCCACTCTCTTTTAATGTTGATAGAGAAAAATCTAATACAAGTTGTATTTTTTTTTGTGTGTGCATTTTATACGTGTATTGATATTTTTGCCTTACAAAGGATTTTCCCATCTTTGAAATCCAGTAACTTTATTAGGGTGTGTGTTTGTGCAGATTGTTCTAAATCAGTGTCTCTTTTTCTGTAATACAGTGTGCCTTTATATTTTATATATTCTTATACTTTTTATTTCTGAAAAGTTTCTTTAATTATGGCCTTAAATATTAATTTTGTTCTGTTATTTTGGTTCTTATTTACCAGCACCTATTACTTGTAAGGGCTTCCCAGGTGGTGTTAGTGGTAAAGAATCTGCCTGCCAGTGCAGGAGACATAAAGGACTTGAATTTGATCCCTGGGATGAGAAGATACCCTGGAGAAAGAAATGGCAACTCACTCCAGTATTCTTTACTGGAAAATTACATGGAAAGGACCCTGGTGAGCTACAGTCAGTCACTCCGTGGAGTCACAAAGAGTCAGATAGGATTGAGCACATATACATTACTTGTAAACACAAGTGCCCTTTGCCCACCTTCTATAATTTCATTCCAAATCCCTTTTGACTTCATTTTCACTTCACTTGGTTTTTTCCTTCATCACATCCTCCTACCATACTTATAGAATTTTGCCAATTGCAAGTCTCTTTTTGTGTTGCTTCTAGTCAGATTCAGTTCAGTTCAATTCAGTCACTCAGTCGTGTTTGACTCCTTGTGACCCCACGGACTACAGCACGCCAGGCTTCCCTATCCATCACCAACTCCCGGAGCTTGCTCAGTCTCATGTTTGTCTTGTCAATGATGCCATCCAACCATCTCATCCTGTCATCCCTGTCTCATCTTTCCTTCAAACTTTCCAGCATCAGGGTCTTTTCCAGTGAGTCAGTTCTTTGCATCAAGTGGCCAAAGTATTGAAGTTTCAGGTTCAACATCAGTCCTTCCAATGAATATTCAGGACTGCAAATTGCAAGTGGTCAAACAAGAGATGGCAAGAGTGAACATCAACTTTCTAGGAATCAGTGAACTAAGATGGACTGGAATGGGTGATTAACTCAGATAACCATTATATCGACTACTATAGGCACCTCTAACGCATTTCTTCCCTTAGAAGAAATGGAGTAGCCATCATGGTCAACAGAAGAGTCTGAAATGCAATACTTGGATGCAATCTCAAAAATGACAGAAAGATCTCTGTTCGTTTCCAAGGCAAACCATCCAATATCACGGTAATAGAAGTCTATGGCCTGACCAGTAACAATGAAAAAGATGAAGTTGAACAGTTCTGTGAGACCTTCAAGACCTTTTAGGACTAACACCCAAAAAAGAGTCTTTTTCATTATAGGGGACTGGAATGCAAAAGTAGGAAGTCAAGAAACACCTGGAGTAACGGGCAGATTTGGCCTTGGAGTACAGAATGAAGCAGGGCAAAGGCGAATAGAGTTTTGCCAAGAGAACACACTGGTCATAACAAACACCCTCTTCCAACAACACAAGCGAAGACTCTACACACGCACATCACCAGATGGTCAACACCGAAATCAGATTGATTATATTCTCTACAGTGAAAGATGGTGAAGCCCTATATAGTCAGCAAAAACAAGACTGGGAGCTGATTGTGGCTCAGATCATGAACTCTTTGTTGCCAAATACAGACTTAAATTGAAGAAAGTAGGGAAAACCACTAGACCATTCAGGTATGACCTAAATCAAATCCCTTATGATTATACAGTGGAAGTGAGAAATAGATTTAAGGGATTAGATCTGATAGACAGAGTGCCTCGTGAACTATGGACTGAGGTTCATGACATTGTACAGGAGACAGGGATCAAGACCATCCCCAAGAAAAAGAAATGTAAAAAAGCAAAATGGCTTTCTGAGGAGGCCTTACAAATAGCTGTGAGAAGAAGAGAAGTGAAAAGCACAAGAGAAAAGGAAAGATATACCTATTTGAATGCAGAGTTCCAAAGAATAGCAAGGAGAGATAAGAAAGCCTTCCTCAGTGATCAATGCAAAGAGAGGAAAAGAACAGAAGGGGAAAGACTAGAGATCTCTTCAAGAAAATTAGAGATACCAAGGGAACATTTCATGCAAAGATGGGCTCAATAAAGGATAGAAATGGTATGGACCTAACAGAAGCAGAAGATATTAAGAGGAGGTGGCAAGAATAAGCAGAAGAACTGTACAAAAAAGATCTTCATGACCCAGATAATCACAATGATGTGATCACTCATCTAGAGCCAGACATCCTGGAATGTGAAGTCAAGTGGGCCTTAGAAAGCATCACATCACACAAAGCTAGTGAAGGTGATAGAATTCCAGTTGAGCTATTTCAAATCTTGAAAGATGATGCTGTGAAAGTGCTGCACTCAATATGCCAGCAAATTTGGAAAACTCAGCAGTGGCCACAGGACTGGAAAAGGTCAGGTTTCATCCCAATCCCAAAGAAAGGCAATGCCAAAGAATGCTCAAACTACTGCACAACTGCACTCATCTCACATACTAGTAAAGTAATGCTCAAAATTCTCCAACCCAGGCTTCAGCAATTCGTGAACTGTGAACTTCCAGATGTTCAACCTGGTTTTAGAAAAGTCAGGGGAAGCAGAGATCAAATTGCCAACATCTGTTGGATCATCAAAAAAGCAAGACAGTTCCAGAAAAACATCTATTTCTGCTTCATTGACTATGCCAAACCCTTTGATTGTGTGGATCACAATAAATTGTGGAAAATTCTGAAAAAGATGGGAATGCCAGACCACCTGACCTGCCTCTTGAGAAACCTGTATGCAGGTCAGGAAGCCAACAGTTAGAACTGGACATGGAACAACAGACTGGTTCCAAATAGGAAAAGGATTATGTCAAGGCTGCGTATTGTCACTCTGCTTATTTAACTTATATGCAGAATACATCATAAGAAACACTCATGAGGCACAAGCTGGAATCAAGATTGCCAGGAGAAATATCAATAACCTCAGATATGTAGATGACACCACCTTTATGGCAGAAAGTGAAGAAGAACTAAAGAGCCTCTTGATGACAGTGAAAGAGGAGAGTGAAAAAGTTGCCTTAAAGCTCAGCATTTAGAAAAATAAAATCATGGCATCTGTTCCCATCACTTCATGGCAAATAGATGGAGAAACAGTGGAAACAGTGGCTGACCTTTATTTTGGGGGGCTCCAAAATCACTGCAGATGGTGACTGCAGCCATGAAATTAAAAGATGCTTACTCCTTGGAAGGAAAGTTATGACCAACCTAGACAGTATATTAAGAAGCAGAGACACTACTTTGTCCACAAAGGTCCATCTAGTCAAGGCTATGGTATTTCCAGTAGTCATGTATGGATGTGAAAGTTGGACTATAAAGTATGGATGTGAGAGTTGGACTATAAAGAAAGCTGAATGCTGAAGAATTGATGCTTTTGAACTGTGGTGTTGGAGGAGACTCTTGAGAGTCCCTTGAACTGCAAGGCGATCCAACCAGTCTATCCTAAAGTAAATCAGTCCTAAGTGTTCATTAGAAGGACTGACATTGAAGCTGAAACTCCAATACTTTGGCGACCTGATGGAAAGAGCTGACTCATTTGAAAAGACCTTGATGCTGGGAAAGATTGAGGGTTGGAAGAGAAGAGGACGACTGAGGATGAGATGGTTGGATGGCATCACCGACTCAATGGACATGAGTTTGGTAAACTCTGGGAGTTGGTGATGGACAGGGAGGCCTGGTGTGCTGCATTTCATGGGATTCCAAAGAGTTGGACATGACCGAGCCACTGAACTGAACTGAACTGATTTCATTTAGGATGAACTGGTTGGAGCTCCTTGCAGTCCAAGAGACTCTCAAGAATCTTCTCCAACACCACAGTTCAAATGCATCAATTCTTTGGCACTCAGCTTTCTTTATAGTCCAACTTTCCCATCCATACATGACTATTGGATAAATTGTAGCCTTAACTAAACGGATCATTGTTGACAAAGTAACATCTCTGCTTTTTAATATGCTGTCTAGGTTGCTCATAACTTTGCTTCCAAGGAGCAAGGGCCTTCTAATTTTATGGCTGCAGTCACCATCTGCATTGATTTTGGAACCCAAGAAAATACAGTCTGTCACTGTTTCCATTGTTTCCCCATCTGTTTACCATGAAGATGGGACCAGATGCCATGATCTTCTTTTTTTGAATGTTGAGTTTTAAGCCAGTTTTTCACTCTCCTCTTTCACTTCCATCAAGAGGCTCTTTATTCCTCTTCACTTTCTGCCATAGAGTGGTATCATCTGCACATCTGTGGTTATTGAAATTTCTCACGGCAATCTTGATTCCATCTTGTGCTTCATCTAGCCCAGCATTTCTCATGACATACTCTGCATCAAAGTTAAATAAGCAGAGTGACAAATACAGCTTTGATGTACTCCTTTCCCAATTTGAAACAAGTCTGTTGTTCCATGTCCATTTCTAACTGTTGCTTCCTGACCTGTATATAGATTTCTCAAGAGGCAGGTGAGGTGTCCTGGAATCCCCATCTCTTGAAGAATTTTCCACAGTTTGTTGTGATCTACACAGTCAATGGCTCTGACATAATCAATAAAGCAGAATTAGATGTTTTTCTGGAACTCTCTTGATTTTTCTGTGATCCAGAGAATGTTGGCAATTTGACCTCTGGTTCCTCTGCCTTTTCTAAAACCAGCTTGAATGTCTGGAAGTTCACAGTTCATGTACTGTTGAAGCCTGGCTTGGAGAATTTTGAGCATTACTTTACTAGCATGTGAGATGAGTGCAACCATGCAGTAGTTTGAGCATTCTTTGCCATTGCCTTTCTTTGGGATTGGAATGAAAACCGACCTTTTCCAGTCCTGTGGCCACTGCTGAGTTTTCCAAATTTGCTGGCATATTGAGTGCAGCACTTTCACAGCATCATCTTTCAGGATTTGAAATAGCTCAACTGGAATTCTATCACCTCCATTAGCTTTGTTCATAGTGATGCTTCCTAAGTTCCACATGACCTTACACGATGTCTGCAGACCATCGTGGATATCTGGGTCATTAAGATCTTTTTTGTATAGTTTTTTTGTGTATTCTTTCCACTTCTTCTTAATATCTTCTGCTTCTGCTACATCCATATCATTTCTATCCTTTATTGTACCCATCTTTGCATGAAATGTTCCCTTGGTATCTCTAATTTTTTAGTCATATAATTCATTGTTACTATATCCATGCTGCTTCTCCACCCCAACAGCTTTCATATTCTATAGTATTAAAATTTCTTCCCTGATTATCCATGTTTCTTCTCTGTGCCCGTTGACAAAGCAAACTGTCTCATTAAGTTTTGAAAATTCAGGTGATATCTTTTTATTTTATTTTTTTCTGTAGCAAAGTTTTTTTTTTTTATTTTTATTTTTACTTTATTTTACTTTACAATACTGTATTGGTTTTGCCATACATTGACATGAATCCACCACAGGTGTATACAAGCTCCCAATCCTGAATCCCCCTCCCACCTCCCACCCCATATCATCTCTCTGGATCATTCCCCTGCACCAGCCCCAAGCATCCTGTATCCTGTATTGAACATAGACTGGCACTTTATTTCTTACATGATAGTATACATGTTTCAAAGCCATTCTCCCAAATCATCCCACCCTCTCCCTCTCCCTCAGAGTCCAAAAGTCCATTCTATACATCTGTGTCTCTTTTGCTGTCTTGCATAAAGGGTCGTCATTACCATCTTTCTAAATTCCGTATATATGTGTCAGTATACTGTATTGGTGTTTTTCTTTCTGGCTTACTTCACTCTGTGTAATCGGCTCCAGTTTCATCCATCTCATTAGAACTGATTCAAATGTATTCTTTTTAATGGCTGAGTAATACTCCATTGTGTATATGTACCACAGCTTTCTTATCCATTCATCTGCTGATGGACATCTAGGTTGTTTCCATGTCCTGGCTATTATAAACAGTGCTGCGATGAATATTGGGGTACATGTGTCTCTTTCAATTCTGGTTTCCTTGGTGTGTATGCCCAGCAGTGGGATTGCTGGGTCATAAGGCAGCTCTATTTGCAATTTTTTAAGGAATCTCCACACTGTTTTCCATAGTGGCTGTACTAGTTTGCATTTCCACCAACAGTATAAGAGGGTTCCATTTCCTCCACATCCTCTCCAGCATTTGTTGCTTGTAGACTTTTGGATCACAGCCATTCTGACTGGTGTGAAATGGTACCTCATTGTGGTCTTGATTTGCATTTCTCTGATAATGAGTGATGTTGAACATCTTTTCATGTGTTTGTTAGCCATCTGTATGTCTTCTTTGGAGAAATGCCTATTTAGTTCTTTGGCCCATTTTTTGATTGGGTCGTTTATTTTTCTGGAGTTGAGCTGCATAAGTTGCTTGTATATTTTTGAGATTAGTTGTTTGTCAGTTGCTTCATTTGCTATTGTTTTCTCCCATTCAGAGGCTGTCTTTTCACCTTATAGTTTCCTTTGTTGTGCAGAAGCTTTTAATTTGGAAAAGAAGAAATAAAACTCTCACTGTTTGCAGATGACATGATCCTCTACATAGAAAATCCTAAAGACTCCACCAGAAAATTACTAGAGCTAATCAATGAATATAGTAAAGTTGTAGGATATAAAATCAACACTCAGAAATCCCTTGCATTCCTGTACACTAATAATGAGAAAGTAGAAAAAGAAATTAAGGAAACAATTCGATTCACCATTGCAATGAAAAGAATAAAATACTTAGGAATATACCTACCTAAAGAAACTAAAGATCTAAATATCAAAAACTATAAGACACTGATGAAAGAAATCAAAGAAAACACTAATAGATGGAAAAATATACCATGTTCATGGATTGGAAGAATCAATATAGTCAAAATGAGTATATTACCCAAAGCAATCTACAGATTCAATGCAATCCCTATCAAGCTATCAGCGGTATTTTTCACAGAACTAGAACAAATAATTTCAAGATTTGTATGGAAATACAAAAAACCTCGAATAGCCAAAGCAATCTTGAGAAAGAAGAGTGGAACTGGAGGAATCAACTTGCCTGACTTCAGGCTCTACTACAAAGCCACAGTCATTAAGACAGTATGGTACTGGCACAAAGACAGAAATATAGGTCAATGGAACAAAATAGAAAGCCCAGAGATAAATCCACACACCTATGGACACCTTATCTTCGACAAAGGAGGCAAGAATATACAATGGAGTAAAGACAATCTCTTTAACAAGTGGTGCTGGGAAAACTGGTCAACCTCTTGTAAAAGAATGAAACCAGATCACTTTCTAACACCACACACAAAAATAAACTCAAAATGGATTAAAGATCTAAACGTAAGACCAGAAACTATAAAACTCCTAAAGGAGAATATAGGCAAAACACTCTCCGACATAAATCACAGCAGGATCTTCTATGATCCACCTCCCAGAATACTGGAAATAAAAGCAAAAATAAACAGGTGATGTCTTTTTTATTTGCTCATTGCTACATTTCTATTTTTGTCTTTTGCTGAGCATTTTTCATCTTCCATTTGAATCCCCAAGCACTCCCCTGGTTGTTTTCCCTTGTGACATTGTTGCCTATGTCCTTTTTGATGGTTCTCTTTTTATCACCTATTTTTCACTGTGGAAAGTTTTTTTTTTTTTCTTGACCATTTATTGTAGAAAGTTCATGCTGGGGAAGCACCAAGGATAGCTGAAATCCTGGTTATGAGTAGTGTGTTTGTCCATTTTTATGTGTGTGTGCCATGTGTGTGTGTGTGAGGAGAGAGAGAGACAGAGTGAGACAGAGAGATGTGATACCCGGTCTGGATCTCTTCACATTGCCAAATCTTTCCTCTTCTACCTCTACTGCTCCCAGCCTGCCCCCAGGCTGAGCTAGCCCCATTCTTCATTTTTTCAAGCATGCTAAGTTGCTTCAGTTGTGTCCTACTCTTTGTGACCCTATGGACCATAGCTTGTCAGGCTCCTCTGTCCATAGGATTCTCCAGGCAAGAATACTGGAGTAGGTTGCATTCCCTTCTCCAAAGGAAATTCCCAACCCAGGGTTTGAACCCATGTCTCCTGCACTGCAGACAGATCGTTTACCATCTGAGCCATTAGGGAAGCCTGTTTTTCAAGACTTTGTGCCAGATGGAGTCAAGTGAAATACTGCTTCTACTCCCATAAATCTGTTCCAAATTGCAAATAAGTTACTGGTTTTTGTTTGCCTTGTATTGTTTTAAATAGGGTATGACACTCTCTTAGATTTGTATTTGGCCATCTTTTTTCATCCCTGCTATCTGTAGCCTCAAACATCCTGGATCCTGATCTTCCCACACCCTTCTCTGAACTTCAGGGCTTTTGTTAGAGCCTCCTCCTAGTTTGTGATCCAGAGCTTCAGGCATCTCAGTTTCACTGGAGACAGTGGATTTTATTCTCTTCTTCCCCTCACTGCTTTAAGATGAGTATTCAGAGCATGGTGGACTACAGTCCATGGGGGGTGGTGCACAGAGTTGAATACAGCTGAAGCGACGGAGCAGTAGCAGCAGCCAGAGAAGAATGGAGAAATCTAAGTTTGCCTCTTATTTTAAAATCATATTTCTACTTAAAATTTTTGGCTGTTTTAAAAAATAGTTTCCAGATATGGAGATATTTTCTTTAGTTGCCCCTTAAGCATATATGGGACTTCCCTGGTGGCTCAGATGATAAAGAATCTGCCTGCAATGTGGGATACCCAAGTTTGATCCCTGGGTTAGGAAGATCCCCTGGAGAAGGGAATGGCTACTCACTCTAGCATTCTTGCCTGGAGAAGTCCATGGAGAGAGGGCCATGGCAGGGTACAGTCCATGGGGTTGCAAAGAGTTGAACATGACTGAGTGACTAACATTTCACTTCAGTGGGAAATAAAACATGCTATAGTAAAGTAATGAGATAGCATTATCATAACTTATATTTCATAATAGTGTTCTAATCGAACTAATCTCTTAAAAACCATCTGTCAGAGAAGGGGACTAAAGAGGATGGGTGGCATCACTGGCTCGATGGACTTGAGTTTGAGTAAGCTCTGGGAGTTGGTGATGGACATGGAAGCCTGGTGTGCTGCAGTCCATGGGGTCAAAAACAGTCGGACACAACTGAGTGGCTGAACTGACTGAACTGAACTAACCTCTTAAAAACCAGCTTTTCTGCAAGTTCCTACATTTATGTTTTCTTCACCTGTCTTTTCTCTGCATAAGTTCATTCTTGAATAACTTTTTTTCTGTTTTTTTTCTTGGGCTTTTCCTCAAGGGACATCTTGGATGTTAAATTCCCAGTGGGCAGGGACCGTATCTATGTTGTACCTTGCCTGATGCTGTTTTAATAAATGTTTTGTGATGGTAGTGCTCTGTTGCCTTCTGTTCCTCCTCTTTGTTTCACTTTTTCCTCTTTTTTTTTTTTTTTTTTTTTTATACCCACATGTAGTCTTTGCTAGACTTCTGGGCTGTTCTATCTCAGTGTGCTGATGGCTATCGAATTTTTCTAAAGTGATTGGTTCTATTTTCATGGGGGAAAAGGTTAGCAATTCATTTGATGCATTTTCAAAGAGCATCTCTTTGGCTGCCTGGAGTAATCTGGAGAAGTATGAAAGTTCCAGTATCATTCAAATCTCTTAATTTGAACACTTGCCATGATCATATTATTCTGAGGGCAAATGGACTACTTTCCTCCTGGTGTCCTTTGTGAAGACAGGAGCCTTGGAGGTATCTGGGGCAGAGAGCTGCCTCATTTACAATTTAAGTCCTGGAAAGTACAATCCCATCCATGGTACTATTCAAATAAAAAATAAAGAATGCCACTAGACAGCACAAATAATCAATTGTTATCAACCGTGAAACTCTAAAGGGGTGAACAGGAGGACAGTAAGTAAAATCTAATAAAAAATTATGTGTAAACTGTTCCATGAAAGTCATTTTTTATTACAAAAGCAATAACACCTTTCCATCAACTCTGTACAACAATTTAATAACCTTTAGCAATTGTTAGTAAATCATATTGACCCCTGAGGTCCCTGGATGGCAAGAAATAAACATGTACAGATTAACCATGTTGCCGCTCTTCAGCTCTGTTATGCAAACAATTATATGCAAGGTCAGCTCAGGGCACCACTGATATTGTCTGCCAACCAATTTATTCCTAAGACCCTTGACCCCATTTTAATGTGTGCATTCAAAAGAACATTCCATGTGGTGTTGCTAGCTGCAGCCACCCAAAATTGGAAAGTTGGTCTTTTTTTTTTCAACCACAAGGGGTTAGAAATTCTGTTAGAAACTCATTTAATTCAACTGAAAGTTCATGCATCATTTTAAAACTTCTGATTCAACCAGAATATTTTTATTTGTCATGTAACTGTAATGTATCAGATCTGGTATGAAACTGTATGAAAGAGCTAATATTGGAACTAAATTAAAAAAAAATTTATAGTGACCTCAACTGACTTCTTGATTGCTTTCTACTGTTTATTTATTTATTTATTTTCAACAATGTAACTTTTGTCAGATTTCAAATCTGTTGATAGCTCTAAGTATTATTTAATGCAAAAGCTTAATCTTTTCATTTCAAAACACATCCTTTTCAATGGACATGGAACATTTTGGAACTGACTGGATAGAACGAAAATCAGCAAATTCATATGGTAGTTCGAGTTATGGATTCTTTATTCAGGAAGCAGGAAATGACCTGAAAGGTGAATATAAAGAAGAAAGAATGAATCATAGGAAAAAAAATTTAATCTAATGTACTTTAAAACCAATTATATTTTTAATACCACCTATCCTCACTGGGCCCTCAAGAGGCATACACATATTGCTGGAGCTGTCATTAGGATTTCAGGAATGATTTTAAATCTTTCTGTGGCAAATATTTCCAATCATTTGTAAATTTAATTATCAAGTTATCAAGCACCTGGATTTGATTAACATGTTTGTAAACATGATTATGTACCAGAAACAGCATCTTTACTTCCTTCTTCAGATACCCTTTAATCTCTTCACAGTGCAAAGCTTGTCTGGGCTCAGCTTAAGAATCTGTACTGGAAGCCACAGATGCAATATCTGTATATCACAGTATGAGAAAAGGCAAGGTTTGTTCTCAATTCCCTTTGCTGTTATTTTCTACCTTTGTAAATTATTGAAGGTAACACATTCTCTCAACTTATATTTTATGTGAGTCTCAAATGGTGTCATAAATAGTGTATGCAGAGACACACATTCCTGTATTAGCCAAAAAAGCAATGCTGCTACTCAAGTTCTGTTTAATGAATTTCTAAAGCTCCTTGTTAATTCTATTTCATGGTAGCTTTGCATTTTTATGGAATTTTGCATGCACAAGTTGTAACTGCTAATATCTGAAGTTAATATAAGTAAACTAGAAAGCTCAGTGGTGCTCTTTGCTTTATGATTCATTCATATAAAGATAGGATAATCTACATTTTGTGTGTTTTCCTTGTATACTGTTACTGGTACATTCATATTAATTAATGTCAGATACTGAGTTTCTTGTCCATTAATTCATTTTTGTACAATAGTTATTCATAATATAATTCTCAATTCATTTTATTACTTACAAGGTTTCTAAAGATTCATATAGCCAAGAATATTGTACCACATATATTAACCAGTTTTATTGTGTTCAACAATTTTTGTTTTCTCAAACAGGGAAGCTAGATTTATCTCCCTTTCCAGATAGTTCCCGGGTATCCCACTGGGATCTAACTTGCTACAGGGGGTGGTTGATGCACCTCCATGGACTACCTAGGAAGTGGAAGATTTGAGATGCAGATGCTTTTCAGTGGTAGGCTCTCTATTAAGAGGACAGCTTAGATCAAAAAGAAGTTCCAAGGGAACTGTTAACAGGGCCGTTTCCTTCTGTCACTGGTCCCTAAGCACTTTGAAAGGAACTTAATGAAGACATAGATAGTTTAATTCCCCACCCCACCCCCCACCAAAGTCTTGAGATCACGATGCAAGGAGTAGGGAGAAGTGGGTGATAAGAGTGAATCTCTTAGTGTCTGTAGGGTAGGGATTTTGAAGGTATTGCTGACAATCCTTTGATGTGTTGCCAGGGGTAAGGTATGATGTAGTGTGTGGCTGAGGATATTAGAAACTCATGTATATGGCTGTGTCTCCAAGAGACCTGAATAATGTAACCTAGATCTCCTTTCTCATGTGGAAAAAAAAGAAGTCTGCTCCTCCAATCTCACTCTGCAATTTCATTCAGTTCATTTTAATTGACAAATATTTATTAGCAGACAAAGTTCAGGAAGAAGCTAGCAACACAAAAGACAGCAAAGCAAGTCTATAGTTTTTATGGAACAAAAGTTCCTAGGAAAGTCACAGGAAAGAGAGAACCTCAAAAACTTTGTTGAAAATTTCTACACAGAAAGTGGCCATTGTATTTTACCTTCCCTAAGAAATCACTTTGTTGAATATGTCTTCCCTTAGCTCCTGCTTGCTCAATCTCCTCCTTGCAACCACTAAAAAAAAAAAAAAAAAAAAAAATCAAACCATGAGTCCCAGGAAAGACTAAATCCAAAAGTTAGAATTTCCACCAGGATTTTACTTAGGGATGTAATGGTGGTCTTATTTTCTGACATTTGTTTTACTGAACAAAACCTTTGCCCTTATTTTGAATTTGCCAACAGATGCTGTCATCTGGATCAGTCACCCTCCTTGGTTTACAGCTAGCAAGAAGTCTTTTCCTATCTTGCTCCATTGCCACAGCCAAGATTGAATTTCATACCTTAGATGCTTCCTTATCTTGGAAGGGCATTGAGTATCATTCTTTGGAACTCTGGCTTATGGAACTATTCTCTGTCAGTTCAGTTCAGTTCATTTCAGTCACTCAGTTGTGTCCAACTCTTTGTGACACCAGGGACTGCAGCACACCAGGCTTCCCTGTCCATCACCAACTTCTGCAGCTTGCTCAAACTCATGTCCATTGAGTCAGTGATGCCATCCAACCATCTCATTCTCTGTTGTTCCCTTCTCCTCCTGCCTTCAATCTTTCCCAGAATCAGGGTCTTTTCCAGTGAGTCGACTCTTCACATGGGGTGGCAAAGTATTGGAGTTTCAGCTTCAGCATCATTCCTTCCAATGAACATCCAGGAATGATCTCCTTTAGGATGGACTGGTTGGATCTCCTTGCAGTCCAAGGGACTCTCAAGAGTCGTCTCCAACACCATAGTTCAAAGGCATCAATTTTTCAGGGCTCAGCTTTCTTTATAGTCCAACTCTCACATCCATACATGACCACTGGAAAAACCATAGCCTTGACTAGATGGACCTTTGTCGGCAAAGTAATGTCTCTGCTTTTTAATATGCTACGTTGGTCATAACTTTTCTTCCAAGGAGCAAGCGTCTTTTAATTTCATGGGTATAGTCACCTCCTGCAGTGACTTTAGAGCCCCCAAAAATAAAGTCTGTCACTGTTTCCATTGTTTTCACATCTATTTGCCTTGGAGTGATGGGACTGGATGCCATGATCTTCGTTTCTTTAATGTTGAGTTTTAAGCCAACTTTTCCCCTCTCCTCTTTCAATTTCATCAAGAGGCCCTTTAGTTCTTCTTTGCTTTCTGCCATAAGGGTGGTGTCATCTGCATATCTGAGGTTATTGATATTTCTCCCAGCAATCTTGATTCCAGCTTGTGCTTCATCCAGCCTGGCATTTTGCATGATGTACTCTGCATGGAAGTTAAATAAGCAGGGTGACAATATACAGCTCTTTTCCTGATTTGGAACAAGTTTGTTGTTCCATGTCTGGTTCAAAGGGTTGCTTCTTGACCTGCATACAGATTTCTCAGGAGGCAGGTGAAGTGGTCTGGTGTCCCCATCTCTTGAAGAATTTTCCACAGTTTGTTGGGCTTTACACAGTGAAATGCTTTGGCATAATCAATAAAGCAGAATTAGATGTTTTTCTGGAACTCTCTTGATTTTTCCATGATCCACTGGATGTTGGCAATTTGATCTCTGGTTCCTCTGCTTTTCTAAATCCACCTGAACATGGAAGTTCAAGGTTCATGTATTGCTGAAGCCTGGCTTGGAGAATGTTGAGCATTACTTTGCTAGAATGTGAAATGAGTGCAATTGTGTGGTAGTTTGAACATTCTTTGGCATTACCTTTCTTTGGGATTGGAATGAAAATTGACCTTTTCCAGTCCTGTGGCGACTGCTGAATTTTCCAAGTTTGCTGGCCTATTGAGTGCAGCACTTTCACAGCTTTTAGGATTTGAAATAAATCAGCTGGAATTCCATCACCTCCATTAGCTTTGTTTGTAGTGATGCTTCCTAAGGTCCACTTGACTTGGCTTTCCAGGATGTCTGGCTCTAGGTGAGTGATCAGACCATCATGGTTATCTGGATCATGAAGATCTGTTTTGTATAGTTCTTCAGTGTATTCTTGCCACCTCTTAATATCTTCTGCTTCTGTTAAGTCCATACCACTTCTGTCCTTTATTGTGCCCATCTTTGCATGAAATGTTCCCTTGGTATCTCTAATTTTCTTGAAGAGATCTTTAGTCTTTCCCACTCTGTTGTTTTCCTCTATTTCTTTGCACTGATCACTGAGGAAGGCTTTCTTATCTCTCCTTGCTATTCTTTGGAACTCTCCATTGAAATGGGTATATCTTTCCATTTCTCTTTTGCCTTTAGCTTCTTTTCTTTTCTTTGCTATTTGTAAGGCCTCTTCAGACAACTGTTTTGCCTTTTTGCATTTCTTTTTCTTGGGGATACTCTTGATCACTGCCGCATGTACAATTTCACGAACCTCCATCCATAGTTCTTCATGGATTCTATCAGATCTAATCCCTTGAATCTATTTCTCATTTCCACTGTATAATCATAAGGGATTTGATTTAGGTCATACCTGAATGGTCTAGTGGTTTTCCCTACTTTCTTCAATTGAAGTCTGAATTTTGGAATAAGGAGTTCATGATCTGAACCACAGTCATCTCCTGGTTGTTTTTGCTGATTGTATAGAACTTTTCCATCTTTGGCTGCAAATAATATCAATCTGATTTCGGTATTGACCATCTAGTGATGTCCATGTGTAGAGTCTTCTCTTGTGTTGTTGAAGGAGGGTGTTTGCTATGACTAGTGCGTTCTCTTGGCAAAACTCTGTTAGCCTTTGCCCTGCTTCATTTTGTTCTTCTAGGCCAAATTTGCCTGTTACTCCAGGTATCTCTTGACTTCCTACTTTTGCATTCCAGTCCCCTATGACCTTTGAATTTTTGTGTTAGTTCTAGAAAGTCTTGTATGTCTTCATCAATCCATTCAACTTTAGCTTCTTCAGCATTACTAGTTGGGGTAAAGCCTTGGATTACTGTGCTATTGAATGGTTTGCCTTGGAAACGAACAGAGATCATTCTGTCATTTTTGATATTGTACCAAGAACTACATTTCAGACACTTTAGTTGACTTTGAGGGCTGCTCCATTTCTTCTATCGGATTCTTGCCCGCAGAAGTAGATAAAATCGTCATCTGAATTAAGTTCTCCCATTCTGTCCATTTTCTTTCACTGATTTTTAAACTGTCAATGTTCTCTCTTGCCATCTCCTGTTTGACCACTTCTAATTTAGCTTGATTCATGGAGCTAACATTCCAGGTTCCTATGGAATATTGCTCTTTACAGCATTGGACTTTACTTCCATCAACAGTCACTTCCACAACTGGCTGTTTTTTTTTTTTTTTTTTTTTTTCGCTTTGGCTCCATCTGTTCATTCTTTCTGGATCAGTGGAGAGATCTCCACTGATCTCCAGTAGCATATTGGGCAACTCCCAACCCAGGGAGTTCATCTTTCAGTGTCATATCTTTTTGCCTTTTCATACTGCTCATGTGGTTCTCAAGGCAAGAATACTGATGTAGTTTGCCTTTCCCTTCTCCAGTGGACCACATTTTGTCAGGACTCTTCACCATGCCCCATCTTTCTTTAGGGCCACTCTCTGTCAGGTAGCCCGAAACTGCCAGGCTTTCTGCAGGAGACAGAGTACCATAAGGTACATGAAAGAGTTCCACTTCTAGAATTGCTTTGATAGTTGTCACAACCCAGGGACCATTTGTTCAAGCAGTCTCCTCTCATCAGTAATATGGGGATAATAATTCAACTTACCTCATAGAGCTGTTGTATAATTAATGTACTTTTGCATATAAAGGTAGGCTTCCCTGGTAGTTCAATGCTAAAGAATTTGCCTGCCAATGCAGGAGATGCAAATTTGATCCCTGGGTTGGGAAGATACCCTAGAGAAGGAAATGGCAACCCACTTCAGTATTCTTGCCTGGAAAATCCCATGGACAGAGAAGCCTGGCGGGTTACAGTTCATGGGGTCACAAAGAGTCGGACATGACTGATTGACCACACACACAAAGTGAGGCATGGGATGCTGAAGTGATTGCAGTTCTCATGTGGATGGGGAAACCTTTGAGATTCTTAAATTTCATGTCTCTAGCCCACCACCGACAGACTGTTACCCAAACAAAGGGCATCAACCAGATGGATGCCAGATATTGCTGGTAACATGATCTGTCCCTCTATCTTGTTACAAGGTAATTTATACATAAAAATTGACTGTAACTCTCACACTAGGCTATCACAGTTTACAGTCTCTATGTCTTATACTTCCTCTAACTCATTGATGTTGTGACATCACCAAGTGACATCACTTGGGAAGTTTCAGCCACTTAGATTGACTCTTACGCTACCTTCTAGATCATCAGGAATTATACGAGAATTGTGCTTATTTACCTAAGTACTGGGGAAAGACACTTGAATACAAAGTATTTTGGCTCTCCTCTTATCACCCTTTTCCTGTATTTGAAATTTAAGGATTACTTCTTGACATTCTATGAGATAATAGATATGTGGACCCTGTGTCTTTCAAAACCTCTAGTTGGCCTCCTTTATGCATTTTCATTGATAGTTCCAATGCCATAAACTCTGTCCAGTTCATCTGTGCAGGAAATAGAAATATTTATTCCTATCAGCTCCTTTCAATACTAAGGCCAACATCAATACTGAGTCCTTTGGTTAAAAGGAAAAAAAAAATGCTTTCAGGAACCACATTCTGTTTCCAAAATGAGTTAGAATTATCCATCAACCACATACAGAAATGAAAGACAATGAAGTCCAAGGGATGGTTCTTAGAGAAAATGGCTTAGACAACAGAAATTTATTTTCTCATACATCTAGAGGCTGGAAGTTGGGGGTCAGAGTGCTGGAAGCATTGGTTTCCAGTGAGAAATCTGTCCTTGGCTTACAGATGGCTGCCTTCTTGCTACACACTCACATGACCTCCTCCTTGTGTAAACATACACAGGGAGAAAGAGCAAGTTCTCTGGTGTCTCTTCTGAGAAAGGCACTGATCCTATCCTACTCCTTGGAAGAAAAGTTATGACCAACCTAGATAGCATATTCAAAAGCAGAGACATTACTTTATCAACAAAGCTCCGTCTAGTCAAGGCTATGGTTTATCCAGTGGTCATGTATGGATTGAGAGCTAGACTGTGAAGAAGGCTGAGCGCCGAAGAATTGATGCTTTTGAACTGTGGTGTTGGAGAAGACTCTTGAGAGTCCCTTGGACTGCAAGGAGATCCAACCAGTCCATTCTGAAGGAGATCAGCCCTGGGATTTCTTTGGAAGGAATGATGCTAAAGCTGAAACTCCAATACTTTGGCCACCTCATGCAAAGAGTTGACTCATTGGAAAAGACTCTGCTGCTGGGAGGGATTGGGGGCAGGAGGAGAAGGGGACGACAGAGGATGAGATGGCTGGATGGCATCACGGACTCAATGGACATGAGTCTGAGTGAACTCTGGGAGTTGGTGATGGACAGGGAGGCCTGGCATGCTGGGATTCATGGGGTCACAAAGAGTCGGACACGACTGAGCAACTGAACTGAACCGAACCGATCCTATCTGACCCTAATTACTTTATAAAAATGTCATCTAGCTCTAATTACTTTCCAAAGGCCCCATCTCAAAAATACCATTACTTTGGGGATTAGGCTTTTAGCATACGAATTTTGGGGAGACACAAACATTCAGTCCATAACATACCACTCCCACCTCCTATGGTCAGCTTGGTCTCAGAAGTAACAAACCATCAATGTTTTCTTTCTTTCTGGTCAAATATGAACCACTGGGATTCTCTGGATTGACTGCTCAGCCTCCCAGTGTTTCTATGGTGAGGCAGAACATATAGGCAATCCTCTCTTCCTAGCACAGAGTTGTTGCTGTTTCTTCTTTGGGATGAGCAGTAATTCACTCTTTCCCCTAAATTGAGCATGTCAGACCAGTATGCTGCAGTGATAGAGATGAATCAAAAGATTTTTCTATTTCATCCTAGAAAATTTCTTGCTCCTCAGCCCCCTTTCACGCGCCCTGCAGTAATCACCCATTGCTTCCCCTGGTTCTTTCTTTTGTCTCTATGTCACAGAACCCTTGTGAGTTCCATCAGGTGGGAAACAACTCAATTATTTTTGTGAATGGCTGCCATGTTTCTCTTCTGTTTCCTACTGACTCTGTTATCTTCATTCATTCTTTTCCTTTTATGTCTAGACAAGGAAGCCATTTATAGTTATCTATGGTCTCAAATTTTCCTGCTGGTCTTCTATTACTCTTTTCCTATTACACATTCTGATTATTTCATTCCTCTGCTAGAAGTTCATTAGAGGTATCCCAATGTTCTTGGAAAAAAATTCAAAATCCTCATCATAGCCAACAAGGTTCTGCAGGATCTGGCTTGTGTCTTCCTCTCTGACTGCATCTCTCACCATCCTTACTTTTCATTCATTCTACTTGTGCTACATGGGACTTCTCTCTGTGCCCTGGACAAGCTTCATGCTTCTGGCCTTTTGTCTTTCCTGTTCTGCCTTTCCGAGCTCCTCTGTGGTCAGCTGATTCTATCTTATCTTCAGTGAAAAAGGTTTCCCTGGCTCTTCTAAGAAAGGTGTCTTTTGGTTATAGGTTCTCACATCTCCCTGATCACATCCTTTTAAGAATAACAAGTACTTGTGTTTTCTTTATCTGTGTGTCTCCCCTATCAGAACGTGCTGATAGGAGAGGATTTTTGTCTTCACTATTGCTCTATCCTAGCACTTCCTGAAGTGACTGATGCAAATCTACAATATGAGTGATTAAATCTTTACAGCACTGTTGCATTTCACTAAGTATAACCTTTACCAGGATGGAGAAGGCAATGGCACCCCGCTCCAGTACTCTTGCCTGGAAAATCCCATGGACAGAGGAGCCTGGTGGGCTGTAGTCCATGGAGTCGCTAAGAGTTGGACACTACTGAGAAACTTCACTTTCACTCTTCACTTTCATGCATTGGAGAAGGAAATGACAACCCACTCCAGTGTTCTTGCCTGGAGAATCCCAGGGATGGGGGAGCCTGGTGGGTTGCCATCTATGGGGTCGCACAGAGTTGGACACAACTGAAGTGACTTAGTAGCAGCAGCAGCAACCTTTACCAGGAAGACCTAGTTCAACCCTCTGGGATCTTACAGAACATATTGAATCTGCCTTTTACTTGACAATCAATTAAATATTATAAAATTCTTTTGGTCTCTTTGTGCCCTCTTTTTCTTAGACTTAATGTTTTCAGTTATTATCTCAATTGTCAAATATCTTCAGTTATTATCTCAACTGTAATTCAGGTAAAATGTGTTTATGACCTGTCAACACTGTTCACTCTGTATTGGATTTATGTTAATATCATAAAAGTTTTCCCACTTGACATTCAGTCCATCACCATAGCTAGACCACCCATTTCAATATCCTCAAAAGGATGAAGGAGCAGTGTAGGTGCTGAGAAATGGCTGCAGTAAAGGAAGACCAAGTCTCCCCAGACACACTTTTGGGTTCCTTCCTAGAAATAGTTAGCCACATCCTTCCTTAACCAGAAACATATTTACTGTGTTCAGTGGATTAAGAGGAAAATGCAAGAAGCTCTTCTCCCTCCCCTATGGCCACTTCTGTTTCTTTTGGCCATATACCATGCAGCATATGGGGTTTTAGTTCCCCAACCAGGGATCGAACCCACACCTCCTGCATTGAAGGGCTGAGTCATAACCACTGGGTCACCAGGGAAGTCCCCTTGGGACCGCTTCTAATCACCCTCTTTAAGCCTTCTCACAATGGAGGGGAAATTTTCAATCTGCCTGTTCAGCTCTAAGACATTATTTAGTCTGCACTTATTAGTAGATTTAGCCTTCGTATTTTACAAAGCACAAAGTTCATCCTCTCTTGAACTCTTTTTTCCTACCCAGGTAGATGCTTCTTTTACATCTCTGAGGCCTTGCTACTTTTCTCTTCTCTCTGGCTGCAAGTGGCTGCATTAGTTGACAGATATGTTCTTGGGACCCAGTGAACTATCACTTTATGTTGGATGGAGAGATAGATGGTTCCATGTGGATCCCAGTCCTCTTGACCCTTCTCCTGACCTCTGCATTTGAGTGGAGAACACTACATGACCATTAATAGCCCCTCAAACAAAAATAGCCCATTAGTTCAGTGTGCTAAAATCTTTTTTTCTTGTTAATTGAATTATTTTATGCAAAATGTAACTGATATTCTAGTTATATATGATTTTCAAATTTTACTATGTCTTTAACAATTTGCTCAACAGAATACAATTTGCTGCCAAAACTTCTGTTGGGCCATTAAATTCACTTGGTATACTACCATTTCTAGCACTTATTTCTATACCAAATATTTTGCTAAATCAGATTTGTCGTATGAAGACCATTTCTCATGTCTATTTATCTTCAGCCTAGACCAAAGTCTTTATATTGTATAAACCATCCAGGATGATCTTAATCATTTCAGTATTTTTTTACCTTCTTGCAAATCCATAATACGTAGACTATATCGAATACACTATGCAATAATTTCTTAGCTATTTGGAATCAATTTGAGAGTCTGTGAGTGTGTCCTCATGTCTTTTCTGATAAGATCTTCACGTGTGTGACTCCCTTGTGTTCTTTAAATATAATGCAACTGTCATCTTCTCGAAGAGTCCTAACTCTGACCACTCTATTTAAAATTATACCCCCAAATATCCTCTCCTCTTATCCTGTTCTATTTTTTCCTACAGTGCTCAACATCTAATGTTCTATTAAAATAATCATTTTTTTAAAGTTTATCAATCATTTATTGTCCTATCCTAGAAAGTAAGCTAAATCAGGGCAGAGGTTTGTGTCTGCTTTATTTAGGAAACATACTGAAAGCATCAGGCAATGCCTGGAATGTTTTTGGAAATCAGTATATATCCGTTAAATGAACTGAGTGAATGTTACGAAGAATTATGAAACTCAAGTCTCTATCTCTTTAAACCAATATTTGTTTCAAAAATTCAACCCCTAAAATCATCTACATATTTCTCAAGTTCTAGAAATTTTTCCGTCCAAGGAGCTAGTAACTTCATTTGCCCTACATTTTTGCTTTGTCAAAATAAAATTTTAAATACTAAGAAAATTTATTTCTGCTAGAATCTTCAAAGACTGTTTGGAAAAATGCTGTGAAGTGAATTATTTCCTGCCATTCACATGTAGAAGCCCTAATACATAATGTAACTGTATCTGGAGAAAGTTTTTCAGGAGGCAATTATAGTTGAATGAGGTCATAAGGATGGGGATCTAATCCAATACAATCTGTGGTCTTATAAAAAGAAGAAATGATTTTTTTTTTAACTTGCACTCCCCTAGGAAAGGCCAGATAAGCACACAGCTTCTGCAAGCCAAGAAGAGAATTCTCACCAAAACTTGATCATTGTTAGAATCCTGATCTTGGATTTCAGCCCTCAAACTGTGAGAAAATAAATTTTTGTTTTTTAAGCCACTCAGTTTATGGCATTTTGTTATGACCACCCGAGCTGACCAGAATTATGAATGGTCTCTTTTCCTTGCTAAACCATTGCCTGGAATTAATTCCTTCAATATTCATATAAATCAAAGCCAATCTCATCTATAAAACTAAGATATTTCATTATCTCAGATGAACAGACCAATCATCTTATTTGACATTGTTTAGAAAAACATGCTACATTTCCCTCAACAGCCTAAATTACAGAGCTAGGATTTCTCAAAGTAATATTTTGTATGAAGAGTGATTTAGATTCAGACACAATTATGTTAATCACTGATGTCTCTCTTTCATGTTATTGATGAAATTATTAGAATAGCTCAAGGATATTTCAGTGTTCATCAACTCATCGTTAACACTGGCACAACAGATAAGAGTCATCTGTGCAAGATTGTAGAACCTCAATAGTCAGTGTTTTATTTGATTTATTTATTATTATGTAGTATAGTATATGTATTTGTAAACATGTCTCTAAATACTGCTGCTAAACTCTTAACAGGCAGAAATGGTCTCATAAAATGTGATTTCAAAGTGTATAAAACAAACAGCATCTTATCACTGCTCTTTTAAAACCTTTTATTGAAACAACTTGGTAAACAATTCAGAGACTTTGGAAAAATAGAAGCACACAATGTTTTTGTGCCAAATTAGAGCTGTAGTTTAAAAATTTCCATCATAGTTTGCTATAATAAGCAATTGGATATATAAAAGATATTGAAAACAAAAATGACATGTTAGTCACTCAGTCATGTCTGACTCTGCGCAACCCCATGAAACCATAGCCCACCAGGTTCCACTGTCTATGGAATTCTCCAGGCAAGAATACTGGAGTGGATTACCATTTCCTTCTCTAGGTTATCTTCCTGACCCAGGGATCACACCTGGGTCTCCTGAATTGCAGGCAGATTCTTTGTTTTCTGAGCTACCAGGGAAGCCTGTAAAGGATATTGAGTTATCCCAAAGAGATTAGCATTATCCTTAAAATTTAGCATTCTCCTTTAGGCTGAAAGCATACTTTATTTTAAAGAATAGAATATATTGGTCAGTAGATTAACTTATTTAGCTATTCAAAGATATATTTTGCAGGTAAAATATTTTGGTTGGTCTAGTGTTGTATGCAGGCCAGGAAGCAACAGTTAGAACTGGACATGGAACAACAGACTGGTTCCAAATAGGAAAAGGAGTATGTCAAGGCTGTATGTTGTCACCCTGCTTATTTAACTTATATGCAGCGTACATCATGAGAAATGCTGGACTGGAAGAAACAGAAGCTGGAATCAAGATTGCCAGGAGAAATATCAATAACCTCAGATATGCAGATGACACCACCCTTAGGGAAGAAAGTGAAGAGGAACTAAAAAATCTCTTGATGAAAGTAAAAGAGGAGAGTGAAAAAGTTGGCTTAAAGCTCAACATTCAGAAAACGAAGATCATGGCATCCGGTCCCATCACTTCATGGGAAATAGATGGAGAAACAGTGGAAACAGTCTCAGACTTTATTGTTTTGGGCTCCAAAATCACTGCAGATGGTGACTGCAGCCATGAGGTTAAAAGATGCTTACTCCTTGGAAGAAAAGTTATGACCAACCTAGATAGCATATTCAAAAGCAGAGACATTACTTTGCCGACTAAGGTCCATCTAGGCAAGGCTATGGTTTTTCCAGTAGTCATGTATGGATGTAAGAGTTGGACTGTGAAGAAGGCTGAGCACCGAAGAATTGATGCTTTTGAACTGTGGTGTTGCAGAAGACTCTTGAGAGTCCCTTGGACTGCAAGGAGATCCAACCAGTCCATTCTGAAGGAGATCAGCCCTGGGATTTCTTTGGAAGGAATGATGCTAAAGCTGAAACTCCAGTACTTTGGCCACCTCATGCGAAGAGTTGACTCATTGGAAAAGACTCTGATGCTGGGAGGGATTGGAGGCAGGAGGAGAAGGGGACGACAGAGGATGAGATGGGCTGGATGGCATCACTGACTCAATGGATGTGAGTCTGAGTGAACTCCGGGAGTTGGTGATGGACAGGGAGGCCTGGTGTGCTGCGATTCATGGGGTTGCAAAGAGTCAGACACGACTGAGCGATTGAAATGAACTGAACTGAACTGAGTGACATTCTGTGTTGAAAATACAAAGTAATAACTATAAGTCCTAGTGATACTTTACTTCTTTGAATGGAGGGGACAGTTGGATTAAACAAATCTAAAGCATTCCAGGTTCACCTTATCTTGTTTTATGCTATATAGTGTAGAACTTTGAGGTCACAATGACTCACTAGTAATGAAGTGTGAGAAAGTTAAACTGTATATTTTGTATAATATATTGAACAACATGGAAGTCAGGGGGTGCCAATCCTTTATACAGCTAAAAATCTGAGTATAACTTTATGAGTGAGTGAGTGAGTAAATTCGCTCAGTCATGTCTGACTTTGCAACCGCGTGGACTGTAGCCCACCAGGCTCCTCTGTCCATGGGATTCTCCAGGCAAGAATACTGGAGTGGGTTGCCATTTCCTTCCCCAGGGGATCTTCCTGACCCAGGGATGGAACCCAGGTCTCCTGCTTTGCAGGCAGATGCTTTAACCTCTGAGCCACCAGGGAAGCCCCATAGTTAGCCCTTTATATCCATGGTTCCTTTATATCTGTGGTTCCAGATTCACAGATTCAACCAACTGTGAATCATGTGGTACCATAGTATTTATTAATTGAAAAAAAAGTCTGCTTATAAGTGGAACCACATAGTTCAAACTCTTGTTATTCAAGAATCAGCTGTATAGATACTCTGTATAAAGCACATGCTCTCTGGTCTGAAGTGAATGGTGGTCATAGTGTATTTATAATTAGAGAGAAAGCCAAATTAAAAATATTGTGACTATTAAGATCTTATTTCAGTTAGAATATAAAATACACATAATTATATAGTACAAGGTGAATAAACTTCAAGGAGAGCTATAATTTCATTTCAGACATAGCTGACTGAAAAGGTGTGTGTGTTGGGTAGATGTGCAAGCGTATATACTACAGTAAGTTCTCTGAGAGTGGCAGGATTTTGGGTACTTGGCACGTGTACATTATTCTACTCCTCAAATTTTGACCAATCAAGAGGTACTGCTGTCTCAGTACGATAAAGTTATTTCTCTGTTTTAAAACTTGCCTCTTAAACGTCTGCAATAAAATGTTAATTTGCCTCTGTTCTCATTTTAATCAACAAAGATTATCTTTCTCTGTAGTTTTATACTAACAAAAGTAGAGTGTCTAGACTATTTCACCAGACTTTTACAAAAATGCCTTTGCTGAGTTATGATAAAATGATGTCCCCTCTGTTGATGTGAGAATTGTCCTCCTGCCCACTTTATTTATGCCTTTAGTGAAAAAATGTAATTTTTTGATATTATCCATTGTAAGACTCTGTGTACTTTATGCAATGAGTGTTGCCATAAATTCCTATATGAGAACAGTTGCAAGAACAGTTTTGACTCTGCAGATGAAAGTTTTATCCTTTTTCCTGTCAGGGAGGTAAAAATGATACAATAATGCAGGTTTCCCACTTAACTATCTACTGTAAAAATTAGTACTAAATTTATTGTCCCCAACTGTAATAGTCTCAAATGTAATTATTGGAAAGAGTAGCTCTGCTACTTTTGAATGGACTGGATTTATTTTATTTTATTTGTTTTATTTTTTGCTATTTGTTTTTCAAAATTAAATTTTAAAAATTTAAACAATTTTTAAAGGTTACTTTCCATTTAAAGTTATTATAAAATATTGGCTATGTTCCTCATGTTGTATAATTCATTCTTAGCCTGTCTTACACCCCATAGTTTGTACTTCCAACTTCCCCACCCCTGTGTTCCACCTCCCACACACTGGTAACTACTAGTTTATTCTCAGTGTCTGTGAGTCTGTTTCTTTTATATTATATTCATTAGTTTGTTTTATATTTTAGATTCCATGTGTAAGTGATATCATATAATATTTCTCTTTCTCTGTCTTATTTCACTTACCATAATAAAATGAATTTATTTTAAATGAAAATGTTAGGTTGCACCATGTTTGAATATGTAAGTTATTTTACATACTTTCAGACATAGGGTAAAAAAATCTTATATTATAAAATTCCTAATTAATGAAAAGAACATGGATAAACATTTCATTCATCCCTTTACTTATTCATGTTCCAGGGCATGGTTATATGAAGATGCATCAGTGAAAAAAACAGAAAGGGTCTTTACCCTCAGGAGGCTTACATTCTAGAGAAGGAGCTCTCATAGTCAGCATGATGAATAAATAAATAATGTTTCCTGCATTGGCAGGCAAGTTCTTTACCACTAGTGCCACCTGGAAAGCCCATATTAGGATATGAAATGTACTATAAAAATGACTAAAGTAAGGTAAGAAGTATTAGATGTCATTGAAAATGTTTAAACTATAGTAGTAATAGATAAAATACTCTTATTTTCAAGAATTTCAGCTAATTTTGAATAAAATGGTCATATGGTTAAATAAATACTTTAGCTTTTCTTTAAATTGTATCAATTGTCATTTGGGTAATTGTTTTTATTGAGCAACTATACATCAAGCCATGTATTAGGGTCTGGTGATAAAATGATAAGGTAGATATGGCCTCTGTTCTCACAGAGTTCAAACATGCAGTGAAAGAAACAGTCAGACACAGTTGTAGCATAACCTGTGAAAGAAGGTGTGATAGGCAAGTGCAGGATGTTTTGGGAATGTGGAGACAGGGCCCTTGACCTTGATTTTGGAAACAGGAAAAGCTTCCTTTGAGGAAGCAATTCTACAATGAGAGGTAGGTATGTGTTGGCCAGGCCACTAGTGGAGATAGAGTTCCTGGAAGATGGAACTTTGTATCCCAAACCATGGAGGTGAGGGAGGGAGGGACAAACATTCCAAGAACCAGAAATTGTTCCCCATGGCTGGAACAAGCGTCTGGGAAGAGTGGTGACTCCCCAGGAGAGATCTAGGCCAGTGCCAGGGTAGGAAGGGGCTTTAAGCCATTTTAAAGAGTTTGAGCATATGCTTACAACAATGGCAAACAACCAAGGGATTTAATAAAGTCACTTTAGGCAAACAGTATTTTTTGTTCTTTTTGATGGTCGCACAAAGAAAACAATGCCATTTTTCTCACCACTGCCCCTTTCCACTCAACTCTGTAGACTAGCTCTTTCTCTTTCTCTGGAGGAAATCTCAGGTAGTTTCTGCAGACTCTCTGGTCACTCTTAAATACTTAAAAGGTGGGTTTTGAGATATAATAACAACCCTTTATCTCAAGATCTAATGCTTCTCAATTAGTATTCCTGACTTTACCTTCCCATCCAAACTTCTTGTCAGAACTGATTACACCCTTCCCCTACTCCTTACTTTCCCACTGAAACTCCCTCTCCACCATCCTCAGTGACATTTCTGTCTTTAAACCTGGAGGGTTAGTCTATAGAATTTATGTGTTCTGTCAATAATGTTTGACATTTTCATTGTCCTCTCCTTCTTAATATGATCACTTTGCTTGACAAAACCAATGCCACTTTTCCTTTGGTTTTCTTCCCCAGTTTTAGCCATTTCTTGTCAGTTTCTTTTGCAAGTCAGTGTTTTCTTCTTCTGAACATCTATTCCAATATTAGTGTTTCTCAAGGCTCTTTCCTGAGCCCATTTCCTTCGCCCTCCTCAAATTCTCCCTGGGCAATTGCATCCGGTGGCTTCACTTACCACCTGTATACCAATAACCCCAATACCTGTATCTCAGACAAGCCTCATCTCTTCAGTTCCATAATGTTTGAACTAGCCCTGGTGGAGAAATGGAGTGAATGATAGAGAAATAGAGCATAATATCTGGACCCTGTTGAGCTCCCAGTTGAGACTGGTGACTGCTATTTAATATTGGCAGCAATCTGCCTCATTTGAGACACACTGGATTTTCTGGATTTTGCCAAGTGGGTGGACAGGAAGGTGATAGGAAAAAGAAATTGATGATATGGTCAGCAGCACTCTGCGAGTGGTGGATTCACTTGGATAAGAAATGAAAACCTGTAGGGGATTGATAAAGACAGAGAGAGAAGATAGGACTGTGGTTCAGAAAGCTTGAAGAAAAGTTCACTTGCACTGAAGCCTAAGAATGCCAGAAAATTACAAAGCTGTGGTGAGAGAGCAAAACGTCTACATTCATATTTTAGAAGTGGAGGAGTTAGTGTCTATAATATGGATGTAAAATGGATGGCTGTGTATAAGTGAAAGAGAATGTCCTTAAAGATGGATCTGCAAGGAACCAAGAAGTCAACTTATTGTATGAGTCATCTTGGGTGGTTTGTGTCTTGCCTATAGGATAATGCTGGACTCAGAGGGAGAGAATGCAACCCTGAGCTGGAGACAGAGGCCTGAACAGATGAAGAGTGACACAGAGGTCCTGAGATGACACCAATAATTTGTTGCATTACTTGCGTTACATGGCAGCAAACGTGTAACGTTAGGCAATATTCTACCCAAAGATTTTTTAATTTGCACATGTTCCATCTTTTTCTCTATTTTGTTGTGGTGGGTAAGAGGATAAAGAGAGACACATATGATATTTTCTGACTGTCTTAAAGGAGTTGCCACATAATTAAGCGGTGCAATTTCAAGGGTCCTTGCACAACACACAAGAGTGTAAATAGCTCACTGCAACTTACTTAGAGTCTGCATGGAAAAATATTGACAGTACAATATCGTTCACCTGTGTTTATGCTTTCCCTGACTTGTGAAGTGACTATGAAATGATCCTTCTTTCATATCTGAACCACTGGAGTTAAAAAGTTATTAATATGACATTGAGGAAGAGAAAAAGTTTTAGGGTGTGCTGTAACACGCCATGGAGATTTTGTGTTTTGAGAACTGTATCTTACAATGCTGCCTCAATTATTATATGTGTAATTTATAGGGATTTTTGTTGTTTGTTTTTTTTTGGGGGGGAGGGTTGGGCAGAGGGTGAGGTGAAGTAAATACCTTCATTTAAAAGACTGCTAAAGGAGAAATCCAAGGTCGGTGTGTTTTTTGCTATTGATTACCTGTTCCTGGGCACACTGGAAAGGAGCCAAACTCATGTTTCATTCCAGCAACTGTAGTCTTCTACTTGTGAGGGAGGGAGCAGCGTGCCCAGGAGGCAGGGCAGAATTTCCAGCAGGTGATGATAGCAGGCGGCACATTATAATTATAGGAAAATCAGGTGCACCGAGGCAACCACATTCATGACTACAAGTGCTGGGCTTTCAGTAGACTACAGTGAGGTGTAACGATGTCTCTTTTCCTAGTAAAGGTTTTATGTGAACTGAAATATCTTCCTGTGTATCCATTCACTTATCACTGCCAAGAGAGGAAAAAGGATTGAGACATAAATCTCATCTTATTACCCAACTTAAAATTGTTCCCTCTGATTTTGTCTTGATGCCTGACTCTTGCCTTGTTCCCCCAGCATAATGAATTTCTTAACCTAGAGTCTCGATAAAAATCCTTCATAATTTATTTTTATCTTAGAAGTTGTCATAAAAATTCACTGACATGGCACAGCCCAAGGTGGTGTGGCATAAGCTACCTTGATCGGTTTGGATAGCTAGAGATCCATTCCTGCTCACAGATGGAAATATAGTGACTTTCCTTTTTGTTCCCATAAAAAAACATTTATCCATTCCACTCAGGGTTCAGAGTGGAAAAATTTGTGGAAATCCTTTCACATATAGGAGTTAGGACATAGTGCTGGATGAAAAATTACTCATCTCTGTTAGGATGGTTGTTTACTACATTTTGTACAAGTCTGATATTAACATTTAAACACCTAAGGAAATGATGTAGAAATGAGATTGTCATATATATATCTGCTAAGTTGGCACAGCTAGAATACTATTTTTAGAATAATAAGCTTAGTGGTTAAAGTGTCAGGCACTGAAGATTAAGTATTGGAAGGAAATTAATCAAGAGATAGGCATGGGGTTATGACGGAGAAATCTCAGGCTCTCATTAGTGGAGTCAATCAAGAATTTTCACGGCATGGTTTTTATCCCTGGCATAATCTTGGGGTCCCTACTTGAAACTTCAGGGAATTCAACTACATTTGTTATATTTATATCCTTTCTTAATTAAAGGTCTCAAGCCTTGAAGGATACAAATTTAGAAAGCATCTTTGAGGTCCTCAACACCCATGGGATGTTTCTGCATTTCAGCTGGATCTGTGTGCTTTTGTTTTGGCACAACTCAGATTGTCAGGAGACCTGTTGAGTAATTCTTACTGAGTTGGCTAAGTACCATGAAAAGAATTTAAAAAAGAAGAAGAAAGAAAAGAACACCCAAAAACAAACAACAGTCAAGCTGACAATGTGCATTTTCCTTGAAGATGGCAAGACAGAAAAGTTTGAGGAAGAACTAAGGCTGAGAGAGCTGATGGATTTAGATGGAGAAAAGGGCTTCCCGTTTTGCTTAGGCGTCTGAAGAAAGCTGTTTCTCCTGGACTCCCTTACTTTCAAAATGAAGTACCTAGCAAGTGCTTGGGAGTTTCATTTGGATTTCAAAGCCGATTAAACTTTTTCGGCCCTGAGAAAGAAATGGGTAATTGTGAAGAAACTGCGGAATAAAGCTGCTGAAGTTCCTTTGTCTGCCGTGTGTGGAAATGGATGGCTCTTTTATGAACAAGCGCTTCCTCTCAGAAGTCATTGATGGAGCCCAGAGTTTGAAAACTAAAAAGTGAAGAAAAGAAATAAATGTCTGTGACTTCGGGTCAGGGAGTGGGATCAGCGGAGAGCAGAGAAGTGAGGGTGCAGCGGGAGGTGTCCTGAAGGCAAGGGACTGTCAGGGCTTCACAGGCATCTGAGGGAAGCCTTCCTGCCGCCCCCCACCCCCCCAACCTACTTCTAATGGCTCCCAGGGGAGACTTGACCTTGGTTCTCTTCCAGCTAAGCCATCCCATACAGCAGAAAACCATCTCCTCTGCTGTCAAAGAGGGAGACAGAGTAAGCTGAAAGACAGCTAGTCAGGCGAGCATCCCCAGGAAGCATAGCAGCTTCCCCCAGCCTGTTATCACAGTCTTGGATCACTTTTCTTACCTCCATTATCACCTCCTTATTTTATAACCATATCAGTCTCCTAATTGGTCTTCCCGTTCCCTTCCCCTTTAAGTCCCTTCTTCATTCTGCCACCAGAGACCTACTATATTTCTCAGCTGAAAATGCTGCAATAGGCTCCTTTGCCTGCAGGATGAAGTGATCTCAGCAGTGCAAAAGTGAAGTGAAGTCGCTCAGTCGTGTCCGACTGTTTGCGACCCCATGGACTGTAGCCTATCAGGCTCCTCCGTCCATGGGATTTTCCAGGCAAGAGTGCTGGAGTGGATTGCCATTTCCTTCCCCAGGGGATCTTCCCGACCCAGGAATTGAACCCAGGTCTCCCGCATTGCAGGCAGACACTTTACCGTCTGAGCCACCAGGGAAGCCCCCTAACTTGTCTTCCTCCTGATGGCTCCCCAACCTCATTTCTTATTTCTCACCTCACCCTCACTTCCTGCTCTATAACCTTGAGCACTTTAAAAGTCCATGAATCTCCCCATAGTACTCCCTTCCCCTCTCCCAGATAACTTCTATGCTTCCTTCAAACCAGGGTTCAATGGCTAGACACTTTCTCCAGGAAGCCTTTCCTAATCCCAAATTAAGTCCCTCACCTATGCTTCCATAAGAACTTTACTAGTATCATAACCAGATTACTGCTGAAGAACTAGTTTCCCCTCAATACAGGGACGACCTGAAGGGCAGGCAGGGACTTTATCTTTATTGTTTGAGCATTCTTTTCTTTTGGCACAGAGCAGGAACCCTGTGAAATAGTAAATAAAAATGGATTCTTAAAGACAAACTTTTGGTTTATGACTGTCGTGGTTATTTTCCAAGTCTGGCGTTATTTGCAATTCTTCCTTTTAGGCAGACACTCTTGATTCCCTCACTGAAAATTAATAGCTACTATTCCTAAAGCCTTCAGGCCAAGCTTGTTCTGTACTATAATTTCTCAACTTTTCATAGCCAATTTCCCATTATTTGGAAATTCAAGGCAATGTGTCTTTAAGTTTTCTTCTGTCTCTAGAAAAGCAGCTATAATATACTATCGAAAGTTATCTGAAATGTAGAAATAAGCAAAAGAGAATGCTGGGTATTCTTTCATAACAGAGCTGAGCTTGACTTTTTATTTATTTGGCTATTTTTTAAAGTATGTATCAGCAGTAGTTAACTTGCTGATTTTTGTGTGGTAGAGTTGTAAATGCTTTTTGTGTGATGAGACAGATAATCCCCAAAGTTGTGGGGTTTGGCTATGTTGGACATTAACCAGTTTTGTGTCTAACTCAGCAATCTGTTAAATTGCCTTCATAGATCTAGATACCTAAATGACCTTTGTACTGGTTTTAGCATCTTACTAGCTACTTCATTAGCAAGTTATATTAAACTTTTGGCATGTGTTCATTTATCTTTTTCTGAGGGTCATAATTTTACCCTTTCAAAAATTATTCATTAACAATGCAGAACAGAAAAAATTGTCTTTCTGGGTATGAACAATTTAATCCTGAGCCTACTGTAAATGCCTGTTTTATAGTTAGCCACATTGAAGAATCTTAGTTTCTTTATCTGAAAAATAGGGGTGCTTGTTGCCAAGGACCGGGCAAATATTAAATATCATGTGAAAGAATTTTTTAAACTATAAAATGAAATATAAATTGTGCATTAATACTTGCTATAGAGCTACTATATCCTGACATTTTTTAAATGTATGTTTAGCACAGTGAGATTGTTTTAATAACATAGTGACAATCCCAGGAAACCAAATAAAATTAGAAGAATGAAAATGAGAAGAATAATTGAACACATTAATTTTCAATCACTGCTTCATTTGCTCATTTTTGCCTTTTTACAGACACAAGGGAACCAATGTCTATTCTCGTCATAGAAATATAGAAGCTATTTAGATAAACTAATTACAATAAATAAACTTTTCACTGTTATTTGTTTTACGTATAAATGTCAATAAGACTGGACTTGATGTTTATTTACCTGAAGATTTTCTAAGAGCTCATTTCTTATAGGAATCAACTTGATCTTTAGGACAACAGCTTTCAACTCTACCTTGAGCCCTAGCAGCAACCTAGGGAAGTGGAGTCATGTAGGCAATTTTTTGTTTTGAAAGATTATAGTAAGATTTTTTCTGAAGTAAGGGTTCTGAGACTATATAAAACGTTAACAAATTACTGACCTAAAGGGTTTATATTCAAATGGAGAGGTACTGGGAGTACACTCATTTGTGACCTTGTAAAAAATGAGATGGGCCTATTTAATGTAACTACATGCACAAATATTTTGTTCCTCTTTTTGAAAAAAATCTAAAATGCAGATTATATCGTGAATGCTGAAGGAGAGACCTGAAGCAGGTTTTGATATGAGATATAAATCAACCACAAAAAATAGACTTTAAGATTTTTGAACAGCAAGAATATATTTTAGAATGTGATTGCTCATTTTAGTTTTAAAAAATCTATTACTTAGAATCTCAATTACATGAAAATAACTTGTGCAGTAAATCCTTTTATTTTTTTCAATCTATTTTCTCTCAGATTCAACATCTACCTCACAATGCTGATAAGTGACTTAAATCAGTTTCTTTCTCTCTCTTTCCTGTATGTAGCACAAAGTAGGTGATCAATAAGGGTTTCCCAGGTGGCACTAGTGGTAAAGAACTGGCCTGCCAATGCAGCAGATGTAAGAGACATGGGTTCTATCCCTGGGTCAGAAAGATCCCCTGGAGGAGAGCGTGGCTACCCACTCCAGTATTCTAGCCTGGAGAAGCCCGTGGACAGAGAAGCCTGGAGGGCTACAGTCCATAGGGTCGGACAGATTCAGACACTGACTGAAGTGACTTAGAACAGCACAGCATGTGGTCAATAACTACCATCACTCATGTTATTCTGACTCTCCCAAGAATGTGAAAAACCAAAGTTGCTGAGGCGACCAAGCCCCATAAAGGTCTTCTAACAATAAAGGGGAGATAATTATAATATTTTAATCTATGAGCAGATCAAATTAAGAAACTTAAGTTTATCACAAATAAAAAACTTGGGTACAGTTGCTATTTCAACTAAATTTCTAACTGTAAAGATTTCCTTTCAAGGATGCAATATCTTAACAATAAATATATATTGATTGTTGTTAATATGCTAAGAATTGTGATAGATGTCAGGACTATGAAACAGAACATATTGGCATACTTTGAAGAGTCTTATAGGAATAAAGCCAGAAAGGAGAGCCTCTATACTCCACTGTGCTAGTTCAGTTCAGTTCAGTTGCTCAGATGTGTCTGACTTTTTGCGACCCCATGAATCACAGCATGCCAGGCTTCCCTGTCCATCACCAACTCCCGGAGTTCACTCAGACTCACGTCCATTGAGTTGGTGATGCCATCCAGCCATCTCATTCTCTATTGTCCCCTTCTCCTCCTGCCCCCAATCCCTCCCAGCATCAGAGTTTTTTCCACTGAGTCAACTCTTTGCATGAGGTGGCCAAAGGACTGGAGTTTCAGCTTTAGCATCATTCCTTCCAAAGAACACCCAGGGTTGATCTCCTTTAGAATGGATTGGTTGGATCTCCTTGCAGTCCAAGGGACTCTCAAGAGTCTTCTCCAACACCACAGTTCAAAAGCATCAATTCTTTGGTGCTCAGCTTTCTTCACAGTCTAACTCTCGCATCCATACATGACTACTGGAAAAACCATAGCTTTGACTAGACAGACCTTTGTTGGCAAAGTAATGTCTCTGCTTTTCAATATGCTATCTAGGTTGGCCATTTCTTTCCTTCCAAGGAGTAAGTGACTTTTAATTTCATGGCTGCAATCACCATCTGCAGTGATTTTGGAGCCTCCCAAAATAAAGTCTGACACTGTTTCCACTGTTTCCCCATCTATTTCCCATGAAGTGATGGGACCAGATGCCATGATTTTTGTTTTCTGAATGTTGAGCTTTAAGCCAACTTTTTCACTCTCCTCTTTCACTTTCATCAAGAGGCTCATTAGGTCTTCTTCACTTTCTGCCATAAGGGTGGTGTCATCTGCATATCTGAGGTTATTGATATTTCTCCCAGCAATCTTGATTCCAGCTTGTGCTTCTTCAAGCCCAGCGTTTCTCATGATGTGCTCTGCATAGAAGTTAAATAAGCAGGGTGACAATATACAGTGTTAATGTACTCCTTTTCCTATTTGGAACCAGTCTGTTGTTCCATGTCTTGTTCAGACTGTTGCTTCCTGACCTGCATATAGGTATCTCAAGAGGCAGGTCAGGTGGTCTGGTATTCCCATCTCTTTTAGAATTTTCCACAGTTTATTGTGATTCACACAGTCAAAGGCTTTGGCATAGTCAATAAAGCAGAAATAGATGTTTTCTGGAACTGTCTTGCTTTTTTGATGATCCAGCGGCTGTTGGCAATTTGATACTGGTTCCTCTTCCTTTTCTAAAATCAGCTTGAACATCTGGAAGTTCATGGTTCACATACTGCTGAAGCCTGGCTTGGAGAATTTTGAGTATTACTTTACTAGCATGTAAGATGAGTGCAATTGTACGGTAGTTTTGAGTATTCTTTGACATTGCCCTTCTTCGGGATTGGGATGAAAACTGACTTTTTCCAGTCCCGTGGCCACTGCTGAGTTTTCCAAATTTCTTGGCATATTGAGTGTAGCACTTTCACAGCATCATCTTTCAGGATTTGAAATAGCTCAACTGGAATTTCATCACCTCCACTAGCTTAGTTCGTAGTGATGCTTTCTAAGGCCCACTTGACTTCACGTTCCAGGATGTCTGGCTCTAGGTGAGCGATCATATCATTGTGATTACCTGGGTCGTGAAGATCTTTTTTGTACAGTTCTTCTGTGTATTCTTGCCACCTCTTCATAATATCTTCTGCTTCTGTTAAGTACCATCTATAACAGAGAAATACACACTGTCTCCTGGGAGTTCAGGGAGCAAGGATCTTACTTAGATATGGGGTGGAATGCAATTTAAGTGGCACAGTGTGAATGACATAGAAATGGCCCTTAAAGTCTGCTTTTAATTATTCCTTAGAAAACTCTTCTTGTACCATTTCTGTGTATAGAACAGTATATCGTTCTGCTTCACTAATTGTTTATTGAACATATGAAAAGATCCTCAGTGGAGAGAAGGATTTGGCAAAATATTAGACTCTTCAGGTCATGAAGATGGGGTTTTGAATGATTATTTGGTAATATGAAATGCCTTTGGGGATAATATAATCTTTGAAGACTAGAGAACATGGAAAAAAAAAAAAACAGGACCCTGTAAAGAGGTTTAAATCTGGTTTTAATTATCTTCTTATTTAAAACAAAAAACAATTGTTATTTCTGTTACTACTGAAATAGTAGTAATTTTCCCAGATCCTGAAAAATGGGGGCCTTCAGAGAGAAGGCCAGACTGATTTCATTTTCTCCCTCTATGTTGGTACTCTACAGTCATGATATTAGATCATCTTTTTGAAATCCAGTTAGTGAATATTTAAGGCTCTGATCTTCCCCTAGTAATCCTAAAAACATGACTGTTCTATATAGCAAAGATTTAACGTGTATTTTATAGCTGGAGAGACTGACAGAAATGTCAGTTTATCCAAGACAACAAGAGAAGCTTCCTTCTTTCCCAGCTGGGATCTGCCACGGCTAAAGCTACCTGCTGTCCATATTTAACTTTCTAGAAGCTCTGAATTAGGGCCTGTGGCCAGATGATTTCAGACCAAGAGATAATACCCTAGTTTTGTTTCCTGAGACTTTCCAGTTGATTCATATTAAAGATAGAAGTGGAAACCTCCACCCACAGCAGTTTTTTTTTTTTTTAATTTGAATGCTAAGTATTTTCAGCTTCACAGGAGTGCCTGAGCTTTAACTGATGGTCCTCTATTTCACCTGGTTAAAAAAAAAATAGTCAAGGAAGTTATATTATTGAAGCATTATTTGCTTCATTTTAATTTTGCAAGCGAGTCTCAAGTTTCAATAGAGTATTTACTCTCCACGTGTGAATAGGAAATACAAGTCATTTAGAAAACCCTTTAAACCCAAATTAGAGAGGATATTTTGAGCAGTTAAAAGGAAGTCATCCTGTTAGTAATTCAAGTCATCAGGATGACTGGCAGGAAAAACAAGAAAACTTACTATCAATAACAGAGACTGTATTTTCTTTACCAAAGTTGTGAGTTTTAAAAATTGTCGGAAGTCACACAATATTCTGATGTTAAAAGTTTGTGGATGTGTTAGCAGATACTCCCGCTGATGTATACATAGAAAGACTATGAAAGTAAGAAGGAGATTGCCAAGTGAATGAGGAGAAGCCAGCTTTCTTCTCAGTTGTGTCCAACTCTCTGCGACCCCATGGGCTGTAGCCCACCAGGTTCCTCTGTCTATGTCTAGGCAAGAATACTGGAATGGGTAGCCATTGCCTTCTCCAGGACATCTTTCCGACCTAGGAATTAAAATTGGGTCTACCACATTGCAGGCAGATTCTTTACTGTCTGAGCCACTGGGGAAGAATATCATTACTTTAGATATTCATAACACAAGATAGCATGTTCATAGTGTCTGTGAGAATTGACGTGTATTCCACACTCTGACACACATCTGTTGAACTCACACACCAAAAAAATTCATCCAGTTACTTCCATTTTTATCTTCTCTAAAAAATGTAATTCCCAGCAAGGATTTGGTGATATATGTCCTGAGGAACAAGGTCAAATCCATCCAATCTTATTTCTAGTTGTAAACTAGTAAACACTATTTCCAATCAATTAACACTGGAATGATTTGATTCAGATATGCAAGTTGAGTAAAAAATAGAATAAGGCAAAGTCTCCACAGAGTTATATTTTTTTACTCTCTTATGAAGTCTAAAGGGACAGAAAACTCATAACTCTGCTTTTAAGATAGGGAAAAATGCTGATAACAAGAGAAGTCTGAAAGAGCTAATGTAATAAAAGGGGAAAGATACAAAGACACTCCTTTAACAAAGGAATTGGAAAATATTCCAAAAAAGATAAATGAAGAAAATGAATAGGAAAACATTTTTGTTTCTCTCATGAGTGGTCTCTTTTGTTTCTGAATCATATTGCTTGAGAGACAGGTAACCCCTTCTTACCTTTGGGTTTAGCAAACCTTTTTAATATCATGAACACATTTTTGGACTATGTGGGGCCTGGAAAGGTGATAAACAGCTGATTTCAACAAAGGAAATGCAGAATATTTTTGGTATAAATTCCATACAATTTATAAATTACAGAAGATAATTAGTGTATAAATTTGACAACATTTTCTAGCCATCATTTCTGTGGTACCCACTCTGAAGCCTGAATAAAAACCCATCTTTGGGTGGAGGTGAAGTTTGGGGAGGAGAGACCAAGGCAGCCAAGTAGTGATGGGGCCACAGAGCACCCATGGGCATGAATTTGGGTGTCTGACATACGAGATTCTGGATCTCCAAACTGCCACTCACCAGCTGTGGGATCTCAGCTGGCTTGTTTAACCTCTTAAGCCATACCACCTACACCTTTCAGTGGGAGAAGTAATAGTTCTTATTTCAAAAAGTTGTTGAAGGTTCATTAATATAATGCTTGAAATGCCCTTAGCATAATGACTTGTAACCTCTCAACAAGTGGAAGATGTTACTATCCCCCTGTATTTACTATGATTCTGACCACAGCACAGGGAGATGCTGAAATGAAATCTGATTCTTGTTATCCCCTTAGCTGCACATCTGAGGTAAAATGCTTGTAAATATTTGCCCGAAATATCTGGAATCACAAGTTAAAGTTTGAGGTCTGTGGTGTCTGTGGATACATGAGATAGCAGGCAAGAACAATTCATGAAATGTTGAAAATTTACTTTGCTAAACGAAGGCTCTTACAACTCCTTTGCTAATGCCAGCTCTGTACTTTAGGCTGTTTGCTGAAATAATTACCTGTCTTTGAAATGTGCCGGCCTTCCACATCTTCCTGGCAGAGTATATCTTTTTCCTAGCTGTCCTTAGCTCTCTTCGCAGGTGAAGTTGTGTCATTGAGATGATTTATTGGAAAGATAGAAGCCAACAGATTCAAGCCCTGCCTAGGTCAGGTTCTGCCACTTTCTAGATGGACTGTCTATTGGAGCATCAATTTCTCCAATGTAAAGTGAGCACATGAACTTCTTCTTGCTCAGGTTGTCTGATGATACAATATTATAATATATGTAAAGTATATGGCACAGAGTAAGTGCTCAGCAAATACCAGTTCCCTGCCTGCTCTTCTCCATCAAGAGATGAAACAACAGTAAAACCCCCACAAACACAGGTCAAGGGATTCCCAGGGATTCAAATCCCTAGGGATTCATGTCATTTTATGGGCTGTCCATACAAGTGACTTAGAGGGAGAACATCTCCCCTGCAGGTCATTGCTACTTTCTCTCAAAAAATTCATAAATCTTATTGAGCTTATGGACAAATACCTTTTTTTTTTTTTTGATAGCAAGACTCTGGTTCTAAGGATGAAAGGTGCTTAAAACTCAGTAAGAAATAAAAGCAAATTGGTTTTGAGAATCTCTATTCTACAATGATTGAATTGGAGTAAGAACCGGATTATTTTATTAAATGCTACTTCTAGAAGGATGGGAAAATATAAATCCTAAAAGCAATTTATAGTTTCCATGGTGCTGACCATTTTCTTGGTTCTTTTTAGTTTACTTCAGAGTGACAGTGAAAACATTTTGCAGGATCAACAGTGTTACTCCATTTACAGTTGACAGGTTAGATGTTTTTAAGTGTATTTGAAGGAATTCCTGATCTACTTCAAAATTAGTTTTTCCAGTAAATTCAACAATCAGTGATTATCATTGCCATAAATATTTCTTTAGATGATTCCTGAAAGATAACATGTGTATAACTGGACTTAATTTACTTGAGTGACTCATCTATTTTTTCTTTTTAGAATTATAGCAATTAAAGCAAGCAAAAATGTATCAGTTTAAAAATTAGGTGGACTTTTTGTGTTTTATTTGTGTTTGTATTTGTAAGATGTGGGTTATGTTATATTATTCCTCTTATCTGTTTTTCTTCAATTTGGACTTTCGTAATTGATGCCAAATCTTGACAAGCTGTAATTCACAATCAAATAAATGCTTTATTTTATGTGTGCATATATCTGTAAGAACAAAAATATGTCCATGATTAACAGAGATGTGTTCTAATATTTAATATTCTTTTTAAGAGCTTTGTTTATTATTGGGTTCTTTTTGAGGGTTTTAACTTTAATATATTTGAATGTAAAAATTTACCAAAGAGAGATTTGGGCTAAACATGTAGAACTCAAATATCTAGTTCCTGCTTTTATATGCTGTGAGCATCAAACAGCCCCAGCCAAGGACAACAGGGAAGCAAATATTCTTTCTGAAAGTAATCTTAGTGAGTAATTGGCCAAGTTGTATATAGGAATACAGAATTTAATTGAAAACAGAGAAAAAGTGACCATTAATGAAGGCTTGATATGTGTCAGGCAATATAATATTCAGTGTTTTCTCATATTTTAACTCAGTTAAATTCTCTTGCAAATTTCCATTGCACCATATTTGACATCTTCAGTGTCAGCACATGCGTGCATGTGGAGTGTGCTCAGTTGTGGGTCTTTGTGACCCCATGGACTGCAGTCCGCCAAGCTCCTCTGTGGGATTTTCCAGCCAAGAATACTGGAGAGTGTTGCCATTTCCTCCTCCAGGGGATCTTCCCAACCCAGGGATCGAACCTGTGTCTCCTATATCTCCTATCCTGGCAGAACAGATCAGTCCTCCAAGGTCACAGAGTTAGTATAAGTGATGAACCTGTGATATCAATCCAGATCTGTGTGACTTCACAGTTCATATTCTTTCCATTCAAATCATTTGTGGAAGAGGAAGAAGCTTATTTAAGTTTTTTTAATGCTGTTGCAATCTATAACAGGTTTGGTGAACTGACACACCATTAACATTTTTAAGCATGTTTTTCTACATATTCTACATATGTGTGCACTCACTGATTCATTATTTCAAAAAATATTTATGAGTACTTACTATATCTCAAGCAATGTTTCACAATCTGGGTTTAAGTGAGCAACACAGACAAAAATCCCGGATATGTAAACATGCTGTATAAAATTTCAGCCTTGTTCTCCCCATTTTTACAGTTAAAAAGTCTGAGTGGTAAAAAAGCTAAATAATTTTCTTCAGGTCTCATTAAAGAATCATGAATCCTTAAAATCCAGTCAACTGAAAATTGCATCTATTGTTTCTATGTCATCTTACCCACTGTACATCTAAAATTCCAGTGTATAATGCAAGTTATATTTTCACTTTTATTAGTTTTACTAGTACAGTTATCTTTGAAAAAACTGTGTATATGTGAAGATAAAAAGAATTATGAATAATTCCCCCTCCCCTATTCTTTAAAGTTTTATTGAACAGTAGAAAAGTATAAGGATGAATCATGTCATGGAGTTCAGTTTCCTCCTAGTGCAGAACTGATTCCTTGAAAATCCTTCCTAATGTGTTATCCACTCTGAGTTTAGGCTTTTATCAATTCCCTTTGAAGATTATATCTCACATAGTAGATTGGTACATGCCAAACAGTTCTGAAACCCAAAGTAAGCTCATTTATTGCTGTCACTAGTGAGATCTGGCTGCCCAAGCCCGGCTCCCTCCTTTTTTCATTAATATCCTCAATGGCTCATAATTTCTGACCTTGTCTTTGAACATTCTATTAGTTGCATATCGGTACAGATTAAGTCCCTTCTCCCTTGAGAAATCTATTTGACTTGTATGGAATTCTGAATCCTCTCCAAATAATTGTAAAATATATCATAGTGAAAATTATTTCACATTTTGGAGGTAAAATCAGCACTTGGGTTTCTTTGCATAAGTAGAAATTTGACATAGAAGATATAGCTTAACTAATCATCATAGTCATTTACCTAACATAGTTGCTCACAGGTTTTTTAAAAGATACAATTTTAAAAAGTTGTGTTCAAACCCAGTTAACTGAAATACTTTCTATTGGTAATATAATGATGGAATAAAATTATTTTTATATTCCTTTTGGAAAGGTCAGCAGTGAATTTTACAGTTAACAGTTGCATACTAAAAGTCACCAATAGTGCCTTATTCTACTTCAAATAGAACTCAGACTCCTTACTACGAACTATGAGGTCCAGCTTTATCTAGCCTGCCAACTTCATCTCTTCTCCCAGCAATTTTGGCTACCTTGGATTTGAATACACAACCAGTTTCTTCTGTTCTCAGTTTATCTACTATCTGTCTTAGCTCATTTTATGTTTTTTACCTTCTTCACTTCTTACCTATCTCCACTTATTATCATTAATATCATTTTAATTTTTACCCACTAAATTGTAAAGTAAATGGTATAAGAGCAAGAATCACCTACTGCCTTCCATGTACTTTTTCTTTTTACACTACTGTATTATATACTGCTTACCTGGCTTAGTATATATTCTAATAGGATGTCATCTATTATTTGATGAATGAGTAAACATATAAGTACTGATATAAGCTTGAAGTAGAAGAAAATAATTATTTTGATAAAAATCTGTGCTAGATATAATTAAATTCTGACAGTTGATTATTCAAACAGTTGATTATGGGTTAAAATAATCATAAAATGTTGCTGTTGAAAGTGTTAGTCACTCAGTTGTTTCCAACTCTTTGTGATCCCATGACTATACCCCTTGAGGCTCCTTTGTCCATGGAATTCTCCCGGCAAGAACACTGGAGTGGTAGCCATTTCCTTCTCCAGGGAATCTTTCTTATGAAGGGATCGAACCCAGGTCTTTTCATTGCAGGCAGATTTTTAACAGTCTGAGCCACCAGGGAAGCCAAGAGAAGAAATGGTAAACATTATCTAGTTGCTGTTGTTATCTAGAAAGCTGAGCACTGAAGAACTGATGCTTTTGAATTGTTTCAAAAGTTTCAGAGTCGCAAAGAGTCAGGCATGACTGAGTGACTGAACTGAACTGAGGTACTGTTGAGAAGAAATGGTAACATTATCTAGTTTAGATGAGGAACCTGAGATCCAGAGAGTATAAACAACCAGTTAAAAGTTATACAACTGATGACCAGCAAATGTAAGACTGAAGCTCTTATTTCCTGGGTCTCTTGATACCCATTTATGTCTTCAGTTCAGTTCAGTTCAGTTCAGTTCAGTTCAGTCACTCAATCATGTCCGACTCTTTGCGACCCCATGAATCGCAGCATGCCAGGCCTCCCTGTCCACCACCAACTCCCGGAGTTTACTCAAACTCATGTGCATTGAGTCGGTGATGCCATCCAGCCATCTCATCCTCTGTTGTCCCCTTCTCCTGCTGCCCCCAATCCCTCCCAGCATCAGGGTCTTTTCCAATGAGTCAACTCTTCGCATGAGGTGGCCAAAGTACTGGAGTTTCAGCTTTAGCATCATTCCTTCCAAAGAAAACCCAGGACTGATCTCCTTTAGAATGGACTGATTGTACCTCCTTGCAGTCTAAGGAACTCTCAAGAGTCTTCTCCAACACCACAGTTCAAAAGCATCAATTTAGTATGTCTTACTATACTTGTTTTGATTCCTTAATATTTTTATTGTCTTCTACTTGTATGAAAAGAACTATTAATGGAATTAACAAAAATCATGGTCCCTGTCCCTCACCCACCCCCAGTTTTTCTTGCTCTGCTTCATACACATATAAAAATATGACAATATTGGTATCATTTTAGCCCACTTTTATTAAAAACTGTTTGTTGACAACATATATTTTTCATAATAGAGATCTGGCTGTATTTTTGAAATTGACTTTGATGCTGAAAGAGCTCTGGATATTTGCATATTATCCCTAGACTTCTCTCTCTGTGCCTCACACTCTCACCTCTCTTAGCCTTTCCATAGCTCCATTCATCAAAGTGAAGAAGGAAATGAACCAGAAAGAAGGCCAGCAAAGGTTTGTGCATCTTTGAATGAAATGAAGCATTGCAGTGAATTGTATAGCAAGTAAAAGAGGTGGCAGTGGTGTGGGCTGTGCAATGTCTGGAAATTGCTTGTAAGGGATATGTAACATTTAGTGTTGTAGACAACTTATGACACCATTTGAAGTTTAAAACCACTTTAAATGGGGAGAGTAACTTGTAAAAATAAATAAAGTAATTAGATTTATTCTGTAGGGTAAAGAGAGAAGAGAGGGTTAAGAGGGATTTGGAGAATGAGTTGGGGGTTTTAACCTTAAAGATATAGTACCCTATCCCATTTGTTGATTTAAAAGTCGTATTTAAAATATATAAAATATTAAAAAGTCTGGAGATGTTGTAATGGTTATTAAGGTAACTTTTAATAAGGTACATTCTAGTTTTATGTGATCACCAGTTAGGGAAATAACCCTTGCTGAACCATTAGGACACGGACTAATAAAACACAAAGCTTCTTATTGGAGGTAGCAATATTGTAAGGCTTGATGAGAATGAAAAGAGTCTAAATTAAGCAATAACAATTGGGAAGCAGGACATTTCCTGGGGATTAATGACAGGCTGGGTGGAGTTGATGGACCATGGCTATTCTGTGGGCCATTAACCTCAGTTGATTGTTAATTCCCAAGAAATACCTGATGGTGAGGTCATTACTATACTTATCACCTTAAAGAGGGAGAAGTGGTAGAATCCAGATGGTGAAGTTAAAAGAATAGCAAATATTTCATATAAAGCACGGTGCCTTTATAGACCAAAGGACTGTAAGATTCCTTGAGTCATTTCTCAGTTCATGAAGGAAGAAAAAGTGTCATTCTTTAGTGAGGATTCCATGAAAGAGGGAGACAAGGGTTGGGCAAAAATAAGTTGGGCAAAAATAATCATGGTTTCGGACCCTGAATTTTAAATCATTATAACTAGGCTCAAGCACATCTTTGTTAATCAAAATAGGAACCATTACAATCAATACATTTTTGTGAATGAGAAATAAGTTTTATTCCTTTAGCATTAAAACACATGCTTTAGGATTTGATGAACTCTTGGAAAGCATTTTCTGCCTTCTGCTGGCTGTGGAAACGTTTTCCCTGCAAAAAGTTGTTGAGAAGCTTGAAGAAGTTGGAATTGGTTGGTTAGAGCTCAGGTAAATATGGCAGATGAGGCAAAACCTCTTGCCCAAATTGTTCAACTTTTGAAGCATTGGTTGTTCGGTGTGTAATCAGGTGTTGTTGTGGAGGAGAACCAGGATCTTTCTGTTCACCAATGCCAGTTATAGGTGTTGCAGTTTTCGGTGCATCCCATTGATTTGCTGAGCATATTTCTCAGATGAAATGGTTTCGTCTGGATTCAGAAAGATGTAGTGGACCAGACCAGCAGCCGACCACCAAACAGTGACATGACCCTTTGTTTGGGTGCAAGTTTGGCTTTGGGAATTGCTTTGGAACTTCTCTGTGCAAACACTGAGCTGGTGGTTGCTGGTTGTCATATAAAATCCACTTTTCATTGCACATCACAATCCAATCGAGAACTTGTTTGTTGTTATGTAGAGTAACAGAAGACAACCACTTCAAAAAGATAGTTATTTGTTGATTTGCAGTCAGCTCATAAGACCCCCACTTATCAAGTTTTTTCACCTTTCCAGTTTGCTTCAAATGCCAAATGACTGCAAAATGGCTGACGTTGAGTTCTTGAGCTGCAAAATGGTCGACGTTGAGTTCTTGGGCAACTTCTTGTGCAGTTGTAAGAGGATTTGCTTCGATGATCCTCTGTTGGTTGTTGTTAACTTCGGATGGCCAGGAAATGCACTCTTCTTCAAGGCTCTCATCTCCTTTGCAAAACTTCTTGAACCACCCCTGTACTCTTTGTTCATTAATAGTTTCTGGACCAAGTACATTGTTGAAATTATGAGTTGACTTTGTTGCTTTTTGTCCCATTTTGAACAGAAAAAAATTGTTCAAAATTGCTTTTTGTCTAACATCATTTCCATAGTCTAAAATAGGTGTAAAATAAAGAGCAAATAATAATTCATTAGCAAAAAATATAAAGCAAGAAATGTGCATTAAAATGATGTATAATATAACCATGTTTATTTAAGAATGTATTCCAATATCAAATTTCAAATTTCAACAATGCAAAACTGAAATTGCTTCTGCACCAGTCTTAATACATATGGTAAAGGATGTGTGTTTTTTACAAAATAGCCTGTTGTAAAATGACTGGCAGAACATTGAGAAACTTTCTAGTAACACAAGATTTCCCATGATGGCAGAGTTAGGTAGTGTTTGGGGTTTGATATTCATCTTGCCTGCTTTGAATGGATTTTATTTGACTCTAATATGATAAGGGTAATAAATGGAACTAGGTGAGAACTGAAAGACCTGAATTCACAAAAAGTGTGGTGTTGGGTACTTAATACAGTCTTTAGATGTCAGTTTCTTTATCTGTAAAAATGAAGGGATTGTTCTAGATATCTTTAAAAACCAGTCCAGCTCTGAAGATTCTCTGACTTGTATTTAAGAAGCCCAAGATCTTCCTGGAATAAGGCCTATAGAACTTTGAAATAATGAGATAAACCACTGGGAAAGGAAATCATGAACTTCTCTTAGAGGAACAAGCAGTTTATGTGGGTGGAAGTGAAGCTTCCTAATTCAAATTATTAATAGTATTTATTTATTTTTTGAGATTGACTCATTCCAGGTTGCAAGCTTTTAACAAAGCAAAAATTTATTTAGATGGAAGCTCCCTACTGTTTTCATTGAAAGTTGATTTTGAAAAAAAAAAAAAATTCCTACAGATAGCTGGTTTCCTGCTCTCTCTCCTGTTGTGCAATCCAGTAGTGCTGGAGGGCAGCTTTACTGGTGTAATTTTTCAAAGCCAAGACTTCTTTACATAATGGAATTTGAATTGGGAGATTAAATCCAGACACAGGGTGTGAAATAAGCAGACATAGGTTGCCATGTTGACTCACTGCCTTGACCTTAAAATTCTTCTCATGTCCATTTTCTCATCCTCTAGAACTTTCTGACACATTCATTAATCCAATCATCTGTCCTTCTGACAATTATTAAGTACTTTCTACGTGCCAGGCACTGTGCTATGTGTTGAGAAATTAAGGGTAACTAAGACATAGCTCCTGACCTCTAAGAAATCACAAAGTCATAAAGACTGACATGGTTAAAAGAAAGACAGTATGTGGCTGTTATAAGAGAATTAAATGCACAAGAGACAGTGGTCTGTTCTTTCCAGAGAAGTCATGGAGCCTAGGCAAGGCATCATAGAAAATCTTGATTTGAGTACTAAAGGAAGAATGGGGACGTAGTGACTCCGGTAGGGATGGTTTTCTCCACAAAACAAGAGGGGAGTACATGCAGAAGCAGCAAGTAATTCAATATGACTGGGACAGAGGGGAAAGTGTTGAGATGAGACTAAAGGGGGTAATAAGGTTTGTGTCATGAAAGATTTTTGCATACAATGATAATGGGTTTGGACTTTATCCTTTGAAGTGTGAGTAGGGTGGTTAAATATAAATATAGTGTCCGACTTTGCAACCCCATGGATTATACAGTCCATGGAATTCTTCAGGCCAGAATACTGGAGTGGGTAGCCTTTCTCTTCTCCAGGGGATCTTCCCAACCCAGGGATTGAACCTAGGTCCCCTGCATTGCAGGTAGATTCTTTACCAGCTGAGCCCCCAGGGAAGCCCAAGAACACTGGAGTGGGTAGCCTATCCCTTCTCCAGTGGATCTTCCCAACACAGGAATCCAACTGGGGTCTCCTGCATTGCAGTCACAGTAGGAAACACTAGAAGAAGAAGAGGTTAGTCTAACCTGGGCAGCAGTGCATATAGAAAAAAGAAGGGAATATATATGAAAATATTTAAGAAATGAAAAATAAAGATGAAATCATTGCTTGAGTATATAGGGTGAGGGAGATGGAGGCATCTAAGACCACCCTGGTTTGGGTTAATAGTTAGTGTCATTACAAAACACAGAGAATAAAGGAGAAGGAATTGAAGATTGGAATGATGCTACAGGTGGAATGTTTGTGTTCCCCCAAATTCGTATGTTGAACTATAATCCCTGATTGATGATATTTGGAGATGGGGCCTTTGGAAGTGATGCAGTCATGAAGGTGGAGTGCTCATGAATGGGATTAGTGCCTTTACAAAAGAGACCCAGAGAGCTTCCTCTCCCCATTTGCCACATGAAGACACAGAGAGTAGATGACTGTCTTAGGAAACAGGATGTAGGCTCTCACCAGACACCATATCTGCCAGTCTTGATTTTAGCATTCCTAGGCTCCGTGACTGTGAGAAGTAAGTGTTCGTTGCTTAAGCCACCCTATCCCTGTTTTGATAATTAGGTGGCTACTGGTCCATTAGCAAGAAAATTGATATAGAATAGCAGCAGGTCGAGCAAACTGCTCAGTCCACACTGTTTATTAAAAACAAAAATAAAATTTAAACTCAATGTTTCTGACTTCAGATGCAGGGCTTTTTCTACCTTACTGATTTTCCCCTAATTTATCCTTGTCACCTGTGTCTTACAGAGATTATTCTGTGTGCCACAGACTAGTCCTCCTGACCCATGACGCCACTGAGTCATAAAAAAAGAAACAAACAAACAAAACAAAACAAAAAAATTCCTACCTCTTCTGCTTTGGGTATTCTTGGCTGTGTTTGCTGTACCAAATAGTGAAGCTTCTCTTTGCCTGTACCTACACCTGCTAGGTTAGGCCTCCCTGCATCCCTCAGTGTCTCCATGAGTCAAGTCTGCATTTACCTTTACTTTGGAGACAATGATCTTCATCCAATAAGATCAATTGTGTCCATCTGTCTCACTTTATGAGTTCATTCAACAGTACTTCTGTGCATTTAATATATGACAGACAATGTTCTCAGTGTTGCATAATACGACAGTGAATAAAATAAGCATGATACCTGGCCTCAAGGAACATATCTCATTTCCCATTTGGGAATAACTTTCTGATCCTGTTCTTTGTTGCTGAAAACGCAGAATTTCTAGTCCAAATAAACTCCTTATAGTGAAGAAACTAGCTAGAAATTGGAAAAACTGGGCAGTGAAATATTTTTATTAGAAACAATCACATGTTTTCAGTTGTAAATGTAAAAGAACAGTATTATAGCTGGAGTATGCTAAGAATGTGTATTATCTAATAGGATATTGTCCCAAGTTGAAAATTTACTTTATCTCGTTTCCTTGAATATATAGATATGGCCACTGCTTAGTGCATTTTTACAGTCATCATTAGAGCAGAGTTCCCTAAGCAAAATTTTCCTCCATAGTAATGCACATATTTTGGTGTTTCCAGGTATTATGTCCTTTATACTGCCTTTAAAATTGACTAGCAACTTTGCAAAGTAAGTTTGGTGAGTGGTTAAAATACCAGGATCTAAAGGATCTTATTTTATTTCTTATTACCTTTGGAAAAATCTCCAGCATAATCTATGTCTGTTTCCTCATCAATAAAATGATGGTGTTGAACTTTACAACCCTTAAAATCTCTCTGGCCCTTAGATGCTGTGATTCAATTGCAGGTGAATGTCCACAGCAAAGAACAGGAATCAATAAATGTATTTATTCTCCTACTGATTATATACTGTTAACCTTCACTGAAGATAATTGTTCTTGCATGCTCCACAACCCAGGTCTACCAGATCCTAAGTAAATATTTTTTTTGATGAATGGATGGATGTGTCAGAACCAAGGAAACCATTTTGAATACACTTTAAGAAGCAACCACAATCCATTCCCTCTTGACCTTTAGCTATAGTCACTGGCTAACCTCCAATTCTGGGTCAAACTAACCATTTGTTTTCTCTGAATAAAGAAAACCATCTCTCTTTATTTGCTGGCTCTCTATATAGTAATTTGTGTGTGTGTGTGTTTTTAACTTGGTTGAGCCTTCAGTATTACCTGTCAACATTTTACTTATCTCTGGATGATTCTATAGCAACTACTCTAAATTTCTAACTGTCCTCTGACACACCTAGTAAAACCTAGCTAGTTACCTTGATGTTCCTTTTCACTTAGAAGATAGGAACTCTAATTATATGAACACCCCTCTTTACTAATTCTTCTTTAACTATTTAGCTCAAGATTTCTATCCATCTCTCTTTTCTGGTTTCTCCTTTTTACCCTCAGGGGAAAACAAGAGTTATCTCTTTTCTGAAGTGTCCTGATTCATTTTTACTCTTAATTCCATGTGCTGGTGTGCTCAGTTGCTTAGTTATGTCCAACTCGTTGCAACTCCATGGACTGTAGCCTACAAGGATCCTCTGCCCTTGGAATCTTCCAGGCAAGAATACTGAAATGGGTTGCCAGTTCCTACTCCAGAGGATCTTCCAGACCCAGGGATGGAACCTGTATCTCTTACGTCCCCTGCATTGGAAGGTGGATTCCTTACCACTGTGCCACTTGGGGAACCCTTCAATTCCATCAGTCAGTCAGTCAGTCAGTTCAGTCACTCAATCATGTCCGACTCTGCGACCCCATGAATAGCAGCACGCCAGGCCTCCCTGTCCATCACCAACTCCCGGAGTTTACTCAAACTCATGTGCATCGAGTTGGTGATGCCATCCAGCCATCTCGTCCTCTGTTGTCCCCTTCTCCTCCTGCCCCCAATCCCTACCAGCATCAGAGTCTTTTCCAATGAGTCAACTCTTTGCATGAGGTGGCCAAAGTATTGGAGTTTCAGCTTTATCACTCCTTCCAATGAATACCCAGGACTGATCTCCTTTAGAATGGACTGGTTGTATCTCCTTGCAGTCCAAGGGACTCTCAAGAGTCTTCTCCAACACCACAGTTCAAAAGCATCAGTTCTTTGGCACTCAGCTTTCTTCACAGTCCAACTCTCACATCCATACATGACTACTGGAAAAACCATAGCCTTGACTAGACGGACTTTTGTTGGCAAAGTAATGTCTCTGCTTTTGAATGTGCTATCTAGGTTGGTCATAACTGTCCTTCCAAGAGCAAGTGTCTTTTGATTTCATGGCTGCAATCACCATCTGCAGTTAATTCCATACCAACCTGTAATTAAAATTTTGTTTCATCTGTTCCTTCCTTCCTTTCTTAAGTCTTCCAGTTCTCCTTTCCGCAGGCTGCTTTGCTTGCCTTCAGCTGTCAAACACACTTGAGGATTCACATCCCAGAACACCCTCTTTTATAGTCCTGGACTCCTGTTCCCTAATCCCTTTCCTTTCATTTCTCATCAGAGTGTTCTGACCATGTCTCTTCTATAACCTCCATTTATGTCTTAAGACTGACTTTAACATGAGTTCACATTATTCTTTTCAAGCTGTATTCCTAAAAATCACCATTGCCTGAGAAATGTCAAATGGCTTGACTTTCTCCAATATATTTTTGAATGACATATCTAAGCTCTTCAATATTTTGAAAAACAGTTCCTTCCAGAGTTTCTCTCCCTTTTTATCTTTTCTTTTTTTTCTTTAAACTGACTTTTCCTTGCCTAACTCTGCGATTCATTTTTACATCTATATTTTACCTTAAATTTTGGACTTACAAAACCCTTCTCTCTTTTATTAACAGCTTTATTGAGGTATAATTGACATAAACTACATATGTTTAAAATTTATGTTATAATGAGTTTGAATGTTTATAAACTTATGACACTATCACTGGATTACATAAGAAAGATATTCATCAGCATTAAACATTTCCTCACCTTACTTGATTCTTTCCTTGCCTGATCTTCCCAAGCCATCACTGATGTGCCTTCTCTCACTATCAGATACTCTGTATTTTCTGGAATTTTATATAAATTCATTCATATAGTATATCTGCATTTTTTGGGTCTTTTATTTAGCTTACTTATTTTAAGATTATATTGTTGTCTGTATTAACAGGCTATTACCTTTTATTGCTGAGTAGTATTCCATTTTATGGATCTATCTCAATCTTTTAATACATTTACCTGTTAATAAACATTTGAGTTAGTTTCTATTTTGGGCAATTACAAATAACACAGCTATAAATAGCCATGTATGTCTTTATAGGGATATTTCCTTTTATTCCTTTTGGTAAATACCTAGAAGTGAAATGGCAATGTTGTGTAATAAGTGTATGTATAACTGTTTTAAAAACTACCAAATCATTCCAGATAAATTGTTTTGAATTTTTAGACTAGAGTTGGGAGTTGGTGATGGACAGGGAGGCCTGGCGTGCTGTGATTCATGGGGTTGCAAAGAGTTGGATACGACTGAGCGACTGAACTGAACTGATAAAGTAAAGTATGGATCAAAGTTCATCTTTTGCATATGGAATCTGAACATTCTAGCATGGTTTGTTGAATCCTTACTCACCCAATTGTCTTTGCCTCCTTAATGAAAATTAGCTCAGTTCCATTGACCTATCTGTCTATCTTAATGCCAGCCCTCCACTCTTGATTACTATCTCTTTTTATGTCCTAAACTCAGCTGATACCATCCTTTAAGTATGTTCTTCTTTTCCCAAATGGTTTCTGGGTCCTTTGAATTCCTTTATGAACTTTAGATCATCTTCTCAGTCATGAATATGGTATATCTCTCCATTTATTTAAATATTCCTCATCTCAGCAATGTTCTACAGTTTTCAGCTTACAGATGTTGTATATTCTTTGTCAGATTTACTTCAGTGCTTCAGATTATTTTTGCTATTTTAAATGGCATTGTTTTTTGATACCATGTTCAGGAGGCTCATGAGCTTCCCAGGTGGTGCTAGTGCTAAAAATCCCACCTGCTAGTGTAGGAGAAGTGGGTTCAGTCCCTGGGTTGGGAAGATCCCCTGGAGGAGAAGATGCAGCATTCTTTCTGGGAAAATCCCGTGGACAGAGAAGCCTGGCAGACTATAGTCTATGGGGTCACAAAGAGTCAGACACAATTGAGCAACTGAGCACACAGGCACACCACATCTTGTTAGACTGTCTAGAAAGACAGTTGACTTTTGTATGCTGATCTTGTACTATGTAACCTGCTAAGCTCATTTTTAGTTCTGTAGCTTTTTTGTAGATTCCATAGGATTTTCTAGATAAATGTCATGTCATCTCTGAATAAAGTTAGTTTTATTCTTCCTTTCCAATATGAAAGATTTTTATTTCTTTTTCTGATCTATTCTCTAGGTATGATCTCTAGTATAATATCAACTAGAAATGGTGAAAAAGAAAATTATTGCATTATTCCTTACATTAGAGGGAAAACATTCTTTCATAATTAACTGTGCTATTGGTTTGTAGTTTTTTTTTTTTTTTAATTTCTCCTTATCAGACTGGGGAAGTTAATTTTTATAGAGAATTTGGCGAGAAATTTTATTTCTGTTTAAGTTCAGGAATAGATGCTAGATATCGAATTTTCTCAAAAACTTTTCCTGATCTATAGAGATGACCATATTGCTTTTTCTTTTTAGTTTGTCTACAAAGTGAATGACATTTATCAAATTTTAAATATGAAAACAACCTTGCAGCCTTGCGTTAAAGAGATAAGCCCCACTTGGTCATGCACTGTAAGGCCACCCAAGATGAATGGGTCATGGCGGACAGTTCTGATGAAACATGGTTCACTGGAAAAGGGAATGGCAAACTACTTCAGTATTCTTGCCTTGAGAACCCCATGAACAGTATGAAAAGCCAAAAAGATAGGACACTGAAAGATGAGCTACCCAGGTCGGTAGGTACCCAATATGCTACTGGGGATCAGTGGAGAAATAACTCCAGACAGAATGTACAGACAGAGCCAAGGCAAAAACAATACCCAGTTGTAGATGTGACTGGTGATGGAAATAAAGTCTAATGCTGTAAAGAGCAATATTGCATATGAACCTGGAATGTTGGGTCCATGAATCAAGGTAAATTGGAAGTGGTCAAACAGGAGATGGCAAAAGTGAACATTGACATTTTAGGAATCAGTGAACTAAAATGGACTGGAATGGGAGAATTTAATTTAGATGACCATTATATCTACTACTGTGGGCAAGAATCCCTTAGAAGAAATGGAGTAGCCATCACAGTCAACAAAAGAATCTGAAATGCAGTACTTGGATGCAGTCTCAAAAAAGACAGAATGATCTCTGTTCCTTTCCAAGGCAAATCATTCAATATCACACTAATCCAAGTCTATGCCCTGACCAGTAATGCTGAAGCAGCTGAAGTGGAATGGTTCTATGAAGACATACAAGACCTTCTAGAAATAACACCCCCAAAAGATGTCCTTTTCATTATAGGGGACTGGAATGCAAAAGTAGGAAGTCAAGAAACACCTGGAGTAACGGGCAGATTTGGCCTTGGAGTACAGAATGAAGCAGGGCAAAGACTAACAGAGTTTTGCCAAGAGAACACACTGGTCATAGCAAACACCCTCTTCTAACACAAGAGAAGGCTCTACACATGGACATCGCCAGATGGTCAATACCAAAATCAAATTGATTATATTCTTTGCAGCCAATGATTGAGAAGTTCTATACAGTCAGCAAAAACAAGACTGGGAGCTGACTGTGGTACAGACCATGAAATCCTTATTGCCAAATTCAGACTTAAGTTGAAGAAAGTAGGGAAAACCACTAGACCATTCAGGCATGACCTAAATACAGTGGAAGTGACAAATAGATTCAAGGGATTGGATCTGATACACAGAGTGCCTGAAGAACTATGGACGGAGGTTCGTGACATTGGACAGGAGGCAGTGAAAGATCATCCTCAAGGAAAAGAAATGCAAAAAGGCAAAATGGTTGTCTGAGGAGGCCTTACAAATAGCTGTGAGTAGGAGAGAGGCTAAAGATAAAGGAGAAAAGGAAAGATATACCCATTTGAATGCAAAGTTCCAAAGAATAGCAAAGAGAGATAAGAAAGCCTTTCTCAGTGATCAATGCAAAGAAATAACGGAAAACAATCAAATGGGAAAGACTAGAGATCTCTTCAAGAAAATTAGAGATACCAAGGGAACTTTTCATGGAAAGATGGGCACAATAAAGGACAGAAATGGTATGGACCTAACAGAAGCAGAAGATATTAAGAAGAGGTGACAAGAATACACAGAAGAACTATACAAAAAAGATCTTCACAACCCAGATAATCACAGTTGTATGATCACCAATGTAGAGCCAGACATCCTGGAATGTGAAGTCAAGTGGGCCTTAGGAAGCATCACTATGAACAAAACTAGTGGAGGTGATGGAATTCCAGCTGAGCTATTTCAAATCCTAAAAGATGATGCTGTGAAAGTGTTGCACTCAATATGCCAGCAAATTTGGAAAGCTCAGCAGTGGCCACAGGACTGGGAAAAGTGTTTTCATTCCAATCCCAAAGAAAGGCAATGCCAAAGAACACTCAAACTACTGCACAACTGCACTCATCTCATATGCTACAAAAGTGATACTCAAAATTCTCCAAGCCAGACTTCAACAGTATGTGAACCGTGAACTTTCAGATGTTCAATCTGTTTTAGAAAAAGGCGGAAGAACCAGAGATCAAATTACCAACATCCACTGGATCATTGAAAAAGCAAGAGAGTTTTAGAAAACATCTATTTCTGCTTTATTTATATGCCAAAGCCTTTGACTGTGTGGACCACTACGAACTGTGGAAAATTGTGCAAGAGGTGGGAATACCAGACCACCTGACCTGCCTCTTGAGAAATCTGTATGCAGGTCAGGAAGAAACAGTTAGAACTGGACATGGAAGAGCAGCCTTGTTCCAAATAGGGAAAGGAGTACATCAAGGCTGTATATTGTCACCCTGCTTATTTAACTTATATGTAGAATACGTCTTGTAAAGTGCCAGGCTGGAATCAAGATTGCTGGGAGAAATATCATAACCTCATATATGCAGATGACACCACCTTAATGGCAGAAAGTGAAGAGGAACTAAAGAGCCTCTTGATAAAGGTGAAAGAGGAGAGGGAAAAGCTGGCTTAAAACTCAACATTCAGTAAACAAAGATCATGGCATCCGATCTCATCACTTCATGGCAAATAGATGGGGAAACAATGGAAACAGTGGCAGACTATTCTCTTGGGTTCCCAAATCCCTGCAGATGGTGACTACAGCCACAGAATTTAAAGTGTTTGCTCCTTGGAAGATAAACTACGAGAAAAGTGGGCCGCATATTAAAAAGCAGAGACATTACTTTTCCAATAGGCATGTATGGGTGTAAGAGCTGGACCATAAAGAAGGCTTAATGCTGAAGAATTGGTGTTTTTGAGCTGTGGTGTTTGAGAAGACTCTTAAGAGTCCCTTGGACTGCAAGGAGATCAAACCAGTCAATCCTAAAGGAAATCAATCCTGACTATTCTAGAAGGCATGTTACTGAAGCTGAAGTTCCAACATTTTGGCCACCTGATGTGAAGAGTCGACTCAGAATAGACCCTGATGCTGGGAAAGACTGAAGGCAGGGGGACAAGGGGACGACAGAGGATGAGATGGTTGGATGGCATCACTGAGATGGATGTGAGATTGAGTAAGCTCTGGGAGATGGTGAAGGACAGAGAAACCTGGCCTGCTTCAGTCCATGGTGTTGCAAAGAGTCGGACACAACTGAGCTACTGAACAGCTATAAAACTCTCAGAGAACAAATTTTTCAATAACTTGATTCTGTTTAAATTATTAAGATTTTTTGTGTGGCCCAGTATGTTTCATGTTCACTTTAAACAATGTATTTTCTGTTGTTTTTTGGGGTAGTTTAATCTGTAACTTTTGATTATACCAGATTGGTTGATGTTGTTGTTCTAGTATTCTATATCTTTACAGATTTTCTATTTGTTTCCGCTATTTTTTGAGACAGAGGTGTAGAAACTGCTGACTGTAATTATAAATCTGTCTATTTTTACTTTGTTTCATATTATGCTTTATGTGTTAAATATTTCAAAACTCTGTGTAAGTGATGAGTTTGTTACATTTTCTTGATTTTTTTTTCCAAATCATTACAATCAATTTCTATTTGTTCCTGCCATCATCTTTGTTTTATGTCACCTAATATCATGATGCACTTCCCTGGTGGCTATAGCAAAGGATCTGCTTGCAAGAGACACAAGAGACTTGGGTTCAATCCCTCGGTTAGGAAAACCCCCTGGAGGAGGAAATGGCAATTCACTCCAGTATTCTTGCGTGGGAATTCCCACAGACAGAGGATCCTGGTGGGCTATAGTCCATGGGGTTGAAAAAGAGTCAGACACAACTTAGCAATTAAACAACAGCAACAAACAACAGCATCAAGATAGCTACTAGTGCTTTCCCATGATTAGTGTTAGCCTGGGACACTTTCTCCCCATCTTTTTATTTTAACCTATTTGCATCTGTATATTTGGGTTTCTCAGGTGGCTTAGTGGTAAAGAATTTGCCTGCCAATGCAAAAGACACAGGAGACTTGGGTTCAGTCCCTGGGTTGAGAAGATCCTCTAGAGAAGGAGATGGTAACCCATTCCAGCATTCTTGCCTTGGAAATCCCAGGGACAGAGGAGCCTGGCGGGCTACAGTCCATGGGGTCATAAAAGTCAGACACAACTGAGCACTGAGCATGCACATCTTATGCTTGTTAGTATATCATTGTTTCACTCTTTTTTTTTTAATTTTTATTTTTACTTTATTTTTCTTTACAATACTGTATTGGTTTTGCCATACATTGACATGAATTCACCACGGGTGTACATGAGTTCCCAAACATGAACCCCCCTCCCACCTCCGACCCCATATCATCTCTCTGGATCATCCCCGTGCACCAGCCCCAAGCATCCTGCATTCTGCCTCAAACATAGACTGGCGATTCGTTTCTTACATGATAGTATATATGTTTCAGTGCCATTCTCCCAAATCATCCCACCCTCTCCCTCTCCCTCAGAGTCCAAAAGTCCACTCTACACATCTGTGTCTCTTTTCCTGTCTCGCATACAGGGTCATCATTGCCATCTTTCTAAATTCCATATATATGTGTTAGTATACTGTATTGGTTTTTTTCTTTCTGGCTTACTTCACTCTTTTATCTAATTTTACAATATTTGCCTCTTAATTGGAGTGTTTAAATTATTTACATTTGGTGTTATTATTTTTATGGTTTAGTTTAAGTACTCCATCTTGCTATGTGTTTTCTATTTGCCTTATGTATTCCCATTCACCTTTCCCTCTTTCTTTAGATCGAGCGTTTTTATTTTAATGATTCCACTTAGATTCCTTTGTTTATTAACTATAACTCTTTCTTTTTACCTATAAACTTCCTTTAGTTCTTACACTATACATCTTGTGCTATTAACATGGTATATTTTACTTTATATATATATTACATATACCACAACATACTGTTACTATTTTTACTTTAAGTAATTATATTTTGTGGATATTTAATGAGAATAAAAGCCTTTATATTTGCCCATGCATTTATCATTTCCATTACTTTTTATTTCTTTGTGAAGATCCATGTTTCTATATGATATCACTTTCTTTCTGCTTGAGGGATATCCTTTGATATTTATTGTAGTTCAGATTTGCTCATAGTGAATTATTTCAGTGTTTGCATTCTGAAAAAGTCCTACATGGTAAAAGATCAGTAATTGCTAAAGGTTGAAAGTAGGAGGGAAGGGATGAATGGGCAGACCATAGAGGATTTTTAGGGCAAGAAAATACTCTGTGTGATACCATAATGATGGATACACGCTATTATTCATTTGTTTAAATCTCTAGAATGTACAACAGCAAAAGTGAATGGTAATGTAAACCATGCATTTTGTGAGATTATGATGTATCAATGCGGGTTCATCAATTGTAACTAATGTGCCACTCTAGTGAGGGCTGTTGATAACAGGGGATGCTATGCATATGTGGGGTCAGGAAGTATACGGAAAAATCACTGAACTTTTCTCTCAGTTTTACTGGGAACCTAAAGCCACTCTAAAAAATAAAGTCTTAATTTTTAAAAAAAGCCCTTAACTTATCTTTAACCCACTCCAGTATTCTTGCTTTCCCAACTGGCATTAGTGGTAAAGAATCTCCCTGCCAGTGCAGGAGACACAAGAGATGTGGGTTCAATCCCTGGGTCAGGATGATCCCCTGGAGTAGGAAATGACAACATGCTCCAATATTCTTGCTGGGAAAATGCAATGGTCAGAGGAGCTTGGCAAGCTACTGTCCATGGGACCATAAAGAGTCAGACACGACTGAGTGACTGAACACATAATTTTACTTTTGAAAAATATATTTGTATGAAACAAAATTCTAATAATTTTATTAAAGAAATTTGATTTATTGTCTACTTGCTTTCATTATTTCCACAAATCTGCTTTCATCCATATATCTATTCTTCTGCACATAATTCTTTACTTATATCAGCTTCTAACATTTCCTTCTTATCACTGGTTTTAATAATTGGCTTTTATGTGCCAGGCTATAGTTGTATTTATATATGTATTTTGTGCGTAGATTATTAAGCTTCTTTGATATGTGTGTTTATATTTTTCATCAAGTGTTCAGAAGTTTAAGCCACTGTTTTTTCAAATATTTTTTCTGTCCTTTCCCTTTTAGGAACTTTTATCTCTGTGCTTCATTTTGGATAGTTCATACTACTATATTTTCAATTTTACTTTCTTTTCTTCTGAAATGTCATTCCATCCTATTCATAAAGCAGAAATTTTAACTTTTACTTCTAGAAATTCAAATTGGGTCTTTTTTATATCTTCTATTTAAATGTTCATTCTTTCCATCAGTCTTTTGGATATATAGCATACAGTTATAATTACTTTTTAATGCCATCTATATCATATTTCAGTTCAGTTCAGTTCAGTTCAGTCGCTCAGTTGTGTCCAACTCTTTGTGACCCCATGAATCGCAGCACACCAGGCCTCCCTGTCCCGGAGTTTACCCAAACTCATATTGGTCTGGCTTAATTAACTTTTTTCTTCTCTTTATATTATGTATTCCTTCATTTTTGTATACTTGAAACTTTTTTTGTGGGTGTCAGACATTGTGATGAAAGAATATTTTTGAACTTTGTACTCAAATGCTGTTAAAGTATTTGGTAATAGTTTAAATCTTTTTTTTTTTTCTTTCTAAGCTTTGTTATGTGAGACTACAGCAGTGTTTGTTTGCCCCCCACACTTCAGGCAATACTCTTCTTAGTTCTCTGATGCCAAAGATGATACAATTTTCCATTTTGGTTATTGAGCACAGGCATGCTTCCTGGTCTTATATGTTTCCTTGGTACTATTATCTTTAATCCTTCTAGGTATTTCCTTTCCTGGCCTCAGGTAGTTTCCTCACAAGAATGTGTCACTGGCAAAGCCCATTAACAATTCCCAGAGAACAAAAATAGAATCTGGGTTAAAAAAGTCTAATCTTTTGTTTTTTTTTTTTTCTGTGCTTAGTCTGTTTCACTTGCTCATAGGGTGCCACGTGCAGAGGCCTTTTACCTGGCACTTCAAACCAGAGCTCCTAGTGCAAAATAGCTGCATAGGGTGTGTTCAGAAGTGCTGTGCACCACATTGCAATTCAGTATGGTGATCAGGGGCCTTGTACAGAGATGCCACATACAGGGATGTGATCTGAAGTGTGAGAAGCATAGCTGCACCCAACCTGCAAGAATTCTGCCCCCTCCTTGCTGAGGAGAATTCCATAATGCAGCCCCCAAGATGGCTTTGCATGAAGAGCATGTGCTCTAGAGCATGGGCTTGCACCTCTCCATTCTTTGATCAAAGAATAAAGCTGTGTTTTGCTTCTGAACTGAACTTGGTTTCCTTTTATTGGTGCAAGTGACATGAGAAGGAAGGATTCTTATAGGTACCAACACAAGAGGGTAACAAATGCAAGTTGGTCTCTACCTGGTTTAAGTAGGGATCATCTGCTATCTTTGGAGTTCTCTTTGTGTGCAACTTTCTCCTCTTCAGTATCCCACCCTGCAAACACCAGTCAGGTTGGGTTTTCTAAACTCCTTACTCTGTCTCCTTGACTCAGAATATTCAATAGACTTTGCCTGAATTTCCTCTCCCTGCTTCACAAACTAGGAACTTTCTCTGAGGAGTAAGCTAGAGCAATGATAAGGCTCCCCTTATGTGTTTCATGGCTATTTATTTTTTTTGATAGTCACTCATCTTTATTTCTAACGTGTTGATGACTATGCCTTTACATATTTTGTCTGTTATTTTAGTTTTTTTTTTTCAAACAAGATGGTAAATTTGATCCCTGTTTCTATATTTCATCCAGAAGTCTTGCTTTTCTTAATATTTTTTTATGCCAACAACATTGTTTTTGACATGTTGGGTGGTTCTCATGTAATAATAATTATCAATATTTATTCAAGTCTGCCTTCTCAATCATTCTAAAAGGCACAGACTTTTATGTTTGTCTTTATATTCTCTGTACTAACACAATGCCTAATGCAGAGCAGAGATTTCACAAATACTTGCAGGATGAATGAAACTAAAATAGAGTAAGCACATTTTTCTGTGACAATCTATTACATGTTTTACATATAAGTATATAATACATATTTTATATTATATATGTATGAATATGTGTGTGTAAGTGTATATTCTTTCCATTGCACTTACAGTTCTGGAATTCTCTTTTTTTACACAGCTGAGAGATGCTTAGTAAAAGCTTTTTTGCAGCAAAGAAAGGTTGATTAGGTTTCACTTCAGCAAAATGAACAACAAGATTGATGCTTAAAATGTAAAGGTGTTACCTGCCCAGCCTTTACTCACTCTGAATATTAATAAGCATATAAGTATGATTGTTGAATATTAACTAAGAAATACTACTTCCAAGATGCAGAAAGGAAGAATCTATAACAAAGTTTAGATATCTTATATATGTCTCTTTATAATTTCATTATAAAAATAAATATTTTGGAATTACTTTGCAAAATAAATATATAGAAATACAATTCTGCATCTGTTACCACTATGGTTGGAAAGAAGTCTTTAGAAGAGTTATGGTTGCTGTTAGGCCAGTTTCATTCAAAGCTCCAAGGAAGTAAGGCCTGAGAGAGTGCAGATCCTTCTTTAGTGAGCATGAAATGTGGTAACCTTAGCCCTGACCTTTAATCTGCTAAAGCGATGAGACAGAGGCATTTCTCTGGGACATTTGAGAAGATACAAACCATTAAAGTTAACAGTGGATGAACTCGTTCCATTACTTTTAATAATATTATATCTGTGTTTGTCTGCTCAATGTAATGATAACTTAGTGAAGGAGAATTAATTCCACATATTATCTACATAAAGGATAATGAGGGAAATCAGTTTCCTCTAAGGAAGTTTCATTAAATTTGGGTATAAGCCAATCTACTTTAGATTGGTCCCCAGCTTTTGGATGACTTTCAAGCCTTGAGGCTCGGAGAGAATGTACAAGGCCATTTTTGAATCTCAGGGAAGCAGACACAGACGGTTTCAGAAGACCCTTGTCACTGAAATTCCCTCCCCTTCTGGAAGGCAAACTGCTAGTTTGCAGACCATCAGGTGCAAAATATAATTTTTTTCCCATATATCAACATGGTGTCTGCTGAGATAGTTTTAATTCATATGATTTGTGCCGGAATTATCTGATCTGTGGGTCTGATGGTTCCTTGAGGCATTTCAAGTAATGAAAACAACAAGCAAGCCAATAAATAGTGAGTTAATAAATATTCAGTGTCAATAAGGAGAAATATTTTGCATTTTTTTAGCACAAGAAGGTTAAAGCTGTGTCTTCCAACTTAGTTAGCAGTTTTGAAAGTCTTGTGAACCCAGTTGAACTCAACCTGAGTATTCACTTCATATACATAGCTAATGATTCTTATAGTGGAATATAAAGTTTGCAATTTTCATGCAGGTAGACAATATAATTAATTTTTTATTAGCAAAGTTAACTGAGAAAACAATTTGATGTCTCAAAGACAAAAAATAAAATTTGCTAATATATGTTTGCTTTAAATTGAAAACAATTTCATCAAAGGTAAATTGCACCTAAATTGTCTTGTTCAAAAAATGTTAGTGATCCTTAAAAGGTTTCACCACATAGAGTATTCTTATGTAATAAAACATTAATTCACACTAGATGGGGAAAAACAAGTCTAAAATAGCAAGCATGTTGAGTTTCAGTATTTATTTAATGGTGCTTCAGATTTAGTTTATTACTTCTAAGCTACTACTACAACTAAGATAATAATTATAACTCAGTGTAGGCTACAGGATTAGTGCTGAGTAGAAGAATTTATAGCCTAAAATAATAAAATCAAAGAGTTGAGGGAACCATTGTATCAAAGTTGATTCTGCTATTAGGTTAGAACTTTACTAAATGAAATTGAAGTAACTGAATGAACATTTAAACACTTTTTACCTTAAAAAACCAAAGCGAAACAGAAATCTTATTCTTATTTTGAAGAGTTCTGCAAGAGTGTTTATTTTATTCTCAAGTATTTTTCCCCTTTATATTTTGCTATGAAATTAATTTATTCAACCTTATTAAGAAGAACATTCTAATCAAAGATAACCTTCGTTGCTCACCTTGTCTGAATTTCTTCAAATTCCAAATTGGTGTACCCACATACATCAAGTGTTGCTGTATTTACAATTCCAGAATAAATTACACAGCAATGGAATGTGAGTTTCTTTGGGGATTTGATTATTCACAAAATGAGTAATTGAGCTAATCCCATATGTAGATTTTCAATTTACAATTATTATGTGTTTAATCGTTATGGTTACTTGGGATGCTGAAGAATTTACTAATAAGACTTTATGAAAATGAAGCAAATATTTCTAGACATAAAATAGCTAGAAAAGGGATGTGAACCAGTAAATCTTGAGTGAAATAACTATTGGTTAATAGCTGATGATGAAAAGCTTGTATTATTTCTCACAATGGGCTCTAACAACAGGAAACAGTCAAACAGGAGCCAGAACAGAGTCCGGGAAAGTAACTGTTCTTTATAGCATTGTATTTTTTGTTAGGAACAATATAAAAAAGATGCTGTCATATTGGACAGCTATATTTTAGGGTCCAAAATTTTAGTTTCACCATTTTTAAGCCAAGTAACTATACACAGTATCTGAAGAATAAGAAAATCCTTTTCCCTATGTGTTGTTCAGCATATTGTACTGTTCTCTGTTTGCCTTAAAAATCATTATATCATCCTCATCCTCAATAACTGTTAAGTGGGTAAAAGGAGGTCTTTTATGGCTAAGATACTTACTGACTGACACCTGTGGTGGTTCATTGCTGATGGCATACACATCACAAATACATAGTGATAAACATAAATTGCTTTTTCCTTCTGGGTGTTCACAGAAGTTGCTATTCATTCAGTAAACATTTATTGAACACATGCTATGTATCAGTGCTGTAGTGAAGAAGCCTCATAAGGTTCATATTCTAATGAAAAGAAATAGAAACCATAAGTCAGTCTGGTTCAGTTTAGTTCAGTTGCTCAGCCATGTCTGACTCTGAGACCTCATAGACTGCAGCACGCCAGGCCTCCCTGTCCACCACCAACTTCTGGAGTTTAGTCAAACTCATATCCACTGAGTCAGTGAAACCATCCAACAATCTCATCCTCTGTTGTCCCCTTCTCCTCCTGCCTTCAGTCTTTCCAAGCATCAGAGTTTTTCAAATGAGTCAGCTCTTCACATCAGGTGGCCAAAGTATTGGAGTTTCAGCTTCAACATCAGTCTTTTGAATGAACACTCAGGACTGATCTCCTTTAGGATGGACTGGTTGGATCTCCTTGCCATCCAAGGGACTCTCAAGAGTCTTCTCCAACACCACAGTTCAAAAGCATCAATTTGGCACTCAGCTTTCTTTATAGTCCAACTCTCACATCCATACATGACTACTTAAAAAATCATAGCCTTGACTAGATGGACCTTTGTTGACAAAGTAATATCTCTGCTTTTTAATATGCTGTCTAGGTTGGTCATAACTTTCCTTCCAAGGAAAAAGCGTCTTTTAATTTCATGTTTGCAATCACCATCTGCAGTGATTTTGGAGCCCCCCAAAATAGAGTCAACTACTGTTTCCACTGTTTTCCCATCTATTTGCCATGAAGTGATGGGATTAGATGCCATGATCTTAGTTTTCTGACTGTTGAGCTTTAGGCCAACTTTTTTATTCTCCTCTTTTACTTTCATCAGGAGGCTTTTTAATTCTTCTTTAGTTATTAATACTGACTTGTATACTAGAAATGTGCTAAAAAAGTAGATCCTAGCTGTTCCCTCTGTCCCCCACCCCAAAAGCAGCTGTGCAAGGTGACGGCTACATTGATTAGTTTGACTATGGTAAGTATGTCTAAATATCACCTTGCACACAATAAATATATACTATTTTTACTGTCACTATACCTCAGTAAACTGCAAAGAAATGGCAAATGCCCATTTGTATCACATGTTCTGGATAATTCTAATCCTTAAGAATTAGGCTGACATTAATTATCATTGAGGACACTGTAGAAGACCTTGAGGATAGCCATTTGCTGGTAATAAAAGGCTGATTGAATGGCCTCGAGGCGAGGAGATAAGGTGTTAGACACATTAATGTAGATAATTCTTTCAAGTATCTTTGTTGTAGATGAGAACATGGAATGGAGCTGTAGCTGGAGTTGGATGTGGGATCTAGGAAGGGTTTTTAAAAATTATTATTCATTGGAATCCAAGCTATAGCATGGGGAATTTTGGCATATTTACTGTGGATGGGAATGATCCTATAAGGGGGAAAAATCCTGATGATTAAGAGAGAGAAATGTGATGGCGCAGTGATGTGATTGTATAGACGAGAGGGGATGGGATCTGGAGAAAATGTAAAAGGCTGGCGATAGACGGGAGCTTGGACCCATCACCAAAGTAACAAGATGGAAACTAGATTTCAGGTGTTCAGATGCAACTGAGACAGTAGATGTGGTGGTCATGTGGGCAGGAGTTGGTTTGTGATGCATCCACTTCCTTAGAGGATGGGGAAGAAGTTCATCAGTTGAGAGTCATGAGAGAGAGAAGATACTGGAAACTGGGGGAGTGGATGAGAAGGTATGAGATAGTCATGTAATAGAGAGTGAATGAACTCTACTGAATGAGCTGCCAATTGTTTAAACCTAATATATCAGTTGTTTCAGTTCAGTTCAGTTGCTCAGTCATGTCTGACTATGTGCACTCCTATGGACTGCAGCACGCCAGGCTTCCCTGTCCATCAGCAACTCCTGGAGCTTACTCAAACTCATGTCCATCTAGTTGGTGATGCCAGCCAACCATCTCATCCTCTGTCATCCCTTTCTCCTCCTGCCTTCCATCTTTTCCAGCATCAGTGTCTTTTCCAATGTGTCAGTTCTTTGCATCAGGTAGCCAAAGTATTGGAGTTTCAGCTTCAGCATTAGTCCTTCCAATGAATATTCATGACTGATTTTCTTTAGGATTGACTGGTTTGGTCTCCTTGCAGTCCAACGACTCCCACAAGTCTTCTCCAATACCACAGTTTAAAAGCATCAATTCTTCAGTGCTCAGCTTTCTTTATACTCCAACTCACATCCATACATGACTACTGGAAAAATCATAGCTTTCACTAGATGGACCTTTGCTGGCAAAGTAGTATCTCTTCTTTTTAATATGCTGTCTAGGTTGGTCATAGCTTTTCTTCCAAGGAGCAAGCGTCTTTTAATTTCATGGCTGCAGTCACCATCTGCAGTGATTTTGGAGCCCCTCAAAATAGTCTGTCACTGTTTCCATTATTTTCCCATCTATTTGCCGTGAAGTAATGGGACCAGATGCCATAATCTTTGTTTATTGAATGTTGAATTTTAAGCCAATTTTTTCACTCTCCTCTTTCATTTTCATCAAGAGGCTCTTTAGTTCCTCTTCACTTTCTCCCATAAAGGTGGTGTCTTCTGTATATCTGAGGTGATTGATATTTCTCCCAGCAAGCTTGATTCCAGCCTGGCATTTTGCATGATGTACTCTGGATATACGTTAAACAAGCAGGGTGATAATAAACAGCCTTGACATACTCCTTTCCCAAATTGGAACCAGTCTGTTGTTCCATGTCCTGTTCTAACTGTTACTTCTTGACTTGCATACAGATTTCTCAGGAGGCAGGTAAGGTGATCTGGTATTCCCATCTCTTTCAAAATTTTTCACAGTTTGTTGTGATCCACACAGTCAATGGCTTTGGCATAGTCAATAAAGCAGAAGCAGATGTTTTTCTGGAACTATCTTGATTTTTTGATGATCCAATGGATGTTTGCAATATGATCTCTGGTTCCTCTGCCTTTTCTAAATCCAGCTTGAACATCTGGAAATTCACAGTTCATGTACTATTGAAGACTGGCTTGGAGAATTTTGAGCATTACTTTGCTAGCGTGTGACATGAGTGCAGTTGTGTGGTGGCTGAACGTTCTTTGGTATTGCCTTTCTTTGGGATTGGAATGAAACTGACCTTTTCCAGTTTTGTGGCCACTGCTGAGCTTTCCAAACTTGCTAGCATATTGAGTGCAACACTTTCACAGAATCATCTTTTGGGATTTGAAATAGCTCAGCTGGAATTCCATCACCTCCACTAGCTTTGTTTATAGTAATACTTCCTAAGGCTCACTTGACTTGGCACTCCAGGATGTGTGACTCTAGGTGAGTGATCACACCATTGTGGTTATCTGAGTCATGAAGATCTTTTTTGTACAGTTCTTCTGTGTATAGTTGCCACCTCTTCTTAATATTTTCTGCTTCTATTAGGTCCATAGCATTTCTGTCCTTTATTGTGCCCATGTTTGCATGAAATATTCCCTTGGTATTTCTAATTTTCTTGAAGAGATCTCTAGTTTATTGTTTCCCTCTATTTCTTTGCACTGATCACTGAAGAAGGCTTTCTTATCTCTCCTTGCTATTCTTTGGAACACTGCATTCAAATAGGTATATTTTTCCTTTTCTCCTTTGCCTTTAGCCTCTCTTCTTTTTCAGCTATTTGTAAGGGCTCTGCAGACACCCGTTTTGACTTTTTGCATTTCTTTTTCTTGGGGATGGTCTTCATTCCTGCCTCCTGTACAATGTCACCAACCTCTGTCCATAGTTCTTCAGGCACTCTATCAGATCTAATCCCTTGAATCTATTTGTCACTTCCACTGTATGGATGTAAGTGATTTGATTTAGGTCACACCTGAATGTTCTAGTGGTTTTCCCTACTTTCTTCTATTTAAGTCTGAATTCTGCAACAAGGAGTTCATGATCTGAGCCACAGTCAGATCCTGGTCTTATTTTTGCTGACTGTATACAGCTTCTCCATCATTGGCTGCAAAGAATATAATCAATCTGATTTCAGTATTGACCATCCGGTGATGTCCTTGTGTAGTGTAGAGTCTTCTTTTGTATTGTTAGAAGAGGGTGTTTGCTATGACCAGTGAGTTTTTTTTGGCAAAACTGTTTGTCCAAAGCCAAATTTGCCTGTTACTCCAGGTATCTTTTCATTTCCTACATTTGCATTCCAGTCCCCTATAGTGAAAAGGACATTTTTTTTTGGTGTTAGTTCTAGAAGGTCTTGTAGGTCTTCATAGAACCACTCCACTTCAGCTTCTTCAGCATTATTGGTTGGGGCATAGACTCAAATTACTGTGATACTGAATGTTTTGCCTTGGAAATGAACAAAGATCATTCTGTCATTTATGAAATTGTATCCAAGTACAGACTCTTTTGTTGACTATGAGGGCTACTCCATAGTAGGTGACTGGTGATGGAACTGAAGTTTGATGCTGTAAAGAAGAATATTTCATAGGAACCTGGAATGTTAGGTCCATGAATCAAGGTAAATTGAAAGTGGTCAAATAGGAGATGGAAGAGTGAACATCCACATTTTAGGAATCAGTGAACTAAAATGGACTGGAATGGATGAATTTAACTCAGATGACCATTATATCTACTACATTGGGTAAGAATCAGTTGTTCACTTAAAAGAAAATGAAGCAAGGTGACCTAAACCTACATGCCTATGCTACACATTTAGATTCTTTCATTAGATAATGGCACAAGATTAAAATGTAAACTAGCAAGAGGTCTGCTGCTGCTGAAGAACTTACTAGGAAGAGGAAATGCAGTAGCTATGCCTAGAATGTGCTGGCTGGGTTAGAATGCTAACTGAACATTGTTAGCATCTGATTTCGGTATTGATCATCCGGTGATGTCCATGTGCAGTGTAGAGTCATCTCTTGTGTTGTTAGAAGAGGGCATTTGCTGTGACCAGTGTGTTCTCTTGGCAAAACTCTGTTAGTCTTTGCCCTGCTTCATTCTGTACTCCAAGGCCAAATTTGCCTGTTACTCCAGGTATCTCTTAACTTCCTACCTTTGCATTCCATGCTAGCAGTCCATGCCTCAAATTGAAACAGATGATTTGGCACTGACATACATATTTTGCTTTAGTGAAAACGAGAGACATTATGATATTAAGCAGTCTGAGAGAGGTAGAAGGCAGGAATACTTCATGGCTGTGAAGGGGAGATGCAGAAATCTCTATCTAGACACAGCTAATTCCAGAGCCCATGGGGTCTACAGGAGGTTGTGTTATTCCACTCATACAATAATAGTTCCTGCACTCTAGAGCCCATGTATCAAATAGTCGGGCTTGTCACGGACATGAGCCACCATCACACAGGCAGGGTATCACGATTCATGTGTAATCAAAACCCCTGCCATCTTAATTTGAGGGAAAGAATATTCACTTGTGGCTGGTATGCAAGGAAGTCTTCAAGGAGGAGGAAGGACTTAATTTTGGATTCTGAGTGATGAAAAGGGCTTGACAGTGTAAAGCAAGGTGTTGCATTTTAAGATAACGGAATAAATCTCTTCACAGTGATATTAGTGTAGGAAATGACGATGCACTAAAGCTTGAATTCTTTGTTTATTGCTTGCCTTTCTATACTTTTCTGTAAAATTTTAATTTCTCCTGGTGGGATTAAGGAGGGACTGTTGACATATCTCCTTCTTAATTAAGTATAGTGTTGACCTCACTCTGTTAAGGAAATAAAGCAGCTGTTTCACCTGTTACCCATGAGATGCTGGGCAGAGCTTTGGGAATTGCATTTGTTCATCTAAAACACAGGGATGTTAACATATTTCTCACAGGGATGCTCTGAGTATTAAATAAAAGAATATGTGGCAGTGCTTTGTAAAGCGTAAACATCATAAAGCTGTATTGTAGATGTTGTTATTCAATTTCATCAAGTAAAACAATGCTAGAGGAAAAGACAAAGGACAACAAACAATATTTCTTTGGGGTTTTTGCTTATGGCCTTACGACCTCGTTTGGCTGAAGGATCTTTGGTATGTTAATATAATAGCTTTGAAAAGATTTGAGCCCTATCATTCATGTTAGACATTTCTATCCATTTACAAAAGCACTCTGCTGTATCCAGCTTGGCTGCCTGCTGGCCTGGTAGAATGCAAAATAGTGATAGAACCCCAGAGCTGTTCTTGATTGACCCAAGGACTTCAAAAACAAAATAATCTGGTTCTATTATTTTTTATTTCCTGCAAAACATGAAAGCTGATAAGTTTGGGGCTCTCTTGCTATTTCAAGGAAACAATCTAGTTGAATCATCCCTTTAGCCAACAACAGAAAAATCTAATAATTCTGTTGCAGAAACCTGGCACTTGGAGGTTAAAGACTCTTTCTTCAGTAAAGCCATCTCTCTTTCGGAAAGCTTTCTGGAAGCATCTGGTTTCATGGTGCTGGCCAATTTGAACTCCAGCATTCTGCACATAGCACTTCACCTCAGTTTTTAGGAGAGGCAGGTAGTCAGCATGCTATTTACACTGGTTATTGATCTTTTCAAGTTGTCTAAAGGGGTCCCTTTGGCAGTTCAAAAACTTAATGTTCATTTCAATCAGCTAAGAGCCTCTCCAAGTCATGATTAATCTTTAAAGAGGGTGCACATGGCATCTGATCTTGAATTCTCTATAACCAGCAACTTCACAATTGCATCAGACGTTAGAGTACCAATAATATTTTTTTTCTCTTTTTTGTCATTTCTCTTTGCTTTAAGGATGTCCCATTAGCCTTTTGTGTACCATAACTCATTCTTTTAGTTGTTTATTTTCTACTAGTGAAACCTATTAGGAGTGAAATGAATCAGGGTAGATCAAAGTTGTGAATGCAGGAAAGGCATCTGAGAAACTGATAGATTTCAGAGGATGTAGAGTTCACTCTGCACACTCCACACTCATTAAACTGCCCTGAAGCAGCTTAAGAAGTTTTAGTCTAAACCATGGACATTCTTTTATCAGGTTCTCTAGAAGTGCCTTCTCTTGTTTTTTTTTGCATAACGCTCTCATGTGTTTACTACTTTACGTGTAATCCATGGCCCACTGGAGCCATTTAAATTGCAGTTTAGAACTGCTGCAGCTGCTGCTAAGTCGCTTCAGTCGTGTCCGACTCTGCACGACCCTATAGACGGCAGCCCACCAGGCTTCCCGTCCCTGGGATTCTCCAGGCAAGAACACTGGAGTGGGTTGCCATCTCCTCCAATGCATGAAAGTGAAAAGTGAAAGCGAAGTCGCCCAGTCGTGTTGGACCCCCAGCGACCCCACGGACTGCAGCCCACCAGGCTCCCAGTCCATGGGATTTTCCAGGCAAGAGTACTGGAGTGGGTTGCCACTGCCCTCTCTGGCTAGTCAATGCCAAACTTCCATGGAAAGGATGCTGGGTGGGGGTGGGTGTCGGTGTGTGTGTTTGTGAAAAAAAACCTGGTTACTTTGTGTCCACATCCTTTTCCCTTCTATTTTTTATTGGCTCCAATCTGGGGCTGCAGCTTGCTCTAAGATGTAATAGACTGTGCATCTCAGAATTCAATGTGTATAGGAACACAGAAGGATCTGGTTAATGTTCAGTTTCTGCTTCAGTAAGTGTGGGATGGGACCCGAGATTCTTCATTTCTAACAAGCTCTATGGTAGTGCTGATGCTGGGGTCAACTCATCACCTTTTAAGCAGCAAGGAATTAGGCAGAGGATGTATTGGTGATGGAGGCTCTCAAACATTCAGACTCAGGCTCCAGTAACAGTACAGACTGATATGATGCATAACAAAGAAATAGTGTCTTTTAACAGCATTTTCCCTGGCCTGTCCCCTGGGATCTAGCATAAAATGATTTCATTATATTTATCAAATACTCTCTGTAAAACATATTGTTATAAAAATCAGTTAAGCGTTTGTGACTAAATAAAATGACTAAAGTGCTATAATTGTCTAAAGAGTGATATACGAGAAACTCACCAGCGCTATCTGGGTGCACAGGATCTCCGAGCCTCTTTCATCCATCAAAGGTTTTCCTCCATGGATGTCAGCCGGGAGGTTATCTGTATCGTAAACACTATGCAAAGCTTTTTGGATCCTTTCTCTGGGACAGGTTGCTTCCATCGACTATGTTATCAATCAGGGCATAAACCACAGCCGTAATGTTATCTGAGACTCAGAACTTCACCCTGGCACACTAACTGCTGGGGAATTACGAGTCGTGGGATTGCTTTCACAGAGAGAGTATTGTGCTGTGAAGATTATGAAATCTTATTAGAAAAAAGCTCTGCCCCAGATTTGTAGCCGTTAAAATCAGAGCCTTTCTTTCAGATACCTTAGGGAAGATAAAAAATGTTGGAACCTGTTTATATTTACTCATATGTACTCCCAGGACGCAGAGCTGGCAGCAGGCACTGCCTCAGCCCTCACTTATTAGTACGAATTTCCCCTTTGGGGGGTTATTTAAAAATATTTGTACATATTTCAAATCCCTCAATCTGGTTTGTGGCAAATGGTTACTTAAGCAGCTTCTTAATTGTTTCATTCGAGTTTGTGCAGGAGGACTGTTGCAGATATTTGGCACAAAGCTTAGGTTTTGGAGGCCTTTTACTACCTCCTGAATAGATTTCAGGAAAAAGAGGAAGAAAAAAACTATCAAGGGGTGTTAAATTATTACTCTCTTTGTGTTGTATGCACAAATAGAATTGATTGTGGACCTCAGTACAGGAAAGAAATACTTGCACAGCTGCACGGTAATAATTTTTATGTGTGTTAAAATTATGTTCTTGCTATTTTGTCATAATATTCCAGAGTGAAGCTTTGGAGGAATGACATGGTTATAATAATAGTAAATGGAGTCACTTTGTAGATATCAGGTCATAAATTATCTCATGAACTTGGGGATGAAATGTAAGGAAAATCATTTAAACTCTAAGGTAGAAAACTAGAAACAAACACAATCAAATGTTATTTGCAGTCATATCAGGTGGAATCATTCATTGGAGGAGACATAATTCAAGTGCCAAACTCGGACTGAAGCCAATTTTGATTAGCAAAATACATGCCCAGTCTTTGCTCCCGCCCTTCTCTGGAGCCTCTGAGCAGCTGGAAAGGTGTGGATCAAGTGTAAAGGAAGGCAGACTTGAAGAATTTATGGACTGAGGATGCCTGAGACTCAGGGCCATCCTCAATCGTCACATGGCCAATTTGTTCCTTGCCGTCAAGGGGAAGATGAGATGGTGTCATATCCTCATTGATCCTATGATGGTTGATTTAAAACATCTAGGCTGAGCACCCAGAGAAAGCCTCCATACTGTCTCCCTGCTTTTCTAGTGATTCAACTACATAGCTTGTTGCATTTTATTCTATATATTTATGCATGTTTATTTGTGTTTAAAGTGCAGAAAAGACCAGCAATAGGCGGTAAGAAAGACACCCCACATTGCGAGGTTGCTCTCTTATCAGATTGTGCAGGAGACAGCCAATTTGGAAATATAATAATGAGCTTCAATATTGACTCCAAAATAATTTGTAAATAATTTTTTACAAGAAAATCCATAATCTCTGCTCAGTGAAAATTATGTTGCGGTCATAACTTTCACAATGAGAATAGAACTTATATTCTAAAACATTGCCAAGGAACTCAGTCCATAGCCATCAGCTTCATATAGAGCACTGAGTGGTCACTGAAAGCACAGTGCTCCCCTATACTTAATTTAAAGGCATGAAACGAAATCCCACAATCCAAACCAGGAACAGAAAACCCTGTCTGGTCCATAAGAAGTACAAGTTTATAGGGCCTCAGATACCTACCGTCTGGTTGAAAGCTCAAAAATAAACCCCAAACCAAGATCAAATAGCAGAGCTCAGAGGTCACAGAGTGCAAATAGTTCATTTTTACAAAGAAGAAATCTGACAGAGAGGTTATGCAAATTTCCCCAGGTCACAGACTTGACAAGTGGCAGAGCTGAGGTGACGATCCAGGCAGTCTGACTCTAGCGTTTGTGTCCTTGATTCTATGAGATATTGCCTCTCTGCAAAAGCTGTGACCTAAGGGAGGTTTCTTTCAAAGCCCTGTAGTGCCTTCCTTCATATCACAATTTGGCTGCCTCTATCTGCAATTCTTTCTGCTAGTAGAGTGGGGGGGAGACAGGCCTAATCAGCCAATTATCCAAGCAATTGCTCACTTTTCATTTTGAAAAGCACTGGGAAGCAAAGAGGGCTATGAAAGTACTCAGCAAGGGTGGGGTGGGACTGGGGAAGGAGTTGATGAGGAAGAGACATTTGAGCTGAGTACCGATGGACGAGGAGGTTTTCATTGGGTGAGGTGGGCTATGGACAGTTTTTGCAGGGATAAGTGAATTCTAAGCAGAGAGTACAGTTGTGTAAAGACCTTACAGCAAGAAGTACCAGGCACCTGGGATGGTCTGAAAGAGGACCAGCCAAGTTGGCATGGTCAGTGATATGACCAAGGTTTGGGAGGCCAGCAGGAAGTAGGGGCTCATACAGGACCTTGATGATCATGTTAAATAATTTAGTATTTATTCTTAAAACCAGCAGACTCTTGACATTCACTGAATGGTGTTTTATCTCTGTCCCCATAAATGGTAGAAAAAAAGACAACAAAAAAACCTGAGATGTAAATATCTAATTTTCCCTTGGAATTTAGATTGGAGATTTTGCCCCCCTTCCCCCAGAACTAAGGCAGGAGTCAGCATTCTTTCAAAGCAAAGTGTGAAACTGGCACTTCTTATTATCCAGACATAGAGGAAGGACCAAGCCTTATTAAGGGCAAGATGGGAGGTGGTAGTTACTCAGGATGTCAGAGGTCAGCTTCTGCACCCTCTGAACTGGGCTTTCTGCCACCTATCTCCTGGGAATTGTAGTTTGCCTCTCCTGCCCCCATCTCACATTTGCAGTCTTGGTGGGCTGCCGTCTATGGGGTCGCACAAAGTCGGACACGACTGAAGCAACTTAGCAGCAACAGCAGCAACATAGTGAGGTTTATTTTCCCAAAGACCCCAATCTTTTATTTTCAATGGCTTTAGAGGATCATTCTGTCAATGCCTAAATGAAAGAAGTCCCCAACTCATAAACTTCCATTTTGAAAGTTTATATATCAGAAGGCAGAGTGACCTTTGGACTTACGCCTTCAATCATGGAATAGGCCTCTCTCCCTGGGTGCCTGAGTCTGTGCCCTAGGCATGACCATTTCCCAGAAGGGAGGCTATAAATGGCAGTTCTGTTTCTGCACAAGCCCGAGACTGCATTAACAACTTAGTTGTCTGAGCCCAGGGAAAATGGACGACGCTGCTCAGAAGAGAGGAAAGAAAGAATAGAATTTCTCTCTGTGTCTCCTGCATGCAATTTGGGAAGAGAGGCACTTTTGTGTCAAGTTAGACTGATAGAAGGAAATCCTGTCTGGGTGCTAGGTGGGAAGAAGGAGAGCTGCAAGGATAAACATAACACTCTGATATTGAAAGGGGGTCTCCAGGGGAGGACCTCCCCATTGGCGGGTGACTGGCTGAGCTGAGCCTGGAAAGGCTGTGAGACCAGTGCCTCGGGCTATAGTTAGGATGGTCCCACAGCTCTGCCAGCCTGTTCAGAGTGTTTGAAGTGACTGGGTGACAGCTTCTTTGTCTCCTGGCTTTCCAGAACTGAAAAGAACATTGATAGCATACAGTTTCCTGGGGCCTCCATCTCTCTGTCTGTCTCTCTCTCTAGCACTTATTTTTACCAAAAGTGGAAAAACAGTAAAAAGCAGTGTTTGCCATTTCTAGGACAGAGCATGGCGATGCCATGCAAAACACAAGCAAAAATCTCCAAGAGCAGCTCCAATAATGGCCTCAGCTCTGATCAGTGAAAGAGTAGGGGCAGAGGTGACTGCTGCAGGTATGCTGGGGAACCACGGGAAGATCCAGGGCAGAGCTGTGCAGGGCCCCCCTGGGTGCTGCTGCAGGGGGCAGGCAAATAGGCTAATGATCCTCAGTCTTTAGAACCAGAGAATAAAGCCAGGGCTGAGCAGGCAAGAGCAAGCCCAGAGATAAGAATCTAGGCTCCTGGAGACCAGAGACTGTGCCTTCCGCCTCCTCTGTCCTCTGTCCACCCCCAAGTGCACCCTAATTGCTAACGGGAAGAATCAGACTCTGCACATAGGAGGGGCTTCCAGAACTCTGAAGAGGGGCAGAGGGCAGGCAGTACACTCCAACTTAAAAGATGTGTGCTTAGGCAGAGATGGAAGAGACTGTTCTTTCTTGTTTGCAATGGTCGAATAGAGATCTCATTTCCCAGGGTTGATGGATCTGGCTAATAAGGAGATTTTCCACCCAAGAATACTGGAGTGGGTTGCCATTTCCTTCTCCAGGGGATCTTCCTGACTCAGGGATCAAACTTGCACTTCCTGTGTCTGCTTCATTGGCAGGCAGATTCTTTACCACTGTGCCACCTGGGAAGCCAAATAAAGAGAAACTACTTGTAATTAAATTGGAAAATGACAATGGATATTTAGCTTTTCTCTGAGACACGTTAGTTGGGCTCTCTTAAATACTCATTACCAAAGTCACCACAATGACCCCAACAGCCTGTGTGGTTGCCTCACTTTAAGCTGTGCTCTAAGAAATCAAGGGGTGTGATAGACCCACTTTAGGTTAGGGTTTTCTGTGTGTGTCCCCATCTACTGGGTGCTCTGCTAGAAAAAGAAGGAAAGAGTCCTTGGCTAGATACCTGAGGGAGTGGAGGGGACATACCTTTCATCTGGAGATTTATCAGGTAAAGGTGAAGAAGGCTCTGGATTCAATCAGTAGACTTTGTTGTTGTTTGTTTTTTAATCCAATGTCTTCTAAGCTTGAATAAACGTAGAACCCCATTGCCGTACAGCATATATTTCCGACACTTGGGAAAATGCTGCTGCCGTGGGTGGCTTGGAACAGATTGGAATTTTATTTGGAGCAGATCACGAAATAGCAGGAAGTTGAAATTTTCCCTGAACAGTCTGGACAACCTCTGGAGCCTGTGCCAGAGGCAATACCCCCTTTCTTGTCACTCTGAGTGGAGAGTCAGATTAAGCCTGGCAAAATCTGTCATTTTGATCTCCCTGTCACTAAAGGAACCTAGTCAAATTAACTTCACTGTCTTGTGTTCCTTTTCTTCACTTGCCCTGTGGCTTTTTCAGGAGAGTGTGCAGACAATGAAAGGGATGTCTTATTCAGTGAAGCCTAGCTGGTCCGCGTAGTTAAGCAGAATTAGCATTTCTGTGGTACAAGCTTAATCCTTCTTGGAGATGCCTACAGTGGCATTCTCTGTGCTTAAAGATTCTGTGCGCAGAGATGGCGGGTAACAGGGTTCCTAGCTGGGCGTGTCCTGTCCTGTGTTCCTCCAGGACGGGCGGCGGCACAGACAACTCACAGGAGGTCATGACCGAAGAGGACTGCAGCTGAGCCAGCTTCTTGAACCGAGTCTCCGCTCCTTGCTGGGCTTGCTCGCTTTGTAGTGATTTGTCCAGAGTAGTTTCTATTTTCATTACAATGCTCTGCACAAGCGAAAAGCCTTTTGAGATAAATAGGAACATGAATCCACTAGGTGGCGCTACATCCTTTGTTCTCCGGTGGATGCTTTCTCCCTAAATGAAACTAGTAAGTATTTGGTTTGGATTGGAAGTCAGCAAAGAGAGCCTCGGTCCTTCATTCCTCTCACCTTGTCGTGGGAGCTACAGTATTTTGATCGAAAAATGTATGGATAAACGGTCATGTTTTCATAATGGGGAATGAGGGCTATGGTGCTTTAGGGTGTCTTTTGAAATACAGCAGATAGCTGAGGGCTATCAGGAGGCCTCACTTGCAATTGAGTCCGTGACTTGCGAGATGCACGGAAAATGGAAAGTTATTTAACCTCCCAGTGTTTTACTTCTCACGGATTTCAAGGGTTTCTGTACCTGTTAAATACCTGCTTTATGATAAGATTGTCTTGTGGACTAAATGAAACCTTTGTGACGTACTTAGCCAAGATCCTGGGACCTAAGAAACACTCAGTGAGTGTTTTTGCTTTATTTTTATTTTTCATTGACTAAATGCTCACTGACACAGCGTTCATGTTTTCATGTGTAAATGAGAAATTAAGCAGGATTTGTATTTCTGACTGGAAGGCCTGTGTTCTTACACTACCTTGTGGGGTCCTGCACTGCTTTAACCTTCTTACACCCCTGGCAGGATCTCTCCTTTTCCCTAAAACAGAGATCCTCAGCTTCTTGAATATGCAAGCTCCCCCTCCCTGGCCCCTCTGGAGGACTTGTTAAAACTCAGATTCCTGGGTCTCAGCCCCAGAGTGTCTGGTAGGGAAGGTCTAGGGTGGGGCCTGGGAGTGTGTTATTTCTAACAAACGCCCAGGTGATAACTGCTACAGGTCCAAGGCTCATGCCCTGTGGGGCTGGAAAGGGCTGTTTCAACCTTGCTTTCCAGCCCTCTGAGATGACTTTTTCTGGTGGAGAAAGCAGTGACTGTAGGACGGGGCTGGGTGGGTTTCTTAAAAGTTGTGTTCTACCCAGGCTGCCTCCCTTTCTCTGCTTGTCATGGGGTCTAAAATGCACATTTGTTCCCTTGGAAAAAGCAGACAGATCTCATTATCAGGTCTGCAACTTCTCTTTGTCATTTCTTATCAGCACTCATCCCCCTGCGGTTTTGATCTGACTCACACTGGACAAACTCAGGCCTTCACAGCTGATGGCTCTTGGGGCCAACAGTTGAGCAGGAAATAGTAGGTGATTCTCCCACATTGAAAAATGCCCTTGAGCACCATGCATGGCACACGGTAAATGTTCAGATATACGCGTTGAATGAATAAATGCTCGAGGGCAGGCCTATTAAAAGGGGGCCTTTGCCTGTCAGAAAACTTCTCATCTGCTAGCTATGTGACCATTGGAAAGTCACTTTATAGCCAACACAACTTAAAAGTATTAGGTTTGTTGTGATTTACAGCCACCTACCGATTAGTATGACATCCTCTTTTAGGTCGAACCATATGAACTTGCCTCTATTTGACCATTTTTGGTTTTCAAAAGTGTCAGCTTTATATATCTCAACCTAATAAAACTTCTGTATTTTAAATTAGGCACATGCTTAATAGAACTATTTTTCCAATATGCTTTTAATTCTGAGGAACCACATTCCTGATTCTCTTTCTCTCGGTGCATGTACAAATGTTGAGGGAATATTTTAAAAATAAGCCTGAAGTTGGCACTGTGAAAACTCCATTTTCTTCCCAGTCTAAGAAGGCCCTTCATCACTGTTTTCTTGTTGGAAGAATGATTCTCCTTCATTTGGAAGCAGTTGGTAGATGGTCTCCCTTGAGCTGGCTCTTGGTTTTTGTGGAATACCAAGGTGCTGAAATTCCAGGGTATAGAACTGTCTTTTCTCATACTTTCCACCCCATGCCCCAAACACTGCCTCCACTCCCCCAACTCCTGCAAAAGGGTACACTAACCTTTGATTTACAAGGAGAAGGGGACGACAGAGGATGAGATGGCTGGATGGCATCACTGACTCGATGGACATGAATCTGAGTGAACTCTGGGATTTGGTGATGGATAGGGAGGCCTGGTGTGCTGTGATTCATGGGGTCGCAAAGAGTTGGAATCAACTGAGCGACTGAACTGAACTGAACCTTTGATTTAGTCTTTGGCAATACCATTTAGACTTGCTTGCTTTCTCCCTCCCTCTCTTTCTCTCTCATTAGAACTGACTTGAGCATAGGCAAGTGAGATTAGCTTTATGGAACTGTGCTACATAATTTGAAGTTATTATTTCAATTACACAAAGACTAATGTGAAGTTTTTAAGCCCAGCTGCTAAATCCTAGGACTTTTGGTGCTAGAAAGTCATTAAGAAAATTTGGGGGGGGGGAGGCAGTGCATAAACATTCAGTAGTCATTCAATAGCTACTTATTGGGCACTGACTATTTACCAGGAGGCTCTGGTCACTTGGAGAAGGAAATGTCAACCCACTCCAGAATTCTTGCCTGGGAAATCCCATGGACAGAGGGGCCTGGTGGTCTATAGTCCTTGGGGTGGCTATAGAGTTGGACTCAACTTAGCGACTAAACAACAACAAATTTAGAGTATTCTTTTACATGATAACTCAGTTGGTAAAGAATCTGCCTGAAATGCAAGAGACCCATGCATCCCTGAGTTTGATTCCTGGGTCAGGAAGATCCCCTGGAGAAGGGATAGGCTACCCATTTCAGTATTCTTGTTTTTCCCTTATGGCTCAGCTGGTAAAGAATTCGCCTGTAATGTGGGAGACCTGGGTTTGATCCCTGGGTTGAGAAGATTCCCTGGAGAAGGGAAAGCTACTCACTCCAGTATTCTGGCCTGGAGAATCTCATGGACTGAAAGAGTTGGATATGACTGAGCGACTTTCACTTTCTGGGCACTTGCCCTTCATTGAAATAGGTTTATTAAATCATTTTGACAACTGTCAGCAGGTTTTGTTAGGGGGAAAGTTAAAAAAAAAAAAAAAGAATCCTAATTGTTAGGGGCTGTAGGAAAAATTCTCTAAGAGAAGATGAGGCTCAGAAAAAGGGCATAGAAAGGTACAAAGTGGACAGATTTTACCTATTTCATAATTTCGCCTCATTTGACCATGTAAAATGATGACAATTGCTCAAGGATGAATTAGCCATACAATAAGTTGATATTTAAACCAAGATATTTTTATACAGCTCTCTGAACAAGATATATTGGAGCCATATCCCCGGTTTGAACCTTTCTGCTGCTCAATCTGTGTGCCTTTGGGGAAGTTACTTATATTCTTAGCGTCTCAGTTTCCTTATCCATAAAATGGGGTTAGTAATAGTAATGACTTAATAAGGTTATTGTGAGGATAAGTTAAGGTATCCAAAGTGCTTAGAGAAAATACTGGCAAATTGTAAAAACTATGTAAATATTAGGAATTCGTAGTGTCAAAGAATATCCTCAGTTCAGTTCAGTCACTCAGTCGTGTCCGACTCTTTGTGACCCCATGAATTGCAGCACGCCAGGCCTCCCTGTCCATCACCAACTTCGGGAGTTTACCCAAACTCATGTGCATCAAGTCAGTGATGCCATCCAGCCATCTCATCCTCTGTCATCCTCTTCTCCTCCTGCCCCTAAACCCTCCCAGCATCAGAGTCTTTTCCAATGAATCAACTCTTCGCATGAGGTGGCCAAAGTACTGGAGTTTCAGCTTCAGCATCATTCCTTCCAAAGAAATCCCAGGGCTGATCTCCTTCAGAATGGACTGGTTGGATCTCCTTGCAGTCCAAGGGACTCTCAAGAGTCTTCTCCAACACCACAGTTCAAAAGCATCAATTCTTCGGCACTCAGCTTTCTTCACAGTCCAACTCTCACATCCATACATGACCACTGGAAAAACCATAGCCTTGACTAGACAGACCTTAGTTGGACAAGTAATGTCTCTGCTTTTGAATATGCTATCTAAGTTGGTCATAACTTTTCTTCCAAGGAGTAAGTGTCTTTTAATTTCATGGCTGCAATCACCATCTGCAGTGATTTTGGAGCCCCTCAAAATAAAGTCTGACACTGTTTCCACTGTTTCCCCATCTATTTCTCATGAAGTGATGGGACCGGATGCCATGATCTTCGTTTTCTGAATGTTGAGCTTTAAGACAACTTTTTCACCCTCCTCTTTCACTTTCATCAAGAGGCTTTTTAGTTCCTCTTCACTTTCTGCCATAAGGGTGGTGTCATCTGCATGTCTGAGGTTATTGATATTTCTCCCGGCAATCTTGATTGCAGCTTATGCTTCCTCCAGCCCAGTGTTTCTCATGATGTGCTCTGCATATAAGTTAAATAAGCAGGGTGACAATATACAGCCTTGATGTACTCCTTTTCCTATTTGGAACCAGTCTGTTGTTCCATGTCCAGTTCTAACTGTTGCTTCCTGACCTGCATACAGATTTCTCAAGAGGCAGGCCAGGTGGTATGATATTCCCATCTCTTTCAGAATTTTCCACAGTTTCTTGTGATCCACACAGTCAAAGGCTTTGGCATAGTCAATAAAGCAGAAATAGATGTTTTTTTGGAACTCTCTTGCTTTTTCGATGATCCAGCAGATGTTGGCAATTTGATCTCTGGTTCCTCTGCCTTTTCTAAAACCAGCTTGAACATCAGGGAGTTCACAGTTCACGTATTGCTGAAGTCTGGCTTGGAGAATTTTGAGCATTACTTTACTAGCGTGTGAGATGAGTGTAATTGTGCAGTAGTTTGAGCATTCTTTGGCATTGCCTTTCTTTGGGATTGGAATGAAACCTGACCTTTTCCATTCCTGTGGCCACTGCTAGTTTTCCAAATTTGTTGGCATATTGAGTGCAGCACTTTCACAGCATCATCTTTCAGGATTTGAAACAGCTCAACAGGAATTCCATCACCTCCACTAGCTTTGTTCGTAGTGATGCTTTCTAAGGCCCACTTGACTTCACATTCCAGGATGTCTGGCTCTAGGTGAGTGATCACACCATTGTGATTATCTTGATCTTGAAGATCTATTTGTACAGTTCTTCCGTGTATTCTTGCCACCTCTTCTTAATATCTTCTGCTTCTGTTAGGTCCATACCATTTCTGTCCTTTATCGAGCTCATGTTTGCATGAAATATTCCCTTGGTATCTCTAATTTTCTTGAAGAGATCTCTAGTCTTTCCCTTTCTGTTCTTTTCCTCTATTTCTTTGTACTGATCGCTGAGGAAGGCTTTCTTATCTCTTCTTGCTATTTTTTGGAACTCTGCATTCAGATGCTTATATCTTGCCTTTTCTCCTTTGCTTTTCACTTCTCTTATTTTCACAGCTATTTAAGGCCTCCTCAGACAGCCATTTTGCTTTTTTGCATTTCTTTTCCATGGGGATGGTCTTGATCCCTGTCTCCTGTACAATGTCACGAACTTCCGTCCATAGTTCATCAGGCACTCTATCTATCAGATCTAGGCCCTTAAATCTATTTCTCAATTCCACTGTATAGTCATAAGGGATTTGATTTAGGTCATACCTGAATGGTCTAGTGGTTTTCCCTACTTTCTTTAATTTCAGTCTGAATTTGGCAATAAGGAGTTCATGATCTGAGCCACAGTCAGCTCTTGGTCCTAGAAAATGCTAAATTATAAAAATATCTGTCTAATCATAGATAAATCCTTCTCTAGAAGCTAATGGAGGTTTTAAAAAAAATCCTTTGTATTTTTTGTAGATATATAGTTTTATATGGTTTTACAATTATTATGTCATTTAAAAAGTATTCAATACCTTAATCCAGTGAGTTTATTATCAGGACGTTCTTTCCCCCCTTGATATTTAGGCTAAAACTTCCCTCTTCTTAATTCCAGTCTATTTTCTTTCATTAACATCCTTTTACTGTGCTGGTGACTTTTTTCTTTCTTCATGTTTATCTCTCCCTGATATTTGCGGAAGTACAAGAGAGACTTTGTTGAACTTAGGCAAACTCTTCAGATGGAACGCCCCAGGGATTCTCTATAGGAGTCACACGTCTCCCCGTTTCACAAGCTGCAGGTGGCACCAGCAGAGTGCCATGGGTTTCTTTAGGAATTTCTCATGAATAAAAACAGAGAAAAAGGCAAAGCCACTCATTTGTGAGTTGAAGAATGGGGTTCTAGCTTTTCATTGACATTTCCTCAAGGGCTTTAAATTATGAGCTAAAATCACGAAGCACCACGTGAATCTTCACATTTATATTGCTGTGTTCAAAACTGGAGTTGGGGGTGATTATAGCCATGATTCACCAGGAAATTCACAATAGCATCTTGGGGGACTCCAGGATCCTGTCCTTGACTATATTATTTGTGCATGTTGGAGCCACATTTTGTGCTTTGACACTTTATGATTATTTCATGTAGTTGTTGTATCAGTCATATAAAAAAAAAAAACACTTCAAAAGGTTTGTAGTCTCCTTGCATTTTATACTATAGTTCAGTTCTGGATTTTTTAAACCCCCAAAAGATATCAGCATTGAGCTTTATGAGACAAATTATTTTATAACTACTGAGTTTTCATAATTTTTCTATGTATCATATTGTTTTATTTATCAGAATGTTTATTTAAGATGTTATGTTCAGAGTCTAGTCAGGTAAAATTTTAGCATCTGTTAAGTTATGTTTTGGTTACTTTTCTTAAAAGTAAAAACTATTTTCATATCTTTGATACCTTCAATGGAGGGGAAAATACAACCACTTTTATTCATTACAAAATTGATCAATTTGATAATAAGGATTTTGAAAGAATCTAGAATCTGAGAGATAATGCAAGAGTTATACAACTGGATTCAAACGCTACGTGTTAATTTAATCAAGCAGAAAGTCAGAATAAGCAAAAGAATGGACTTTGATGGTTCACAGATTTTATTCTAGCTGCTCAATAAGGTTTTATCCTTAATATCCATCTGAGGTAGTGGCTAAAACTTGACACCGAAATACTTCTATTTGAAAGTATAAGTTCTCACTTTTTGCTCTTTTTCCCTTCAGTTTCTTCTTTGTCCCATATTTAAGGCATGTGTGGGAATAGTGGTAAATGGGTTAAAATTAGTGCAAAGAGGACACAAATATCATTTCGGTCTAGCCCACACCTCTGAATCCAGAGTTACTAGTCTATCTGCTCTTGATCTGAAGCTCTGTGATACTAGACTCTTTAAAGAGATGACCAGAAGCATAATGAAGGATGGGATTAGGGGTGGGTGGAGATGTGGTAAAAGTGGTGGGGTAATGACATGGATGCAGAGACTGAGGACACATGCCCACTGGGACTACCAGTGAGGTGGTACTTTGTGGCAGTCTCGTCGTCCATGAGAGTGAGGGCCAGCAGATCCAGAGGCTCATCCTCAGCTACCCATATCCACAGCTGGCATGGCATTTGGAAAGAGGTGAGTAGGCTACCTTTCTATTGTTCTGTCCTCCATTGGCTCCTGAGGTCAAGGGTGGTTCAGTGAGGTACCAGATCAACTGACAAACCATAGCAGTTGTGATGTGTGGAGGGTTTTGATAATATGAAAGCAAGCAAAAAAAAAAAAAATTGCTTAACTGCCTCCAGCACCTTCTGACCTAAAAAGCAGCACTAGGTCATCTGGCAAAAGTAGGCAGATGGTTGAAGTGGGTCTTGTGCCCTTGACCTAGTGAGATGGTTTGTTCATTATACTGCCTTTTGTAAAATATTGAACAGCGTCTAATCAAAAGTTTAACATGATTGAAGTAAAATAGCCACATGAGTTTTCCTGTATGAAGAAAACTTGAAGCCCAGAGAGCTTGCTTAAGGTCACAAACATTAGAAAGGACAAAATCAAACTTGGAAAACCCTCTTACCTTGATTTCTGATCTATTCTTTCAGGTTGTATATATCCCTTTTAGTGTATGATGAAAAGAATAAACCATTGTTAGAACTCACCATAAGACTGAAATTGACTTGATTGTGAAAAATATTTTTTTTCTAGAAGATTTGCAATGTTAGGATGAATGCTGAACATTTCTGAATTCTAACTGTGAAGCACTAATGTTGGATATTAGCGCTTAGCCTTGGGAAATTCTTACTTTGGGTGCCAAATTAAACTAATTTACACTTACTAACTAACTGAACATTTTCTTAGCATGGCACAGTGCTCACATTTCTACCATAATATTATACTTTACACTTTTCCTACTATTTTACAAAGTTGTATGAGAAGTGAAATATTTCAAGCTTTGAACCATGGTTCTTCATGGCCTCCTGGAAGACTGTGATGCAAAGACACTAAAGATACTAATGTTCACTGTCAGATGATATTATAAACTGTCCCCTGGATGGAGTAATCTGCTGAGTAGAATGTCATTACTATGAGGCACATCCTGTACTGTGATGATTCAGTGACAATTTTTCCTGAGCATTCTTCTGGGTCTATTATTGCTAATCCTTCAACTCAGCTAGATGTGCTACCCAATGTTCTTTAAACAAAAATGTCACAGAAAAATTAAGTAAGTTATAAAGAATATAGGGAGAAGAACTATAGGAGCTGGTTTGGGAAGACCACTCAAAGTTCATACATAATCAGATTCTCATTTAAGTTCAATATTGGATCCTGTAGGCTTTTCCATTCTTAGAATACAGCACAGTCAGACAGCTTCTGTTTGAATTTGATGTGCATCTATATGCCTTAGGAGGCTATCCAGGTGAACAGCTAGCTGGTGACTTTCATTCTGAACTGGTGCCTGGCCATTGCCCTGGAAAGCCCAGGTCTTGAGAGTGAGTCGGTAAAGAGTAGAGGATGTTTTAAGATGACAGTTTACCTGGCTGTGCATTAGTCACTACATGCTGGACTTGGAACAGAGGATGTGTCGTTAGCTGTGGGAAATATAGCATGCTTTCTGAAAAATATCCCCTAGAAATCAGATTTCAAAGTTCTCTTTATCCTTGGGTGGCTTCACGCTCCACACATTCTCTGCCTTGCTTTGTTAGAGCCTGGACCCCTGCCATTCCTATGATAAAGGCAGTGGGGAATGTCTCACCTATCTTGGTAATTTGAGCTTTTGTCCCATTTTCCAGGCAAGACTTCAAACTTTTAATTACCCACTTAGTAAAACCCAGATGTCCCATTTCAAAGACCTATTCCCATTGGGGAATTTTCATTTCCAAGCAATAGTTGGATGAAATCCTAGAGTTTTATTGCATCCCGTTTCCAGTACTTCAGATTTGCTTTTTTTTTTTTCCTGAGTAAATAAAACCCTAAACTTTAAATTATGGAAACCTATTTTAGATAGAATTGGAAATACACTGCAATCCACCGTTTGACGCTTTCTATCTAAGCCTAACTGGTTCTTTTCAAAATATTTCTTAGCATGAATTTGGTTCATAAACCTCCTTGGGGTGCTAAGAGGATAAGTGACTTTCAATTTGAAAATACATTACAAAATGTTTCATCTCTTAAAGTTTAAGGAATACCCTGGTCAAGGTCTTAGAACATTTGAACATTTACCTGACAGTGATTTTGATAAACGGATTCATCACTGGGTTGGAAAAGGGCCAGAAGGAGATGACTTTTAGACCTATTTTCTGCGACCATGAGTACTGCTAGAGGAATATGGGTCTTATGTGACCTGGTTTACCCAGGATATTTGCACAGCTATGCTAGGTAAAAGTCTCCACTCAGTTGCTTATCTCCATCGACCAAACTAGCTACACTAATCACCTGTTGATGGTGTTCCACATCAAATAGTCATTTTCTAATTTTAAGAGGATATACTCAGGAATTTAAATAGGTTATATTGATGTGGAGGCAAAATAACAGTGAGAGGATTTCATATTAAGATTTAAATTAAAGCACAGACAATTAAAACTGTGACTTCAAGGTGGCCTTTATATAACCTAAGGGTAAAGTATTATGCTTGATAAGGGCAATTTCAGGTTAAGATATAAATAGTGACGCTTTCTGAGTCAGAAGCGATATTTTATTTACATGGTACACTCTTCAAAGTGCATCCACAGTCGTACAGGATCTTGATGACTATTTCCAGCCACTGGAAAATGCACAGATATGAAGACCTTATCAAGGCTGCCAGGACCACAGGTTTCTAAAGTCCAGGGTCGTAATGCATGTTGAATTGTGTATGAGTGTTGTCCTGGGAAGCACAGATGTGCAGGGACTGGACTGACGATATAGAGGCTTGCACGACTGTAAGATTTGCTCCTTACTTCCAACCCTGCCCCCAGTTTCAGGATTCGTCTTCTTCTCTCCCCTCACTCAGCCCCAGCCACTTGGGACTTCTTGCTGGTATCTGAACACATGTTCTGACCTCAGGGACTTTGTGCTCGCCATTTCCATATCCATTTTATTTAACATTGCAATTCTTCCCACATTTTCTGTTCTTTTCCGTTCATTTTCACCTATCACTATTTTATATACTATCCATACAGTTTATCTTCTATATTCTCTCGAGCCTCTCTTTGCTCTCCCAGTGTCTATGAATGCATTGACCTTAATCTGTTTTATTGTTTCCCAATGCTGTGGCTCCAGCCTCTAGACTTGTGTCTGGTACTTGGTCGGTACTTCATAAATATTTTGTGGATACGTGAATGAAATAAAAACTTTTCAATATATTTTAAAAGCTAGCACAGAGTTACCAACACAGTAAAGGAGTCTTGACCTTCTGTATATACCATGTTTTAAAAAGCCAGAAAATTTGGCGATTTTGCTCATTCTGGTGATGAGGTATGCAACACGTTCCATGTGTGACCAGGTAGAGCTCTAATTAGGAGACCTTTACAGACACTTGGTCTTCCCTGGTGGCTTAAGATAGTAAAGAAACTGCCTGTAATGCAAGAGACCCAGGTTCAATCCCTGGGTCAGAAAGATCTCCTGGAGAATGGAATGGCTACCCACTTCAGTATTCTTGCCTAGAGACGTCCATGGACAGAGGAGCTGGGTGGGCTACAGTCCATGGGGTCTCAAAGAGTTGGACAAGACTGAGTGACTAGCACTTTCACTTTCACAGACACCTGCAGGTCCTTCTGTTATTTCTCAAAGAACACAAATTTTGCTTTGGAGGCTTGAAACAAAAGTGACCTTAGTTGGTGTCGTAGTTCAGGTGTCAGTGGGTTACTGTCATGATTTCCATGAACAATAATCATTAACATTAGAGAGACAGTATCAACTTCTCATTCATGTCTCTGATTTAGCCATCTTGATTCTTCTGATCCCAGGATTTTCCTGCCTTCCTGCTACTGAACATGGATGTAGATCAACTCACTTGATGAGATCCATTTGCTATCTCCTAGAATATTGCTTTTGTAAAAACAGCATCAGTCTTACCATTAAGTTCATTTGATAATTTAGTATCTTTTGGCCAGATTGTAAAGGAATTTATGATTTTTTCAGAAATTTCATGATTATTCAGAAAACGTTTGCTTTCATGGCATTTTGTTTACAGTATGCTTTGTGTTAAGTGTGTTTCAAATAATCGGTAACGTGTGGGAAATTATATGTGACATTATATGAATCTTCAGCATGTCTTAATTGTGAATATCCAAATGTTCATTCCAAAAGAGTGAGTTTCTATGGATAATTAAACATCAGGGACTTATATATGGCCTGAAATTGGTAAGTGCATATGTATATAGAAAAATGCAAATAATGTTAAAAGTCTTTTTTTTTAGGGTATAGCGGTTTCTGAAACAGATACCTGGCACTGTTTCTTTTATCCTGCTATAGAAATTGAGCACTATTTGGATGATTAGGTGTTGTGATGATGGATGCTAATAAAGAACATGGTGTTTGCTTCTCTCTGGCAGATTCCCTAACACACTGGCAGGGAGGATAGGCCAACTTTTGGTAGCACGTGCTCTGGTCTTAATGCCTGTGAGTCTATAGCATTTCTTTAATTGTCCAATTTGTTTTATATTACCAGGTGGTTTTGATTAATGAGCCAAAACAAGTGAATTTGTGTACAGAAGACAGAAAGAATTATAACTCAGATGGTTGCTTTTAGGTCAGTACAAGTTACAATGGAAATACATAGTCTTGTAACTGATGCAACATTAATTCCTTCCATATTGAGGGGGATGAAATACCTCATTAAAATTCCAACATTTCCTTCCCCTATTTTAATCTTCCTACACACTAGTAAAAATCTACAGAACCGTGAATGAAATATCTTAGCTTTCCAGACAGTGTGGCTATTCACCAAAAACAGCTTCGATGCTACCAAGAGCTACGAGGGTCAAGGGATGGTCCTTAACTCCACTGGTTCTTCTCCTGCTGCTTTAGGCAGGAAAAGCAACTACTCCCCCCTACCCTGAAGTGTAAGAGCCTAAACTATGTTATCTTTGTTTTTGTTTTAAAAAATATTTCACTTAAACAGTCTTTTCTTCCTTATTTAATAAGCACAAATATAGTGCCTACTAGTGAGCAGAGTGTTCTTTGTGCTTTGTAAATATTTACTCTTCACTTTTCCTTCTCGTTTCTCTTGCATGTCCTTTTGTCCCTCTCTATCTCTCTGTTTCAATTTCATTTACCAATTTATGAACCAAAATCTTTTTTTTTCAACATTGGGTAAAAACTAATATATTTTATAAGCGTACCTGGATAGTGTCCTCTTATTCTGAGTCATTTTCTGTCTTAGGGGGATATTTTTTTTCCTTTTTTTTCTCCATTTTGTGAAATTCAGTTTGAAAAATACATTTTAAGAGCTTTAATTACATCTATTATAAAATCAGTCAGAGAAATTAGGACAATGATTTTAAAAAGAAAAGAATTTCTTTTTAACTTTCTGTTCCCTCATAGCAAAAGCATTCCCAAATAATTCGTCTGTGTATGTTTGAAGTAAGGAATGCAGCAGTTCACTCTGTCTGTCTCTGTGTCTGCTTTGCAGATAGGTTCATCTGTCCCATTTTCCAGATTCCACATATATGTGTTAATTCAAGATATTTGTTCTTCCCTTTCTGACTTACTTCACTCTGTATGACAATCTCTAGGTCCATCCCTGTCTCTGAAAATGGACCTAAATGAGAAATTAAAGAAACAAAACAACACAGGGGATATATGTATATCTGGGTTTCCTTGGTGGCTCAGATGGTAAAGAATCTGCCTGCAATGCAGGAGACCCAGGTTCTATCCCTGTGTCAGGCAGATCCCCTGGAGAAGGGAATGACAACCCACTCCAGTACGCTTCCAGAGAGAATTCCATGGACAGAGGAGCCTGGTGGGCTACAGTCCATGGGGTTGCAAAGAGTCGGACATAACTGAAGCGACTGACATTTCCACTTTCACATATGTATTCGTAAGACTGATTCACTTGGCTGCATACATAGTAGAAACTTACGCAACACTGTAAAGCAACTATGCTCCAATAAAAATTTTAAAGAAAGAACGCAACAGTTCATAGTCAGTCAGGAGAACAAAAGACATCTCTGGTTTCTGTAATAAAAGTTCTAAATGGCTTGGTCTTGCCCCAAATAGATTAAAATGGTCTAGTTTTCACTCACAATTTGAAATGCATTACTTGCTACCTGAAGGCATTATCATGTTTTCAGCAAAAGAAAACTAATATTTATGCTGGGCTTATTATTGGAGCTATGTGGTGGATGACAATAGTGGATTTTGAAGAGTATAAATGAGGGTAGGTGACCGATTTATGTCCCTTAGGTTCGGTGCTTAACACAATGCTGAGTACACAGTAGGTGCTCAAAAAATATTTGTTCAATAAGTGGATCAATGATAGAATTGGTTTCTAAAAGTTAAGAACTGTTATCATCCAAGAGCTGAGCTGCAGTGAAATGTGTATCTTGAGTGCACTTTAATATTTTCACTGACATCTAAGTTAGGGAGGAATCGCAGGGTGTAAAGAGTGTTAGCACTCAGGAGAGAAAGGAATGGTTTATTGTACTTCCAACAAAGGTCAGTCCTGGGGAGTATTAATTGTGAGTGAGACTAAAGAACATTTGGGCTGAATGTCAGGAGACGTTTTTGAAGAGTAAAGTGTGTTAGCTACATAACAGATCCAGAGGTGGCGACCCGAGGGAGCTGATGGAAGTTTCAAGGACTGGACAATTTATAAGGAGACTGGACCAAGTCCTGGAGAAGTGGAATTATGCACCTCAGAGGCATATCCTAGGAGGGCTTTCAGGATATTATCTTGTTTCTTTGTTGTATCTAACAGCACTGGAATCTTCTAAATGTGAAGAAGAAAAATATGCATATGTGTGGTTTGGTAGAGGGGCCTTTGCAATTTGTACTGTTTCACAGTGACACAATAATACTAAAAGGAGTTTGTATGTTTGGAAAACGATGCTATGATAAGGTAAGATTCTGGGAGAGCAAGTGAGAAATAAATGATTCATTCTGCAGTGCTTTGAAATAGTGTGTTTATCAACTATTCATATAATTAAATATAAATGTCTATACCAAAGGAATGAAGTCCAGCTCTAATTATAAAAAGTGAATTAGTGAATTCCTTTCAGGTCTACGACTCTTGGAAAATTAAATCTGAGGACAGTGGTGCCATAGTAGCTTAAATGTACTAAAAATCTCTAATGTTCCCTGGAGCTAAAATCCTCTAAAATCAACCTACATAATGAAGCCTTTGTTATAGCTCAAATTTGCTTACATTATATATAGAATGCTTTGTGCTGCATATTTTATATGTTAATTTAAAAGCTGAGTTCTCATCCAGGAAGTGAAATTACAGGTCTTTCCATGGAGTCCAATAAGGAATTTTGTTACAACACAAAAGTTTAACAAAAAGGTTTAATTCAACCCAGTACAAATCTGCTGTCTTCCACTTCCTAGTGCTACTATCTAAATTCACCTGTAATTTTAAGGTTGCTTTAAGAGAAACTATTCTCAAATTAGTATTTTTAAAATTTAATAAATAAGGCACAAAGCATGTGATTTATTTCATGTTATAGAATAACAGTATTTGTGAAAATAAATTTGAATGTCATCCATTATTTATAGATAGACAAATATAGAGATAGATATAGATAGGTGAGAGGAAGAGAAGGGGCAGGGAGTCAAAGGAAGAATGAGAGAGGGACAGAGTGAGAGAGAGAGTGAAAGAAAGAGAAAAATAACTAGAATCTTCTAATGTTTGTATCTTTAACAGTTGTCATTTTGAATATAATAGAATATTTTGCCAGTGATTCATGATTTGACTTGGTTTTTCCATTAACTGATGAATATATCACATGAAGAATCTTTTTGAAATATCAATTTTGCCGTGACTGTCTAGTCAAAACTGTGGTTTTTCCAGTAGTTATGTATGGATGTGGGAGTTGTAAAGAAAGCTGAGCACAGAAGAATTGATGCTTTTGAATTGTGGTGTTGGAGAAGACTCTTGAGAGTCCCTTGGAATATAAGGAGATCAAACCAGTCAGTCTTAAAGGAAATCAGTCCAGAATATTTATTGGAAAGACTGATGCTGAAGCTGAAACTCCAATACTTTGGCCACCTGATGCGAAGAACTGACTCATTAGAAAAGACCCTGATGCTGGGAAAGATTGAAGGCAGGAGGAGAAGGGGCAACAAAGGATGAGATGGTTGGATGGCATCACCAACTCAATGGACATGAGTTTGAGCAAGCTCTGGCAGTTGGTGATGGACAAGGAAGCCTGGCATGCTGCAGTCCATGGGGTCGCAAAGAGTCGGACATGACTGAGTGACTGAACTGAATCTGAATAAGTAAGTTTCTTATTCTTAAATTGATTATATAAACAAAGATTGTTTTAACAACTATAGCAACCACTTATGTTTTAAGTGGTCTAACTTGAAGTGTAGGTTATGTAAAAGTGTTAGTCGCTCAGACTTTTTGTGACCCCACGGACTGCAGCCCACCAGGCGCCTCTGTCCATGTAATTCTCCAGGCAAGAATACTTGCGTGTGTAGCCATTCCCTTCTCCAGATAGGTTACATGGAAGTCTCACGATTAATGAGCCTAACTTCTCTTCCAAATGTGCTGCTCCTCTTCTAGTCCTGTTGTAGTTAATGGTAAACCTACCTATCAGGTGTCCAACTAAAAGCTGAGAGCTAAAGCAGATGTGCTCTGAGGGGCGTGTGTCCCTGACCACGGGAGGGACTTGCCACATCCTTCATCAGATGTCAGAGAGAGGACCCTGATTTCCAGTACAGCCCCGTATGCAAGTATTCTGTATGTAGTAATTGGTTTGTATACAGACTGCTTTGAACAGATATGCAAATGGTGGTTATAAAATATCTAAAGCATGACAGTAGCCATTTTTTTCTTGAACAAGGATACCTTATGTTGGGCATTTGAAGAACTGTGATTATGAAAAGGCAATATAAATGATAGTAATTTTTACTAATTTCCACTCTCCTTGTCTTTAGTCTATCACATTCAGTGAGCAATAATATTTTCTAAGTTGGGTCATGCTGATCTATGATGGTTTCTTATTTCTTGACTGGCTTTGACCTTGTGAACTGAGCAATCTTCTTGAGGATGCAAGGAACAGTTGTTTTTCTGCTGAGATTCCCCACAGGCCTGGCTATGGCAGAGCCCTGGCTCCTGCAGTTTAATTGTGCTCATTCTTAATTTCATCAACAGTTCCATCAATGATTCTTTAAGTTATCAAACTAGGCACAGTCTTCTGTTTCCAAGATTGCTCAAACTGTCCCATTTCAAAGTGTGAGGTGGTTTGGATTCTTTTTTTGAGTCATGGCTTCACAGTTCAGATACTGTTTTTTTTTTTTTTTAAATACTCAGAGATTGCCAAGTTCCCCTTTGACATTATTTTGTATAGGTTAAGATGGAGATACTTAGGCATAAAGAAATCTGAAAAGATTGATTCCATTCTAACTCCTAAAATACTCCCATAATATACAAAATTAATCATCATCAGAATACTTCATATAGGTTTTCTTGCAATAAAACTGCAAAAAAGAAAGGGGTCTTATAGTAGAGTTCTCTTTTTAGCTTTCTCCACAGAATAAATCAAGAGCAGGCTTTTGGGATCTCCTATATCCAGCGAAATGAATGATCTTTTGTGAACAAGAGAGAAACATGCCTTTGACTTATATCAAATATTTGGACCTTAAAACAAACAAAGGCTATAAAGATGGCTCTTAGAAGTTTTCTCTTACCCCTAAGAGCTGAGATAGAAAAAAGTAAAAATGTAACGGAAATGTGAAATACAGAGTGGCTTTTTATTGCCTAACTGTTGGACTGGATAACATGTTTGTGAAGTTTATGTACCTGTCCAGAACATAACCATTTTCCACATCTGCAGAACATGCTCTGGGACCAGTCCGCTTGCCCCCCACTCCCACCCCTGCAGGCCTGCTCCCTGCTCTCCCATTGTGATTGGCTTCTGTGGCCTGTGTAAGTGGGGGACAGCCCTTTGGTCTTCCTTTCGAGTCGAGACAAGTCCTTAAGGGGAGATTCAAATGGGTTAAGCCAGTTCAGGGGCATCTGACAGTCACAAATGGTTTTCTTCCTGCTTCCATGCTCCTGGGAAGCCCTGGCTTCCAGTACTACCTGGTATCTCATTGTACAGAGCTCACAAAAAGATAGTCTGGTCTTGAGAATGGTGCTGATGGGATGGCCCTATGGCTGTGACTCTAGGCTTGTCTTTACTCAAAGGCCTCTGCTCCACCTCCCATCACCAGTTAGCACACAACAGTTCTATGAACTTATCTCTCCTGATTTCTTAACTGTAATTATAGTTTCTCATTTCCAGTGGAACATTACACTCTTTCTGGAGCTACTTCATGTATTTGACAGCTGACTTAGGTGATCATGTCCTGTTTGCCTTCTTTCTGTCTTTCTTTTAAAACTGGGACAGGTCTTTGTTTTTGCTGAAGTTTGCCATTTCTCCTTGTTACTGATGTGCAGCCTCCTTTGTGCTGATGGCCAAGAAAATTCTGGACTGCTGCCCTGTTTGCCTCTAGAGACTGATGCAAAGTCTTCAAAGTAAAGTCAGGTTTTTTTTTTTTTCTTCAAAATAGAGTTTACCAGAAACATGACATCTTCATGCTTATGAGGACCTTGTCTACTGCAAAACCTTCAAAGGCTGCCAGCCTGGACCAGACCTCTCTGAGGTTTGCAAACATACTTGAAACTATTTGGAAAAAAAAAAATGGTTTCAGCAAGGGCAACAATGAAGTTAAGCCTTGGTTTTATTTTTTTATTTTATCTTTCCATCCAGTACCAATAGAAAAATATTTAAAAGTATTTTCAGTTGGATGTTCTTTGGGCAGAGACTGAAGAGGACTTGCTGAAAAATCTCAGTAAAATTATGATCTTGAGACAATTTGCTTAACCCAATTCCCCCAAACCTATGTATTTTGTTGCTGTCATGGAAAAGGCTATCAGATTCTGGGTGATAGGCTTTAGCGAAATGAAACATTACAGCATCTTCTCTCTTACACACTTCAGAGAAGGTATACTGTTGTTGTTCCCCGACGTCTGCCTGCCCTGTAGCTGTCTTGTTTACCTAAGACCCGATCCACCTAATTACTGAGATGAAAGCAATCATATCATCCATTCCTCTCCTCCAGCCCATTTGAATATATTATCCATTTATTTGGTGTTTGGCTCAGGTTTAAATGAGTCATTTAATAACCCCTGTTCACAGCAAGTTAAGTTGCAACCAGCTGGCAGCCACAACTCACAGAGTTGTTAACCGTTCCAACCAGGATCAGACCCCAAGCTCCAGCCTTCCTGAAGGGCATTAGGCAGTCTTGCTCCAGCTATCATGGCAGGAGTTTCCAGCAAATCTGTGCCTCAGGTAATGAAATGGCCGTGAGAACCATAAGGGTTTCAGAAAATAGATGTCAGTGTCTGTTCTAATGACTGGAAAGGCTATTGATAAAGCTGTTTGAGGCCGATTATTATCTTAGACTGAGAAGCTCCATTTGATTCACGAGGTCTTCAGGGGTTGGACCAAAAGCACAGCCGTCAGAATGTGCAAAAAGGTCGTTTTGTGGGAAAGGTCAGTGACACTCTGGAGTGGAGACTATGTGACAGGGTGGTCGTGAAGGAGGACAGAGTGCTGCATCAGCTTGGCTCTCTTTACGTTTTGAAGAAGGGCTTTTATTTAGGGTTATTGCCTCTTCATTCATTTTTTTGTAAAGGGGAATTTATCACTTTCTAATATATAATTATTTATTAGGTTTATTGTTTATGACTGTCTACCACTACACCCTCTGCCTGGAATTCCCAACCCTGATCTCTACTATCATTAGTCTATTTGGCACATAAGAGGCAGTCCAAAAGAACGGTTAAGTGAATATATGGAGTATATTCTTTTTTTTTTTTTTACCCTTTCAGTTCAGTTCAGTTGCTCAGTCGTGTCTGACTCTTTGTGACCCCATGAATTGCAGCACGCCAGGCCTCCCTGTCCATCACCATCTCCCGGAGTTCACTCAGATTCACATCCATCGAGTCAGTGATGCCATCCAGCCATCTCATCCTCTGTCGTCCCCTTCTCCTCCTGCCCCCAATCCCTCCCAGCAGCAGAGTCTTTTCCAATGAGTCAACTCTTTGCATGAGGTGGCCAAAGTACTGGACTTTCAGCTTTAGCATCATTCCCTCTAAAGAAATCCCAGGGTTGATCTCCTTCAGAATGGACTGGTTGGATCTCCTTGCAGTCCAAGGGACTCTCAAGAGTCTTCTCCAACATCACAGTTCAAAAGCATCAATTCTTTGGTGCTCAGCCTTCTTCACAGTCCAACTCTCACATCCATACATGACTACTGGAAAAACCATAGCCTTGACTAGACAGACCTTTGTTGGCAAAGTAATGTCTCTGCTTTTGAATATGCTATCTAAGTTGGTCATAACTTTTCTTCCAAGGAGTAAGTGTCTTTTAATTTCATGGCTGCAAACACCATCTGCAGTGATTTTGGAGCCCCCCAAAATAAAGTCTGACACTGTTTCCACTGTTTCCCCATCTATTTCTCATGAAATGATGGGACCGGATGCCATGATCTTCGTTTTCTGAATATTGATCTTTAAGCCAACTTTTTCACTCTCCTCTTTCACTTTCATCAAGAGGCTTTTTAGTTCCTCTTCACTTTCTGCCATAAGGGTGGTGTCACAAATGATCAGTTGTAACACTCCCCTTCACTTTGTGTCCCTCAAGAGCAGAGAATATAGATTCAAAGAAAACAGCAACATTTTCTGGCATCTTTACTACACTTTTGAGAATATTAAAATAGTTTCAAACTAGAGTGTATTCATTTTTGAAAACTGAAAACTGTAGAATATAAAAAAGTGTATACGATAATAAAAGTCATCGATTCATTCTAACCCACTAAACGGCATCATTAACATTGTGGGAAGACATATACACTTCCCCATTGCTATGTGAATTTAGGAATAAGTGTGTACATACCAAATTAGTATTTACCAAAGCCCCTCCCTCATTTATTTCTGAGAATCTCCAAAAGGAGACTGTCTAAATGTTTCAGTCCAGTTCTTAAGCAAGCAATCTGCATCAGCAGTTCTTAGTCAAGTTACTTCTGCAGCATCCCCCGCCACCAACAAACCCCCTGAAACACTTGGTGATATATGGAGACAGTCTTGGTTGTCATTATTGGGGTGGGAGTGCTACCAGGATCTAATGTGTAGAGGCCAGGGATGCTGTTACATTTCTTACGGTGCATAAGAGAGTCCTGCTGCTCATCACCCCAACAAAGAATTATCCAACCCAAAATGGCAGTGGTGAGGTCCGAAACCCTAGTTGACATCCTTCCTTTTTCTGCTCTCCTTTCTTCTGGAGATGTTCCCAAGTCTGTGAAGCCTCAAAGTGAAGTCTCCTTCCGCTGCTTCTCTACTCTTGATGGTAAGAGCACTGCTCTTGCCAAGGGTACCGTATCGACATCCTTCCACTGGCTACCAGCCACAGCTGATAAGGCTACTCAAAGAGGTCTCCTCCATTGCTGTCTCTACCCAATGTAGGAATGGCTGCTTTTGCCAGGGATCATCTCCACTCCTCTCAGCATTTGCAGATAGCTCATGCCAGGCTGTCACCCAAGAAAAGACAGTGAGAAGTGTCTCCTCAATTCCTCAGTGCTCTTCTCATGGTCGCCCTGACACATAGGCAGCTGTGCTTGTACCAGAGACTCAAAGAGATTAACTTCTGACCATCATTCATTGCTCAGATATTTGGAAAGTTGGTCTTGAAAAATCTTTTTGGTTCTCATTTCTCTAAATTTGGTAGTTCAAATTGAGTTCAAGGGGCCAGCTGAGAAAGCATTATCTTCATCATTTTTCTTCCCCTGGCCTTGCTCAAACTTGAAAATTCAAGCCCCTCCCTGATCCTATTTGTAACTATGGTGTCAGAAGATGATGGAGAGCAGTCTGCAGAGTAGCATCTGGCCTTGTCTTTTCAAAAATGCCCTTTACATTTTACTTTTGGTGCCACTTCACATTACATTATTCTAATATTTTTTTCAGATGTATATAAAGTTGTTATTTTTTGTTCACTCAAAACCTCTTTGATATTTTCAGTGGCCTTTTACAATTTAATTTACTTAAATCCCTCATGTTCTTTACTAAATATCTTCCTGTGAATTTTGTGCTTAAGGTTGCTGTTGTGAATGATTTTTTAAAAAGTGATATATTTGAACATTTTTCTGTCTGTAATAGATATATAAATAGCTATATAACATGTTTCCAATGGCTTTTAAACATGTTTTATTAATGGAGATATTTTTTCAGTTTATTCTCTTGGATTTTCTGTTATATCATTGGAAAATGATAATTTTCTTTATCATTTCCAGGATAGTATTGGCTTTTTAAACATTGTGCATTTTTATTTTCTTTTAATTCAATTAATTGTTTTGAAGCAATCAGCTTTCTATTGAAATAGAGTTGATTTGCAATGTTTTATTAGTTTTAGATTTCAGTTCAGTTCAGTCACTCAGTCATGTCCAACTCTTTGTGACCCCATGAATTGCAGCACGCCAGGCCTCCCTGTCCATCACCAACTCCTGGAGTCTACCCAAGCCCATGTCCATCTAGGCAGTGATGCCATCCAGCCATCTCATCCTCGGTCATCCCCTTCTCCCCCTGCCCTCAATCTTTCCCAACATCAGGCTCTTTTCAAATGAGTCAGTTCTTTGCATCAGGTGGCCAAAATATTGGAGTTTCAGCTTCAACATCAGTCCTTCCAATGAACACCCAGGACTGATCTCCTTTAGGATGGACTGGTTGGATCTCCTTGCAGTCCAAGGGACTCTCAAGAATCTTCTCCAACACCACAGTTCAAAAGCATCAATTCTTCAGTGCTCAGCTTTCCTTATAGTCCAACTCTCACATCCATACATGACTAGCAAAAAAACCATAGCCTTGACTAGATGGACCTTTGTTGGCAAAGTAATGTCTCTGCTTTTCCATATGCTGTTCAGGTTGGTCGTAACTTTCCTTTCAAGAAGCAAGCGTCTTTTAATTTCATGGCTGCAATCACCATCCGCAGTGATTTTGGAGCCCAGAAAAATAAAAAGTCAGCCACTGTTTCCCTATCTACTTGCCATAGTTTCAGGTTTATAGCAAAGTAATTCATATTCATATATACATATATATAAAAACACACATTCTTTTTCAGATTCTTTTCCATCATAAGTTATTATAAGATCCTGAATTTATTTCCCTGTGCCATACATTTGGTCCTTGTATTTTTATCTGTTTTACTTGTAGTCGTATGTATCTGTTAATCCAAAACTCTTAATTAATACATGCCTCTCCATCATCTGCTTTTCCATTTGATAATCATAGTTTGCTTTCTTTGCCTGTTTTTTTTTTTTCTGTTTTGTAGACAGGTTCATTTGTATCATTTTTTTTTAGATTCCATAAGTGATATATGATATTTATCTTTTTCTGTCTTACTTTACATAGTATGATAATCTCTAGGCCAATCCATGTTGCTGCAAATGGCATTATTAAGTAACTTTTGTACAGAAATAAAAGAAAGAAGTATCTTATTTAAGCAGTTGTTTCTGCACAGGCAGTTGGCTTGGTCCATGGAGAGATCCTCGATGGAGAGAAGAACAAATTTCTTTAGGGCAAATGCAACTTCACCCTAGAAGGGTGAAGCTGTTAGAGGACACAGTGTGTCAAACAGAGTGGTGGCTTCATTTCAACCCCTCCTCACTTTTGGCTTGGAGCCCTAGACAAGGGATGGCATGCTCACGTGTGGGAGGAGGTTCCACCCAGATCCCTTCATTGGAACTTTACTTTTTTCCTTCCTATTTCATGTTTTATTGCTTTGCATGTGTGGGTGTTTATAAAACATATTTATGTATATATATATATATATATAGAGAGAGAGAGAGAGGACAATGTTAGCTTTCAAAATCAGTGGGAAAATAAAGACCACCAAATAAATGAGTAAACACTCTTGAAATAATTGTCTTTCAAACATAAAATAGGGATTGAAAAACAACAATAAACCAATAAAAGAATAATATAAACCAATTAAAAAACAATAATAAACCAAGGCTTAATAGCCTAAATATATAAAGCTTTCCTACAGAGTAATTAAATTAAAAATGAGGACAAGAACTTTTTATAAATAGTCTCTTAATCATTATAACAGATGAGAAACTGAGGCTCAGAGAGTAAGTAACCTGTTCAAGTTCACACAGCTCAAAAGTAATGAAGTTTAAATTTCAATTCAGGAAATCTTTCTGTAGCAGTACTCTGTCTGCACACAGAAACTAACCAGTATTGGTGAATTTGGAATAAAAACACATTTCTTACACAACGTATGTGGGGATTTAAATCAACACAACTTTTTGAAAGATTTGGTAATCGTTAGAAACACTTAACACTTCCTGGATGGCTCAGCAGTAAGGAATCCACCTGCCAACTCAGGAGAGAGGGGTTTGATCTCTGGGTCAGGAAGATCCTCTGGAGAAGGAACTGATAACCCACTGCAAATTCTTTCCTGGGAAATGTTCCATGAACAGAGGAGCCTGGTGGGCTACAGTACATGGACTTGTAAAAGAGTTGGACATGACTAGCCACTGAACAACAGCAATAGAAACACTTAAAACCTATAGTGGGTTTACCCTTCATGTCACCAGTTCTTGTTCTTACTAAAACATAAGGACATTGCTACACGAGGCACTGTTTGTAAACTATTTGGTGTGTAATTTGATAATATTCAGTCTCTATTTGTAAATAGGCATACATAAAGTCTTACTTACAAAAGTAAAACATATAGACATATGTATGTGTATCTACACAGCTAGTTATTTATTTCATGAGTTTCAGAAAGATATTCACAATCCACTGTTAGTGCTCTTCTCTGGGGAGGTGACCAGCGGGAGATGCAAGTGTGATTAGGGATGGGAACTTTCACTTCTTACACATAGATTTCTGTGTTGCTTAATTTTTGTAGCATGACCATGGTTATTCAAAAATAATTAGAAGAAACTAGTTTTTTAAAGAAGACTTTTTTAAAAAATTGAAGAAAGAATTTTGCACAGTATCCACGTATTTTCCTCACTGAGATGACATACTTTTATTTGGTTGATTTGAAACAAATTATTAATAAATTTACTAATATTAAATGATCCTCACATTCATAAGATAAAAAATTTTCAGAGTTTGATGTTCCATCAGTATATGCTTAAATTTTATGGCTAGTATTTATTTAGAATATTCACATCTATTTTTACATATAAGATGAGTCTATAATGATCATTTTTGTGATTTTTTTTTGCTAGGTTGTTACAGCATTATGCTGGCTTTATAAAATAAACCTGGTAGTTTTCCATTTCTTTTTTTCTTACCTTCTGCCAAAATTGTGATGATGAAATTATGTGTGTGTACTCAGTCATGTATGACTCTTTGTGATTCCTTGGACTGCCTGCCAGATTCCTCTGTCCATGAAAATTTTTAGGTAAGAATACTGGAGTGGGTTGCCATTTCCCCTCTGGGATATCTTCCCCGCATAGGGATTGAACCTGTGTCTTCTTGCATTGATAAGCGATTCTTTACCATTGTGCCATGAAAACATTAAGGGAACTTATCAGTACAATTAATTTTTATAATTAGTCTTTTTTTTTCTTCTTATTTTTTAATTGAATAATAATTGCTTTATGGAATTTTATTGTTTTCTGTCAAACCTCAACATGAATCAGCCATAGGTGTACACATATCTCCTCCCTTTTGAACCTCCTTCCCATCTCCCTCCCCATTCCACCCCTCTGGGTTGATACAGAGCCCCTGTTTGATTTTCCCGAGCCATAAAGCAAATTCCTGTTGGCTATCTATTTTACATATGGTAATGTAAGTTTCCATGTTACTCTTTGCATATATCTTACCCTCTCCTCCCCTCTCCTCATGTCCATAAGTCTATTATCTATGTCTGTTTCTCCATTGCTACCCTGTAAATAAATTCTTCAGTACCATTTTTCTAGATTCCGTATATGTGCATTAGAATACAGTATTTATCTTTATCTTTCTGACTCACATCACTCTGTATAGTAGGTTATAGGTTCATTAACCTCATTAGAACTGACTCAAACGTGTTCCTTTTTATGGCTGAGTAATATTCCATTGTGTATATGTAACACAACTTCTTTATCCATTCATCTGTTGATGAACATCTAGGTTGCTTCAATTTTGGTTTCCTCAGGGTATATGTGTAGGAGTGGGATTGCTGGGTCTGGTTTTATTCCTAGTTTTTTAAGGAATCTCCGTACTGTCTTCCACAGTGGCTATATCAATTTACATTCCCACCAACAGTGCAAGAGCATTCCCTTTTCTCCACACCCTCTCCAGCATTTATTGTTTGTAGACTTTTTGATGATGGCCATTCTGATCAGTGTGAGGTGATATCTCATTGTGGTTTTGATTTGCATTTCTCTACTAACGAGTGATACTGAGCATTTTTCATGTGTTTGTTAGCCATCTGTATGTCTTCTTTGGAGAAATGTCTGTTTAGGTCTTTTTCCCACTCTTTGATTGGGTTGTTTGTTTTTCTGGCATTGAGTTGTATGAGCTGCTTGTATATTTTGGAAATTAATCCGTTGTCAGTTGTTTCATTTGCTATTACTTTCTCCCATTCTGAGGGTTGTCTTTTCACCTTGCTTATAGTTTCCTTTGCTGTGCAAAATCCTTTAAGTTTAATCAGGTCCCACTTGTTTCCTTTTGTTTTTATCTCTATTACTCAAGGAGGTGTGTCATAGAGGATCTTGCTTTATGTCATTGAGTGTTCTGATTTTGTTTTCCTCTAAGAGTTTTATAGTTTCTAGACTTACATTTAGATCTTTAATCCATTTTGAGTTTATCTTTGTGTATGGTGTTAGGAAGTGTTCTAATGTCATTCTTTTACATGTAGCTGTCCAGTTTTTCCAGCACCATTTATTGAAGAGGCTGTCTTTGCCCCATTGAATATTCTTGCCTCCTTTCTGAAAAATAAGGTACCCATAGGTGCATGGGTTTATTTCTGGGCTTTGTATCTTGTTCCATTGGTTTATATTTCTGCTTTTGTGCCAGTACCATACTGTCTTGATGACTGTAGCTTTGTAGTATAATCTAAAGTCAGGAAGCTTGATTCCTCCAGCTTCATTCTTCTTTCTCAAGACAGCTTCAGCTATTCAGGGTCTTTTGTGTTTCCATATGAATTGTGAAATTTTTTGTTCTAGTTCTATGAAAATGTCATTGGTAATTTGATAGGGATCACATTGAATCTCTAAATTGTGTTTAATAGTATAGTCATTTTCACAATATTGATTCTTCCTACCCAAGATGATGGAATATTTCTCCATCTGTTTACATCATCTTTGATTTCTTTCATCAGTGTCTTGTAATTTTCTGTATATAGTTCTTTTGTCTCCTTAGGTAAGTTTATTCCTAGATATTTAATTCTTTTTGTTGCAGTGGTGAATGGGATTGATCCTTTAATTTCTCTGATTTTTCACTGTTAGTATGTAGAAATGCAAACAATTTCTGTGTATTGATTTTGTATCCTGCAACTTTGTTAAATTCACTGATTAGCTCTAGTAATTTTCTGATACTATCTTTAGGATTTTCTATGTACAGTATAATGTCATCTGCAAACAGTGAGAGCTTTACTTCTTTTCTGATCTGGATTCTTTTCACTTCTTATTCTTCTCTGATTGTTGTTGCTAGGACTTCCAGAACTATGTTGAATAATAGTGGTGAAAGTGGACACCCTTGCCTTGTTCTTGATCTTAGGGAGAATCCTTTCAGTTTTTCACCATTGAGAATAATGTTTGCCATAGGCTTATCATATATGGGCTTTACTCTGTTGAGGTATATATCTTCTATGCCCATTCTTTGAAGAGTTTTAATCATAAATGGGTGCTGAATTTTGTCAAATACTTTTTCTGCATCTATTGAGATGGTTATATGGTTTTTATCTTTCAATTTGTTAGTATGGTGTATCACATTGATTGATTCATGTATACTGAAGAATCCTTGCATTCCTGGAATAAACCCAACTTGATCATGGTGTATGAGCTTTTTGATGTGTTGCTGAATTCTGTTTGCTAAAATTTTGTTGAGGATTTTTACATCCATGTTCATCAGTGATATTGGCCTGTAGTTTTCTTTTTTTGTGTTGTCTTTGTCTGGTTTTAGTATCAGGGTGATGGTAGCCTTGTAGGAAGTGTTCCTTCCTCTGCAATTTTTTGAAAGAGTTTTAGAAGGATAGGCATTGTTTTTTTCTATAAATGCTTGTTAGAATTCTCCTGTGAAGTCATCTGGTCCTGGGCTTTTGTTTTTTTGGGGAGTCTTTTGATCACAGCTTCAATTTCAGTGCTTGTAATTAGATTGTTCAAAATTTCTATTTCTTCCTGGTTCAGTCTTGGAAGATTGAACTTATATAAGTATCTTTCCATTTCTTTTAGGTTATCCATTTTAAAGCCGTATAGTTTTTCGTAATAGTCTCTTATAATCCTTTGTATTTCTGCACTGTCTGTTGTAACCTCTCCTTTTCATTTCTAATTTTGTACTTCTCTCTTTTTGTCTTGATGAGTCTGGCTAAAGGTTTGTCAATTTTGTTTATCTTCTCAAATAACCAGCTTTTAGTTTTATTAATCCTTACTATTGTTTCTTTCATTTATTTCTGCTAGGATCTTTTTGATTTCTTTCCTTCTATTGATTTTTGTTTTTGTTTTTGTTTTTTTTGGTTATTGTTCTTTTTTCCAGTTGTTTTAGGTGTAAAGTCAGGCTGTCTATTCAATGTTTTTCTTGTTTCTAGAGGTAGGATTATATTGCTATAAACTTCCCCATTAGTACTGCTTTTGCTGCATCCCATAGGTTTTGAGTTGTCATGTTTTCATTGTCATTTGTTTCTAGAAATTTTTTGATTTCCCTTTTGATTTCTTCAGTAACCTGTTTGTTATTTAAAAACTTGTTGTTTAATCTCCATGTGTTTGTGTGGCTTACAGTTTTTATCTTGTAATTGATATATAGTCTCATACCATTGCGGTCAGAGAAGATGTCTGATACAAGTTTGATTTTCTGAAATTTACTGAGGTTTGATTTGTGACCCAAGATGTGGTCTATCCTGAAGTATGTTCCATGTGCACTTAAGAATAAAGTGTATTCTTCTGCATTTGGATGGAATGCCCCAAAGATATCAATGAGATCTCATCTAATGTATCATTTAAGACTTGTGTTTCCTTATTAATTTTCTGTTTTGATGATCTGTCCATTGGTGTGAGTGGGGTGTTAAAGTCTCCTACTATTATTGTGTTACAGTCAATTTCTCCTTTTATGTCTGTTAGTGTTTGTGTTATGTATTGAGGTGTTCCTATGTTGGGTGCATAGATATTTACATTTGTTATGTCTTCCTCTTGGATTGATCCCTGATCATTACGTAGTGTCCTTCTTTATCTCTTGTAATCTTCTTTATTTTAAGGTTTATTTTGTCTGATATGAGGATTGCTACTCCAGCTTTCTTTTGCTTCCCACTTGCATGGAAAGTATTTTTCTATCCTCTCACTTTCAGTCTTTATGTGTCTTGAGGTCTGAAGTGGGTTTCTTGTAGACAGCAGATATATGGGTCTTGTTTTTGTATCCATTCAGCCAGTCCATGTCTTTTGGTTGAAGCATTTAATCCATTTACATTTAAAGCAATTATTGATATATATATATATTTCTATTTCTATTTCCCTTTTCTTAATTGTTTGAGGTTGATTTTGTAAATCTTTTTTCTTCTCTTGTTTTTCTTGACTACATAAGTCCCTTTAACATTTGTTGTAAAGCTGGTTTGATGGTACTGAATTCTCTTAACTTTTGCTTGTCTGAAAAGCTTTTTATCTCTGCATCCATTTTGAATGGAGATTCTTGCCGGGTACAGTAATCTTGGTTGTAGATTTTCCCCTCTCAGTACTTTAAATATATCCTGCTATTCCCTTCTGGCCTGCAGAGTTTCTGCTGAAAGATCAGCCGTTAAGCATATGGGGTTTCCCTTGTATAACTTATAGCTTCTCCCTTGCTGCTTTTAATATTCTTTCTTTGTATTTAGTCTTTGTTAGTTTGATTAATATGTGTCTTGGCATGTTTATCCTTGGGTTTATCTTGTATGGGACTCTTTGTGCCTTTTGGACTTGACTATTTCCTTTTCTAAGTTGGGGAAATTTTCAACTATAATCTCTTCAAGAATTTTTTCAAATCCTTCATTTTTCTCTTCTTCTTCTGGGACCCCTATAATTTGAATGTTGGTGAATTTGATATTGCCCCAGAGGTGTCTAAGACTATCCTCAGTTCTTTTCATTCTTTTTACTTTATTCTGCTTTTCAGAAGTTATTTCCACCATTTTATCTTCCAGCTCACTGATTCATTATTCTGCTTCAGATATTCTACTATTGATTCCTTCTAGAGTATTTTTAATTTCAGTAATTGTGTTGTTTGTCTCTGTATAGTTATTCTTTAATTCTTCTAGGTCATTGTTAATTGATTCTTGCATTTTCTCCATTCCGTTTTTGAGGTTTTTGATCATCTTTACTATCATTATTCTAAATTCGTTCTCAGATTGTCTGCCTATTTCCCCTTCATTTATTTGGACTTCTGTGTTTCTAGTTTGTTACTTCATTTGTGTAGTATTTCTCTGCCTTTCCATTATTAACTTTTTAACTTATTGTATTTGAAGTCTCCTTTTCCCTGGGTTCAAGGTTGAATTCTTTTTCATTTTGGTTTCTGCCCTCCTAAGATTGGTCCAGTGGTTTGTGCCAGCTTCATATAGGGTGAGATTTGTGCTGAGTTTTTGTTTGTTTGTTTGTCTTTCCTCTGATGGGCAAGGCTGAGTGAGGTGGTAATCCTGTCTGCTGATGACTGGGTTTGTATTTTTGTTTTGTTAGTTGTTTAGATGAGGTGTCCTGCACAGGGTGTTACTGGTGGTTGGGTGATACTTGGTCCTGATTCAAGTGGTTTCCTTTATGTGAGTTCTTGCTATTTGATGCTCCCTATGGTTAGCTCTCTGGTAGTCTAGGATCTTGGAGTCAGAGCTCCCACTCCAAAGGCTCAGGGCTTGATCTCTGATAAGGATCGAAGATTCCACAAGTAGTTTGTTATGGCACTAAGTGAGATTAAAACAAATATCCAAAAATGACAAACCAAAGATGAACCCCAGACAAATGGCAGTTACAAAATCAGACAAATAATAATTAAAATAATGAAATATACACATATACATATACAGCCATGAGCAAAGTCAGAACAGTCCAACAAAAATGAAGTACAATAAGTTGACCCAGGGAATAAAGGAAATAAAAATTTATTTTTACCAGTTAAGAACAAAACTAACTAAAGCACAAATTGGAAAACAAAACTAAAGCAAGGTGCCAAGTGGGGAATAAAGCAATGAAAACAAAACTAACAAGTATGTTGAGAAGAAAGGAAAGAAAGCAAAGAAAGAAAGAATAGGTATGCAAATTTAAATAGAGGTAGATGGAGAAGACTTATATACATGAAATATTAACTGCAAGGGGAAAAGAACAGTAGGAAAGGCAAATAAATAAATAAATGTAGACAAAAATATAATGGGTTTAAAAAATTAAAAGTTAAAATTATAAAAAAAGAGAAAAAAAAGGAAGAAGAAAGAAAAAAGGAGGAAAGGTGTGTGGGGGGGGGTGGGGTGGAGAAAACTCCACAGAACTTCAAAAGCCCAATGTAGAGGCAGAGGTTTATAACAACAATAAAAAGTGTAACTGAATATACACATATACATGTATACCCATAAGCAAAATCAAAACAGTCCAACAAAAATAAAGTACAATAGATTGACCTGGTGAACAAAGGAAACCAAAAGTTATATCTACCAGAACAAAACTAACTACAGCAGAAACTGAAAAACAAAACTAAAGCAAGGTGCCAAGTGGGGAATAAAGCAGGGAAAACAAAGCTAATAAATATGTTGAGAGGAAAGGAAAGAAAGCAAAGAAAGAAAGAATAGATATGCAAAGTTAAATAGAGGTAGATGAAGATTTAGATACATTAAAGATTAACTGCAAGGGGAAAAGAACAGTAGGAAAGGAAACAAAGGAATAAATGTAGAAAAAATATAATAGGTTTAAAAAATTAAAATTAAAGAGAGAGAAAGAAAGAAAAAAAAAAAAGGAAAACTTCCTAGACCTGCACAAGCCCAACGTAGAGGCAGGGGTTTATATAAACAATAAAAAAGTGAGTGAGGGAAAAAATTTAAAAAAGCTCAAAAGCTTAATTAGATTTCATAGTGCCAATAAAATTGACAACTATAAGAGGGGAAAAAAAAAAGAAAACAAATGCAAAAGAATCTACAGAGCAAGTCAAAGCATAAGTATAATAAATGTTTTTCTTGAATCACTGCTGTCAGAGTCTTTCCTCTCTCTGGGAGTCACAGTCCACCTCACCTGCCTAGGATGCTCTCCAACACAGTGCTGATCTCTGGACCTGTTGTGGGGCAGCTCAGATTCTAATCTGGTCCTGCTCCTCTATGTTCTTGCTTCCAATGTCCACAGCTATCAGAACTAGTGTGTTTTCTTTTGTAGGAGCTCTCAATGACCTTTTATATATTCCATAGACACAGAGTCTGCCTAGTTGATTGTGTGGATTTAATCTGCAGCTTATACAGCTGGTGGGAAGGTTTTGGGTATTCTTCCTTAGCCACACTGCCCCTGGATTTCAATCGTGATTTTATTTCCACCTCTTCATATGGGTCGTCCACTGGGGTTTGCTCCTGAGGTTGCCCTGGAAGACTTGGGTTTGCTCCTGTGAATACTGGGTGTGGAGGTGGTGCAGCTGCTTGGGTTGCAGGGCTTCTGGCAGCACCAGGTACTCAGGGGAGTTGGCAGCTAGGGCAGCAGGAAATATAGTGCTCTAGGAGGGTATGGCAGAATACACAGAAGAACTGGACAAAAAAGAACTTCAAGACCAAGATAATCATGATGGTGTGATCACTCACCTAGAGCCAGACATGCTGGAATGTGAAGTCAAGTGGGCCTTAGAAAACATCACTATGAACAAAGCTAGTGGAGGTGATGGAATCCCAGTTGAGCTATTTCAAATCCTGAAAGATGATGCTGTGAAAGTGCTGTACTCAATATGCCAACAAATTTGGAAAACTCAGCAGTGGCCTCAGGACTGGAAAAGGTCAGGTTTCATTCCAATCCAAAAGAAAGGCAATGCCAAAGAATGCTAAAACTACTGCACAATTGGACTCATCTCACACGCTAGTAACGTAATGCTCAAAATTCTCCAAGCCAGGCTTCAGCAATACGTGAATCGTGAACTTCCAGATGTTCAAGCTGGTTTTAGAAAAGGCAGAGGAACCAGAGATCAAATTGCCACATCTGCTGGATCATGGAAAAAGCAAGAGAGTTCCAGAAAAACATCTATTTCTGTTTTATTGACTATGCTAAAACCTTTGACTGTGTGGATCACAATAAACTGTGGAAAATTCTGAAAGAGTTGGCAAAACCAGACCACCTGACCTGCCTCTTGAGGAACCTATATGCAGGTCAGGAAGCAACAGTCTGAACTAGACATGGAACAACAGACTGGTTCCAAATAGGAAAAGGAAAAGCTGTATATTGTCACCCTGCTTATTTAACTTATATGCAGAGTACATCATGAGAAACACTGGGCTGGAGGAAGCACAAGCTGGAATCAAGAATGCTGGGAGAAATATCAATAACCTCAGATACACAGATGACATCACCCTTATGGCAGAAAGTGAAGAGGATCTAAGAAGCCTCTTGATGAAAGTGAAAGTGGAGAGTGAAAAAGTTGGCTTAAAGCTCAACATTCAGAAAATGAAGATCACGGCATCTGGCTCCATCACTTCATGGCAAATAGATGGGAAAACAGGGGAAACAGTGTCAGACTTTATTTTTTGGGGCTCCAAAATCACTGCTGATGGTGACTGCAGCCATGAAATTAAAGACGCTTACTCCTTAGAAGAAAAGTTATGACCAACCTAGATAGCATATTCAAAGCAGAAACATTAGTTTGCCGACAAAGGTCTGTCTATTCAGGGCTATGGTTTTTCCAGTGGTCATATATGGATGCGAGAGTTGGACTGTGAAGAAGGCTGAGCGCCGAAGAATTGATGCTTTTGAACTGTGGTGTTGGAGAAGACTCTTGAGAGTTCCTTGGACTGCAAGGAGATCCAACCAGTCCATTCTGAAGGAGATCAACCCTGGGATTTCTTTGGAAGGAATGATGCTAAAGCTGAAACTCCAGTACTTTGGCCACCTCATGTGAAGAGTTGACTCATTGGAAGACTCTGCTGCTGGGAGGGATTGGGGGCAGGAGGAGAAGGGGACGACAGAGGATGAGATGGCTGGATGGCATCACGGACTCAGTGGATGTGAGTTTGAGTGAACTCCAGGAGTTGGTGATGGACAGGGAGGCCTGGCGTGCTGCGATTCATGGGGTCGCAAAGAGTCGGACACCACTGAGCAACTGAACTGAACTGAACTGAACTGAGAAGGGTATGGCAACCAGTATTGCCCAATACATTCCAGTATTCTTACCTGGAGACTCTCCTTCCATGACAGATAAGCCTGTCAGTACACAGTCTACAAGGTCACAAAGAGTTGGCCACTACTAAAGCATCCCTGTGCACACAGATTCAGGACATTTTTGTCTGTGGCAGCTCTGCCCCAGGGAGAACTGAGCATGAAGGTGGTGTAGCTCTCGGCTTGTGGGGACCCTGTTGATGCCAAGTGTGCAGGGACATGGACTGCCTCCACCACAGGAGTTATGGCCCTATCAGAGTCTTTTTTTGAGCCTCTTGTAGCTGGCGATCAGAAGGCCTCTTTGGCCAGTCTTTCTCCATAGCTCTGCCTGTTCAGGCACTTAGTGGTCTCCCTTGCCTGGGGTCCTTCTCTGTTGTTTGGTGCATCAGGCACATAGAAGCCCATCCCCTGCCCCCCTGGCTGGGGTCCTACTCTGTAGATCAGCGGGTCAGGCACTTAAAGCGGCACCCTGGGTGGGATTCTACTGTGTAGTTCAGTGCGTCAGGCTTTTGATGGGCCAGTCTCTCTACTGTTCAGCTGCCAGTGCTGGCATGTCGGGGGAGAGAGGCTGTGGTGATGGCTCTACCTACTCCGAACGACCCAGCAGTGTCGCTTTGCTTCCACGGCTGCCCGCTTTCCTCCACAGGCATTTCCCACCACAGTCTCCTCCCTCACATCCCCTTCATCTGTCCCTCCACAGTCACAGCAGCCGTCGCCCTGGGCTGCTCCACAATCCCCAAACTCCAGCTCCCAGCCCCTGCACCTTCCAGGGGATTTACGTCCCTGTCCTGGGTGTGTACGGCTGCGGCAAGGACTGTCTGATTCTCATTCCATTTAGGCTACCACAGATCAGCTGTTTCACTCTCAGCCTTAAATGTTTCTCCTCTGACTGAGACAATTTCCCTGATGTGGCGATCGGACCCCTGCTTCAGTTCCCAGGGTTCAATCCCTGGGTGGAGAAGATCCTGTAGAGTAGGAAATGGCAACCCACTCCAGTATTCTTGCCTGGAAATTTCCATGGACAGAATAGCATGGCAGGCTACAATCCTTGGGGTTTCAAAGAGTCATACATTACTGAGCATGCACAAGTAAATATAGGGGGTCATGGCTTATCAGAGCAGAGAAGAATGAGGAGAAATTTGCAGGAACCAATGCTGAGGTAGGAAAACTTGAAGTGGAATTGATAAATTGCTGAGGGCTTAGTGCATAAAACTCCAAAAGATAAAAACCCCAGGAGTCCTAGTTGTAGGGGAGCCCCTTTCTCACAACATTGTGAGATTTAGCTCCAGAGAAAAGTACACTCAGGTCTCTGGCAGGGGGAGGGGAAAAGGAGTCATTTTGAAATATGCGAGAGTATCCTCCTGTTTTGTTTTTTCTTTTGCCTAGCCATGGATCTTAGTTCCCTGACTAGGGATCAGCAGTGGAAGTGCTAAGTCCTACACACTGGACTGTGAGAGAATTCTCCCAGGCCATTCTTAAAAAGACCTGCCCTTATTGTGAACTAGTTAACCAGAGCCTAACCCACTGGTGTATTTCTAGATCCTAGCTGATCTAGAGAAGGGAAATACCCAATTTTAGCCCACTCTAGCCATTCTGAGCCACAGAAGGGAAGAGGAAAAACCTAGAAACACTTGTGAAGTTCACAGTCCACAGACACAGTCTCACTGAAAGACTGACGACTAATCATAGAATTAAAGAATGCTTCTCCCAGACCTCACTACCACGTTACTCCATCACTTCACAGCAAATAGATGGGGAAACAGTGGAAAAAGTGGCTGACTTTATTTTTCTGGGCTCCAAAATCACTGCGGATGGTGATTGCAGCCATGAAATTAAAAGATGCTTGCTTCTTGGAAGGAAAGTTATGACCAACCTGAACAGCATATTAAAAAGCAAAGACATTACTTTGCCAACAAAGGTCCATCTAGTCAAGGCTATGGTTTTTCCAGTAATCATGTATGGATGGGAGAGTTGGGCAATAAAGAAAGCTGAGTGCAGAATAATTGATGCTTTTGAACTGTGGTGTTGGAGAAGACTCTTGAGAGTCCCTTGGACTGCAAGGAGATCCAACCAGTCCATCCTAAAGGAGATCAGTCCTAGGTGTTCATTGGAAGGACTGATGTTGAAGCTGAAACTCCAATATTTTGGCCACCTGATATGGAGAACTGACTGATTTGAAAATACCCTGATGCTGGGAAAGATTGAGGGCAGGAGGAGAAGGGGATGACAGAGGATGAGATGGTTGGATGGCATCACTGCCTCAATGGACATGTGTTTGGGTGGACTCCAGGAGTTGGTGATGGACAGGGAGGCCTGGCATACTGTGGTTCCTGGGTTGCAAAGAGTCAGTCACGACTGAATGACTGAACTGAACCAAACTGAAAGGCCTTTTTAAGTTGTTTTTTTTTACCCAGTGCATTATGTCCAGCTATCAAGAAAAAAAAAAAAATACACATCGAAATGTAAAAAAACAAACAAAAACCCAAAAAACCCATGCATTAGGAGAGACAGAGCATCAGAACCAGACATGGCAGGGATGTTGGAGCTATCAGACTGGGAATTTAAAACAATTGTGATGAATATGCTAAAGGTCTCTAAGAGATAATTTGTTCAAAATAGTAATAGCAACAACATATTTGACTATGCATGTTTATGTATACTTCTGATATTTTTATCTAAATGAAATAATGACAGGAAAGATACAAGGGACGGGAGACAGGAATTAAAATTATTTTGTTACTGTAAGATACTCAGACTCCATGTGAAGACTGAACCACTGAACACTTTCACTTTCACATGTGAAGTGGTATAGTGTTATGTGAGGTAGATCTGGATTAGTTGTAAATGTATATTGCAAACTCTAGGACTATTACACACACACACACACAAAAAAAACAATCAAGAAAGTATGACTGATATGCTAAAAAAAGTGTTTGTCAGTTGTGTACAACTCTTTGTAACCCCATAGACTGTAACCCTGCCTGGTTCTCCTGTCCATGGAATTCTCCAGGCAAGAATACAGGAGTGGGGTGCCATTTCCTACTCTAAGGAATCTTCCTGACCCAGATACTGAAACCAGTTCTTCCGCACTGTGTGCAGATTCTTTATCATCTGCAATTTGATAATCTAGATGAAATGAACCAATTATTTGAAAGACACAACCTGCCACGACTCACACAAGAATAAATGGTGAATCTGAATAGGTCTGTATCTTATTAAAGATACTGAATTGATAATCAATAACATTCCAAAACAGAAAGCAACAGGCCCCAATGGGTTAATTGATGGATTCTACCAGCCGTTTTGACTTCCCTGGTGGCTCAGACAGTAAAGAGTCTGCCTACAGTGCGGGAGACCCAGGTTCGATCCCTGGGTTGGGAAGATCCTCTGGAGAAGGAAATGGCACCCCACTCCAGTACTCTTGCCTGGAAAATCCCATGGATGGAGGAGCATGGTAGGCTACAGTCCATGGGGTCGCAAAGAATCGGACATGACTGAGCGACTTCACTTCACTTCACCAGCCATTTAAGAAGTAAATTATACCAATTCTCTACATTACCTTTCAGAGGAGAGAAGCAGAGGAAATACATCTTGACTCATTCTATCAGACTGCATTACTCTAATACCAAAACCAGAAAAGAACATTATAAGAAAAATAAAATTACAGACTATATACGTTTGTATCTTTTATAAACATAGATGCAAAAGTTCATAATCGCCAAAATTTGGAGGCAACCAAACTGTCTTTCAGTAGGTTAATTTCTAAATAAGCTGTGGTACATGAAGATCATAGACTATTATTCAACACTAAAGAGAAATGACTTGTCAGACCATGAAAAATTTTAATTCATATTACCAAGTTCATATTATTAATTAATTCATATTATTAAGTGAAAGAAGCTAATCTGAAAAGTCTACGTCCTGTATTATTCCAACTATGTGATATTCTAGAAAAGACAAAACTATGAATACAATAAAGAGATTAGTGGTTTCCAAGCATGATAAAGTAGGGAGATGAATAGTCACAGCAGAGAGGATTTTTCAGGCACTAAAAATCCTCTGTATGATATAGCAATCATGGTTATAATTTTGTCCAAATCCATAGAATGTAAAATACCAAGACTGTACCCTAAGGTAAACTATGGACCTTGGGTAATTGTGATATATCAATGTAGATTCATCCTTGGTGAAAAGTGGTGAGTGATATTGATGATGTGGGAGGTTATACATGTGTGGGGACAGGATGTGTAAGGGAAACTCCATAAACAACAATGTAAAGAATATTAGAAGACAAGGAATAGATTAGGAAAAGTATTTGGTGGGAGGTTATACATGTGTGGGGACAGGATGTGTAAGGGAAACTCCATAAACAACAATGTAAAGAATATTAGAAGACAAGGCATAGATTAGGAAAAGTATTTGCAAAATACACATCTGATAAAGGACTATCATGCAAAATATACAGAGAATCCTTAAAATTCAACTATAAGTTTGTAAACCTAAAACCACTCTAAAAATAGTCTTAAAATTTTATTTTTGTCTCAAGACATTCTTCTACTTCCTAAACTGCTGGTTACATTTGTTTTCTTAGAAATTTAAATTTAATCCAATTTTTAAACTTTTGTATATGGTATTCTCTTTCTCTTATGATTTATAGTTCTCTATATATACTATAACCCTATAGCAATTTAATTTTCATTTGTGTTTTTATATTAATTAGATATTTTAGACGTTTACCTCTTTTTTATCCCTAAAAACCAGCTCTTTTTTTAAAATATTAAAGTTAGAATATTTGCTTTGATTTATTTACATTTTTGAATATTTGCTTTTTGATAGTACTCCTAAGTTTCTTTTCTTAAAGGAATTTTTTTACGGAAATATGCCTGTGTTTTCTTTCTCTTACTTAGATTTGCTATACAAATTCAATGTTAATCTCATTTTATTTATGCAAAACTGGCCATCCACAAAGTTAAAATTTTGCCATTAACTTCTGTTCCCATTTCATGTAGAGTGGCAATTCTAATGAATAAGTAAATATGGTGATTATTCTTAGGACAAAATAAATACATTTACAAATAAACAGCTCACTTTTTTGTTGTTCTTACAGAATCGGAGAAGCATTAAATGGAACTGATTATGGAGTTGGTATATGAAATAAAATAGTTTACTTAGGGGCAAAAAAGCATCTCAGTATCTTAATATAAATGGCTAGACTGAAGGAAGGAATTCTTATCTTGAACTAACATTTATACAGTGAGGAAGGCGTCTTTAGATAGGATAAAAAGAAAGGCATTATTTGAGCTAGAAATTGCACTCTTCCTCATTTCTGAGTTACTTTTTCCATCTGGTTTCTCACTTGGTAGCTGCTGAACTATTTCTGAGTATTCAGTTCTATTAAGTAGCTGACGGTATCCATGACAGTAATTCAGATCAACCCATCCCAGTGTTTTGAGGTCATTCATTTGTACAGTTAGGTGGAGAAACTTGGAGCATGGTGTGGAAAATGCTGCCTTTCTGGAAATAGCTTGAATGCTAGATAAGAGAAATGCCATGTGATGCCACCAGAAAACAATAAATTTGCACAGTGCTGTGGGAAGGTTCTCAGCCTGAGAGTCAGTCAGGGCTTAGCTTAATCCCGGATCTAGGACTGTTCTTGTGAGCAACATAGTTCATCTGAATGTCAGCATTCTCCAGTGATAATGGCAATGATACTACTTATCTTTCAGAGTTCTTGTGTTGATCAAATTTAAACTATGTATAAAACATTCTTAGAACTCTCTATAAAACACTTTCTAAAAAACACTATTGAATAAGTAGTGAATCTATTTTTGGTATGATGGTATGGCTATTATTTTTCAAAAAGAGATCCAGTGTCTTTTGTGATTTCCAACTGAAGGCATCCCTGATTTTCCTCAGTCATACAGTTGGCACATTTCTGTCATTCAGCACTGTAATTGCTTTTATGACAGAGCAATTCAGTCCACAAACATTTACCAAGCTCATGTTTTTCTCCAGACTAGAGACTGGGTGATGGAGATAGAAGCATGAGAAAAGTGAGGCTCCTCCCTTAACAAATGTAGATCCTTCTCCATAGATTCACAACCCTATTCCTTGATCCAAACAATTCTGATTAGCAAACACCATGTGTCCGACACTGTCCTCTAAGTTCAGTTTGCCTGAGGCATTATTCCTCTGAGTACAGTGGAATTTTACTGCTCTCATCCATTTAACTTGTCTAACTTTTATGTGAAATCAGATATGAGAATAGGAAGAACCTGGGAAGAACTTTTGGCCCTTCACTGGTCCAAAGTGGAAACAGTTACATTTTATTAAAAATGAAGGAGTTTAGCAAAGCGTTTAAAAACAGAATGATATGGGAGCTCAGCAGGTCATGGAAATTCTTTCAGAGGAATTTGCAGAAGGACTCTCTTAGGGGGTACAGATCAAAGATCAGCCCTCCATAGCATAAAGGGGGCAGTGCTTTTCATCTTCGCCTGCCTGGCCTCATAAATAAACAGGGATATTGTGTGCATGGGTTGGTTGTGGCTCTTAGGACTTGAGAGGTAAAGGAAGCACAATTTCTATATGTGAAGGGACTGTGAGAGGAATGCAATAAACTTTCAAATTTCAGCAGTAGAGGAACTGGGTTTACTTTTAATATTTATGTGTAATCTTCCAGGATTCTGTGAATTAGTCTTTTTTTCTATTCTGACCTTTGCTTTAAAGGGAATGCCAGTTTATGTCTGAAACAAAAGTTGCTGTCACTATCTGTTTTTCTTTCTCTGTCAGATAAAGTTAAGAGAACCAGCTTTTAAAGTGAGTTTATACAATCACAATTTCCACACATTCATTCAACAGCCCCATGCAATAAAACATACAGTGATAATTCAAATTAAATATGTAAAGGCAATTTAGGTCAGAAAATTTTGATTTTCTTCTAAGAATGAGTAAGGAAGGAAATCCTAGATATGGCATATAAAATCTTCAATTCTCTTTATGAACTGTGCTATTCAAGATATCTTCCTGACAAGTAAGAAAAAAATCTAAATTTGACTGTTTTCATTGATCTTATAGACTTGCATTTGCTTGGCTGGTGTGATCTTAAATAAGTAGAAGCAGCAAGTGAGTGGGTGGAAAGTTTAACATACCTCTTCCCTCTCTACATATTAATGCTGGTGTTGAGTGCACCAGTGTTATGCTCGGTTTTCTTGAAATAATGTTCCTGAGATACTAATTGGCTTTTAATACCTCTAAGGGGTCTCACTAGGCTTCCCTGGTGGCTCAGATGGTAAAGTGTCTGCCTGCAGTACAAGAGACCTGGGTTTGATCCCTGGGTTGGGAAGATCCCCTGGAGAAGGAAATGGCGACCCACTCCAATACTCTTGCCTGGAAAATTCCAGGGACTGAGAGGCTCCTCAGAGCCTGGTAGGCTACAGTCCATGGGGTCGCAAAGAGTTAGACGTGACTGAGCGACTTCACTTTACTTTACTTTTCACTTTAAGGGGTCTCACTATCAAATGAGTTTTAACTAAGTGAAACAGGTTTGCAGAATGCATTTAATATTCAATAAAACTTGGGAGTTTCCAAGAAATAAGTATAATGTATTCTATTTCCTAAATTTATTAGAAGAGTACATGTAAGTTTTCTGGACTTTTTCTTCTGAGAATATGCCACTTTGAGACATAATATTATAGATACAATTCTCAAATTATTGACTTATTTCTTCTTCCTTTTCCCTAAATGTTGACCTTCTAAATTTTGTTCTTGGTGAAATTGTAGAATGGCATCACAGAGTGTCTGCTAACATGACTTCATATGATTGGTGAAATCAAATGTTAATATGGATTCATGGAAGCTATGAGAATACACTACTATATGCTAGTTAAACATTACAGAGAGTTCTATCTGTCCTGAGGAATGGATTATAAGAGGTTTATATCAAACAGGAATAAGTCCATGGAAAACACTATGATGAAGAAGAGGCCTTAAGCCTTCTACTATGAGAAATATGAAAGAATGGGAAGCATTTAAGATGAATACAAGATTGCTTAAAACCTACTACAGTCTTTAAACATTTAAAATGATGATATTTGGAAGAGTACTTACGTGTCATAAAGGGCAAAACTTGATCTAATGTGTAGACACAACCAGGTTGCAGAAGTTTGACCCAGTGTAAGGAGACACTTTCTTGTAGTCAGTATTGTCCAGGAATGGCTGTGTGCCCTTGGGAAGCAGTGGTGGTCCAGTCTAAACTGACTGGGAGCTTGTCAGAAATTTTGTAAAAGGACATGGGTGCAGCCTTAGTTAAATAAGGGCAGGATGAGATGATCAGATCCTTAAAACCTACAGGTTTTGTGACTTTTATTATGAAATTTCATATTAAAATGAGAATTGATGTAAAACAATTTTTGATGCCTCAATTCCTAAGCTTCTTATTTCAAACAGTAAAAACACAGTATTATGTCAGCAGATTGATTTTTTAGGACTTTTGTACATATGTATTTTAAAAAACTTGGAGAGTAAATCTCATAGTGAATGGTTGACTCTTGAAAAGTAGTAACAAATTAATAAATAACAAGCTGGAATCAAGATTGCCGGGAGAAATATAAAAAACCTCAGATATGCAGATGACACCACCCTTATGGCAGAAAGTGAAGAGGAACTAAAAAGTCTCCTGATGAAAGTGAAAGAGGAGAGTGAAAAAGTTGGCTTAAAGCTCAACATTCAGAAAACGAAGATCATGGCATCTGGTGCCATCACTTCATGGCAAATAGATGGGAAACAGTGGAAACAGTGTCAGGCTTTATTTTTTGGGGCTCCAAAATCACTGCAGATGGTGATTGCAGCCATGAAATTAACAGACGTTTACTCCTTGGAAGAAAAGTTATGACCAACCTAGAGAGCATATTCAAAAGCAGAGACATTACTTTGCCAACAAAGGTCCATGTAGTCATACATGACCACTGGTTTTTCCACTGGTCATGTATGGATGTGAGAGTTGACTGTGAAGAAAGCTCAGTGCTGAATAAATGATGCTTTTGAACTGTGGTGTTGGAGAAGACTCTTGAGAGTCCCTTGGACTGCAAGGAGATCCAACCAGTCCATCCTAAAGGAGATCAGTCCTGGGTGTTCATTGGAAAGACTGATGTTGAAGCTGAAACTCCAATACTTTGGCCACCTGATGTGAAGAGCTGACTCATTTGAAAAACTCTGATGCTTGGAAAGATTGAAGGCAGGAGGAGAAGGGGACGACAGAGGATGAGATTGTTGGATGGTTTCACTGACTCAGTGGATATGAGTTTGACTAAACTCCAGAAGTTGGTGGTGGACAGGGAGGCCTGGCGTTCTGTGATTTATGGGGTCGCAAAGAGTTGGACACAACTGAGCGACTGAACTGAACAGACCTGAATCTGATAACTGTGTTATTGATAACAGTAAAGGGAGCCATGACAAAACCCAGATTATAAGTCAAAACAGTAGAATTTTAAGACATTAAAAAAATCTATTTTTACATACAAATTTCAGATTTACATACAAATTTCAAATTTTACATACAAATACTGTTCTAATGTCATTAGTATGTTTACCTTGAAATAATACTGAAAATAATAGCTGTCTTTATTTAAGGCAGTTTACCTGATCCAGGTACATTTTATGCTTCATGATAACCCAGTGGAGCAAGAACCATTACTAGTATAACTATTGTTACTACAAACAGCAAAGATGAGGCTATAACAAATACAGTAACTTGTCCAGTCACCATGTCAGAAACTTATAGTTGTTCTAGAAATGCCACTTTCGGAAGCAAAAAAAGATATTTTACATTTCCCAACCTTTCTTGCAGTGGAGTGTGTTCATGTGACTGAATTTTTTAAATTTTATTTTTACTTTATTTTACTTTACAATACTGTATTGGTTTTGCCATACATTGACATGAATCCACTACGGGTGTATACGAGCTCCCAATCCTGAATACCCCTCCCTCCTCCCACCCTATATCATCTCTCTGGATCATCCCCATGCACCAGCCCCAAGCATCCTGTATCCTGTATCGAACATAGACTGGCACTTTGTTTCTTACATGATAGTATACACGTTTCAATGCCATTCTCCCAAATCATCCCACCCTCTCCCTCTCCCTCAGAGTCCAAAAGTCCATTCTATACATCTGTGTCTCTTTTGCTGTCTCGCATACAGGGTCATCATTACCATCTTTCTAAATTCCATATATATGTGTCAGTATATTGTATTGGTGTTTTCTTTCTGGCTTACTTCACTCTGTGTAATCGGCTCCAGTTTCATCCATCTCATTAGAACTGATTCAAATTTATTCTTTTTAATGGCTGAATAATACTCCATTGTGCATATGTACCACAGCTTTCTTATCCATTCATCTGCTGATGGACATCTAGGTAGGCTTGTCCTATGTACTTTTCCCCTTTTCAACAACCAGGTATGTGTGTATGTGCTCAGCTGTGTCTGACTCTTTGTGACCCCATGGACTGTCACTCGCCAGACTTCTTTGTCCTTGGAAGTATCCAGGCAAGAATACTGGAGTGGGCTGCCATTTCCTCCTCCAGGAATCTTCCTGACCCAGGGATTGAACCCTCATCTCCTGTGTCTCCTGCACTGTGAGGCAGATTTTTTTTTTTTTTTTTTTTTAACCACTGAGCCAACTTGGAAGCTCCAACAATCAGGTACAGGTGACAACAAAGCTCTGAGTTTTTTGAGACCTCAAGATGGAAGGAAATGAATCAACTCGAGGAGGAAAGCCCCTGACCTAAGAAGTAGGAGCATTTAGCTAGGACTGTTGTGTGAATGGAAAATAAGCCTCTTATGTATTTTGAGGCCTATTTGCTATGGCATTACCCTAACTGATATGTCACACAGCTGGTTAATGGTGGGGACAATTTTTAGACCCAATCTGTGTGCCTCAAACATAATGCTTTTACCACTAAGCTAGCCCCATTTTTTTCTAATATTCATGGTGACTATTACTAAAAATTGGCATTTTTACTCTTGTGATCATCAGAATGCTTTTTTTTAGATGGCTGATCAATGCATATTTATTGTTTAGTCTTTGGTCATACAACATGTATTTTTAGGACACAATGATAATTAATCCTAATCCTGGAATTTTAGCATCATTGAATTTTACATTTGAGAAGTTGGAACACCTCTGTTTCATTAAAATAAACTAGTTACCTTTGGAAAATAAAAGAGGAGAAAGTGCTGGAGATGAAAAGCCAAAATAGATAAATGGATTAAACAGTATAGCTCTGTTTGTGATTATGCAATGTTCTAAGAGTTCAGAAATAAATTATTAGTTAGAATTTATAAGCATCCTACAGGAAGGTATTATTATTATCATTTTCATTTTATAGACAAGAGTGTTAAGTCACGGATTAGATGACTTTCCCTGGATTATACTATTAGTAAAATAAGAAGCTGAAATATGAACCCAGAGAATCTACTTCAGAGGTCTGATCTCAAGCAATATGGTGAATGGTCTCAGACAGGCATGACAGGGAGGTCAAAAAGACTAGACTCTTTAATCTGGAGAGAAAAGAAGGGGGCATATCATTAATTCTCTGCTAAGTATCAAATATATTATTGTAAGGAGAATGCTGACTCATATTCTTCAATAGCAAGTGACCTTATGATTCTTGTGACTTATTTTATAAAAAGTCATCAAACATATCTTTATACCAAGGATTACTGAAGGCTGAATTGGGATAGAAAGGATATAGAAAAATTTCTTTTAACAAATACATTTTTAAGACTAAGATAAAGAGTAACATTCTTATGATTTAATGGTTTATATGTAGTTGAATTGGAAGTTCAAAGGATAAAGTAGATGGCTTTGGATGCTTATGTGGGAGACCATGTGAGTTACTGTTCAATACATGACCTCATTTTCCTTTTACATTGGCTTTTTATCATGCTTGAACCATATGATTCTGTATTATGGTCCTTGATATCTGTATAATGACTACATGGAAGCCACCTACAAGTTTGTCAGTGATCCATGAGGGGTTCTACCTAAACAGTCCTGTCTTGGTGGGGTACCCTAAGCTGAGGTGGTATGTGGTCAGCCTGAATGGAAGCTCTTTTCTTGTTGAGCATAAAGAGAAATAATCAGCAACTGCTAGAGTAACAGATGCTGAAGGTTGTTGTTCAGTTGCTAAGTCGTGTCCGACTCTTTGTGAACCCATGAACTGCAGCTTGCCAGGCTTCCCTGTCCTTAGTTATCTCCTGGAGTTGGCTCAAACTCATATTCATTGATATTGAGGGACTCAGATACAAAAAGGAGAATTGTGATGATGTTGTGTAACTATTACAGAATAGTACCTGTCCTTCTTCATATCTCCATGTTATTTATATTTAAAAACCCTAATTCTTAGTCAACTGTATTAGTTTTGTATTGATGCTGTATTGAACCATAGGCTTAGTGACTTCAAACAATAAAAAAATTTATTTTACAGTTCTAGAGATCAGAGTCTGAAATGAATCATAGTCTAAACTCAAGGTATCGGCAGGACTGAGTTTCTGTCTGAAGACTTTGGGGACAACCCTCTATGTTTCTTTTCTTTATTTCTTTACCTTTTCCACCTTCTAGAATCTGTCTGCATTTCTTGACTCATTGTTTCCTTCCATCTTCAAAGCCAACAGTGGCTATTCATGTCTTCCTCATGATACCATCTCTCTAGTTCTGCCTCTTCTGATTAAAGATCCTTATGATTACACTGGGCCCATCCAAATAAGCCCTTTAAAGTCAGATGATTAGCAACCTTTATTGCACCTGTAGCTTTAATTCCCTTTTGCCACATAAAATATACTCCTACGTCCTGGGAATTAGGATGTGGACATCTTTGGGAGCCATTATTCAATCTACAACAGCAAGTGTAATACAAGTTCTGTTTTTACAAACATTATGCTGTAAATATGAAATTCAAAATATTATTTCCTTGCAACTGTCTACCATAATATAGAACAATAAAGTTTAAGGTCCTGTGACATGGATAGGCTAATAGTTAACCTGTTTGGCAAACATAGATAAACCATGGTGTTTTAAATAAGAAGTCTTGAAGGAGGAAAAGACAGTGGAGTAATCCTACCATATATGGCTCAAATATGTCCAAAATTTAAGCATGCTTAATGAAAATTTGTCCAGTACTCAGAACTATGAAGAGTTATAATAATCCAAATATCATTCAGATCTAAATGACAAATGAGGTATCATGGATAACTTTTTAGTAAATATTTTATCTGTTGATATTTGCAAGAAAGTAAACACAAGTGTTGCTATTCCAGTGCACACTCAGGAGCACACGGCTGTTGAACAGGGTATCATAGTGAGAGTTTGAATTGATTATACAATTATCTTCTATGATTTTCCTAGTGAGGGTATAATTCTCTTACATCACTTTCTTGAAAAACATTCTCCCTCTCTTATCAGAGTAAAGAGTGAGATATAGTAGGACAATAATCTAAACCAGATTTCATTCTACATTATTTAAAGTTCTTATTACCTATCAAGTAATGGGGATCTCACGACCTTCATGAATCACTGGCTTATTTTGATTATTGTGAGTGACTTATGCATAAACATGGTTAATTGAACATGTGCATTTATCTGCTCCATCCCTGAAGTGACAATAAGAGACTAAAAAAAGAAACCAGTCCATAAGGGCAAGCAAACAGAAATGGATAGTTTTGGTGATCAATTAATATTTAATAAATAAATTAATTAAATTTCAAAGGAAAACATTTAGTAAAGAGTGAGATATAGTAGGACAATAATCTAAACCAGATTTCATTCTACATTATGTAAAGTTCTTCTAAACATGTACATTTGCTGGAAAATTACATGCAATAAATCTACTCCTAATTTATAGACAGATCCAGTTCTGAAAAAAGTCAAGATAATTGGAATTGAATATGTATTTTCTATTCTTTCCACAATTGAAAATTCATGTCATTTTAATCATCAATATATTGTGCCTACTGTGTGATCTTATAGTCATGAAACATGAAGGTAAAGATTGGTATTATATATGAATATGCTACCTGGTTGTTTGACATTCTGGGTGTTATTGACTCTGAAAGAGATAATGCTGTCTTTAACATTTTGGAGTGTTAGGCAGAATGTAAGGGAGCCTTTTCCCCTTATCCTGACCTCATGCTTAATTGAAATGAAGGCTTTTGGAATGTGCATTAAGGGAAGTAGATGGAGTCAGTGAAGTGATTCCATCATCCTGCTAGTTAATTATTTTATTTTATTTTTTTAAAGTTAGATCTATACCTCATTGCCTGGCATTAGTGAATTTCCAGTTGTATAAAGAGCAGATGAGAAGTGAAGAACTCAAAAGAGTTGAAAAGGCAGCAGCCCAGTAAGGAGAAGAGGTGAGTTTGTGAGTTCTTCCCAAACCTGATACCTAATAAGAAACAGCCGAGTGAAAGATGGCTGGCATTTTAAGAGCTATTGTTCAGTTCAGTTCAGTTGCTCAGTCATGTCCGACTCTGCGACCCCATGAATTGCAGCACGCCAGGCCTCCCTGTCCATCACCAACTCCTGGAGTTCACTCAGACTCACGTCCATTAAGTCAGTGATGCCATCCAGCCATCTCATCCTCCGTCGTCCCCTTCTCCTCCTGCCTCCAATCCCTCCCAGCAGCAGAGTCTTTTCCAATGAGTCAACTCTTTGCATGAGGTGGCCAAAGTACTGGAGCTTCAGCTTTAGCATCATTCCTTCCAAAGAAATCCCAGGGCTGATCTCCTTCCGAATGGACTGGTTGGATCTCCTTGCAGTCCAAGGGACTCTCAAGAGTCTTCTCCAACACCACAGTTCAAAAGCATCAATTCTTTGCCGCTCAGCCTTCTTCACAGTCCAACTCTCACATCCATGCATGACCACAGGAAAAACCATAGACTTGCCTAGATGAATCTTAGTCAGCAAAGTAATGTCTCTGCTTTTGAATATGCTCTCTAGGTTGGTCATAACTTTTCTTCCAAGGAGTAAGCATCTTTTAATTTCATGGCTGCAGTCACCATCTGCAGTGATTTTGGAGCCCCAAAAAATAAAGTCTGACACTGTTTCCCCTGTTTCCCCATCTATTTCCCATGAAGTGATGGGACCAGATGCCATGATCTTCGTTTTCTGAATGTTGAGCTTTAAGCCAACTTTTTCGCTCTCCACTTTCACTTTCATCAAGAGGCTTTTTAGTTCCTCTTCACTTTCTGTCATAAGGGTGGTGTCATCTGCATATCTGAGGTTATTGAAATTTCTCCCGAGGCTAGGGGCGGCGGCTGGAGGAGCAACCCCACGGCCAAGGAGCTGTGGCTGCCTGGGCACAGGAGGGCCTAGAGGAGCTATCCCACGTTGAAGGTCAGGAAGGGTGGCGGTGAGGAGATACCCTTCATCTAAGGTAAGGAGCAGCGGATGCACTTTGCTGGAGCAGCCGTGAAGAGATATCCCACGCCCAAGGTAAGAGAAGCCCAAGTAAGATGGTAGGTGTTGCAAGAGGGCATCAGAGGGCAGACACACTGAAACCATACTCACAGAAAACTAGTCAATCTAATTACACTAGGACCACAGCCTTGTCTAATTCAATGAAACTAAGTCATGCCTGTGGGGCAACCCAAGACGGGCGAGTCATGGTGGAGAGGTCTGACAGAATGTGGTCCACTGGAGAAGGGAATGGCAAACCACTTCAGTATTCTTGTCTTGAGAACCCCATGAACAGTATGAAAAGAGCTATTGTTACTGTGGTGTAAATTCTAAATGGGCTTGGCAACAGACCAGGTGGTGGTGCTATCTCAGTTGGTAACATTACAGTCCTAGTTCAATTTTTTCAACTTACCTATATAGTTCTACAATTTATACAAGATGAACAGTTACACCTGATCCTCTTCAGTCTACAAGTCGAAGAATAGCAGAATGAAGAGTACTCATACCATATCCTAATATACTCATGCCAAACTCAGCTAAAATTCCTACTTATTCTTTACAAACTCAAAGCTTGGAAGATGACTAGGGTGAACAATTATCCCAGTTTTCCTAAGACTTTCCTGGGTTTAACACTGAAGATCCTGCACCCCAGAAAACCTCTTAGTCCCAGGAAAACCAGGACAGTTGGCCACCCTAAGGCACTCTCCTGGGCTTCAGTCCTGCCAGACCATCATTAAAGCTATGGTGAGTTGTTTGGAATTAGAAATACTATAGTTTGTCCTTCCAAGATCCTTATTCCACTGTGATCGTCTATGCTTAACTCTTGCTGATACTATGACTGCAAAGAGCAGGTCACAGTACCCTTTCAGTTCAAGGATAAACATTCACTGTTATCACAACCTCTCAGAGCAATTCCACTCCTAGGATTTAGAGGAAGAACAAAGATGTACATATAAAGATGTCTACTACATTATTATTTATTTTTAATAGGAAAAATTGTGAATCAACTTAAATGTCCCCACAATGGGGATTAATTTAGTGAAATTCATTCTATTTATTGATATATAATAGAGTGTATCTATTAAAAATACTTTTTTGCAAGCTATCCAATGATATGGGAAAAGTTTTTAAAAATAGTGTTAACATCATAATAGATATAAAATCATATATATTGCATAGGAAAAGAAGACAAGTAGGAAAATATATGAAAATCTTAATAATAGGTTATATTTGGATGGCTATTATACATTTTATACTTTCTTTATAATAACCATAACCAGCATCAAAGTCTTCTCCAACGAGTCAACGCTTCGCATGAGGTGGCCGAAGTACTGGAGTTTCAGCTTTATCATCATTCCTTCCAAAGAAATCCCTGGGTTGATCTCCGTTAGAATGGACTGGTTGGATCTCCTTGCAGTCCAAGGGACTCTCAAGAGTCTTCTCCAACATCAGAGTTCAAAAGCATCAATTCTTTGGCTCTCAGCTTTCTTCACAGTCCAACTCTCACATCCATACATGACTACTGGAAAAACCATAGCCTTGACTAGACGGACCTTAGTCGGCAAAGTAATGTCTCTGCTTTTGAATATGCTATCTAGGTTGGTCATAACTTTTCTTCCAAGGAGTAAGCGTCTTTTAATTTCATGGCTGCAGTCACCATCTGCAGTGATTTTGGAGCCCCCAAAAGTAAAGTCTGCCACTGTTTCCACTGTTTCCCCATCTATTTCCCATGAAGTGATGGGACCGGATGCCATGATCTTCGTTTTCTGAATGTTGAGCTTGACTGGGGGCAGGAGAAGGGGACGACCGAGGATGAGATGGCTGGATGGCATCACTGACTCAATGGATGCAAGTCTGAGTGAACTCCAGGAGTTGGTGATGGATAGGGAGGCCTGGTATGCTGCGATTCATGGAGTCGCAAAGAGTCGGACACGACTGAGCAACTGAAATGAACTGAACTGAACTGAAGAATAATTATTGAGAAAAACATTAATTCCTATATAAGTTCTTCAACTTTATTTACTTAAAGAGCATTTTCTCTAAGTTTTATTTCCCAGTTCTGCCTTCAAATATTCTGAATCAAGGTCTGAATGAAGCTCTTGAAACAGTGATTTGTATATCACCCTGGAAGATCCCAATTTCTGTGATGTGAATTGCTTGAAGAAACACCAGCTGGAGTGTAAATTTCTATCCTTAATCTATTTCTCTATTTTTCTTTATTTAGCAAGTTAGTCTAGCATACAGATAGAAGAGGTGGTTCTATAATTTGTGGGTTATCAAGGCACCATCAGCTACCCAACCAAAGTTACCCCCAAAACTGATTAATGATAGGAAGTTTACCATTAGAGCTTCATTCCTTTCACCTGTAATTTACCACTGAGAGAATGCATCAGACCATTTTTGGAAGCTTTTGAATAGCTATGCATATGTGTGCACATACACATACATACATACACAGAGTTCCCCAAGCCACAGTCAAAACCCCTGAAATCATAATCTCTGAGCTGAAGGCTAAGAGATCACGCACTGACATGACTCCACATGTGATTCTCATGTTCCCTCCTGTTTAACAACTACCACTGTGGTCTAAGATGATAGTTTTATTAAAACAAAAATACCCTTAGAAGGGTAGGACTTCAAAGCTGTTATTAATTATAAGCATTTTATTATAATTGAATTTGTTGGGTCTATTTCTTAAAGCAAACTTTGATAAAGATAGAGTAAAAGAACATGAAGATCTTGGTACAACAATAAACCAATAAACAAACAGCCCCTAAAAGTGGTTACTGGAGGTCCTAGAGATTGACTAACTGCCAACCTCATCATTCTGCATGGGCTAGCCCCTGCCACTGCAAGGGTGCTTTTACCAACTCCAAAACATAATTAGGTGTTATTGGTGAGTAAAGTTGAAAAAGTTAAATTGCTCACACTTAACAATAGTGGAATAGTCAATGCAGCAGAAAGTAGCTATTTCATTAGCGCTTTTTGCAAGACCAGTAAGTGGTTCATTATCAATTATGCAGCATTTATGCAGATTTGCTTTAAACTTACACCTCCAAGTCCACACTTGCACATTCTTTAATTTTCTCCTGGATTTCAATGGCTTGTCTTCAAGTCTAGGCCTCTGATGTGTTTTCCTTCTATGAGGTGGGCCAGTTCAGAAGGAAAAGAGATAATTTCTGCCCCTAAAACTATTTTTTTAATGGAATGTATTTTACTCTCTTACCTGCTAGATTCCAACGCTGGCTCACTCTTTTGAAGAATGAGGTGAGAAATAGATAAGTTTTCTAATATCTGAGGTAGAGGTCATAGGAGTTTTTCATCAGAGAAAAATATCTGCCTCAGAACTGGCTTGGTATCCCCTTGAAGACCCAAGAAAATGTGGCAGAATGTTCTCTTCATGTATGTCAGAGAAAAGAAAAGAGTTTGGGCAGCTGTAATTTGTGCTGGGACTGTTCTGTATTCAGAAACTTAATTCACTTTCTTGTCTTTAGTTTACCAAAGGTTGGGGGAAGACCATTTTTCTTACAGAGTTGTTATAAAACAGAGTTACTTGAATATAACAAGACAGAGGAGAAGGCTAATTGTTCCACAGAACAAGTTCATTCTTAAAAGGAACTGGAATAATGAGAAGAGTAAAAGGTCAGTTGGAAAGATAGTGTGTGATTAAGCAAAGAATTAATCAGTTCCATTCAAACTCTCCCCTCCCACCTTCCTAGTGTAGACTGTGAAGTGACTTGTGTTAAGGGAGCTGGTTAACAAAGGCAAGATCGTGGGGAAAGTTGGAGAATCAGTGACTGGGGCTATGTGTGTGTGCCAAGTGGCTTCAATTGTGTCCCACTTTTTGCAACCCCATGGACTGTAGCCCACCAGGCTGCTCTGTCCATGGGATTCTCCAGGCAAAAATACTGGAGAGGGTTGCCATGCCCTCCTCCAGGGGATCTTCCCAACCCAGGGATTAAACCCACATCTCTTATGTCTCCTTCATTGGCAGGCCAGTTCTTTACCAGTAGTGCCAGCTGGGAAGCTCTGACTAGGACTATATCTGAGATAGTTTTAGAATTTCTGCCCTTGCCTGAATAGATTAGTATGTACAAGGGGCATTTTGGCTAGAACACCACCAGGCTGTCCTCTGCCTTCTATCTTCCCTGAGCATCTGGAGTTTCCATTCTGGAGTATCCATGCATCATCACCTTTTCTAGGATAGATTTACACCCACCCCACAAACACCATAGAACCTGAGTGTAGGCACTAGATAAGCCTGTGTTGAATGAAAGAGCCATTCTGCTCATCCTTTTTGTGCAATCAATTCTGTGAGAATCTCACATAAATAGATTCTGGGAAACCTAACGTTTTGCTGATGATCTGACAGAAGAGAATGTTAGAACTGGAAAGCAAATCCTAAGTTGCTGGGGCCATTTGTAGATAAGAAACCGAAGGCCTGAGAGGTTAAGATAAAAATGCTGACATGGAAACTTAAAGTACAACTTAAAACAGGATATACTCTTTGCTGGATAGTCACCTGTGTGATCATTTACTCAAACAGCTTCCTGAATGGGGTAGGATGAGTATTGCCACTTATAAATTAATGACTTGGAAGCAGAGAGATTAAGTAATTTTTTAAAAAGCAGCTTGAATATGGCCATGCAAGAACTCAAACCTCAGAATTTTAAAATCTAAACAGTATCCGTTTCCTTATATGTAGATGTTTCTCAAGGGCTTCCCAGGTGGTTCAGTGGTAAAAAAAATCTGCCTGCAATGCAGGAGATGTGTGTTCAATCCCTGGGTTGGGAAGATCCTCTGGAGAAGAAAATGGCAACTCACTCCACTGTTCTTGCCTGGGAAATCCCATAGACAGAGGAGCTTGGTGGGCTACTGTCCTTGGGGTTGCAAAAAGCTGGACACAACTGAGCATACAGGCACACAGATGTTTCTCAAAGCTGACTTGTTGAAAGACCTCCGAGAGTGTAAAGCTGACTTTTAAAACACCGTTTTTATTGCATCATCTCACAGGATCCTGCCTGAAGTCCAGAGGTATTTAGGGAGCTGGGCTGGGTTTGCAGAAAGACATTCTAGCTTCATCCAGCTTCACCTATTCCGCTTCATCCATCCTTTTGTTTTATGCTGTGAATCCTCACTCATCTGACCTTGGACCAAGAGCCTGCGGTCAATCTTCCATCTCTAGTGCTATTTGCAGTTTCACCTGAACCCTAACTCCAGGCAACCATTGATCTGCTGTTTTGGAGTTCCTATAAAATTTCATGTAAATGAAATCATAGAATACCTTGGTCTTGTCACCTCGTGTAATTATTGAGGTTCATTCATATTGTAGCGTGTGTTAGTGATTTGTCTCTTTTCATTGCTGACTAGCAATCCTGTGTGTCCGTGCACTGCAGGGAAGAAAGTCCAGACTCTAACTCAACGTATAAACCTTTAATACCCTGAGTGCTACCCATTTGTCTGTCTCCTTCTATTGACTTTCTTCTCCCTGCCCTGGCCTGGCATTTTTCTCTAGCAATACTGAACTCCTTGCAGTTTCCAAGTGTATAATGTTCTCCTTTCCAATGTGCCTTTTCTAATAAAAATATTAGTACAATATAAGTAATAAAGCTCTACAGCTTTGAACACCCTTATGATGCTCTAATTCAATTCTGATCATATCCAGCACCATATTTCTGTACTTGACTCATTTCCACTTTTTTCAGAACTCAACTCAGAAGCCATCTGCTCTAGGAGGGCGTGCCATCTCATAGCCACCCCCCCCCCCCACCAATCCTGGCCAGGTGCCCCAGCAGTTCTCAGCTTCCTCTTTGTGTCACATTACGTTGCAAACACTTGCTCACTGGTTTGTTTCCCTGAACTTGTCAGATTACAAGGTCACTGAAGGAATGAAACATGTCTTTTTGCCTTTAATGTCTAGTACATTGTGGCACATGATAGAAATTGAATAAGTATGAGAATAAAAAGAATTCTATCCATTGTTTCTCTGTCTTGTAGCTAAGCACTGTAACTGCTCATGAGCTAAATGGAGGAAGAATCTGAGCACCATCAACAAGAAAGAAAGGGTAACTACAGGGAACCATTTCCAAATGCAGTTGTTTTGTGTAATGTTGGTAGGCTAGAGTTACCACAACTCGGATCACAGATTGTTTGCAGGCACTTCAGGGATTTATGGGCTTCCCCAGTGGCTCAGTGGGTAAAGAATCTGCCTGCAATGCTGGAGACAAAGAATACACAGGTTCGATCCCTGGGTTGGGAAGATCCCGTGTAGAAGGAAATGGCAACGCACTCCAATATTCTTGCCTGTAAAACCCCATGGACAGAGGAGCCTGTAAGGCTAATTCCAAAGGGTTGCAAAAGGTCTCAAAGAGTTGACATGACTAAGCATGCAGGCAACGATTTATATTCATATTTAAGTTTTTCCAACACAGATAGAATCAGCTTCATTGAGTCTCATCAAAAATACTAGCACTAGCCAAACAGTAAAGATGCTTATTCCTTGGAAGAAAAGTTATGACCAACCTAGACAGCATATTAAAAAGCAGAGACATTACTTTGCTAACAAAGGTCCATCTAGTCAAGACTATGGTTTTTCCAGTTCAGTTCAGTTCAGTCACTCAGTCATGTCCAACTCTTTGTGACCCCATGAATCGCAGCACACCAGGCCTCCCTGTCCATCACCATCTCCTGGAGTTCACTCAGACTCACGTCCATTGAGTCAGTGATGCTATCCAGCCATCTCATCCTCTGTTGTCCCCTTCTCCTTCTGCCCCCAATCCCTCCCAGCATCAGAGTCTTTTCCAATGAGTCAACTCTTTGCATGAGGTGGCCAAAGTACTGGACTTTCAGCTTTAGCATCATTCCTTCCAAAGAAATCCCAGGGCTGATCTCGTTCCGTTGGATCTCCTTGCAGTCCAAGGGACTCTCAAGAGTCTTCTCCAACATCACAGTTCAAAAGCATCAATTCTTTGGCGCTCAGCCTTCTTCACAGTCCAACTCTCACATCCATACATGACCACAGGAAAAACCGTAGCTTTGACTAGACAGACCTTAGTTGGCAAAGTAATGTCTCTGCTTTTGAATATGCTCTCTAGGTTGGTCATAACTTTTCTTCCAAGGAGTAAGCGTCTTTTAATTTCATGGCTGCAGTCACCATCAGCAGTGATTTTAGAGCCCCCCAAAATAAAGTCTGACACTGTTTCCACTGTTTCCCCATCTATTTACCATGAAGTGATGGGATCGGATGCCATGATCTTTGTTTTCTGAATGTTGAGCTTTAGGCCAACTTTTTCCACTCTCCACTTTCACTTTCATCAAGAGACTTTTTTAGCTCCTCTTCACTTTCTGCCATAAGGGTGGTGTCATATGCATATCTGAGGTTATTGATATTTCTCCCAGCAATCATGATTCCAGCTTGTGTTTCTTCCAGTCCAGTGTTTCTCATGATGTACTCTGCATAGAAGTTAAATAAACAGGGTGACAATATACAGCCTTGACGTACTCCTTTTCCTATTTGGAACCAGTCTGTTGTTCCATGTCCAGTTCTAACTGTTGCTTCCTGACCTGCATACAGATTTCTCAAGAGGCAGGTCAGATGGTCTGGTAGTCCCATCTCTCTCAGAATTTTCCACAGTTTTTTTGTGATCCACACAGTCACAGGCTTTGGCATAGTCAATTAAGCAGAAATAGATGCTTTTCTGGAACTCTCTTGCTTTTTCCATGATCCAGTGGATGTTGGCAATTTGATCTCTGGTTCCTCTGCCTTTTGTAAAACCAGCTTGGACATCAGGAAGTTCACGGTTCACGATTTTGAGCATTACTTTACTAGCGTGTGAGATGAGTGCAATTGTGCAGTAGTTTGAGCATTCTTTGGCATTGCCTTTCTTTGGAATTGGAATGAAAACTGACATTTTCCATTCCTGTGGCCACTGCTGAGTTTTCCAAATTTGTTGGCATATTGAGTACAGCACTTTCACAGCATCATCTTTCAGGATTTGAAACAGCTCAGTTGGAATTCCATCACCTCCACTAGCTTTGTTCGTAGTGATGCTTTCCAACGCCCACTTGACTTCACATTCCAGGATGTCTGGCTCTAGATGAGTGATCACACCATCGTGATTATCTTGGTCGTGAAGATCTTTTTTGTACAGTTCTTCCATGTATTCTTGCCACCTCTTCTTAATATCTTCTGCTTCTGTTAGGTCCCTACCACTTCTGTCTTTTATTGAGCCCATCTTTGTATGAAGTGTTCCCTTGGTATCTCAGATTTTCTTGATGAGAACTCTAGTCTTTCCCATTCTATTGTTTTCCTCTATTTCTTTGCATTGATCCCTGAGTAAGGCTTTCTTATCTCTTCTTGCTATTCTCTGGAACTCTGCATTCAGATGCTTATATCTTTCCTTTTCTCCTTTGCTTTTCACTTCTCTTATTTTCACAGCTATTTGTAAGGCCTCCCCAGACAGCCATTTTACTTTTTTGCATTTCTTTTACATGGGGATGGTCTTGATCCCTGTCTCCTGTACAATGTCAGGAACCTCTGTCCATAGTTCATCATGCACTCTATCTATCAGATCTAGGCCCTTAAATCTATTTCTCACTTCCACTGTATAATCATAAGGGATTTGATTTAGGTCATACCTGAATGGTGTAGTGGTTTTCCCTACTTTCTTCAATTTGGTGTTTCCAGTAGTCATGTATATAAATGAGAGTTGGACTATAAAGAAAGCTGAGGGCCAAAGAATTGATCCTTTTGAACTGTGGTGTTGGAGAAGACTTCTGAGAGTCCCTTGGACTGCAAGGGGATCCAACCAGTCCATCCTACAGGAGATCAGTCCTGAGTTTTCATTGGAAGGACTGATGTTGAAGCTGAAACTCCAATACTTTGGCCACCTGAATTGAAGACCTGACCCACTGGAAAAGACCCTGATGCTTGAAGATTGCAGGCAGGAGGAGAAGAGGACAACAGAAGATGAGATGGTTGGATGACATCACTGACTCAATGGACATGAGTTTGGGTAAACTCCGGGAGTTGGTGATGGACAAGGAGGCCTGGTGTGCTGCAGTCCATGGGGTTACAAAGAGTCGGACACGACTGAGTGAGTGAACTGAATTGAGCCAATCAGTGTGCCCTTTCTCATAAATATCAGTTTTAGCTCCACAAGAATACTTTTAAGCTTTTAAATTTTAATGATTGTAAATTCATCATCTGTTCCTCAAGCCTTAATGGTAATAGCAGCTTTCAGTAATGACTAACACTGTCCCTTTCTGTCTTCAGTTCTTCAGGACCTAGCAGTTCTTCTTATGAAATCTCCCTGTTAAAATATACAATGTAGTTTCTGTCTACTGACTATACCTTGACTGATGGGTCTTTTTCATAGGCTTGTTGTGAACATTAAAATAATTATCCATGGAAAAGGCATAACAGCGCCTGGCGCCTTGAAAGGACTTAGAAAATGTTAACCATTGGTACTACTAATTACTATTTTCATGGCTTAAGAAGAACTCTGTATCTGTTGTGAGTATTTCATTTCTATTCTTTCTCAGGAACAATAAAGGAAAGGTTAATCATAGGTCACATGTTTTTGTTTTGGATTACTCTGTATTTATGCATCCTTTTGGAGTTGTTTCAAGTTCTGTAGGAAGCAAGGGAATCTTGGTCCCCAGATCAGCTTTATGGGGGTGACTTAGTTTTCACCATAGCAACTGTCATGCCATTATCTATTTACTATTATAAATTTTTAAAATTAAAAAATTAAAAATCTCTAGGAAAAGTGTTTTGCCTGTGAGTCCCCCACACTAATTTCCCAAACAGAGAAATGAATGGAATGCTGAACATATATGGAGAACTGACTGATTCTCTTTGAGTTTCCTCTTTTTTTTTTTTTAACTGAATTCATTCTTAACAGCTTCATTGGTTTCAATATTCTCCTCTCTTTCTGAGTTCTTTGCAGTTTTTATTCTGTTTCTTTTAAACACTTCTCTTTGGCATATTTTTTACTAAAAAAATCCCAATACATTCCTCTGCTTATACTTAGACACTTTATTCTCAGTTCATATGTTTCTCTAGTTAAATGATTACTGTAGATTTTAATTTCCCACTCAGTGATCCCAATGGATTGTCCTCCAGATCTTTTGCTGTGTAAATGGGCAATGCTCTACTTATTCTTAAACCAATCTGTAGGGAGGGAAAGGGGTGAGTTCATGATTATTGGTCTCCTGAGATGCCCTAGAAATATTCCTTTATGCTACAGAACTATGGGAAAATAGACTTTGGGGGTTTTGCTTCTATTTATAGGTGTAGTTATATTTATGAGACTGAGAGATGTGAGTTGGTTCTGCCCTTACTTATTAGTCAGCATATAGCTAGAGTTCAAGAGGTGAAGATATGTGAGTGTGACACACAGAGAGAGACAGAGACAGAGAGAGAGACAGAATGAGAGAATGTGAGCATGAGCATACATGTGCGTGTGAGTGTGTGTGCACGTGTATGTGTTTGGGAGTTTAGATAGGGCTGTGAGGAGGACTCTATGACTAACGGCAGCAAGTTTTGCCCTGTACTTCATCAGATTGCTTGCTTTAACAGCCCAAAGAGGCAACTTCAGCAGTATTAATAACTATACTGGTGAGACCTTTTGAAATGTTACGCTTAAACAGTTTCACATACTTTGTCTGACCTTAATAAGTCCACTTAAAGCCTTTGTTGTTCAGTTGCTCAGTCGTATCTGACTGTTTGTGACCCCATGGGCTGCAGCACACCAGGCCTCCCTGTCCATCAACATCTCCCAGAGCTTGCTCAAACTCATGTTCATTGAGTCGGTGTTCCATCCAATCATCTCATCCTCTGTTGTCCCCTTCTCCTCCTGCCTTCAATCTTTCCCAGCATCAGGGTCTTTTCCAATGAGTCGGTTCTTTGATTCAGGTAAGTACTGGAGCTTCAACTTCAACATCAGTCCTGCTGATGAATATTCAGGACTGATTTCCTTTCAGATGGACTGATTGGATCTCCTTGCAGTCCAAGGGACTCTCAAGAGTCTTCTCCAACACCACAGTTCAAAAGGATCAATTCTTTGGCATTCAGCCTTCTTAATAGTCCAACTCTCACATTCATACATGACTACTGGAAAAACTTATAGCTATACATTTCAGAAATTCCATTATTGAGGAAAATATATATTTTTTCCTGCTTCTGTTTCATATATGCTCCCACAACTGAGCTCAATCTAAACTAAAAGAATATTCCTATAGTAGAACAACTTGAACTAAATCAAACTAACCAAAAGAAAACATTATCTTCACTAACAAGGTCTCTATTCTATAAGGAATAGGAATATATAAATATAAATAGAGATAGAAAGTTCTGGTGAAATGTTCTCTCTTTTTTTGTTACACTGTGAAATTTGTCAACAGCAGCCCTCTCGGGGTCTTACTTGTACCCTTTATATAGATAAAATATTTCATAGTCAATGAAATGGGAGACAGGCAAAAGATAATTCAATCTCCTAATACACCTTTTTGTCTTCTTTGGGTAAAATCATTCCCATGAGGTTTTCCTCTTTTATTCCCTGAATTGTCAAAGGATCTTTCTTCATTGTAAAGCCAAGAGCTCTTTTGGCTCCTTTTATAAGCTGGCCAATTTACTCCCACTGCCTGTTAGTGTTTAATTATCCAACTACCTCACAATTAAAACTCATTCCAACTGCTAAAATATTGCTATCTGGCATTTGCTTAGCTCTTTCCTTAATGTGTATATTACACATGATTGACCTCTAGGCTTTTTTGATATATATTTTTTATTGTGTAGATTCCCAAGTCTAATTGGTGACAGTAGAAAAAATATAGCTAAATTATTAGTGAATGATTTTTCAAAGGTTGAAAATAATTGGGAAATAAGAAAGAGATTTATGAAAAGAAAACTCAACGGTCTGGTAACCATTCAGGGAGAACCAACTCTTAATTGTAACACTAATAAAACTTTAAATATCTCATTATTACACAATGGAAGAATGAACTCTGAGGTCACAATAGTTTGAAATATTAGGAACTTTCAGTTATTTTGCTCTTTTCCTGAGAATATTTGCTTGAGCAATTGAAATCTGGAGACACTCTGCCCTTGAACTGGTTTATATCCTCAGTATCTCCAAGATGTCACGGTGATAGCCATCATCCATTCATCCACAAGCTTGATGATAATCTCTCCAGAGTCCATCTGTGAAACATTGTATCAGATGGGAAGGCAACAGCTAAGCCTGTTAAAATAGATTTGCATAAAACATTCTATCTTCTTCAGGTTGAGCTTGCCGCCTTTACCATTTTTCAACTTATCTGTCCTTGTTCCAGCACCATTTCTAAAGAATATCATTTGGTCACATTTGAGCAGATGGCATATCTTCTAATCTGCTAGTGCTTCACTCAGGATAATGAGTATTCTTTCCAAGGGCTGTGCTTTTCCCTCAGAGCATTGCTGAGGTGGAGAGTTCTCTGCCCCTCATAGTTTCCCCTGGGTGGGGGGAAAAAAAACCCCAGTATTTCAAATATCTGGTTTCAACAAGTCAGGTGTTAGTTGGCATTTAGTAGACCAGCGAGAGAAAGTAGCCACCAGATTGCATGATTCTCCAGGGGCTGGTGGATAAATCATTTTTCCATTCTCCACTGAGTCCCTTGGGGGTGAGACTCCCAGGGATTTTCAGTGATTTTCTCCAAATGAATATTCTTTACATTAGACTAATTCTTGTTTCAAGAAAAGGATTTACTGCTCTCTAAGTTGAAGACAAACTAAGTATCGTAAATTGTGAGGCTGAAATAGAAGCTCTGGTTTCCTTATTTAGTGGTAAAAACGAGTGAGATTTAAATATTTCTCTAAATGGTATGCAGATGAGAGTCCACTTGGTTGTATTTCTAGGACAACCATGGGTCCTGTTGTAGTGACATTTTCTAATAATGTCATATTTTAAGTATGCAAAAGTTGGAGAAATATGCCTTTGGTCATTTACTACATGAAAACAACTTCCACTTTGTAGGAGATAAAATAGAGTGTCCTGTATGGACCTTTCCATACATTTTTTTCTTGGGAAATTTTTTTGTGAGAGTTATGGTTTTAGTAATTTGAGAAGGCATTCTAGAAATGAGGAGGAACAGAAGATAGTTGAGTGAAATGATATAAGCTGTTAGAAATGAAATTTTTAAAATTCCAGAATCAACTTAAATCATTCTTCTTGGACTGTAACATAAATATTTCACAATTACACACTCTTCTTTAAGGATTAACATTTTAAAAGATGGAAACTGAAAAGATATTTGTTGCATTTCTAGAAGAATGGTTGAAAACTTATTCCCAAAGAAAAATTACTAACAATCTTTCCTCACATATGGAAATTTTTTTCTCCAATAGACTTTTTATGCTAAAGTGTTTATTATAATAAAAATTTATTTTAACAGTAATGGCAGAGACTTAGAACAACATAATCTCGTACTAATAAGACTTTTTCAGTGAACTTGGGAAATTGGTCTTTGAATTTTAAGAAACCAGAGGGGTAAGACACCAAGAAATGTGTAAAAATATATTTTTCCTTTGTAATTGTTATAATTTGTAAACTCTGAAATACTTTATGAAAAATAAAATTATTTACTTTCCTCTAGTTTCAAATATGTCATTTATATATTTTTTGCCTTTTTCCCATAACCACAATATCAGGCCTGACATGTATTCATTTGGCTTATTCTGTTTTATGAGACAGGTAGTAACATTCTTTTTTGTCTCCTCTGTTGCACTTCCTAAACATTTTAATTGTTGTATTTTATTTTTTAATAGGGAGAAGGAAATGGTAACCCACTCCAATATTCTTGCCTTGAGAATCCGGTGGACAGAGGAGCCTGGTGGGCTGCTGTCCATAGGGTCACACAGAGTCAGACATAGCTGAAGCGATTAAGCATGCATGCATGCATTGGAGAAGGAAATGGCAACCCACTCCAGTGTTCTTGCCTGGAGAAACCCAGGGACAGAGGAGCCTGGTGAGCTGCTCTCTATGGGGTCACACAGAGGTGAACACGACTGAAGCAACTCAGCAGCAGCAGCAGCATTTTTAAACAGACATATTCAAATACCAAGTTTTCTATTTTCTTTTTTAAATTTATTAAAATTTTTATATTTACACAGTTGATATATCATGTTATGTTAGTTTCAGGTATACTACCTAGTGATTGAACATTTGCATCCATTAAAAAATAATCCCCATGATAAGTCTAGCAGCCATCTGTTCCCACACAATATGATTACAATGTTATTGACCATATTCCTTGTGCTGTATATGACATCCCTGTGGCTTTCTTATTTTATAATGAGAGGTTTGTATCCCAGTTCAAATCCCTTCATGTATTTTAACCCTTCACTCTCCCCAACCCCATCAAACACTCATTTGTTCTCTGTACCTATGACTCAGCTTCAGCTTTATATTTGTTCATTCATTTTGCATTTTGAATTCCACATAAAGTGAAATCAAACAATATTTGTCTTTCTTTGTTTGCCTTATTTCACTTAAGGTAATACCCTCTAGGTCCATCCAAGTTGTTGCAAATGGCAAAATTTCTTATTTTTAATGGCTGAGTAATATTCTATTATATATACTATATACATATATATATATATATATATATATACACACATACCACATATTCTTTATCCAGTCATTTTTTAATGGACACTTAGATTGTTTCCATATCTTGGTTATTGTAAATAATGCTGTAATGAACATAGAGGTACATATATTTTTTTAAAATTAGTATTTTTTCTTCAGATAAATATCCAGAAGTGGAATTGCTAGATTATATGATAGTTCTGGAGAAGGCAATGGCAACCCATTCCAGTACTCTTGCCTGGAAAATCCCATGGATGGAGGAGCCTGGTAGGCTGCAGTCCATGGGGTGGCTAAGAGTTGGACATGACTGAGCGACTTCACTTTCACTTTTCACTTTCATGCATTGCAGAAGGAAATGGCAACCCATTCTAGTGTTCTTGCCTGGAGAATCCCAGGGATGGGGGAGCCTGGTGGGCTGCGGTCTATGGGGTCACACAGAGACAGACATGACTGAAGCGACTTAGCAGTAGCAGTATGATAATTCTATTTTTAACTTTTTGAGAAATTTCCATGCTGTTTTCCATAGAGGCTGTACCCAATTTACATTCCTACCAACAGTGCATGGGAGTTCCCTTTTCTCCAAATCCTCAGAAACCCTTTTATTTGTTGTGCTTTAAATAATAGCGGTTCTGACAGGTGTGATGCTATGTCTCACTGTGATTTTGATCTGCATTTCCCTTTTCCTTCCCAAGTTAGGGAAATTTTCAGCTAGTATTTCTTGGAATGAGTTCTCTGCCCCTTTCTGTTTACCTTCTTTTTCTGGGAACCCTACAAGGTAAATGTTAGTATACTTGATGTTGTCCCAGAGGTTTCTTAAACTATTCTAATTTTTAAAAGTGTTTTTCTTCCTGTTTGACCCTTGTGATTTCTACTACTCTTACTTCCAGACCACCGATCCATCCATTCCTCTGTATCAGCTGATCTACTGCTGATTCCTCTTAGTGTATTTTTAAATTTCAGTTATTATATTTTTCAGCTCTGTTTGGTTCTATTTCTTCTCGTTTAAATGCTCACTGTGTTCATCAAATCTCTTCTGAGTTCAGTAAGCATCTTTGTGATCCTTGCTTTGGACTCTTTATTGGGTATATTGCCTATCTCCACTTTGCTTAGTTGTTTAGGTTTTTTTCTGAAGTTGTCTTTCCTTTGTTTGAAACATATTCCTGTCTCTCCTCATTGTGCCCAGTTCTCTGGGCTCATCTCTGTATCAGGAAGGTCAGTTACATTTCTTGATATTGGAGGGGTGGTCTTATGTAGGAGATGACCTATAGGGTCCAATATCTTACTTCCCTCTGATAGTCTGAGCAATATACTCTATATACTCTAGGAGCACTCCTGATGTGGACACATGCACTTTTCTCTCACGTCAAAGTCAACATACAGTTGGTGGGTGGGTGGGGCTGGGCCCTGGGCTGCATGGTTGTGAGGCTGTGCCTTATGCCCACTGGATTTACATAAAACATTCCATCTTCTTGGAATGGAATAGAAATGGATGAAATAGAAATAGAAAACATTCCATCCACTGGAGGGTGGAGAGGGCTTCCTGTGTGGTAGGTCGCATGACCTGGGAGGATATAGGGCTTCTAGCCTGCTAGAGGGTGAGGCTGGGTCTCCCCACGTGACTGTCTGTGCTCAGCGTGAGTGTGGATCCGTTGGAAGGCATTTTGTGGCTTAAGGGAGCAAGGGGGTTGGGGCAGGCCAGCTGGTGGGTGGATCCAGCTCCTCAGAGCTAATAGCCTGAAACAAGGATTCCAAAAATGTGTTTGCCAGATCCAGTGTTTCATTTCAGAATGAGCTTCCCCAAATGACTGCTCCCAGATTCTGTCCCCAGGGCAAGTCCCCTTTGCTGCCTACCTCTTTAGGAGGCGCTCCAGAATCAGCAAGTGGATCCGACCCTGGGTCCTTTCAAATTGCTTCCTCTGCACTGGGGCTTGGAGTACATGACATTTTGTGTGTATCTTTAAGAACGGAGTCTCTGTTTCCTGGAGCCCTGAGGCTCTCCCAAACATAAGCCCCACTGATTTTCAGTCAGTTGTTCTGGGGAATCATCTTCTGGGTGCATTTCCACCAGGCTGAGGAGCCTGAGGTGTGACTTGGACCCTTTGCCCCTTGAGGAATTCCTCTACGACTGTGCTATTACTCCCGCTTGTGGTTTGCTGACTGGGGGTTGTAGCTCCTGACTGTATCACATCTCTGTCCCTCCTACTCACCTTGTTGGGGTTCCTTCTTTATGTTTTTAGTTGTGGAAATTCTTTTAGCTGTGGAATATCTTCAGGCCATTCTCATAGAGAGTTGCTGTGTGTTAGTCGCTCAGTCAAATCTGACTCTGTGACCTCATGGGCTCGTCTGTCCATGGAATTCTCCAGACAAGAATGCTGGAGTGGGTTGCCATGCCCTCCTCCAGGCATCTTCCTGACTCAAGGATCAATCCTGGGTCTCCTGTACTGCGGCGGATTCTTTAACTTCGGAGACACCCGGGGAAAGATAATGTTAAATGAAATATTAGCAGGTGGGGATAATTAAAAAATAGGGTAGAAAACATTGGAAAGGACATAGCTATAAATGAGTAAGCAACTTGCTTTGTGGTAGAAGTTGATTATTAACTGAAAGGTACGTAATGGTTTATGTGAACTTCATAATGTTATCTTATGGCCTTAAGTTGCTATCTTCCCAAATGCCAGAAATACAATGTATTTGTAAATTTGTATTTATACGCATGTCATTGGGAAACTGAAATATGGCACAAATGAGCTACAGTGTCCATGTCTATTCTGTGACTATGGGAACAATTAACTCCCAGTATGCAGATTTTTGGTTTATCTTGTCTGACATCATATTCTTGGGTTATCTCAACTTGTTACTATGTATTCAGGAAATATAAATCAAAGTTACTAAGAAGAACATAGTAGGAGTAAGTCTTCCTTAAGAAGTCAGAAAAAATATGATTTTATCACTCAGAAGTTAAAAAGAAATCATTATTTAGATTTGTGTCCTTCATCACTTTTCTAAAATATTGAATTTCAACAAAATTTTACTGGCTCTCTTTTCACCTCACTTCTATCCATGAATTTACTGTTAGAGCCCATTACAGTTTTCTTACCACAAGCCCTCATTTAGGAATTTTTACACTTCTAAGCATCATTAGCCAGCACTGATCTGAGGTCATAGGGACAAATGATGAGGGTTGAAACTTAAATGGTTATTATTAAAAAGGCATAGTTTAAAAAAAGTTTTTTGAGGGCAAAATTTAAAAGGATTAAAAAGTTGCGATTTGGAAATTATCTGATTTTATGTTACCACCCTACTATGTTATCATAATACAAATAAGAAATTCACCACTGAGTGACCTAAAGTGAAAAAATATGTTCTTTTAAATTCATAATTTAAGACAAAATTTCAGACAAATAACCATATCTATTATACTTAATATTTATTTCTGGATATATATAAATCTGAATGAAATATTATTTTACAGAAATAAGCATTTATACAGAAATATGTACAACACAACACCTAAATATACTCAATGTGCACGTTTAGGCAGTTTTGCTGCTGCTGCTGCTGCTAAGTTGCTTCAGTTGTGTCCGACTCTGTGCAACCCCATAGATGGCAGCCCACCAGGCTCCACCGTCCCTGGGATTCTCCAGGCAAGAACACTGGAGTGGGTTGCCATTTCCTTCTCCAATGCATGAAAGTGAAAAGTGAAAGTGAAGTCACTGAGTCTAGGCAGTTTTATATACATGTAAATATATTCTTGATGCTTTGGGTTGATATGGAATTTTTCCAGAAATATGTGTATTTCTAAATTATCTTATTCTATTTTCAATTGAGAGCCTTCCCTTGTGGCTCAGCTGGTAAAGAATCTGCCTGCAATGTGGGAGACTTGGGTTCAGTCCTTGGGTTGGGAAAATCCCCTGGAGAAGGGAAAGGCTACCCACTCCAGTATTCTGCCCTAGAGAATTCCATGGACTGTATAGTCCATGAAGTTGCAAAGAGCTGGACACAACTGAGTGACTTTCACTTTCACTTTCATGTTCACTTGATTGTCCTATTGGAAATTTACCCAGATGTAATTTTAAAATATAGTTCTTTAAAATCATAGTAAAAAGAAGTGTAGTGGGAATGTATTTTTTGCATTAAGTTAAATTATTTGCTATTCTATCCTGTAGGGAGCTGTCTTCTTAAATAATATAATGACTAATAAATGAGCAAATGGTGATCATTCGGTTGTACTAGCTTTATTAGTTATTCAATTGGAAATAATAAAAGGAATAACTGTCTTAGAATATTAGATCTATAGGCTTCTATAATCTCACATTCTGCTTTCCACCATAGAGACTGACCGATTATATAATATTAATATTACCCAGGAAAGGAAGTATTTCTAGTGTAATCTTAAAGGAAAAGAAGTAGGAAGAGAAGCTAGCAGGCTGGCTTTTAGGTTTAGGAAAAATATATCTCCTCTGTGACCTTTCAAGGATATTTTCTTTTTGCTCTAGATACTATGATAAACAAAAATAACAACAGTCTTTACTTAGTCAGGAAATAGATCAGCATTCTCCCTTGAGAAGTGAATCACTGAACCGGTAGGTGACTTAACTCCCGTGATGGGGGCTGTGTTTTCAGAGCCTCCAGCATTCTCTGCTCCCTGAGGACACTCAGGATGGAAGAGGGGCTTCTCTCCCATATATATTGGAGAAATACAGCCAACAGTTTGTGCACTGAAACCTCTAACTTGCTCTGGGAGCTGAGGCTGCTTCACAACCACAACTGTGAGCTGGAAGCTTTTGCATAGGTGGGCTCACAGAAGATCATGGCTTTCAGACTTTATTCAAGGAGAAGGGGTTGTTGACTAAAAATCAGTCAGGAACTTGTCTTTTCCTGGGATCTTATCTCAGTGAACATGTCTCTTCTCAAATTAAGTGAAGGATAATCAATTAGACACAACTACATTGGAGACACAAGGCTAACAAGTTATTTTTTAAACAAGAATTGAGTTATAAAGGAAGTGCTCTGTCCGGCCTCAGCCCTTCTATATGGCCATGTTCCATCATCAGCCCTTGATGAAAGGCAAGTAGTTAAGCCGTCATGTTTTGTAATCACAAGCTTTTGCTCTCCCAGCCACAGCTGATGCGTGGTCATTCTACACCCAAGCCCTGTCAATTCTTAGTCTGGCCAGCCCCCTCCTGTGATACCTGGCATGCCTGGCAGGTATACAGACACGCATGCACAACAAACTAAACTTGTTGGAAGAAACTCTTTTGTGAATTTAAACCAAGGGACACCAAGGCAAGGAGCTCATTAGCAATGGAAACTGAGGCAAAAATCTCTTGTATAGCAATCAGCAGGTGAAGTTATGCTGAAGGTATTGGTTTTCTCTTGTTGAAAACAAATTACAACAAACTTAGTGGTTTAAAACAACACAAATGCATTCTCACAGTTTGGAGGTTAGAAGTCCCAAATGGGTTTCACTTGAAACCAAGGTGCTTGCTGAACCTGTTTCCTCTGGAAGCTCCAGGGGATAATCTTTTTCCTTGCCTTTTCCAGATTCTAGAGCTGCATCCCTGGGACTTCTTGCCTCATTGCCCCTTCCTCATCTTTGAAGCCAGTACCTTATTATTTCTATTTAAAAAAAATCAGAGTATAATTGATTTATGATATTGTGTTATTTTCTGCTATACAGGGAAGTGTATCAGTTGCACATATTCATACTGTTGCGTGTTTTTTTAGTTGCTAAGTTGTGTCCAGCTCTTTTGCAACCCCATGGACTCTAGCCCACTGGGCTCCTCTGTCTATGGGATTTGCCAGGCAAGAACACTGGAGTGGGTTGCCATTTCCTTCTCTACGTATATCCACTCTTTATCAGTTTCTTTCCCCATATAGGTCATAACAGAGTATTGAGACAAGTTCCTTGTGCTATACATGAGTCCTTATTAGTTACCCATTTTATATATAGTGGTGTATATATGTCAGTCCCAATATCCCATTTTATTTCTTTCCCCTCTTCCCCCTTGGTATCAAGTTTGTTTCCTATACCTGTGACTCCTTAGAATCTTTAAATCCCTCTCTGCTCCATTGTCAGGATAATCTTTTGTCTCTCTGATCTCCTACCTCCCTTTTATAAAGATCCCCATGAGTATATTTGACTCACCTGGATAATCCGGGATAATCTCCAACCTCAACGTTCTTAATCTAATCACACCTGCAAAGTCTCTTTTGCCATATAAAGTAATATTTGTGGGTCTCAGTGATTAGGACATGCACATCTTGTGGAAGCATTACTCATCCTGTTACCCTGGGTAATGTGCGCACCTAGACCACAGGGGAGCCAAGCCTGGGCATAAGTGAACATATAGCTATAAGACACACATGGGGTACCGGGGGAGGAGAGCAGCCATGTGGAGGGGAAGCTGGGGCCAGCTTAGAGTGAAAGTCCATGGCCTCCTGTAGCTACTGTCCCTACAGCCAGAGAAACACCCTCTAGTTTTAGCTCTTTCTGAGAGTGAAGGAAAGCTGTATCTATTTGTACATATCCTGAAAATAAATGGCTGCTACTGAAGGTCGCTTGAAGTTGTCTTTGATGCTGGTAAGCAAAGAGGCCTGACTAGAGAACAGGCATATTTGTCACACTTTCCCTAAAAAGTGGATGCTGGGGGAGGAGGGAGGTCAAGATGGTGGAGTAGAAGGATGAGCTCAACTCCCCTCATGGACACATGAAAAATAACGTCTATGTGTAGAGCAATGCCAGCGGAAAATAGCCAGGCAATGGGTAAAGGCTCTTTTATAAGGATGACTGTGATGAAAGATCCACACGGAGTGGGGTAGGAAGAGAAGAGAAGCAGTCGAGGGCCTTAGCCAAACTGAGGAGGAGAACAACACTTGGAAATGAATGGGCACAATCTTTCCATTCTAAAAGAAATAAAGAGCATTTTACCTTTCTCTGTTTGAGAAAATAGACATTTGAGATTTTCGCTGTGAGGATAAAGACACAGAACTAGAGGCACGAGTTGGAATGGGGTTTAGCACATTGAATTTGTGAAGATTCCCGAATTTGCATAAAAACTCCTGACATAATCTTGGCATTGAGCAAAATGTCCAGCTGAGTGAAGGCAGCAGGTTTAGGAGCTCTTAGAAAAGGTCTGACGAAAGCAAAACCTCTGATTCCCTTATTTTTAGAGCAGTCACACTAGGACAAGGTTACCTCTGAGAGAATCTTCACTGTATTGATGCTAAAAAGATCTCAGGATGGAAGTCTATTTTGAGTTGTTGGAACTCTAGTTTCTATAAGTTGCTTATCTTTTGCAATACTAATAATGGAGGACTCACGAAAAGTTACTCTAAGATAGTTTTTTTTTAAAGTTATTGTTTTCACAAAAAGGCATAAGACATGAACTATCTTAGACAAAGGTATAATCCCTCCATTTCTTTTGCAGTGAATGTTGTGGACTGAATGTATATGTCCTCACCAAAATCTTACTTTGGAGTCCTCACCCCCACTGTGTTTGGTTGTGTTTGGAGATGGGCCCTCTAAGGAGATCAATTAAGGTCAAATAAAGTCATCAAGGTGGGGCCCTGATCCCATAGGACTGACTAGTGTCCTTGTAAGAAGAGACACCATAACCCTCTCGCTCTCTCTCTCTCTCTGTGTACTCATGGAGAAGGCAGTCATCTGCAACTGAAGGGGAGAGCTTTCACCAGACACTACCTTTCTGACCTCCTTGGCTTGGACTTCTAGCTTCCAGAACTATGAGAAACACGTGTCTGTTATTTAATTCATTCAGTCTGTGGTATTTTGTTATAGCAACTGACTGACAGGCTAAGACAGGGAGGGACCAAACTTGCTCCTTAAAGGTTTAGACATGGAAGTTATCAGGCAAGTAGGGCTTCTCAGTAGTTAAGAACCTGCCAATGCAGGAGACATAGGTTCAATCCCTGGGTCTGGAAGATCCCCTGGGGAAGGAAATGACAATCCACTCCAGTATTCTTGCCTGGAGAGTTCAATGGACAGTGGAGTCTGGTGGGCTACAGTCCATGGGGTTGCAAAGAGTTGGACACGACTGAGCGACTTCACTTTCACTTTTCACTTTCATGCATTGGAGAAGGAAATGGCAACCCACTCCAGTGTTCTTGCCTGGAGAGTCCCAGGGACAGGGGAGCCTGATGGGCTGCCGACTATGGGGTCACACAGAGTCGGAGACGACTGAACCGGCTTAGCAGCAGCAGCAGCAGCAGTACTACTGACTTTTGTTCTTACTATCGTGAAGAAATGTTTATTTCTCTATGTTTTCCATTTTATCTACTTCCCTCTCATCTCTGGTATACTGGCCAGGCAGGATCTGTTTCGCTCTGGCTGGACAAGCAAATTAGAAAAACCCTGAGGCAGGAGCTGGTGTTGGGGTACTGGGTCGGGGACAGGCATGGAGAGAGGAGAGAGATGTGGGCTCAGGTGCCAGAACAAGCAGATTCCCAGAAAGCAGAGCAAAGTATCTGTTGGTTTCCTGCCAGAAAACAGCTGTTCAATATCTAAATAGGGCTCCATCTCAAATTAGCTATGTGACTTTCGGCAGTACCTACCCTCATTGAGCTAGGATGAAGAGTTTGGATTTTATTCCAAGCATACTGGGAAGTCAAGGGGAAATTTTAAGCAGAGGAGAAACATGACGTGAATTGTATTTAGAAAAATCAGCCAGGCCACAGGGTGGGCAGTGGGTGAAAGTAGAAAGGACAGAAGCGAGGAGAACAGTTAGCAGGCTGCTGCATCTAAGAGGCAGTCTGTCAGGGGAAAGTGACACTGCAGACCCATCCGAGAGATGAGGATGGCTCAGAGCCCAGGTCCGGGTCGGCGGGGGAGGGGGGCGCAGCTGAGGGCATCTCCCTGTACATGGAGAGAAGGGGATATTTAAAATACACTTTGAGGGTAGAGTTAAAGAGACTTTTTCATGGATTAAAATAACAACAGCCATAAAACAGCAACAAGGGATCTAACCACTTTTTAAAAAAAGTATTGAAGCATAGGCAAATATAGGTAAAATTATAGTATAGGCAAGTATTGGGGAAAAAAAAAAAGAAAAGCAGATGCTGGGAAAGACTGAAAGCAAAAGGAGAAGGAAGCAGCAAAGAATGAGATGGTTAGATAGCATCACCCACTCCATGGGCATGGATCTGAGCATATTCTTGGAGAGAGTGGAGGATAGAGGAGCCTGGCATGCTTCAGCCCATAGGGACTGAAGTCAGACACAATTTAGGGACTGGACAACACAACAGTGGATAATTTACAATGGTGTTTTAGTTTCAGGTGTACAGCAAAGTGAATCAGTTATGCTATATATGTACAGATTCTTTTCCAGATTCTTTTTCCATATAGATTATTATAGAATATTGAATATATTTTACTGTGCTATACAGTAGGTCCTTGTTAGTTATCTACTTTATATATAGTAGTTCATGCTCAATCGCTCAGTCATGTCTCACTATTTGTGACCCAGTGGATTGCAGCCCCACCAGGCTCCCCTGTCCATGGAATTTTCCTGGCAAGAATGCTGGGGTGGATTGCCATTTCCTCCTTCAATATATAGTAGTGTGTATATGTTAACCCCTATCTCCTAATTTATCACTTCCTTTATTTTTCCTGTTTAATAACCATAAATTTGATTTTGAGATCATGAGTCTGTTACTATTTTGTAAAAAAATTCATTTGTGTCATTTTTTTGTTAGATTCCACAGCTCAGTTGGTAAAGAATCTCCCTGCAGTGCAGGAGACCTGGGTTTGATCCCTGGGTCAGGAAGATACCCTGGAGGAGGAAACAGCAACCCTCTCCAGTATTCTTGCCTAGAAAACCCAATGGGCAGAAGAGCCTGGTGGACTACAGTCCAGGTGGTCTCAGAGTCGGACACGACTTAGCAACTAAACCACCAGCACCACAGCTTCTTAAAACCATGGAATCGCCCCGGGCAGTCCATGCTGTTGGAGATTCTGGCCTTTCATTATTCTCCTTTTTCTACCTCCTCTCCCACCAAAGGAGGACCCCGGCTGAGCAACCATCCAGCAGCATCTCATGCTCAATTTCTTTCTGAATCCACTTCTTGTAATCACTTCTTATACCTTCAAGACTCCCCTGACCACTGTGGAGTAACCAAACTTAATTTTTTAAAGTTTTTTTCCATGAAATATAAATGATTCCATATAAAATGCCGCCAAGAAGTAAAACATCTGCCTTTTAACACAAAATAATTCCAGTTGGAAGGTCAGTCATGATGGCCAGTTCAGTATGAACTTTTGAGTATTGGAGGACCTTTGAGTGTCCCTGGAATGATACTAGTTTATTTAAACTTCCAACTTAAACTAGAAGTAGTTCTATTTGGACTGGTTTTGGGTGTTTCTCTTTTGTGAATTCTATATACCAGAATTTCTTTTGTGGAGCTTTTAAAAACATATTCACTTGAGAACAACAAACACTCATACTCACAAATACAAACACATACCTGAACACACACACTCATACTCATGCCTGCACCCTACTTCTGAGTCTCAGGGGTTGGCCCAGGTCATGGTATTTTCATAGGTTCCACAGGTCAGGAGTCACTGAACTTTCCTCTAAAGGGCCACATGGTAAACATATTCGGCTCTGTGGACCTGAGGTGGTTAGGGTGTGCTGAGCCTCTTATAGGTCCTGGCTCCACATGATCCTCCAGCCTTTTTGGTAGCCCTGCTGCTTTGATTCTGGTTTGGGGAATTTGCATCAGTCCCTGATCATCCGTTGACACTTAGAATACAAAAATACTAGTTCCTGCATTCAAGGAGTCACAGATATGGGAGAAAAAAAGATGTAGAGACAATGGACAATGGCAGGATAAGGGTGAGCACCGATTTCTATAGGGGAGAATCAAAGTGCTTGTTTAACTTATATGCAGAGTACATCATGAGAAATGCTGGGCTGGAAGAAGCACAAGCTGGAATCAAGATTGCCAGGAGAAATATCAATAACCTCAGATATGCAGATGACACCACCCTTATGGCAGAAAGTGAAGAGGAACTAAAAAGTCCCTTGATGAAAGTGAAATAGGAGAGTGAAAAAGTTGGCTTAAAGCTCAGCATTCAGAAAACGAAGATCATGGCATCCGATCCCATCACTTCATGGCAAATAGATGGGGAAACAATGGAAACAGTGTCAGACTTTATTTTTCTGGGCTCCAAAATCACTGTGGATGGTGATTGCAGCCATGAAATTAAAAGATGCTTACTCCTTGGAAGGAAAATTATGACCAACCTAGATAGCATATTGAAAAGCAGAGACATTACTTTGCCAACAAAGGCCAGTCTACTCAAGGCTATGGTTTTTCCAGTGGTCATGTATGGGCTTCCCTGGTGGCTCAGAGGTTAAAGCGTCTGACCCCAAGGCAGGAGACCCGGGTTCGATCCCTGGGTTGGGAAGATCCCCTGGAGAAGGAAATGGCAACCCACTCCAGCATTCTTGCCTGGAGAATCTTATGGACAGAGGAGCCTGGTAGGCTACAGTCCACGGGGTTGCAAAGAGTCGGACACGACTGAGCGACTTCTCTTCTCTTCTCTATGTATGGATGTGAGAGTTGGACTGTGAAGAAAGTTGAGTGCCAAAGAACCAATGCTTTTGAACTGTGGTGTTGGAGAAGGTTCTTGAGGGTCCCTTGGACTGCAAGGAGATCCAACCAGTCTATTCTGAAGGAGATTAGTCCTGGGTGTTGTTTGGAAGGACTGATGCTAAAGCTGAAACTCCAATACTTTGGCCACCCCATGTGAAGAGCTGACTATTTGGAAAAGACTCTGATGCTGGGAGGGATTGAGGGCAGGAGGAGAAGGGGACGACAGAGGATGAGATGTCTGGATGGTATCACTGACTCGATGGACAAGAGTTTGAGTGAACTCTGGGAGTTGGTGATGGACAGGGAGGCCTGGCGTGCTGTGATTCATGGGGTCGCAGAGTCGGACATGACTGAGCTACTGAACTGAACTGAACTGAAAGTGAATATGGATGGTTAAAGAAGTCTTTCCTGACAAGTTCACTTAAATTCTCGCTTGTAGGCTCAGCCCTAGCTCAAGACCTCAGGGCCAGTTCTGGCCTGAAGCACAGCTTCCTCAGAAGTCCTGGCCTCTGGCTACAAGGATCCTGCCTTAATCTCAAGCTGTCACCCTACTGTGTGCCTGGATCATGCAATTGTTCTCTCAGTCTTCCTCTCTGCTTCTGGCATCAATGTTTTTGTGCAATCCCAGTATCCTTACCACTCTGCTGCTCTCCTTGTGTGATCCCCTGGGTCTGGCTCTCTACCTGTGCTTGTGTGTTACTCGCTCAGTTGTGTCCAACTCTTTGCTCCCCTTTGGCCAGTAGCCTGCCAGGCTCCTCTGTCCATGGGATTTCCCAGGCAAGAACACTGGAGTGGGCTGCCATTTCCTTCTCCATGGATTGAACTAGCATCTCTTGTGTCTCCTGTATTGTAGGTGGATTCTTTACCTGCCAAGCCATTGGGGATTATTCTGGTACTTAGTATCTAAAGACTGATGTGCGCTGCCAAGGTCTCAATTGCTGCTGCCCTCCCCCCTACACAGAACTCCTTCCAGATGCAGGCTCTCTGGATCCCCTGATTTAACATCACATGTTCTGATCTTCTTCGAGGCCATCTCTGCACTGACTCCTGTCAACATTTTACCTGTCCTACTTTCTTGTGCTGTGCTTAGTTGCTCAGTTGTGTCTGGCTCTTTGTGACCCCATGGACTGTAGCCTGCCAGGCTCCTCTGTCCATGGGATTCTCCAGGCAAGAATACTCGAGTGGGTTGCCATGCCCTCCTCCAGGGCATCTTCCAAACTCAGGGACTGAACACAGGTCTCCTGCATTGCAGGCAGATTCTTCAAGCTGAGTTACCAGGGAAGGCCCATGCTTTCTTAATTTATCTCTATTTCTCTTTTGCTATCCAGCCTGTCCATTTTAAAGATCTGTTCTCTATTCCCACTTCAAGCCTGATTTTGAGTAGTTGCTTCTTTATAGAACTGCAGAGGGAAGCAGGTCACCTTCTAGAAGCAGTGATGTCAGTAGAGATTTAAATCTCGGTTTACAAGCCTGAGTTAGATGACCCTTTCCAGAATTCTGTCTGTACTTGCTCCAGTTGGTTCTGAATGCTTTCATACTCTCCTAACTCATTTGTGGGCAGTTGTTTCGTCTCCTACAATGTCCCTTGGTGTCTTCACAAAGCTCAGTATTATCACACAGAATGGCCTCATTAGCTTGGGGTTGAAGCACATCCAGGAAACAGTTCCCTCCCAAACCCTTTTGGCCTGGAACCGTCCTGGCATGCTGGCGGGGGAAGCCTGGGGGTATTCCCTCTAATGATATTCAGAGGCTGTCTGAGCTGAGGGAAGCATGGCTTTGGTGCTGGCTAAAGCCTTCTTCCTGACCAAAGTGTCAGTTCATTTCCAGAAAGATTAAACAACCCCTGCATATACAAATGTTCAGAATTCACAGGCCATCTGGGCTTCCTGTATCCTCACATGAGAGACCCCAGATGGATTGTAAATTCATCCCTATGGGTAATATACTGCCATTGCTCCCCAGTCCTCCTGATTTTCCCTGTGGCATCTGATACTATGGCCATGATGAGGTTAATTTATGTGGCTTGATACACTTTATCATCTGTCACTTGTACAGCTCTCACTGTGCCATCTGGTGTCTCAGAGGCAGTTTCGGAAAGCAGCATGCATAACAAGGTATCTGCATTTGTGAATTCTTTCAAGCATTTATAGGTAATAGCTAAAAGATATTTTGAGAAGCCAGATCCCGTTTCTGCCGCAGATCAACACTAATGTGGATAATCTGATATGAGGCTCAAACAAAGCCTGCTATATTTTGCAGGAAAACACATCTGAATTAGTCTGCAATCACCAATATTGATGGAACCTATTTATTTCAAGACCCTGAATATCTCTATTGGGCTCAAAATATCTTCCTGAGCTCTTGTGCAAATCGGAAAAAGGCAGAGGCAATGGCTTACTATCAAACATGATAGATGATGAGACAAAACAGCACATATGAGCTCAAAAAATTGTTTAAATCACAATTCCTGCAGCAAACTGCCTAAGTGCTCCTATGATGATGATTTTATAGCCATGTCTTATTTTCAGCAGTGTGTTAGGACCTCGAGAGAGCACAACAGAACATTAAATAGACAAGACAATGAGGCACAGACAGCAAATACACTCAGGAGAAGTGGGGATGGAGAAATGATACAATATGGGCTGTCCTGTCTGCCGGTCAGTCAGGCTGGGATTTGCAGGCGTTTGTCCTGGGTACCAGGTGATGGGTGGAGATTATGAGTGTTAGGGCTCTTGCTCTTTAGATATTGCAAACTGTTTGGGGAGAGTAAGATAATTATATTATATGTATAATATATACATTAATATGTATAATATAAATATATACAGTAGGCATGAATACATAGTATATTTTTTATATATTATGGAGCTTCCTAGACCACCTTACCTGCCTCCTGAGAAACCTGTATGCAGGTCAAGAAGCAGCAGTTAGAACTGGACATGGAACAACAGACTGGTTCCAAATTGGGAAAGGAGTACACCAAGGCTAATTTCCCCTGCTAATTTAACTTATATGCAGAGTACATCATGCGAAATGCTGGGGTGGATGAAGGATAAGCTAGAATCAAGATTGCTGGGAGAATTATCATCAGCCTCAGATATGCATATGATACCACCATTATAGCAGAAAGTGAAGAGGAACTAAAGAGTCTCTTGATGAAAGTGAAAGAGAAGAGTGAAAAACTTGGCTTAAAAATCAACATTCAAAAAATAAAGATCATGGCATCTGGTCCCATCACTTAATGGCATATAGATAAACAATGGAAACAGTGAAGACTTGATTTTCTTGAGCTCTAAAATCACTGCAGATGGTGACTGCAGCCATGAAATTAAAAGACGCTTGCTCCTTGGAAGAAAAGCTATGACCAACCTAGACAGCATATTAAAAAGCAGACACAATTACTTTGTTGATAAAGTTCTGTCTAGTCAAAGGTATGGTTTTTGCAATAGTCATGTATGGATGTGAGAGCTGGATCATAAAGAATGTTTAGCACTGAAGAATTAATGCTTTTGAACTGTCATGTTGGAAAAGACTCTTGAGAGTCCCTTGGACTGCAAAGAGATCAAACCAGTCAATCCTAAAGGGAATCAATCCTGAATATTCATTGGAAGGACTGATGCTGAAGCTGAAACACCAATATCTGGCTACCTGATGCAAAGAACTAGCTAATTGGAAATCACCCTGATGTTGGGAAAGATTGAAGGCAGGAGGAGAAGGGGATGACAGAGGATGAGATGGTTGAATGGCATCACCAACTCAATGGATATGAGTTTGAGCAAGTTCCGGGGGATGGTGAAGGACAGGGAATCCTGGTGTGTTGCAGCAGTCCATGAGGTCACAAAGAGTTGGACATGACTTAGTGACTGAACAACAATGAGGCACCCATACATATGCTAATATGCATTAGCTAGTGGTAAAGAACCCTCCTTCCAATGCAGGAAATGTAAGAAACACAGGTTTAATCTCTCGGTCGGGAAGACCACTTCAAAGAGGGCATGTAACCCACTCCAGTAGTCCTGCCTGGAGAACTGCATGGACAGAGGAGCCTGGTGGGCTACAGTTCATAGAGTGTCAAACAGTCAGACAGGACTAAAGTTACTTAGCAACAGGACAGCTTATGTATATGTATATGCATACATATGTATATATAATAGTACATTAGCAATTATATATAATAATATATTGCTAATTTTATAAAATTAGCAATATATTATTTTTTTATTTTAAAAAATTATTTATTTTTTAATTGAGGGTTAATTTTTTTAGACTTTTGTTGCTTTTTGTCAAACATCAGCCATAGGTGTACATATGTCCCTTCTCTCTTGAACCTCCATCCTATCTCCCTCCCCATCCCACCCCTCTAGGTTGATATAGAGTCCCTGTCTGAGTTCCCTGAGACATACAGCAAATTCCCATTGACTATCTATTTCACATATGGTAATATAAGTTTCCTTGTACTCTTTCCATACACTCACCCTCTCCTCCCCTATCCCTGTAAGTCCATAAGTCCATAAAATTACTAATATATTATTATATATAATTACTAATGTATTATAATATATAATATAGAAAATATATTTTCTTCCCAGCTGGTGCAGTGGTAAAGAATCTGCCTGCCAATGCAGGAGATGCAAGAGATGTGGGTTCTATCCCTGGGTTGGGAAGATCCCCTGGAGGAGGAAATGGCAACCCAGTCTGGTACTCTTGCCTAAAAAATCCCAAGGACAGAGGACCCCATCAGGCTATGGTCCATAGGGTTGCAAAGAGGTGGACAGGACTGAATGTGCACACACACACATACACACACACACACACACACACATTAGTAAGTCCTCAAGTAGAAAAGAGAAGAAAATCAGGGGCATTTTGAGAGATGAAATTTGCAGAGTACCACAAAGCTCTTGAAAGAACCTAGTGTTAAGCCAGATTCTAAAGGAGTGAAGGGCCCTCAGAAGAGAAGCTGGGAAGCACATAGGAGAGTGCAAAGGTCAAGAGACAAAGTTCTCTCTTGAGGCTGTGCCTGGCCATCGGCTTGAACAAGGCACAGGGGTATATAGTGTGAGACAAAATTGGAGGACGGGACAAGACAGATTAGTGCAGACTGTATTATGTGACACTGAGGTTATGACATTTCATGTAATAAGTATCAAGGAGCCGTTAACTGTTTTCAGGGAAGTAGTCCATGAAAATGGAATTTGAGGGGCAAGTTATTCTTGCAATAGTATGAGTTGATACTTCTACCATAAGTGGGAAAACAGCACAGGTCTATTCCAGAACCTAGTGATTCTTCCAGCTGAATTGCAGTTAAAGCTTAATAATAAAGTAGCTCTAGTAAGTGAAATATCAAAGGAAGTCCATGATTTAAAAAGTGACTTTTCAGCCCAGTAATGAGTTTACAAATATCTCAAAACTTTGTCATTCCCTCCCCATTTTATGTCTTCCAACCACTCATTATTTCTCTCTGTATTAGAGGGTGAAGATAACACAAGGCAACATATACTTCTTTCTCATAGAGCCAAAGATCTTTCAGAGAGCTCTATTATAAGGTTGAGAATAAAATCAGTGACTTCAGTTGAAAAGTCAGTTATTTAATAAGCACTCATTAAATGTGGACTCTAGAAAAATGGTACAGATGAACCTATTTGCAGGGCAGGAATATAGACGCAGATGCAGCAAACGGACAGGTGGATAGGGTAAGGGGAGGTGGGTGGGATGAATTGGGAGACTGGATTTGACATATGAGCACTGCCATGAGTAAAGCGGATAGCTAGTGGGAACCTGTTGTATAGACCAAGAAGATCAGCTTGGTGCTCTGTGGTGACCTAGAAGGGTGGAATGAGATGTGGGTGGTGGGGAGGAAAGTCTAAGAAGGCGGGAATGCATGTATACATATAGCTGATTCGTTTCATTGTACAGCAGAAACTAACACAACATTGTAAAGCAACTATACTCCAAAAAGAAAAAAGAAAATCTATTCTGTTTCAAACCACCTCTTTGACACTTTCTGACTACATATATATAGAAAAGAAAATGTAGATCTCTTGTTTGAGTGATGCCCCTTGCAGTGCAAAGCTTGGCTGAGACAGTACTAGGTTGCTGACAGTGGTGAGAATGAAGACATTTGTTTGAAAGAGGAAGCATGCTCTTTGCACTAATTCTTAAAATATTGGCGCATTGGCCTGGCCAGGTCCATGTTCCATTTGAATCCACTCTGCAATTGTCCACCCAGCTCTGCAGAAGCAGAAATCTGTCACAGCCATTCAGATCCCCAATGCCTTCTTAGTCCAAGGTCTAGAACAATAAGGACTCAACAGATGTTTGTGAAATGACTGTGTGTTTGTAGTCTATGGCTTCCTGGGGAACAGCCTTTTCTTTTCATCCTGCAACGTGTTTGTTCAGACTTCTGAGAGTGCAGCCTGGTAATCTTGGCATGGCTGTTGCAGGAATCATCTTACCATCCGATGATTCCCCTCCATGCAATCTGTATTCTCCTGATTAGACATGGTATTATTTTTTTCCTTTTGTTTTATGGCTCTGGGTGGAGTAACTCATTACTTTCTTTGTCAGCCTTACCCATTTATCCCCCTTTTTATTTAGTTTAGGGATCAGTAACTTTTTTTGTAAAATGTCAGACAGCAAACATTTTAGCCTTCATAGGCCTTGTGGTCCAGCTCTGCTGTTATGATGTGAATGCAACCATGGACAATGCAGAAACAAATGAACCTGGCTGATCTTCAGTATAACTTTACTTACACAAGAGGCAGAGCCCGTATTTGGCCTTTGGGCTATAATTATTTTACCCATTTAGTCTACATGATATATGGTCCTCAGTTTATTGCTTTGAGCATTGTTTCTATTGCTCCCCAGGTGTCACAGTAGTAAAGAATCCTCCTGCCAATGCAGGAGACATGAGTTCATTCATTGGGTTGGGAAGATCCCTTGGAGTAGGAAATGGCAACTTGCTCAAGTATTCTTGCTGGAGAATTCCATGGACAGAGCAGCCTGGTGGGCTACAGTCCATGGAGTCACAAAAAGTCAGACACAGCTGGGTGACTGAGCATGCACACACACATTCTTGTATTTCTACTCTCCAATATTTAGCAGGTATCTACTCTTTTGTGCCACCCATTGCTTGCACTCATGATCAAAGAGATGGGCTGGACTTTGCCAACTATCTCTGCCCTCTAGGTACGCAGTTCTTTTAATATACGAACTCCACTGTCCTGTGAAAGTCAGTTTTTCTACAATAGTACAGATTTAGGCACATGATAATATAGCCAAATGCAATGAAGTTTGGCCACTTCTTTCTTTGGATCTGTCACTGATCTTGAGAATTGTTTTAGCAGAATATTACTTTGTATTTCTCTACCATTCAGTAATCAAGCTTTGCTTGCCTCTTCTGAAACCCTGGAGCCTCTAAATATTCATTCCTTCATATTTTGGACCTTCCTCGAAGAGCTAAGAGACATAACTGACCCCTTATATTCCCTCCATTGCTTTTGCCTGACATAGGCCCTATGTTTTGTGCTCTTTGATAGAAGGAAAAATTGTGTAGATTCCATGGTTATTAAACTATCTTCCACGAGGGACCAAGTTTCTTTGAATCATATACAGGAGGTTCTTTGAATGCAAAACTACTTATGGAAAAGCCATTTCTTTCATTACAATTGTCATATCCAAGAGGAGGGGCTGTCAATACATACACTACAACAGAAACTTCACAGCTTAGAAGACATTAGGGTGAGGGGATTTTTCCAGATAATGTCAATCTTGAGCCACACAATCATGACAAATATTGTCTCAGGAGTCTGTGATTGCAGGGTTTCCTTTGGTCCTGTTTTACAACCCTCACTTACAGAAGTGAATTGTTGTACCAGTGTACACTTTGCCACAGGCTCATTTTGAAATGTTATCTGTACCACCTCTTTCTGGTGGTGGTGGTTGTTTTTGTTTTTGTTTTTTTCCCAGGTAATCATAGTTTATACACTTACCCCTGGAATAAGAAGTCTATTTATAACACTGCTCAACTAACATATTAAAATAAGGCTTATTAAAATGCAAAATACTGTTCCCAAAGCAATAGTAGTTGTATTGCTTGAGATATGTAAAATAAGTTGATTAAAGGAGAAAGAAATAAAATATGAAGAGAAATGATAATCTCTCCTTCACAATGGGAAAAAATAAGCTTTTGCTTTTAATTTCTGAGATTCTCAGTAAATGGTTGTTTTGGCCAAAACAACTAAAGTGAGAAATACATTAAACAAAATCCTCAGTGAATTCAGGACTATGGAAGCATCAGAGCACCCTGGTTAATGAGCTACACTCTGGACAAGTTACTTAGCTTTGTGTTTTAGTCTTCAGCGCAGTCACATACCTTTCCTGCTTTCTACTTTTTAACCCCTCGATCTGTTTTATTTTAAGCTTATTTGTAAGTAATGGGACCACATACATCTGCTGTTGAAAGAATCAATAATTTGAGATCTTAAGTTTTTCCAGATTTGGCCTTCCAAAGCTGGCGATCCCAAGAAACTAGTCAGAAATACTAGATTTAGAGATGGCTGAGGGCATTTCCCATTTTATTAACATTTAAAACACATTAAGGACTAATAATAAATATAGCACAGTCATTGGATTTGTGTTCCAAGCTGAGTCATTGGATTTTTGTTCCAAGGGGGGTTTGGGGGAGACTTCCTGCTCTTGAGGAGTGATGAGGTAGGAAACTTAGATTTCAAAATAGAAATATTAAGTGAGAAAAAGGAAGATTAAATCTTGTTTTTTTTTTTGTTTTTTTTTAAAAAAAGCACACACACAAAAAAACGTTCTAAGCTGATGGAGATGTTATCATGAAAAATTTAGAGCTGACTTCTGGGCGTGGGAGAGTGGGAAGGGAAGGAGAAATGTAGTATTCACCCTGCTGTTTCTCTTGGCGCTTAAGAGAATGCCAAAATAAACACACCAGGGTCTGTACACAGAGGCTGTCAGCAGTCTGGGTCCTGTGCAGACCACATGGAAAGGGATTTGATGGTGCACACAAGTGAATAAGCATTTGTTTCCATAATTTTTCAAAGGTGCAAAGGAGAAAAATTGTATTCTTGTATCAGGAAACAAATGTAAAAGATAACAGTAGATACAGAAGCAGACTGTATGGAGACCATGATTAGAGTTTAAATTTAGTCTGGTCTCTTTTTCTTAGCTATACGTTCCCTTTTTTAAATGTCTGGGGGAAAAGGGCAGGACACATAAATTTAGTTGATGGCGGCGCAAAGGCTCTTGTAGTTTGTATTAACATTAAATCCAGGCATCAGTTCTACAAGTATCAAGTAATCTGTCTTTAAGGTAGAGTCAGGCTGCGTGAACAAGGTCGCAGGGCTTGGTGGCTCAGTGATCTCAGAGTTGTATGCTGCCCGGGGACAAGGCTCTTCTCAGGGCACCTCCTCTGAAGTGTGATTGGAAATGACAGGCAATGAAATTCAGCTGATCTGAATTACATCGTCTGCTCTGATTTGACGAAGCCCATATTCTGTAAACTCACCAAAGATATACATATTTCAGGGAAGAAAATACCTAGCTAATTAATGATAACTCACTCAACATCCATTTCCAATGGAAATGCTTTTACTGAACCCTTGCTAGAGCACTGTACTTCTTTTCGATCTCCTTTGATTGGCAATAGCAGTCAGAAACAAGGCTAAACACTTTATATTCATTTAATAAAACCTTTCAGTGAGTTGGAGTACATTTTCTTCATCTTATAGATTGAGTTAGGTAACATGCCCAAGAGCACAGATATGTGAAACCGGAGTCCAGATCTGCCAAACTTCAAAGCCCCTCCTTCTAAGCCCTCTACACTCTCCTCCCTCCACAAGGCCACTCACTCTTTCTCCACCATTTTTAGTTTCTATACTGTCAGTGAACAAAAGACCAGTTCTATGCATCTTCCTTGAGAAGTACCCTGCAGGGTGCCCTTTTAGCTGAATATAAAAATGAGCCCTTTTCTGTAATGGCCCCCCCTCCCACAATAAGGGAATTTTGTTTTTCTACTGCTGTAAGCTGGAAAATGAGTTTGGCTGAATAGCAATTAAGATCTTGGCAGAGTTGGGCAGAGTGATGACAAAGGAAAGGTGGATGCATCAGTGCTCTAAACAATGAAGACTAAAACACAAAGCTAAGTAACTTGTCCAGAGTGTAGCTCATTTTAAACAATTATGTAGTCAAGGATGTAGCCATTGTGGATTCCATTAAAGACCAGAAGTTTTCATGCCTAGGGCTCGAGAGCTTGGCATCATAGATAGAACACGTGACACATTAGAAGAGCAGGCTTTCCTTCTCTTGCCTGTTTCTCACCTCCTCCCTTTAAAGAGCTGGACCTGCTGCAATGAAGGCTATTGGAGTTAGTTTGATCAACACTCCTGACCACTTCCCAGACCAATTGTGAAATGATTTAGACTTGGGAAAGCATAAGGGAATTCAATAGACCATGAGTGGTTGTTAGAGTTTAAACTTTCAGAAAGGTAACCTGGGGAAAGGAGATGAAGGAAGAGTAAGTGATCTTTATTCCTATAGGTAGACAGCAAATGGGTCACTGGTTCAGGCACAGCAGTAATTCTGGACAGAACCCACCCCATGTGTGATTTATCACTGTCAGAAATAAAAATTGCCTTTGCATTTATCATTCTACCTACTTATTCTACCAGCTAAACTCACCATCTCTTTTTCACTCTTCCTGCTTCAATCTTTTATAAAAACTATAGTGGCTAAGCATTTTCCTCTGTGCTGACCCCCAGTAAGTTGAGAATACATGGCAATTGAAATAAAAAAACCACACAATTCCATAATGTTAGAGACATCTGCACATCTCAGCAACTTTGCAGTGACATTGAGTTACCCAAGGACCTATCTTTGTTCACCCAGCTGTTGATTTCTTGCCAGAAGGACATTTCACCACATTAATCCTGCTGATGGCCTGTCTGTGTAGATGGATTTTTAATCTATTGATTAAAAAAAAAAAACCACTACCTAATAGCTCTATTGACACCCATTATATAATTTCAAATTTCTTAACTCTTAGCAGTTTAGCTCACATTTAAAAGCATGTCCTAAAATTAGAAAAAAATTCTACTACTTTTCCAGTATTTTCCCCAATATATCTATTGACAATATTCCATAATAATTTTATAAATTAAGAAAAATCATGTGTATTAATAACATTCAAGATCTAAACACATTAATCAAAAAATTCCCATTTAATAAACCAATTATGATAAGTGTTTAAACCCATGAAAAGCTCAAATTAACTGCTGTAACAAGTTTACGTTTTATCAAGTAAGATTAAGCAGTACAATGTAACTGTCAAACATTATCAAACATCTACTTCTAACTATGTCTTTCTGGTAGATATTGCTTATGTCTGAAGAATGATTCTATATTACCAGACAGAAGAAACCAGTGTACCAAAAGCTAAAATTTATATTCAGGGCTCTGACTTCTCTTAGTAAAAAAAAAAAACATGAAATAAAATGTAGTAATAGAAAATGCATTCTGAACCTATGTTGTCACTATGAACAACAAAGAGACTATTTTGAATGCAAACATATTTTCTTTCAGCTGTTGTAAAGAATGTCACAGTTGGACTGAAGTTTTGTTAGCTATTGTGTCAAACTGGAATAATGTTTCTATCACAACATGTCTCATTTTAAAGAATATGCATTTTCACTATAAATGTTGGCAGACTCATATCTGGAATTGGGCAATGAACTAGTTTTCACAACGGAAGAATAATGCAATTCTTTAGAAGCAGAATTTATTTCCTCTAATTTTTAGATCAAATTTTAAAACTTCCCATGAGCTCTTTCAATGGCTCGAATAGTTTGTTGAATTAATATTTCTGTTTTTCAATAACCAGAAAAAATACTTTGACATATATCTGGCTCAAAATGGTGGTGGATGACCTAATAGATGAGAAGTAAAATATGTGGGACCAGGTGGGAAAAAGAATTATTCTTCCACAACTCCATATGTGTTGGTTAGAAATTCATTAGATTAAACTTAGATTCAAAGATTAAAAAAAATACTGGAGTCATGAACTGACTTTTACTTTACATTTTTGACTGAGGTAAATAACACCTATACATGTTAAATACTAAGCACCGTGTTTTCACTCTTAATTAAATTAAATATATGATTGATCTACACAGTATTATCAAACATACATCCACACTGAGTACAGTAAGTAATGCTCTGTGATAAGCTGCGTGTTGTTGCTGTTCATTAGTGAGTCGGGTTCAACTCAAATTTTGCGACCTGTGGACTGTAGCCCACCAGTCTCCTCTGTCCATGGGATTTCCCAGGCAAGAATACTGGAGTGGGTTGCCATCTCCTTCTCCAGGGAATCTTCTAGACTCTGGGATTGAAGCTACACCTCCTACAACGGCAGGCAGATTCCTTACTACTGAGTCACCAGGGAAGCCCTGATAAGTCGCATGCAAACACGTAAACCAATGAATCACCTATATTCCTCCTTTTTGGGTTATACTAGCTTTGGGTGAAATTTATCATTGAATCCTTTTAAGTTTGGTTTCCCTTCTTGTTCCCTGTTTTGTTTTTTTTTTTTCCGATTGTGACTAACAACAGGCCACTTTGAGTCTTTGTAAAGGATATACCTTTTTACACAAAGAAATAAAACCCTTTCGAATACTTGTGAACCGAAAGTGATTTTTTAAGTTCTGTATTCAGCGTTGTGTGGACTGGTCGTCAGAAATTCCTAGAGGACACAGGTACAGTTGTCTTCTACTTCTCTCAAGTTATCAGCAGAAAACAGCTGGGGAGTTACTTTCCGGAGCCTTTTTTCCTGAGCTGAGAATGGTTTTATAGTGTTTAGAACGCGGTCAGCTGATCCTGAAAGGAGTAGCTGTAGTGCCTTTCACTGCTTCTTTAAAATACCTTTGCTTGGCTCTGCCGACCACAAAGCTGAGAATGCGACCGCCTTCCCCATTCTAGTGATGAGCCGTGATGACGGTGCATTGCGTGTTACCATGGCGATTGCTCACCGTCCAGTTCTTAGAGCTGTTTTCTTTAATTTCTCCTTTCTTTTATTTTCCCTTTACTTTCCCCATTTCTCTCTCTCTTTTTGAAAACAGTGAATTGTGAGGAACATAGATTTGAGTGCTAAACGATTTAATTACATTAGAAATCCAAAGATTTATTATAATTGCTCTTAAAAATTATATTTTGATGTTTGGAGCCATTGACTCTGTGTCTTCTTTACCCATGTGAAATATATGGTTGCTTTATTTAAGAACATAAATTGTGAGCTGATATTATGAAGCTGTCCTTTTTCTCTCAAGTAAAGCTGTTCTATAGACTACTTTGAAATAAAAATGTTACCTGGGTGTGTGGGCTGAGGTTTCTGAGTCTTTATCCAACAGTGAATGTCATTGTATCTGACCTTAAAGAAAGTACTTGACTTTACACTTGCCTATCCGTAGAAATAGGGATAACGCAGATGCCTAATGATTATAAAAAGCTTTGATGCCTCATAAGAAAGAAGATAACTACATGCTTTAGAATTAAATACTTAAAATGGCTGTAATTCCATTACTCTTCATTATTTCTTTGTGAAGCAAATGCGTTTCAGGAATTATAAGACTGTCTTGCAGACAAATATAATAAAGCATGCAGTGGTTAATAGACTTAGGAAATTAATACAGAGTCCAAACTTAAACCCAGCTTTACTGACTCTTAATTCCTTTTAATCAACTTCTTTCCACGGTTTCTAATAGTCTACATTTGTGCTTCACAAAGGAGAATAATGAGAGATATCATTATTATTATCATTATTTGCAAGAGTAAAGTGTGTTGATTGCACTGTTAGGTCAAAATCCTCTCATCAAATCTGCCTATGTTCTGGTTCAGATATTCTTAGGTAACTTAAGAAGAATTCAAATCTCTTTAATCTTTAGTTTCCCCATCTGTAGGGCTTTTATGATTTATGAATAACATGGGGCTTTTATGTTATTATAATATCTACATCATAAGATATCTTATGAGTTGTAGATTAAATAAGGTAATATGTACAAAATGCTTCTCAAATGCTATGGAATTATATAAATGTAGACCTTATTTTTGAAGGCAGTGTGTGGCCAGAATACAGGGGACATGAAACATTAGGCTTATGAGTGTTGACCTACTGGGTTGACCAAAACGTTTGTGCTCCCTATAACATCTTTTTTTTTTTTTTTCCCTATAACATCTTAAAGAAAAACCCAAATAACCTTTTTGGCCAGCCCAATACATTATTAGGCAATGGAGAACCCTTAAATTTTTCATAAAAGGGAATGCAAAACTCAGGTAGATCTTGAGGAAGCTGGATCTCACAGTAGCTTGTGTGATGGACCAAGAGATAAAGGGACTGAGAAGTGTGGTATGCGATAGTTAGAAGACCAGTACTCTGGTTAAAGGGAGAGATAAAGAGTAGTTTGAACCAGGATAGTGACCATTGTATTTTTTAAAAAGACCGGAGGGTATACAAAATTTCTATAGAACAGAAGCTATGAAATAAGTTAAAAATGAGGATAGTGGGTTAAGTAAAGAATGAAATGTGATTTTATGGGTTCTATCTCAGGTATTCAGCTCAGTTCAGTCGCTCAGTCGTGTCCGATCCTTTGCAACCCCATGGACTGCTGCACGCCAGGCCTCCCTGTCCATCATCACCTCCTGGAGTTTACCCAAACTCATGTCCATTGAGTCAGTGATGCCATCCAACCATCTCATCCTCTGTTGTCCCCTTCTCCTCCCACCTTCAATCTTTCCCAGCATCAGGGTCTTTTCCAAAGAGTCAGTTCTTCCCATCAGGTGGCCAAACTATTGGGGTTTCCATTTCAACATCAGTCCTTCCAATGAACACTCAGGACTGATTTCCTTTAAGATGGACTGGTTGTATCTCCTTGCAGTCCAAGAGCCTCTCAAGAGTCTTCTCCAACACCACAGTTCAAAAGCATCAATTCTTCTGTGCTCAGCTTTCTTTGTAGTCCAACTCTCACATCCATACATGACCACTGGAAAAACCATAGCCTTGACTAGACAGAAATTTGTTGGCAAAGTAATATCTCTGCTTTTTAATATGCTGTCTAGGTTGGTCATAACTTTCCCTCCAAGGAGTAGTGTCTTTTGATTTCATGGCTGCAGTCAGCATCTGCAGTGTTTTTGGAGCCCCCCAAAATAAAGTCTGACACTGTTTCCACTGTTTCCCCATCTATTTACCATGAAGTGATGGGACCAGATGCTATGATCTTCATTTTCTGAATGTTGAGGTTTAAGCCAACTTTTTCACTCTCTTTCACTTTCATCAACAGGCTCTTTAGTTCTTCACTTTCTGCTATAAGGGTGGTGTTATCTGCATATCTGAGATTATTGATATTTCTCCCAGAAATCTTGATTTCAGCTTGTGCTTCATCCAGCCCAGCATTTCTCATGATGTACTCTGCCTAAAAGTTAAATAAACAGGGTGACAATATACAGCCTTGATGTACTTCTTTCCCTATTTGGAACCAGTCTGTTATTCCATGACTAGTTCTAACTGTAGCTTTCTCATCTGCATACAGATTTCTCAAGAGGCAGGTCAGGTGGTTTGGTATTCCCATCTCTTTCAGAATTTCCCACAGTTTATTGTGATCCACACAGTCAAAGGCTTTGGCATAGTCAATAAAGCAGAAATAGATGTTTTTCTGGAACTCTCTTGCTTTTTCCATGATCCTGTGGATGTTGGCAATTTGATCTCTGGTTCCTCTGCCTTTTCTAAAACCAGCTTGAACATCTGGAAGTTCATGGCTCACTTATTGTTGAAGCCTGGCTTGGAGAATTTTAAACATTACTTTGCTAGCATGTGAGATGAGTGCAATTGTGTGGTAGTTTGAGCATTCTTTGGCATTGCCTTTCTTTGGGATTGGAATGAAAACTGACTTTTTCCAGTCTTGTGGCCCCTGCTGAGTTTTCCAAATTTGCTGGCATATTGAGTGCAGCACTTTCACAGCATCATCTTTTAGGATTTGAAATAGCTCAACTAGAAGTCTATCACCTCCTCTAGCTTTGCTCATAGTGATGCTTCTTAAGGCCCACTTGACTTCACATTCCAGGGTGTTTGGCTCTAGGTGAATGATCACACGATCATGTTCATCTGGGTCATGAAGATATTTTCTGTACAGGTCTTCTGTGTATTCTTGCCACCTCTTCTTAATATCTTCTGCTTCTGTTAGGTCCATAATATTTCTGTCCTTTATTGAACCCATCTTTGCATGAAGTGTATCAGACAAAAATTAGGAAATTTAGGTAATGGGTGTTTGTAAAAGATGGAAAACTAATTTAACTTATGTTGGCTTGGAAGACTTGTCAGGGCACCCCAATGGGGATGGCAAGCAGACACCAAGATGCATTGAAGAAAATCAGGAAAGTGGTCAGAGAATAAAGTGGTTAGAAGATAAAGAGTTGTTTGCAAATATGTAATAATAGGAGCTATGAGAAAAGAGAACTTTGATGAGAAAGATGATATAGGGACAGAGGGATATATTGAGTTGGACAAAAACTTTTGGGTTTTTCTGTAAGATCTTATGAATGTTTTGGCCAACCCAATATATTCTCATAGTAAGAGGCTATGGGAAACTGAGGTTGCAGAAGGGGGCTAGCAGGCAGGGTTAGGGAATAAAAGACCCTGAGGAATATAGTGTCATGGATGCCAAGGAATGGGAGAACGTCATCTTTTCATGAAATTGGGCTGTTCAATAATTTTAAATATTTTATTAAAGGCTAATCAGGAAGAGATTATGAATAATCACTGGAAATGCCTATTTTGAGCTGATTGGTGAGAAGTAGAGGGTAAAAATCATGTTTGTCTTCTTTACTGTTTAGCACCATCACTTGCTAGAGGACTCACATTTATGAGCCATTGAGCAAATACTTCTATAAATGAATGAATGAATGAATAATTAAAATTGAATTTTGTGTTAGTATACTGTATTGGTGTTTTTCTTTCTGGCTTACTTCACTCTGTATAATCGGCTCCAGTTTCATCCATCTCATCAGAACTGATTCAGATGTATTCTTTTTAACGGCTGAGTAATACTCCATTGTGTATATGTACCACAGCTTTCTTATCCATTCATCTGCTGATGGACATCTAGGTTGTTTCCATGTCCTGGCTATTATAAACAGTGCTGCGATGAACACTGGGGTACATGTGTCTCTTTCAGTTCTGGTTTCCTCTGTGTGTATGCCCAGCAGTGGGATTGCTGGGTCATAAGGCAGTTCTATTTGCAATTTTTTAAAGAATCTCCACACTGTTCTCCATAGTGGCTGTACTAGTTTGCATTCCCACCAACAGTGTAGGAGGGTTCCCTTCTCTCCACACCCTCTCCAGCATTTATTGCTTGCAGATTTTTGGATCGCAGACATTCTGACTGGTGTGAAGTGGTACCTCATTGTGGTTTTGATTTGCGTTTCTCTAATAATGAGTGATGTTTTGGACTCAGTGGGAGAGGGAGAGGGTGAGATGATTTGGGAGAATGGCACTGAAACATGTAAAATATCATGTAAGAATCGAATTGCCAGTTTATGTCCGATGCAGGATATGGCATGCTTGGGGCTGGTACGCGGGGATGACCCAGAGAGATGTTGTGGGGAGGGTGGTGGGAGGGGGGTTCATGTTTGGGAACGCATGTACACCCATGGTGGATTCATGTCAATGTATGCCAAAACCAATACAGAATTGTAAAGTAAAAAAAAAAAAAAAATTGAATTTTGAAGGTTCAACAAGTGAATTGGAAACAGTTAAAATCAGGGAATATAGACTGTTTATCTACAACATTTGCAGTAGTGCAAAAAGATTATATCATGGGCATATGTTACCACAATAGCTAAGATTTATTTGTAGCTTATTATGATCTCATTCCATCTTCTCAGCCAGCAATCCTATTAGGGAGTCACTACTACTATCTCCATTTAAAGGTGAGAAAACTGAGGCATCAAGAGATTAATATTAGCTGAAATTCACATAGCTGATCATGAAAGAAGCTAGGATACATGATATCACTTCTCTACCTAAAATATTTCAACAACTTTGATATTTAATCCTTAGTGTCTTCCACAGTGCCTGGCACACTGAAGTATTTATTACCTTCTGACTGATGGAGAGAACAAAATGCAGAAGTCAAGTACTTTGCCCAAGATCATACACAGCTTATTCGTGGTGGAGATAAGAGTTTAGACCTAGATAAGACTATGGTAGTTCAGACAGTAGAGTGTCTGCCTATAATGCGGGAGACCCGAGTTCAATTCCTGGGTCAGGAAAATCCTCTGGAGAAGGAAATGGCAACCTTGTCTAGTACTCTTGCCTGGAAAATCCCATGGACAGAGGAGACTAGTAGGCTACAGTCCATGGGGTCGCAAAAAGTTGGACACAACTGACTGACTTCACTTTTCAAGAGTAAACCAGACACTCTGATACTCTCAGAGCCCTTGTTCATAGTCACTGTACAACATTAACTTAAATTACTTTGTTTGCCTTGACTCCTATGGGATTGAGCCTAGAAAGGGAATGAACAAAAAACAAAAGAGATCTGGTAAACTGGGAGAAAAGAGATAAAATAATAAAAGCATTTGATGATTAATAATAGTAGGTCTTGTAAGAGTGACTTAGAAATGGAGGGTAGTTCAAGTTCTTAGTGGAACAGTGTGGAGTGATGCTGAGATCTGAGATGCGTTATTGGCTAACTAAAAATGAGCAGAAATGGAGGTCAGTAACGTTGGGTATTTTAAAACTTATGAGACTAAGGTGTTAAGAGGATGAATGAGGAGAGTGCCATGACACAAACCTAGGTAAAGGAGACTTCTTTAATTCAGGTACAGCGTATCAATGTTATTAGTGATACACATGTTATATATTAATGGTACACAGATGATGAGGTATGATCCTCTTGGAGTTTATGTTTATGGAAGATGTTAAATCCCATGTTTGCTTCTTCCAATTATAGAGCTTTGAGTTAAAAGAAGTTCTTCTGGATGTGAATTTATGGGATTTACTTAAAAAAAATCTTCTACAGAACTTAATCCCAAGCCTTGCAAGTAATCAGCATTCAGTATGTGTACACATGATGGAGACTGTACCAAATGGCAGATTTCTCTCTCTTCTGAGGAAGATATTATACCCTCATTCATTTATACTTTCTTAAGGGATGCTGATGAATAATTTTCCTATAGGAAGTCATTTGAAGGACATGTATTCATTTCAGATGTAATGAACTTGCCATGGCATTTTAACTGTCAAAGTTGAAGATGTCGTGGGTAACAGGAGATACCATATGTTCTGATACTCTATTCAAACGGGGCTCCTGTGAACATATTATCATGCTATGGTACTATTTCAAAACCTAAACTGGAAAAACCAGAAGTTCTTCCTGTTGCTCAAAAGTTTCTTTCAATTCTTCCTTGATGATACAACTGCATTTAAGTCTGGCCACTGGATTGTGGACTATAGTAAGGATTAGGAGTAGCTATAGCTGAAAAGACACAGCCTCTCTCTAAGGCTAGAACTGCATTTGGGACCCATTTTTCCCGCAAGCTAGGTTGTTCTTCCTTGCAGACACACATGTGTGCACCCATGAACACTCATCCCCTCTCCTCCATGAATCTTCTCCTAAAATGAACATTTTTCGAAGACAGACTGCACTTTAGGATACATGTAGGATCCAGTGAGATATAAAACATAATTTCTCTTTAACAGGTGATATTTCTTCAGTGATATTCATTACTGGTTCAGTAAGGTAGGGAAAGAGACAATAAAAGGCAAAAATGAGCACCATTTTCACATAACACGTAGTCAACTTCCATAGACTTTTGTGTCCTTCCTCACAGATTTTTTTCCCCCCTCTTTGAAACTTTGACAGATGCAGTTTTTAACTGTGCTGTGTTAGCCTCAGTGATAACCCAGGGAGGGCCAGTCTACAGCTGCCTCTCAGATTACATTAGAACAGAAGTTAGAGTTGGACTAATAGCACACAGGGAGTTCAGTGCTTTGCTGCTTTGAGGCCTATCTGTCAATTTTTCTTAAAATACACACATACATACACGGCCTTGGGTTCTATCGCTGCCTGATTAATGTGAGTCTGTTCCTGTAAGGCATATATGCTACACTCGCCTGGTTTCTAGCAGCCAAGCCCTGCTGGTGTTGCCCGAATTGTAGCTGGTTCTTTCCGACAAATTATTGTGATGATTAAGAAAGTTTGATGATATATCTCTCTTTTTTTTGGATTCTGGACCTCCTGTCAGATAATAGAGTCAGAAGTATGGGGCTTCGGCAGTTATTCCGTATCAGTGCTCCGAGTTCAAATAAAGTGTCAGGATGACTAAATACAAGGGATTTGTGGAACGCTTTAATGTTGCCTCATTTCAAATCACTTCATAAGCAGCCTGGTAATGAGCTCAATAAATTCTGTTGGAGGAGAAAAAAAGAAAAAGAGCCCTGTATCCACTACAGAAAAAGTAGGTTGCTATTTTATAATTAGGCCTCTGGGCTGGTGGGAAGGAGCCTTATTTCCTGTTTGAAATCCACTTTGTTAGCTCTGTGATGTGGAGATGGCTAAATGAGTATGAAATATTATAATTAAGGACATCACAAGCTGTTTATCTTATCAGCAGTGTTTTTCCTTAAAGGCTGCCTCATTGACCACTTGTGTATTATAACTACTTTTTTTTTTCCCGGGCTTTGCCAGTTGTAACCAACAGAGATTTATTTGGCTCTAAGCGGGGAGAGAGGAGATACGAACAGCAGCCCAGCAACCAGAAGTCATGGGAGAGACCTAAATTGCTTTTATTTTGCCTGGTCAGGCATTCTTTTCATTAACGGCAATAAGCTGTTTGGTTCTGGAAATAAACGAGTTTACACCAACTCGACTCAACCTGGTGGGAGCATGACATCAGGGGCCACACTGGGAGGTGCCATCTCGGATATCTCTCCAAGCACCATGGGTTTTTTTTCAAGGATTAACAGACAAAACCAATCCCAGTTTGGAAAATGAGAACTGTTTTATTATTGATTTAGTAGAAAGCAAGTGGCCAGATTTGCTATCTCCACTGTAATTTGAAAGGCTCTATATTATGATAATCTTTTGACATGCCAACTTTCTTATTTTCACTTGCAAGTGGCAGGGCGAGTCCTGCTCCTCTATAATAGACTAAAATGACAATTCTCACCAGGTTCTGCTGCAAAGGTCTGCATAGCAGTTACTTGCCTTGTAAGCCATTTGGCTGAGCTGAAAGATCAAATCATATATTCATGACATTCCCCTGAGTGTTGATTTTTAAAGGATTCCAGGTCTCAAAAAACACAGGGAGATCTAACGTGTCTGTAAGGATGGGGCCCATATATCTGGACATTCAGCATTTGTTGGACCTTGGCAAGATGAGGAAGGGTGACATATTTTTCATCTGAATTACATCGACAAACCTATTTGATCCTAGAATCGAAAGTCCCTTTCATAATCATGCTGTCTTTATCATTTCTCCATCAAAATCATTTTAAGAAAGTATATGACAAACAATCTGGGGGAGGAAATGGCAACCCACTCCAGTATTTTTCCTGAAAAATCCCATGGCCAGAGGAGCCTGGCAGGCTACAGTCCATGGGCTCACAAAGTTGTACTCGACTGAGTGCACACACACGCACACACACACACACACACACACACACACACACACACACTTGCAAAACAAATCACACACTATTACCATTTTTAATGGAAACATTTAAATTATCTTCCCTTAAAGTCAAGAACAGGTCAGAAATACAGTTATCACTGCCATTGCTGAAGACACTGCTCAATATCTTTAAAAATAGGTTTTTAAACCTATTTTGAGGACCAGGAAAATATAGAAATGTGTTGATTTAGATATAAAGAGATCAAAGTGTCCTTAGTTCAAAATGATGCAGTCATTATCAGGAAAATTCTGTGAAACTCAACTGTGTCTCACATAAGCTTTGGCCAAGGCTGTTGGCTGCTTTGCTCCCGGGTTTCTTCTTTCGCTGAGAACTGAATGAGCTTTATAACCCCACTGACATACTTTAAGACACTGTTAGATTATCAAAGGAGAGAATGACAAAGAGATAACGTTGCATGCATGCTCAGTTGCTCAGTCGTGTCTGTCTCTTTGGGACCCAGGGGACTGTAGCCCATCAGACTCCTCTGTCCATGGGATTTCCCAGGGAAGAACACTGGAGTGGGTTGCCATTTCCTCCTCCAGGGAATATTCCCCACCCAGGGATCAAACCCACATCTTCTGCAGTGGCAGGAGAATTCTTTTCCACTGAGCCACCTGGGAAGCTCTGTAGTGTTGCTAAAATTTAATTTTTGTTAAATTTCATATGCATTGAATTATTTTTAGGTAGTAGGGCATGTTAAATAGTACCACTGAAGTGCAGGAGAGGATAACCTTGCTTTGAAATCTGCTCATTCACATATCATGCTAGCTATAATACAACTGCTGAGTCATATTTAATGTCAGTATAAATTTTTCACTCATTCATTCACTAAACAGTTCAGCAAATACACATTGAGTTCCTACTTTGTGCTTAAAATGGGGGAAAGTGCAAAGTGTGGAAGGAGGCAGATATGAATTCTAAGAATTCCCAGAACAAAGCATTCCAGAGGCGGAGTGAAATAGCCACCGTGGGCTGGGAAACAGCCAGCAATAGATGACCTGGCTTCTAGCTTTGCCCTGCAAGCAACTGTGGCATGCACTTTAGGAGGAGGGGAGGCGGGGCCCCAGGTGACAGCAGAATGTAAATAGCAACTGAAGCCACCCACCAAAGCATAGTTTTCATTTGTGTGCCTGGGGCTTTTAGCCACAGAAACATTTTAGCAGCTTAGCCTTCTAGGATGAAGGACAGTTACTTTATATGCATATTGTCGTTGAACAGAGAGTCAAATCTTGTTCTCTTTTCCTCCTACGGATTTTATATTTTTTAACCAAGTCCCTTGTTTCATCTGTAGGTGATTCATTGCTTTTTTTCTACCATGCTTGATCCATGCCTTCATTATTTGCAGAATAGCTACTCTGAAGTTATACTTTGTCACCACCCCCACACCAGCATTACCATCACCTCATACATGGGCAGAATTCACTGGAAGAGAAATTCATAATTGCTCTTTGATTTTTCAATAGATACATTAATTGAACCGAAAAAGATAAGAGCTAATGTGACGTATTGTCATCAGCCAGAATTCTGGCAGTCCTAACAGAAATGAGATGCATCGGGAATAAAAAAATTATCCTGGCTCCAAAGTGCCAAAACATCTGGATGAAACATGAAACATAAAACATGAAAAATGCAGTCCACTGTCCAGGTCTTTTGTCTGCCAAGTGACAAGCATGTTATATATACCGATCTCACTGGCTTAAAACCTACAGGAAAATCTATCTAGAATGAGGTAGTGGCATAAATGTATTAACTCAAACATTGGTAGAAGTCTTCATATTTCCAAGTTTTTTTTTTCCTTGCAGAGTGTACTTGAGTAAAATTTTATAACTGCCCAGTGCAATTTTAACATCATTGCCACTTTACTGAAGGTGAGGGTGTGCAGGAAGCAGCTCCAGTTGGCAGGAAGTTCAGGCAGGGGCTGAGGTTTCAGTCTGTCTAAGTCAGAAGTTTTTTCAGTGGTACTCTGTTATCTTTGTATTTGACGAAATTGCACTAAGGCTGCCATTAGCTCCCTATGTGAGTGTGTTTAAAGAAACTAAGCTGCAGAAGAGAAGCCACTGTCTTTGATGAATTGCTGTTATTTGCACAGTCTTTGTTGGGAGCCCCACCTCCACACCCCCAAGCTCTCTGCTGTCCTTGTCTCCCAGATGTGAAATTCTGGGTCAAGCGTTTCTCATTCTGCTTATGTCCCTCTCGCCCAAGAACTTAAGTGAGATAGCATGTTATTTAGTTTCTGAACAGCAAAACATTCAGCAAAGCTGAATGCCTCCTGCAGTCAGGTAGGCCTACCATCCTCCTTGGATACCGTGATCTATCAGTGTGCACAGATGGGTAATTATTATCATTCCTAGTGAGACAGAGACACAGACTTCATGTCTGATGTGATTCTGTCCAGTAATTTAACATGATATGATGAACCATATAACATGCATCATATATCTGGCTGGCGGTCTGAGGGAACCCAAGTCCATCTGATGGGGCCTTCCTGCAGCCTCATAGGAGAACGTTTATTTTTAAAAGAAGACGTTTGTGAGAATGTGGTGATGTTTAATTGCTTTCCAAATCTAGAATAAATATTTACCTAGAGAAAATTCTCCAAACATTAAAGCAACTGTATCTCTCATAAGCCAGAGAAACTCATCACACCACAGGCTGTGGGCTGTCAGGGAGACCCTGCTGATCAGAGCCGACCCTTTCATGGACCTTCTTGTATCTCTACTGATACCACTCTTACTGTTAATAACATCCTGCAGGCTTTCTTCCCCCCTGCTTAGAAATTTGGACAAAGGGGTAATAATTTTGATTTAAAATTTTTTTTGATTTCAAAAAAAGCCAGGTTCAGGGAAGATGCAGTGTTGGGTTTTTCCCAAACTTCTCCTCTGTGTCCTCATCCTGGATCCCACTTTCTCTGTTGAGAAACCCAAGAGATCATGGCTGTTAAAGATATGAAATTAGATAAACTACGTTCTCACTAAGTGGAGATTTTTTTTTTCTTTGGCATAATATCTTAATAACCATTGAGGTGGTTTACTTGGGGTCTTCTAATGCTCAGCACACCCAGGAATTTTAGTGTGGTAAATATAATGTGGGTAAAGTGACTGTATTTTTAAAAAAATCCATTATGACCAATTTTTTTAAACTTATTTTTAGGTACTTTGATAACATATAGATACAGCCTGCCTTAGGAAACATGACTTCTGTTAGACCAAAAAATCTTTCTTATGAATTATCATTTGAAAAAAAAATACCCTTTAAAGAACTCCATGTCTAAATTGGAAGGCAGGGTTTTGTAATTTCAAACCCATTAGTCTGTTTTCAGCAGCTCCTTCTTTGATTACACTCATTAGCCTGGGTATATGGGGGAAAGTCATTGTAACTGAATTAATATTGTATAAAACAATTATTGTTTCTTATCGGCTTCACTTTCTCCTAAGTGAATATTTCACTATTAAAGAAATACATCCAAACACACTTTTCATTTTCTTGTGCAAAGCCTAGTATGACAGACTATATATTTTTCAAGTTATTTTTTATTCTTCAGTTATATCCAGTATGATTTTTCTTTATACAACCATTATTTAAACAATGTGCAGTTATATTTATTTATTTTTTGCCCTCCTCTCATTCCTCAAAAGCTCTGAAGCAGCTTACGATAATACATACAATGCTATATGATGTGTACTTCATCACTGGGCAAAATCATCAAGAATCTGCCAAATTAATTCAATGCTGATAAATTTTGGTAAGATAGTAAATGCCTTTTATAGTTGGGAATTTCTGCCATTGATAATATGGAGTTTTTAGATCACTGTACCATTTCCCCCCACTTAGCTAAGAAGTCATAGCGGCAGCTAAGAGTTTACAAGTGGCAAATTATATAGTCAGTTCCTGATTATACTTGGGGGAGCCATTGCTGATGATTTGCAAATTTTGCTTCCGAGTTCTACTGACATTCAAGCAGAATGGTCTATAAAGTCATTTGTGGTTATTACTCAATACCTTTTGTCTAATTTCTCTTTCCCATGTAGCCTATCACCCAGCATGAGATCTTTTATGCCAAAGCACTTAATTACTTCCCCCAAATCAGTGAAGGTTCAAAACAAAACAAAACACAAAACCAACAGAAAAACACAAATATGGCACATCTATAGCCTTTCACCCTGATTCACGATATGTTTTTACCTGTTTGACTAGAGGCTACTTGGAGAACCCAAGGAAGAGGCAGCTGTTTCAAAGGCAGAGCAAATCTAAGATATTACCTGCTGTCTTGTTTTGGGGACGCCTCCCATGTTGGGGGAGTGGTCATGAGACCATAACGTGGGGAGGAGAGTTACTGTGTCTTTCACGTGTTTACAAAACTTGATGTGTGTGAGGGTGCTTCTGTATTTACATATGGATATATATATATATGAAAAGTGAAAATTTATGCTGTTTGTTTCTGTATATGTGTGTGCATTCTTTTTACGATTATGTGAAAATAAGTAAAATACAAATAAATAAAATAACTCAATTAGATGCAATCCATGTCTTCTTTGTGCAAATGATGAAGAACCTCATTCCCATGAAATGAGGCTTGTGCCTTTATAGATTTAGACCCACAGATAAAACCCACTGGATCAATGTAAATCTTTACAATACCAGAATATTTGCCCTCAAATGAATTTTATTTTTTCTTTTCCTTACAGTTTTAAAGCTTTTCTGGATCAGGGATATCCTCTTGAGTAAAAGGGTAAGTTTTTAATTTTTAAACAAAGATTTGCAACCCTATCCCCTCCCATGAAAAAAACAAACTGTTTCCTGTTGCCCTTCTTCACAATTGCACATCCTGAGTTTCCCATGAACGTTCCTATGAAAGGGGGAATCTCTCCCCTTCTTCATCAAGACTTTAGCTGCAGAATTCATTGTTGGTTTGGATGCTCTTATTGCTGTTGACCTTCACCCCCTTGTTTTTAGAAGGGCCATATGACCCTTGGAAGGCAATGCTTTTTCTACTGCACCTGTGAGAAGATCTAATGTATTTCATCGTTAGACTCCTGTGGAAATATACAATGAAACTAGGGGATCTGGTTAGTGCCAGAGGCAAAGTACTACTAACTCATCCCCGAAGATTGCTTTTTGATTAAAGGGCTCTTGCTCTAAGGTGCTCGGCCTTTCTTCAGGCTGATATGAACTACTATTCTTGGCTGCTATATAACCTACCTTGAACATCCGATTTTTTTTTTTAACAACAAAAAAACCCCACCGATTATATTAAGGACTGCTCACGTGAGGTATAATTCCTTAAAATTTCAAACAGGATTTAATATGTGAACTCAACATTGTAGCTTAGAGCTGGGCAGAAATTCATAACAGAGAGAGGGTGGTGGGAAAAGATAGGGTTAGTTCTGCCCCTAAATATTTCATGGATGAATGAGACCACATCAAAGTTCATTCAGACTAGAAATCTTCCTTGCTTTAAGAAAATGAAAGTGAAAAAAAGAAAGTTGATTGCTCAGGCGTGTCCAACACTTCGTGATCCCATGAACTGTAGCCTGCCAGCCTTTTCTGACCATGGAATTCTCCAGGCAAGAATACTGGACTGTGTTGCCAATTCCTTCTCTAGGGGATTTTCCTGACCCAGGGACTGAACCCAGGTCTCCTGCATTGCAGGCAGATTCTTTACCGTTTTAGCCACTGGGGAAGCCCCATTTTCATTAAGAAAATGAAATGTAGTCAAATGAATAGCTGAGCTTAAGCAACAGATATCTTTTTTCTTGGCTCTCATATAACCTGAAGAGTTAAAATGGCGTGCCCCTTAGGTGTTTTGCTTTGGGTATTTTTCTTTTTTTTCAAAAGCAAAAGGAAGCAAAAAGGAATAGGGATAAGCTGAGGGCAACTATATAATTTATTGTTCAAACTGGGACACTTTTGGAGGTAAAGGAACTCTATTAATAATTATACCAGATAAAAGGCATAAATCGGGACTCTTACAGGCAAACAGAGATGTTTGGTGACCCCTGGGAGGTACAATTAATAGGGCTCTATGTCCCTGGTCTTGTAGCCTTGCTGTGACCATGAGCTCTCAGTGGAAACATCATTTCTATTGATGGCTTTTTTTTTTTCCCAAGGTTTTGATCACAAACTGTCTGTGTTGCAGGCAATCTCAATTACACTTTGTGGTAAGATAGGTTTTCTGTTCTTGGCATTCTGTTATTAGATTAACAAGCATTTTATTGTTTCTTTTGTATTCAGGCTTTTCATATTTGGTACAATTGAAATGTGAAGAAAGAAAAAAAGTATTTAATAGGCCAGCTGAAAAAGAACATCAAATCCCACTATTTGAATTATCTTTCACTGTTAGCTATCTTTTGTTCTTCAGAGCATGTCTATCTATGAATCCAGCCTCTTTGCTTTTCATCATAATATTGTTTTCTCATTTTCACTGGGGAAGGAAGAGGGCAGAAAGAAATTTGTTGTGATTGTTTTATAAAAATCCCAGTGATTTCTCTTCCTTAGTAGGGCTTTCTCAAGAATGAAATCTATGATTAATACATAGTAATGGTCTAACATGATAGCCTTTGAGGCTTCTTAAAGTTTGAAACTGAAGAGATCAATTTTAAGCAAGAGCAATTGTGTACTAACATTAGGAAAACATACTTTTTGGTTCTGTTCATCAGCTCTCAGTGCTTTTAGATGGCAGCTTTCTGTTGCATTTATTAAAAGTAAGACTGCCACGTAAATGACAAGAAAGTTCACTTGAGGAAAAAAAAACTAGGAATTAAGCTAATTTGTCCATTTAGTTTAAAAATATTGAATAGATTCCTTTCAGGCATTTTAGACATATTATGTTTGTCAGAGAGCAAGCAAACAAACAAGCCAATAAACCAAAACAGCAAGTCACATCCATCAATTATTAATAACTCATAAAATGCCATTCCCTGTGCCAAATAAGGATTTTACATACCTTAACTCATTTAATCCTTACAGAATCTTATTCTCAGAATGATTTCTATATAAAAGATTTAAAAAAAAAACTTCCAGAAGGCAAATGACTGTAGCAAGTCCCCAGCTGTTGTTTAGTAGCCAAGTCGTGTCTGACTCTTTTGTGACCCTACAGACTGTAGCCTGCCAGGCTCCTCTGTCCCTGGAAGTCTCCAGGCAAGAATACTGGAGTGAGTCGCCATTTCATAGAGCTAGAAAGAAAAGTTTAGACTGAAGTTGTATTAAACCAGTACAACTATTTACAATTTATCTATGAGAGGATTTAGGTGAAATTTTTTAAAAGTCAAGGATGCCTTTTGTGAGCAGTTTTCTATTTGTATTATTGAAAACTAAATGTGTATGCTAAATACCAGCATTTTAATAATTTAAAAAATCATTAAGGAAGTGAAAGGTAGGAGAAGTTAGTACACCACCAAAAATTCCACTTTAAGCTCTTTCTTTAGTTGCACAAACTTCTTTCCCACCTTCTTTGACACACATGGGATGTCTCCTGTGTAACAAAGAATGATAAAAGAAAGGATGCTATCCCAAGACTAGGTGTAGCCTCTCTCAACACCTTTCAGGTTATTCTCTCTTCTGGAATGACAATTACTTATGCATCTTTCCAATCATCTGTCTTTTTCTATAAAGATCCTGAGAATGCCTCCTCTTTCAAAGACCCACCAGCTTGGTAACTCCCATCAGTAAATGAGTGTTGAATTAAGTTCAGTGAACTGAACCATTTCTCTCCAGACCCTAGTCTAGCAACTGACTCCACCATCTCCTCTGTCTTATGTCTGTTCTGTCTGGAAGAAAAATGAAAATGAGAAAGAAAAGAAATTGTTTAATGAATTTCTAAATTCCTAATTCCTGTTACAGAAAATAATAAAACATATGTTAATTGAATTTGGGGTGATGGCACTGACAATGGTAACTGAATGTAGATTGTAAAACAGCATCCCGTCTGGGAAGGCTAATGACAAAATGGAGCTCCCTCAGGCAAGATGGCACCCAGGTGTGTTTGTATCCCTTCCTCCATCCCCCACAAAGGGGCAGCACTGAGTCACCTGTATCTTGGGGAGGGCTCACAAGTCTATAAATAGATGTTTAGTTTTTGAATATTAAATAAGAAGAAAATAGAAGATAAAAAATTTCAAGGAACACCAAAGAATGTTAATTTGTACAGCCACCTTTCTCATTACTTATATCAATATTTTGGAGAAAGCTAGTGAAGAATTAGTTATAACATTGAGAGCAAGCATTGATAATATCATTAGGTGTCACTCAGAACTATTTTCAAATTCTCTAACAGTCTTAGCTCTATGATTTGGATATACTACTTCCTTTTTCTGGTCTCATTTTACTCGACTGGAAGTGGGACAATGAACTTCAGCCCTCACACTTGAAGGTGAAGATTAAATACATGCAGGTAAGTGTCTGGCATGAAGAGTGCATTCATTCATTTTTGCTTTTTGGTTTAAAATGTGAATAAATGTCTGGCTTCTGATTTTTAAGGATGTACTTGTATTTTTAGCATATCAATGTACACTATTAAACACATCAGTAAGCACTGTTAAATGTAGCAATAGGCATTATTAAGGAATAAATGAAAACAGTAGTCTCATATAATAAGGTGGCCAAAAAGGTGTTATAGTTTGGGAATGGTAGCCTACGTTAATTCATGATTTGTATTTTTTTTTGTCTTATAAAAAGGGAAGAATGTAAGTACTAATATTTCAATATGATGAATGTGGTTCATTGACCTTTATCATGCCGGTGTAGAAATGTTTAGGCAAAACTGTATTTCATGTTTCAGAGTTGAATCTAGCATATCAGTTAACGCTTACTCAATAAAGGAACCCTTTTAATAAATAACTTTAATGGACACTGTGTTTTAGAATGTAAAGTTATTAGAACATTTTCTGGGCAATCTGTTTTTAATTTGTCAAGTTAAATTCTATCCATTGGTGATGAACACTTTATTTGGTTTCTCTCACATTTTTTCTACAGAAAAGTCTTACTTGTGGAACTAATGACATGACTGAATTACACAGAGAGTTAAGTGATAAGAAATATTTCTAAAAGACTGCCTTTACAAAACTGCTAATAAGTTGACACCTGTTTTCCATTAATGATGACTTGAAAAACAAGGGAAGCCTGTGGCATTTTAAACAAAACTGTGTAAATTACAGTATTTCTGCTCTTTTATGCAGAAGAGATTTCCTTTTAGTTATCACTTATCTATGATTCAAATAGGTGCAGATCCTTTTTGAAGTGTACAAAATATTGTTAGAGCTATTTCCTGGGCATTCTTTGGACACTAAAAAATGGACTGGTACACTAAAATTATTTAAGTCAATGCATAAAGAATATACTATATAAATGGAGAAACTCTTTGCCCTGCTTCTCATTTAAACTAGTAACACTCTTCTTGTTATTAAAATAATAGAGATAAGATGTATGGTATTGTCCTATAAGCTAATTAATATTATTGTTTGCTTATCACATGGTGATGTATAAATACCCTTGTTATTTTATAAATACCACTTTATTATTTTATAAATACCATTGTTTCACATTTGACATTAGAGAAAATGTGGGTTGGACTTTTAATATCAATGACATTTCTCACCAGCTACACATGCGTTTTCCTACATTCCTGGTTCCAATATAAGTGTTGTATAAATACAAGAAGAAAAGACAATGTTGGGTTTGCAGGAGATAGAATTAGACTTGCCCGATGATGATGGCTGAAGTGGGGATGGAGCCACGGCTCTTGGCAGCATGGCATGCCACTCAGGAATGCTCCATCATGGGATTCTAGTGCTTTCTCAAGCTGACTGGTGAAGGACTTTTAACTCACAACATGTAGGTACTGCAATGCCTTCTCGTCATGGTTGCTAAAAACACACAGCCTTTTGTCAGGCTACAGAATGTTTTAATTCCCAATGCAAATCTGGGTGACATGTTTGTTACGCTAGCGGATATACCTGACAGATCCTATTTTGATTTTTCCAGGAAAAAACACACGGCAGCACGTTTGTGTGATATCAATCCTTTTATGTGAGCATAGCATGCCTGTTAGTAATTGGGGAAACCATTTCAAACCGGAGTTGATTTGATATAAAAATAACTTGCAAGTTGTGTTTGTCTAATTCCTAGGGTAAGATCATTTTAGCAGATCAAGTTGTTAGTTATAAGAACAGTTTTATGTTTTGCATGAGGCAGTAAATAATAGTAAAGACAGATCAAAATAAAGCTTTCATCACACCTTTGTTAATCTTTAGAAATACATTCATTGAGTTTTTGGGTTACTTACACACAGGCATACAGAATGTGTAAAGAATTATGGTTCATGCATTCAAAGAACTTATAAAAACAGAACAATTACATACACATGTTTCTGAAACCATAAGTCATAGGGGTTCATAAAAGCAAGCTGAAGTGTATTTAATATTCAGTGCAAAAATAGATATTAAGAAAGCTTTCCTTGACATTTAAACTCCATCCTTTATTTATAATGAGATACTTTGCCTTTAGCCACCAACACACAGGTTCAAGCTCCGGTCACTTGTATGTGAGGAAACCTACCTGGAATGAATCTTTGGTCACAGTTTTTAATAATGTTATGGGTTTGACTGTGGACTCAGTGTCTCCAGATAATAAAGTTCCTGGGCTCAAGAGCAGGTTATAGGTCAGTTTACCCTGTGTCTCAAAATTATCCATTTCTGTTTATGTAATTAAAGGGAAGGAAAATACAACTTGAGCTGGTCTTGAAGCTTTTTATTAACTTTTTTAGGAACCACAAAGATTCTAAAATATGTTTCTCAACTACTAAGTGTTGGTATTTGCAGAGTTTCAGGGTATACTCGTACTTCCTTTTCTTTCCCATCCGTTACATCTTTGTCCTGCTTTGGTTTCATTCTTAGGTAAGTGTGTTTATTTTGAATTGATCACATTCCATTTGCTATTTATTATCTGAGGCTATACCATATATGTAAATGTAGAAAGAGCTAGAAGTACAAAACTAGGCAGAAATGGATTAGAAATGAATATTTGCCCCTTTGATTTTTTTTCACTGAAAAACACAAGAAGCATAGAGTATTTTAATCTTCTTTGAATAAATGATTGTATTGGTTCAATTAATGTGGTCAAACTTCCTTCCTCAAGAGCAAAACTGTGATAAAATATTCACCTTTCTATTTGCAAGCTTGCCTGTAGCATCTTTTAAAAAAGGAGCTTATCTTGACTCAATTTGCAGACCACCTTCAGAATCTATTTTCCTCTTATTACAAGAAAGACTAAGTATTTTGCCTTACTGCTATCAGAGAAAATATTCTTAGATTCTACCCACTTATTGGAAGGGGATTGTGAATTGACTAGGGATGTTCTAAGTATTTTCACTATCATTTAAGATACTAAGATCTATTGAATTATCCTGTTGAATTATTTGCCATTGTGAAAATTTGGTGAGTCATTGAAGAAACTGCCTTTTGAGTTTTTTTTTTTTTTTTTTTCCTGATTATAAAGTACCTGCTGGAGGGCTCAGGTATATCTAGGTTAATGTGTTTCTATTTCAGTACCCAAAAAACAAATGTGAGATCTAAGAAGGGTCATACCCACATCCCCGTTGACGACAATTGCGTAGGAGCAAGTACCTGCCCAAGAGGTGTGGGCTCCGAGGCAGAGAAAGAAGAATGGGGGATGGGAGGCTTTAAGCAAAAACTTTTAACTGTAAAAGAAACAAGTTGTCCTCTGGGAAATTACTCAGAGTGCAATACATGCATATTTTTCTAATTAAATAGATTAGTTTATGCCTTTGGCACTTAAAAGAAAGTCCTTCGATTCACAGCCTCCTCAGTTAGAAGTATTTCCCAGGTTAATTCTCTGGAAATTAAATCTGGCCCGGTTTCTTGCCATTTTGTTCCCTTTTTTGAGGTCCCATTTCTCTGTTCACCCCCAGATCCTTTGCTTCTTTTTATGATCTGCACACTTTTTCTCTTCATCAAATCTTCCACCTATTGAAATGGGACCAGCGCTGACATCCCCCGCCATTTTGTGCCGCCTCCCCAACCCCCAGAACAAATCGCTACTAGCCTGCGTCCCCACAGGACTCATTTTAGCCCATTTCATATGTACAGCCCTTAACTGTTGGCCTCGAACAAGAGCTGTTTACTTAAGTCCATCTCTCTGACTGCACTGGGGGTGTCTTGAAGGCAAGACATTCGCTTTGCTCTATCTTCCAACATTACAGGCTTTTGCATGTGATGAAAAACTCTTCCTTGAACTCTGTGAAGAATCATCTTACTTTTTCTTTTCAAATTCACAGTCTTCCTCATTTACTCTTGTCTTTTTACCCCTGCCCCCTCTCACCCCTCATGTGTGCTCCCTGAGATACCTGCTAAGCGCCACAGAGAGGAGTGGAGACATATGTGTGTTTGGAGTGTCTCTGCCGTGTGCTGGAGGCGCTAGGGGAGCCCCTGGTCCCCAGAAGGGAGCTGGAGAGCAACCAGAACTGAGACAGAAATTGTATTGTACTAACAAGCAATCATTGAGAAATCACTTTAAGACTTTGGCAATAATTGCCCAGTGGTTGGTTGTCTAGAAAAGGGAAGGAAAAAAGGAGAGAAAGAAGTAGTGCTTTATACTGAATACCAAATAATTCCATATGACAATGCAGATCATGTTTGAATGCCAGAAGCTAGAAATTAAAGCCCACTCAGCCAGTAGGTTGTCTGTCTTGATCAGGAAGGCGTGGAGAGTCGTTCCCTTGGAAAAGCAAAGAAGGAAATGTAGGAAAGAAATTTGAAGGTGAGAGGCTTAAAATAAAAACACTTTGCAGTTGGTTCCAAATGAAAGCCACTGCAAGTTGGTAGCACAGTGCTAATGTATCACTAAAATGGGATAAAGTAAACCAAATGTTAGATCAGGTCCTGCCTTTTAATACTAAGGAAATCATCTTATGAAAAGATTAAAGGAAAGTGGCATTATGGTCCTAAATAGAATGGCTTTATGAAATGGATCACTTAGAAGTGTGGTCTGTCATGTGGTATGACATGTTGGCACACATACATAAAACAAATTGCTCTGAGTATTATAACATGCAATTCCAAGGTCTCCTGCTTTGGGATTGTGTTTTACATAAGTGGTTTCTATGTCTGTACCCTTACTGATGGGAATTCACTTATAACCTGCTGCCGTGGACTCTCTGACTGCCCTTTTTGATGAACTGCTTTTCACTTTGTAAAATTTTTTTGAGGTTTCTGTATCATGAGATGTTCCTTCAAATGCTGCATAGCATAACAGAAAATTGCATCAAGATGGAAGCTGGAGCCAAGGTCAGATAAAGGAAACAAAATCTTTCTATTTCTTCCTCCTATATTTCTTAACCTAGTTGATAATGGGCATTGGTTAATTTTGTAATACTGTGAAATCTGGGGTCAAGGAAAAATTTACTGAGAAAAGTAATTGGAAGTTTTCAACTTCTAGAAAGATAATACAGTTTAGTAAGAGATATATAGGGCTTCCCAGGTGGTGCTAGTCACAAAGAACCTGCCTCCCAGTGCAGGAGACATAAGAGATGAGAGTTTGATCCCTGGGTGGGGAAGATCCCCTGGAGGAGGGCATGGCAACCCACTCCAGTGTTCTTGCCTGGTAAATCCCATTGACAGAGGAGTCTGGCGGGCTAGTCCTTGGGATTGCAAAGAGTCAGACATGACTCAAGCGACTTAGCACAGCACAGCATAAGAGATACATATTGTCTGGAAGTTGAAAGTGTGGCAAGATGTTGAGGCCAAGGTCAGAGAATCTAGTCCGACTTTATTGATTGGCCATTTTTATGGAACAAAATGCATCTCAGACTTACCACCAGAGCTATGAGAGCTGCTTGGGAAAAAAGAACCGGAGCTTTTCTTTCATCCCCACTGGGCATCAAGGGCAGAAGATCCCAGCTTTTGCAAATGACTCCAGCATTTTTTCTCCACAGTTGATTTTTTTAAATATTTATTTAATTAGCTACTTATTTATTTATGGCCGCATTGGGTTTTATAGTTGTCACACGCATGATCCTTTATTGAGGTATGCGGGCTCCTCTCTATGACGGCTCCAGGCTCAGTAGTTGTGGGTCAGAGGCTTAGTTGCCCCATGGGATGTGGGCTCTTAGTTCCCCAACCAGGGATTGAACTCACATCCCCTGCACTGGAAGGTGGATTCTTAACCGTTGGACCACCAAGAAGTCCCCACTGTAGCTGATTTTGTTTATTCCTCTGCTTCAGCTTATCTCTGAGCAACTTTGTTGGCCCTGTTCTTGCCTCTCAGTAAATCCAAAGGATTCAGCTAAAGTCAAAGAAGCTTTACCATTATGATAGACACTTTATTTTTAATAGGCCAACAAGGCGCTATAACATCTTTACAGAGATATGGAGCGATTCACTTTACGTAAGCCCCATAAACAAGTCATTCCCTACCAGGGCTGCAGCAAATATCTGTGCCTATCAGGTGAGAGGGGCTGGTTCAAGTTTCACTTCTTCCCTGAAACTTTCCCTATTTCAGGAAGATGCTTGTGAAATTTCTCCTCATATTGAAAGTCTATTGTAATGTACTTGTTTTCTGTTCAATTCAGTTCAGTCGCTCAGTCGTGTCCAACTCTTTGCAACCCCATGAATCGCAGCACGCCAGGCTTCCCTGTCCATTACCAATTCCCAGAGTTCACTCAGATGCACGTCCATCAAGTCAGTGATGCCATCCAGTCACCTCATCCTCTGTCGTCCCCTTCTCCTCCTGCCCCCAGTCCCTCCCAGCATCAGAGTCTTTTCCAATGAATCAACTCTTCGCATGAGGTGGCCAAAGCACTGGACTTTCAGCTTTAGCATCATTCCTTCCAAAGAAATCCCAGGGCTGATCTCCTTCAGAATGGACTGGTTGGATCTCTTTGCAGTCCAAGGGACTCTCAAGAGTCTTCTCCAACACCACAGTTCAAACGTATCAATTCTTTGGCGCTCAGCCTTCTTCACAGTCCAACTCTCACATCCATATATGACCACAGGAAAAACCATAGCCTTGACTAGACGGACCTTAGTCAGCAAAGCAATGTCTCTGGTTTTGAATATGCTCTCTAGGTTGGTCATAAGTTTTCTTCCAAGGAGTTTTCTGTAGCACACAATTAATTAGAAATAGCCATGCATTCTTCATGCCAAAGTTTGACTAGCAGTGTTAAAGCAAATCTAACACTCTCTTGATAGCAGAGGAGAGTCTGGACATGTGTATGTAAAAACCAAGACACTTTTCTTAAGAATGCAGGCATTGAAGAAAATGGCAACCCGCTCCAGTACTCTTGCCTGGAGAATCCCATGGACAGAGGAGCCTGGTGGGCTACAGTCCACGGGGTCGCAAAGAGTCGGACAAAGAAGTCGAACTGAGCGACTTCACTTTCACTTTCCTATTCTATAGGACACCATAAGCTAAAGGCAAAAGTGGATAAACAGTTTCTAGTTTAGTAGAGAGAACAAATTTATCAGCAAAAAAAATTACCTTCTGCTCCAAGTAGTACACAGAGAAATCCACCCAGCGCTGGGGTGGCCCAGAAACAAGTCTGATGATTTTTATTCTGGACTCAAGAAATGGTATCAGTAAATCTTTCTGGAGAGTCTTATTTCTAGGTTAGGTTCAAAGAATGACAAGGATTGTTGTTGTTGTTTTTTAAGTGGACAAATAAAGGAAAAGGCATTCAATGCAGAGTGGCGGAAGTGCGAAAGAGCAGATATTTGTGCTTAGAACCTAAATAGACTTCTGAATTGCTGTAATGTAATTATAGAGAATAAGACTCATGGGAGGAGAAAAATAGCAGATAAAGCTGAACAAACAAGCTAGAGATGTGGTCATGACAGGTCTTGCATGTGACACCTGGAAACAGCAGGTTGGAATTAGCAAAGTCACCATGAGAGCAACAAGTGGGGGATATCTGATGGGGAGGAAGGATGTGTGGGTAAAAGAACCTTAGAAGTCCTAAAACCAAGGTCAATTGGTGCCCAAGAAGATGTCTTGCCAGGACTCAATAACTTCTGGAAGCACTGTGCTCCCACAGCTTAGAACAGGTACTGATACACAGAGTTAGGATCCCCAGTCATCAAGGAAAGGAAAAATGGTGTGCAGGAAGCTATGTTGATGGAACCAGGGAAGTGTATAATAAAGTCTAGAATGTCATCAAACATCAAATAAGAAACAATCATTTTTGGTGTTTAAAGATGTGTTAGTTTATACATGTATGAATCCTCTTATGCTCTGATTAGGCCAGCTATTTTAGGTATTACTGTATCTAGGCTTTTTTTTTTTCCAATATCTGTGTTAGGCTAGTTTTACCTGCGAGAGTTTAAGCTCCTCATTGGCAGACAGCTCATTTCATACTCCCCTACATGTCTCAAGCCAGTGCTGTGAGTTTTTGAGAAAACTTTTATTGTTGTTTTTAGACCATGGTCCAGCACTTCCGTCCTGCCTTCTGGTTCTTTGCTGACTCATTTATGGGATGTCACAGGCCAGTTATTGAAACATTCTGTGGCTTAGTCTAGAAGGAATAAATCCATTAACTGTCCCTTACCTTGCAGAATAATTTGTTCCTTGGAAGTGAACTGGGGGAAGATGACGTGATTTGAGAAAAGAGAAAAATATCAATTTAGCATCCAGAGAATCTTGGGTTTCAGTGCCAGTCATCAATCACTATTGGGGTGGCCTCAGTTCAGATACAATTTCCATGAATCTTTATTCCCTTTGTGAAAGTGAACAAGAGATATAAAGACTCTGTAGAACACATTACATAGCAGAAACTAGTTCTATAAAACACACAGCATTTTGTTTATCACAAAGTAGGCACTCAATAAATTGTAGCCATTAATGTATGTAAAGTCACACTTAAAATAACACATCTAGAATGTATATGACATGATTTGAGGAAAGAGGACTATTGAAACTAGTTCACTGTGGATGAATCTAGAATTACCTTATTATTTTCCTTTTTGCTACTGAAATTTGATACTGATGGCACTTTATCTTGCTGTCAGTCAACTACCCCTCACAATATTCTGAAATAAGATAGGATACATTTTAGCTTTGTTTTTTGGACGTTTTAGATGTTTGAATATGACAAGCTTGATGTAAAGTAGAATGAATGAAAGAGAACTAGCAGACCAGAAATTTAAAATATGAGGATGGAAACCAACAAAGTAGATTTTTTAGAACACAGAGGAGCTGATAGACTGAAGGTCTGCAAAGGAAAGTACTGACTGTATAATCAATTCCCAGAGTATAATCTGCAGCAGCAAACTTATTCTAAACACATTTCTCACCTTATTTTTATATTATTCTTATTACAGATTCAATCTCACACTCACCATCATTCTCTTTTGTTCTAATCCCCATTTTCCTGTAGGAACCCAGGGCACTGTTTGTCAGAAAAATTTGTCACTTTTTCTCCCCTGATCTCTTCCATATAAGTGCATTTTTATGTCTGCATTTCCAGAAGAAGGTTTTTTTTTTTTTTGACATTGATGATTAAGAAATGGCAATATGACACCCGGGCTTCTTTTTCCTGGTCAGAAAGAGCAAAGTACATATTAGTGGTGACTGCCTGTTTTAAATCCCCCTTTTCTTTGTCTGTCGAGCTGTCTGTAATCATCAGAGTGGAAAATAACTTTGAAAGCTCAAGTTCAGGGAGAAAAAAAAAAGCAGCCTTAGTGCCTCAATATGGTAAAACCGACCAGCAGTCAGAAAAGCAGAAGAGATGCTGTTTTGGAAATGTCACTTTTCCCCAGTGCCCACCCTGTTCTATGAAATGCATAACCACATCGTGTACATCCCAAATGGGTCTGCTTGACCTGCAGCCTTTCCTGTAGATTTTGTCACATGGTAGCCATGGAGAGGGGAGCTAGCTAAGCTAAGTCACTTCAGTCGTGTCCGACTCTGTGCAACTCCATAGATGGCAGCCCACCAGGCTCCCCCATCCCTGGGATTCTCCAGGCAAGAACACTGGAGTGGGTTGCTAGGGGAGGGTGGTCATTAAAAAAGAGAAAAAGTAAAGAAAGAGAAAGAAAGGAGAAATTTACTCCAACCCCCAAAATCTGGAAGACAAACTAGCTTCTGGCCTAGGCTGGACTAAGTTTCATTCATGACCCCGATCTGTTGGCCTCAGCAAATTCATTCTGTAGATTTTATGCCTGAAAAATGGTGCTTTGGGTTTGCCTTAGTTTGTTTCTCTTTGTTTTCCCTTCAACGATGTCCGTTTTGCCCTCTGTGCCAGACACTGAAAATTTCGTAGCATTCTTTTCAGGCTTTGAGGACTCTTTAGTGTTGAACTTAATCTTTTCCAGCTTCTTTTCTATTAAGTTTGTCTGGCAATTTCCATTATTTTTCTTTCTCTTTCTTTTCTCCTGCTGCTGCATTTGTAGACACACTGTCTTGTTGTCTCTAAGATGTGATGTATTATGCATGTCCTTTCTAGTGGATTGGGGTGGGAAGAGCTACAAAGAGCTGGTGAGCTCTGAGAGGTCATATGCTCTGAGGAACGCCCACTGATGACAATGCTGATGGACCACAATGGATGGTCTGGAGGGGCGAGTGGAGGTGGAATTCAGGAAAGAACATTCTTTTTTTTTTTTTCACCCAGGAGGCTGAATGAAGAGCAATCTTTCTGTTTGTTACAGTGATGTGTAATTTTGAGCACTTCCCTTTGCATGAAGAAATTTGCTATTCTAATCAAAATCTCGTCCCTTTCTACAAACCATTATAAGATACTTATGAAAATAGGCAGATTCAGATTTCCTGTTTGAATTTTTGTCAGCTTTCACTTTTATGCTCATTTGCAGAATCATATAACTATGAAAGGCCAATTAGCTCTAAGTCCCCAGAAAGTGACAGAATAAATTGCTTTCTTCTTAGCAAACCAAGAATAATATTGTGGGTACAGTGCAAATGTGTCCACCCAGAGATTTCCATTCATTTCATCAATCTAATAGAGGGTTTCTGGTCTGTCTTCTGGGACTCATAATTCGACTGTGACTCATACTGTGACTCTAAAATTCCTGTTGGAGCTTTATGTAACATGTCTTTACCTCTTGCCGAGATAGAGGATGAATCCATAGGCTTGAGCTCTGCATTTGTCAAGATAGGTGGGGACTAGATCACTCACTTTCGTCAACATTTATTTGTTACATAAAAGAATTCATAGAATTCTCTTTAACAGGATGACATCATCAACTTAATATTCCATAATGCAGCATAGTGAGCATGTGATTAGTTTTTCCCACAGAAGGTTGCTGGGATAATGCCACTGTTAATTGTAATAGCTATGCAAATATGACCAGAGATTGTAACACAGTTACAATGTTTAAAATCAAGCCATCTGAAAAGAGAAGCAGCTGATGATGGCTCTTCGGAGATAATAATCCTTCTAGACACATATATGGGAGTTACCTTTTTCCCCATATTTCTCTCTGTGGCTGCTGTTCCATTTCTTGAACACTTTTCTCCTAAGTAGCCCTGAACACTTTCACTATACTTGGGAAGTTCAGGATACCCCGATGGAGAGAAACACAGTTTGTTGTTGTTGTTGTTTTTTCAAACTATAAGGGAACCGCTAGGAATGGGCTGCAACCCTGAAGAGGTCATGCTTCGTCACTAACATAGGACTAGGAGCCATAGTAAGTTTGATCACTGGAGAATCAAGGCATCTCTCTTGTTTCACACTCCAAGGATTTTCACTGAAAGAACATTTGCGGCTTATTCATCATTGCCAGAAATATTATTCTTGGTGCCTTAGAAAGGAGGGCAGAATATCAAAAGACTTGACTTAGAACTAGTATGGACTTACTTTGTTTTCTCGAGTCCGTTAGCTCTTCCCCAAAAGCAGTAAATTGCTAATCATTTCTTGCATACCTGTGTTCCTCTACTGGTGTAAATGAGTTATATTCAATCAGAGAAGTTGTAATGAGTAACATTTATGCATAATAACTGGGTACTTAGGCTGTAACCCAATTTTTGTTGTTCACTTGTTCAGGAGGATAGATGCAGGCTACTTGAGTTTTGTTCTGGATTCCTATGGCATTACATAAAACATTTATATTAACACCCAATGAGTTTGACATAATTAGTGTCATTACAATGAATTCCAAAGGGATTAATGAGGATTTGCTACTTTTAGGAAGCTGTTGCCTAGCAGAGACAGCCATTGTACAATTCCAGGGTGGCCACGTTTTTGTCGAACTTTTGGATTACAGATCTTCAATAAAAACATCTGTAAACTGTTATAAGATTTACATTCTTCCCCCTCTTAGAGATGACATTGCTAACTCTACTGCACTACTGGGGCTCATTTCATCTAGCAGTCATCTCTGCAAGCACTTCATAAAAAACAATTATTGAATTAATTGTGATGTTTCCAGTCCAGTATTCATTTATGATATCCTCTCCACCTGTAAACTCCTCTCCCAGTTGCCTTGTAGAGGTAAAACAGGATAATTTCACAGCCTATAAAATATGTGGGGGTTTTTGTTTATATAAAATCTATAACAAGAACTCTACTGGTAGAGAATATACAGTTCTAGTGTCACTTTGTCCTGCTCAAGGGAAATAAAGCCTTGTCAACTTACCAGGAGATAAGTTCATTCAAACTCTAAGTCTCCCTTTCAGCTATTCTTCCTTGAAAGGGCTCCTTCACATACCCTCCTATAGAAATTCAAAAATTCACTGAATGTTTTCTTTCTTGAGTTATTTTTAACTACATCAGAAGAGAAAAAAAGAATACTCTGAAGCTTGAACATATTTCTAAAAAGGAGAAATGTGTTTAATCTTCCCAAATTCTCACACTTCTTTTTTTGACTGGAAGTTCTATGTTGTATTTTGACTTGGTTTGTTTGTGTTATTTCCTCAAACTCCACAAGGTTGAGCTGGGCACCTTTATTTCTAAAGTCTATATTTAAGCCATTTCCTAAGATGTGCGGTATCTAGGATGAAAGAAAAGAGCCGTGAAGACAGAGCAGTCTGGCAAAGAGTAGTTTTGGAACTGACATGCCAGGCACTAGAACACAGTGAGTTGAGAATCTTCATTTGATTTCTATACAGTTGGGAGCCTTGAGCTACTAAAGCATAGCATCAAGTATTTCAAAATAGCTCAGTATTTTCATGTCTGAATTCTTCTCTCCTACCTACAGACCCACAGGACAATCACACATCAATTTTGGAGCTACAATACAGATACCACTTATCTGGCAGCTGAAGGTGTAGATTAAGCATCCGTTTACCCTAAAGGCATGTGGCAGTTTTTTAGATAGTGTGGGTCAAATCTGAGCAACTTGTAGAGGCTGTGCGTGCCTGTGTGCTAAGTCGCTTTAGTCGTGTCCTACTCTTTGCAATCCTACGGACTGTAGCCCATGAGGCTCCTCTGTCCATGGGATTCTGTAGGCTGTATCTGAAGCTAAACAATACATGAATATAGAGATCTGATGGGGAAGGTGTGTGTTAAAAATCTGAGAGCTAGAAGACTTACACAAGAGGTTCCACCCGAACAGAATTGCATTTGTATTTCAAAAAAGGCAGTGGGGATTACTTCAGGCAACTTTTTGAAAAACTCAGTTCACTGGTGGCTCAGTGGTAAAGAATCTGCCTACCAATACAAGAGATGTAGGTATGATCCCTGGGTCAGGAAGAGCCCATGGAGAAGAAAGTGGCAAACTACTCCAGCATTCTTGCCTGGAACGGAAGACAGAGAAGCCTGGCAGGCTCCAATCCATGGGGTCTCAAAAGACTCGACTCAGTGACTAAGCAACAGCAACAATAAACATTTGGGAAATGAATGCCCTTTTGAGCCACATCCTTCAGAAAATGGGACCCATTACAACAAAGGGGCAGAGGTCATATGCATCTTGGCCAACAACACATTGATTCTAGATGCAACCCACAGCCACGGTTTTCCTACCTTGCAGAGGGATTCAAGGAGGTAAGATGGTGGACCTTTCACATGTTCCTGATGATATGTAATTAAGAACTACCACACAAGGAAGTTGATGGTGATAGAACAGTTTTGTATCTTCATTGTGGTCATGATTATGTGAATTTCTACACATTCTAACACACATAGGATTGTATATCAAAAGGAATCAGTTTTACTCTATGGAAATTAAAAATAGTAATAAAAAGAATTATAGTTAAATTCCAGTTCAAAATGGTTCTGTTGCATGTCAGAGAAGAATAAGAAGAGGGATTTGATTGACAGATTAACACATTAAAGTAAAAGCAAAAAGAAAGACTGATGTAATAAGATATAGTACAAACAACAATTATATTTTCAAAAAAGACATTAAAAATTACCAAAAATTGGATGTGTGAAGTGATTTGTAAGGCTGTCCCATCAGCCTATTATGAAAGCTGACTCCCCTGCCAGGCATTCATATCTCTAATAATATGCTCCTAACCCACCTTTCAGGTTGCATCTCTCTCTGCAGCCTCAACAGTACAGAAATCTAAAATTTATAATCACTATTTTTCATAACATATTTGGTGACCAAAGTTGATCTGAACTGACATGAGGCTATTTATGTCCTTTATGTATATCACTTCGTGCAAATATTTGCATGTTAGATGTAGAAATACTACTGTATTTGATTACTTGTTGCTTCCCAGATGTTACAGGTGTGTTTTATATAGAGTATGTGAACTGCATCCTTTTTTTAAAATCTGAAAAATTCTGAATTGCAAAAATATATCTGACCCCAAGGATTTTCAATTAAGGATTAGAGACGACTGTTCCAAAGACTGCTTCCCAACAAAACACATGGTCCCTCCTACCATTCAGACATGTTTCAAGTATTTATGGCTTTACTGTACTTGCTGATATTACTCCCTGAGTCTGGATGTACAGTTCTCTCAACTCAGCCATGTAAGAACCAAGTTTAAATGCCACTCACTGCCTCCAAGATCATTCCAGCTGGGCTTTCCCACTTCTTTTTTTCCTAATTCTAATCCTTTTTTATCTCCTAGATTATGATTTTCAAGAAAGCACAGACTACTCTGATGAGCAGGGAACTCTGGGGATGGTTATCATTGCAGCAAGTTTTGTTCAAAGAATGCAGATTCATGATTTGTGCTGGGATCAGAAAACCTCTGGAGCAAAGATTACAGTCATGGCCACCTGGGCAAGGATAATAGAGGCCAAACCTCCTGGTTCAAAGTTAGAAAGAAAATGTTTTGAAGTTGAGGACTTACCATGGGGCTTGCAGGAATAAGTTGTTGTACACGTGATAAAAACATGGTAAAGGCACTTGTAATAAGATTAGCTAAATGGCAATCCACTCCAGTACTATTACCTGGAAAATCCCATGGGCAGAGGAGCCTGCTAGGCTACAGTCCATGGGGTCGCAAAGAGTCAAACACGACTGAGCGACTTCATTTCACTTTCACTTTCACCATGCACTAACCACTGATTAAGTACCAGGGCTTCTGCAGATACTTGAGAGTCACTACTTTGTTTAATCCTCAAACTTTTAAGTAGTTGTTAATATCTCCATTTTACAGGTGAGGAACTAAAGCTTAGACAGGGTAAGCCCTTGACCAGTATCACATAGTTTGTTAGAAGCAAAGCCAAGATTTGAACTCAAGCCTTCTAATACCGTGGGACTTGTTCCTGACTTTGTGTCTTCCATTGGGACGAACAGAGATGGATGTGGGAAATTACACTCTGGTAAGATAAATGCTGGAGCTGAGGATTTGGGGCAGCATTCAGCACATTTTTGTACTGTGGCTAACTCCGATTTTATATTTAGCACTCTGGTTTTTCCTAATAAACTCTGAAGCTTTACATCCCTCTATACCTAATAGTTCCCCTGTTCATTAAGATGGGGATTATACCCTTAGTTAAGGCAACAAATATACCTAAGGCTGCTCTCCGTATGACACCACTGAAGATAAATGAGAAGAGAGATTAAGCCCCATATGGGTGATCCAGTGGAGACAGAATACTTTTAAGTTTTGAATTTTTTCTATGGGATTTTTCAGGCCATTACTTCTTTTGGGGTCCTTCAAGCTGACAGGGACCTTATTATATTCATTCTTATCCCCAGTACTAAATAATACAGTGTCTTGGATACAATGGGAAATAATTGTTTATGGAATGAATTCCTGCTAGCCAAGATGGGCGGAACTGGACTGCTTGATCGGAACATATTGCTGCTCACACCCACTACATAATGAGAGATTGTTTCCTCATATACTTAAGTTTTGGAGACTTCAGAATAAAGTTTAACTATTAAGAAGCATTTGAAAAATAATGAATACATTTAATATCATTTAATATATATTTTTTCAGTTGCACAAAATGTTGGAAACCACCTTAATTTCCCCCAGCATTATTTTATGGTTTCTGTAGACCTGAGGATTTTTGATGTATTGGATCCAATGGGAGAACATCCCAGTTGTGTCCACAAAAAGCTGACATTCCATACTTTGCTCAGTTCAGCCTTTCATTCTGGATCCTGTCTGTGCAATCAGCAACTTTCACTCCAGGAAAGGAGATGGTAGATGAATTAATAAGAACGGACTTAGCATAGGTTACCTTCAACAATTTATAGCAAGAAAATTAAAATCACCTGTTGGTCCAGTGCATTAGTGTTGCTGGCTCTTAGCTCAAACCCTTTAGGATTAGTTTGAGCTCAGAGGGATAAATAGGCATAAATAAAAATGCATTTTTCCATCTCTTATTTCACAAAGTTGTGGAAACAGTTGAGAATTTTTTCCTTTCCTATTACATTTGACTTTTACTGTTCTTGAGAAGGAAGAAAAAGTAAAACATAAAAAGGTATGACACTCCTACTGCTTTTGCCCTCTTATGTATAGACATATTCAAACCTAGGGTATTCTACTATTAATCTGTAAAAATGGACAATGGAAGTGTTTTATATTGTAACATATATCTTTACCCAATGTTTAGGGGATTTACTTTGATATCAACTGACTTCTACTCTAGCGGCCAGCTGTAGAAAATTCCTGGGTTCCTAACTTGGTTTTACCAAATAAATGAGTGAAGATAATTTAGTCTTCTCCGAAAATAGCTTGAGGCAACTGATTCTCCCAACCTGTCTTTGAAGCATTGGGGGTTACACCAAGGACACTCAGCATTGCTTGGAGTCCTCTGGTCTCTGGACAGAGATATGGAACCTCAGTGATGGAAGATTTTTGAATTGAAATTTCACTTAACTGTTTCCAAATGGAATCAGAAATACTTGGAACTCTTGTCAAAAATACCAAATTTTGGAGCTTTAACGCATACCTGCATTGTCAAGAATCTCCATGGTTAAGGCCAATAAATCTATTTTAAATAAATTTTCTAGGTAATTATGATGAACAGCCAAGTTTAAGAATCATAAAAGCCGTATGATTATCTCAATAGATGCAGAGAAGGCCTTTGACAAAATTCAACATCCATTTATGATAAAAACTCTCCAGAAAGCACGAATAGAAGAAACATACCTCAACATAATAAAAGCTATATATGACAAACCCACAGCAAACATTATCCTCAATGGTGAAAAATTGAAAGCATTTCCCCTAAAGTCAGGAACAAGACAAGGGTGCCCACTTTCACCACTACTATTCAACATAGTTCTGGAAGTTTTAGCCACAGCAATCAGAGCAGAAAAAGAAATAAAAGGAATCCAAATTGGAAAAGAAGAAGTAAAACTCTCACTGTTTGCAGATGACATGATCCTCTACATAGAAAACCCTAAAGACTCTACCAGAAAATTACTAGAGCTAATTAATGAATATAGTAAAGTTGCAGGATATAAAATCAACACACAGAAATCCCTTGCATTCCTATACACTAATAATGAGAAAGTAGAAAAAGAAATTAAGGAAACAATTCCATTCACCATTGCAACAAAAAGAATAAAATACTTAGGAATATATCTACCTAAAGAAACTAAAGACCTATATATAGAAAACTATAAAACACTGATGAAAGAAATCAAAGAGGACACTAATAGATGGAGAAATATACCATGTTCATGGATTGGAAGAATCAATATAGTGAAAATGAGTATACTACCCAAAGCAATTTACAAATTCAATGCAATCCCTATCAAGCTACCAGCGATATTTTTCACAGAACTAGAACAAATAATTTCAAGATTTGTATGGAAATACAAAAAACCTCAAATAGCCAAAGCAATCTTGAGAAAGAAGAATGGAACTGGAGGAATCAACTTGCCTGACTTCAGGCTCTACTACAAAGCCACAGTCATCAAGACAGTATGGTACTGGCACAAAGACAGAAATATAGATCAATGGAACAAAATAGAAAGCCCAGAGATAAATCCAAACACATATGGACACCTTATCTTTGACAAAGGAGGCAAGAATATACAATGGAGTAAAGACAATCTCTTTAACAAGTGGTGCTGGGAAAACTGGTCAACCACTTGTAAAAGAATGAAACTAGATCACTTTCTAACACCACACACAAAGATAAACTCAAAATGGATTAAAGATCTAAATGTAAGACCAGAAACTATAAAACTCCTAGAGGAGAACATAGGCAAAACACTCTCCGACATAAACCACAGCAGGATCCTCTATGATCCACCTCCCAGAATTCTGGAAATAAAAGCAAAAATAAACAAATGGGACGTAATTAAAATTAAAAGCTTCTGCACAACAAAGGAAAATATAAGCAAAGTGAAAAGACAGCCTTCCGAATGGGAGAAAATAATAGCAAATGAAGCAACTGACAAACAACTAATCTCAAAAATATACAAGCAACTCCTGCAGCTCAATTCCAGAAAAATTAACGACCCAATCAAAAAATGGGCCAAAAAACTAAATAGACATTTCTCCAAAGAAGACATACAGATGGCTAACAAACACATGAAAAGATGCTCAACATCACTCATTATTAGAGAAATGCAAATCAAAACCACAATGAGGTACCACTTCACACCAGTCAGAATGTCTGCGATCCAAAAATCTGCAAGCAATAAATGCTGGAGAGGGTGTGGAGAAAAGGGAACCCTCCTACACTGTTGGTGGGAATGCAAACTAGTACAGCCACTATGGAGAACAGTGTGGAGATTCTTTAAAAAATTGCAAATAGAACTGCCTTATGACCCAGCAATCCCACTGCTGGGCATACACACTGAGGAAACCAGAATTGAAAGAGACACATGTACCCCAATGTTCATCGCAGCACTGTTTATAATAGCCAGGACATGGAAACAACCTAGATGTCCATCAGCAGATGAATGGATAAGAAAGCTGTGGTACACATACACAATGGAGTATTACTCAGCCGTTAAAAAGAATACATTTGAATCAGTTCTGATGAGATGGATGAAACTGGAGCCGATTATACAGAGTGAAGTAAGCCAGAAAGAAAAACACCAATACAGTATACTAACACATATATATGGAATTTAGAAAGATGGCAATGATGACCCTGTATGTAGGAAAGCAAAAAAGACACAGATGTGTATAGCGGACTTTTGGACTCAGAGGGAGAGGGAGAGGGTGAGATGATTTGGGAGAATGGCATTGAAACATGTATAATATCATGGAAGAATTGAATCGCCAGTCTGTGTCCGATGCAGGATACAGCATGCTTGGGGCTGGTACACGGGGATGACCCAGAGAGATGTGGTGGGGAGGGAGGTGGGAGGGGGATTTCATGTTTGGGAACGCATGTACACCCGTGGTGGATTCATGTCAATGTATGGCAAAACCAATACAGAATTGTAAAGTAAAAAAAAAAGAATCAATGGCTAGTCTAAACCATAATCCATTTAATCTGAAGATCTTTATTAATTCTTCCTATCTAATGGTCAACCAGAGTATGGCTGAGCAACCAGTTTGTGGAGAGAGATCACCTGCCCAAGTCTCTAATCTGCTCACAGTAATATTTAAATATAGTATTGTTGTTTAGTTGTTAAGTTGTGTCTGACTCTTTTGCAACCCCATGAACCAACCCACCAGGCTTTTCTGTTCATGGGATTTCCCAGGCAAGAATACTGAATTGGGTTGCTATTCCCTTCTCCAAAGGATTTCCCTGGTGGCTCAGAGGGTAAAGCATCTGCCTACAATGCAGGAGACCCGAGTTCGATCCTCTGGAGAAGGAAATGGTAACCCACTCCAGTATTCTTGTCTGGAAAATCCCACAGATGGAGGAGACTGATGGGCTATAGTCCATGGGGTTGTAAAGAGTCGGACACGACTGAACAACTTCACTTCTTCTCCAAACGGTCTTCCCGACTAGGGATCAAACCTGCATCTCCTGTGTGAAGTGAAGTGAAAGTTGCTCAGTTGTGTCCAACTCTTTGCAGTCCATGGAATTCTCCAGTTCAGAATATTGGAGTGGTAGCCTTTCTCTTCTCCAGGGGATCTTCCCAACCCAGGGATCAAACCCAGGTCTCCCACATTGCAGGCAGATTCTTTACCAGCTGAGCTACTAGGGAAGCCCAAGAATAGTGGATTGGGTAGCTTTTCCCTTCTCCAGGGGATCTTCCTGACCCAGGAATCAAACCGGGGTCTCCTGCATTGCAGGCAGATTCTTTACCAACTGAGCTATGAGGGAAGCCATCTCCTGCATTGGCAGATGGATTCTTTCACCACTGAGCCACCAAATACAGTATACTCATGTAACTTGAAAAACCTAGTACCTGACACAATGTCCTTGAAGATTATGGAGGGATTATGTTCAGTCTATGGGGCTTCCCTGGTGGCTCAGACAGTAAAGAATCTACTGGGAATGCAGGAGACCCAGGTTTGATCTCTGGGTTGGGAAGATCCCCTGGAAGAGGGCATGACAGACTAGTATTCTTTTTTTTTTTTTTTTCCGTCTAAGCAGTTCCGGTTTATTGTTGTAACTCTGCCTGGGGAATCACCTGTACAGGATCCTTGCTTTTTCAACCAGGCACATTGATGAGCAAATCCATATTGTTTCCTGAACGTTATTATTAAGAAGCCACAATACAAGCAGGTAAAGTGAATAGGTTTTATTTGATCAAATATGTGGTTATCCTTGGTCTGGCACTGTTGGGGATGGGATCATGTGGCCCCTCTTTCACTGTTTATCACATACATGTGCCCTTTGAGACTCCAACATCGTCCTTGCCTTTGCAGTCCCTTTGGCTCAATTAAGTTCTGATGAAAGGCTCCTTCTGGCCTCGACCTCATTCTTCACCCCAGGGCAGCTGTTGCAGGTGTTCAGCCATCCTGCAAACGCTGCTGTTATATGCTGGCAACAGCAGCAGCTGTGGGGGAAAGTGCGCCTATTGGTAAACGAGCACAACTAACTAGCGTCCTCTGGATGATGAGTAATCTGGGGCCAAGTACTTGGAGCAGTGATCTATGCTGGGGTCCTCTGGGTCATGACGGTGGTGTGTGCACCTGCGCTTTTACTTGCATGGGGTGAAGACATCAGAAAAGTAGCCTTCCTGCTGATCTGGACCGGCCAGTCAAGGAGTCATTATAAAATTGAACAAGAAAAAGAAATGCTGTTTATTGTGGACCTAAGTTGATGCAGCAAGACCTATGGTTCCGCCCTAATATGCAGAATGCAAACAGAAAGAGGAATAGCAGATGCTACAAGAATACCTGCCATGAGCAAGCTTTTGTGCCAGATGCTTTACAGATATTACCTCTAATCTTCACTGTAACCTTGAAACCTGAGTACTATTATCTGTAGGTGAAGAAAGTAGTCTGAAGACTCCAGAGAGCCTCAGAATGGAGTTTCCAGCTTACTTAGAATTGTGGAACTATTTTTGTTTTTATAGTGCGTTTGTTTTTACCAGAATGGGAAACTTTGTAAAAGTAGCAATCTTAAAGAATGTTTAATGTTTTTACCTTTGCCTCTGAAAGCATAGTGCCATTGTTATAATTGTATGAAAGTCAGAGTACAAGCTACACAAGTTGCTTTGGGAATATGAAACAAAAATCTTCAGAGAAAAATCTCTTTTATTTTCCCCTCCATAATAAATTATGATATCTATACTTCATACATCTTAAATGTTTAACAAGTGAAAAAATTAAATCTCAGTCTCCCATTTCTACCCATCTTAGATTTTATATGCAATAATATACTCTACTAAATGATACTGACTTTCTCCCAATTTAGAATTTTTTTCTAAATAGGAAACTTGCAAGTGGAAGAAAAACTTGGGAGATACTCTCTAGAATAAAATGTATATGAAAAGTTAAATAATAACATTCTTAAAATAGCATTGATAAATGGCCACATGATAAAATTGAAGACAGATTGTTATGTTTTAAAATGGAAGTCTATTCCACAAATAGCATCACACTAAACAACTTTAAAATATGTGAAACTCACAACTGTTGAAATAGTGTGGTAAAATTGCATTTGGGAAAATGTAAGCCCTTTGGCCAATATCTAAATCTTAAAAGTGACAATCACAACATATTAGAACAAATGTGGGCTTTACTATGTTTTTAATGTGCCTTAAATTAATGTTTTCTAATGTGAGTTAATACTATAAAATTTGCTTTTTCTATGGGTTGGGAAATGTAGCTAACATTGTACTCATATAAATATTATTTACTATAAAAGAGACTTATAGAGCCAAGTGGCTGAGGTTTCTAGAGGGCTTATATTACATCAGCAAAAATGAAATCTCTGTTTATCTGACACTGGGAAGAACAGTGTAGCAGAGAGAGAGGACTGTGGGGGTTGTGGGTGGGCGGGCAGTGGGCCTGGTTTTGAAACTTCCCCATCCACTTTGCAGCTATATCATCATTGACAAATCGCTTAACGATTCTAGACCTCAATTGTATGAAAATTGTTGTGGTACACCTAACTTATTGTAATGAAGCTTAAGCTAAATAACTTAAATGAAGCTTCAGTCAAACAGTAGAAATGTGAAGACAAAAATATTGCTTTCTCCCTCTTCTTTGATCAATTTACTTAGAACAGTAAAATAAAATGGAAGTTAAATCATCTCAAGTTATCTTGTATTTCTGGTTATGAATAAATTTCTAGAACAATTTGGGATATACAACATGAGTGAGATTAGTCAGTATTTTGAAGGCTTTTTAGAACATTTCTCCTAAAAGTAATTCTTAGGAACATTTAATGTCTTTTCCAGGGCTTTCCTGGGGGCTCAAATGGTTAAAAATCTACTGTCAATGCAGGAGACCCGGGTTCGATCCCTGGGCCTGGAAGATTCCCTGGTGAAAGAAGTGGCAACCTACTGCAGTATTCTTGCCTAGAGAATCCCATGGACAGAGGAGCCTGGTGGGTTACAGCCCAGGGGGTCTCAAATAGTCAGACATGACTGAGCGACTAACACAACACCACACACACACGGAGTGTCTTTTCCAGTTAATATAGTGATGTGTAGCTGTATAAAAAGGCTGTGCATTTCTTTTTTTAGTGGAGTATAGTTGCTTTACAATGTTGTGCCAGTTTCTACTGTACAGCAAAGTGAATCAACCTTACGTGTACATGTATATAAATCCCTTCGTTTTTGGATTTCCTTCCCATTTAGGTCACCAGAGAGCACCAAGCAGAGTTTTCAGTGCTATACAGTCGGTTCTCATTATTTAATCTATTTTATACATAGTATCAATAGTGAATATATGTCAATCCCAATGTTCCAATTCATCCCACCCCTTCCTTTTCCTCCTTTGATATCCAATTGTTTATTTCTATGTCTGTATCAGTTTTTTTCTAGATTCCACAAATATGCATTTATATACCATATTTGTTTTCTCTGACTTATTTCACTCTGTAAGAAATGGTATGTATATTTAACTCTTGTTCTTTAATCTACTCGGTATCCATTGTTTGTTCTCTAACTAGATTATAAGCTTTTTGAAGTCAGAGATTTCTCTCAGTAATCTCCTGTAAGAGTAGGAGTGCCCTGTTTGCAAGCAAATTCACTAATCATTCATAATGGGAAAATAAAAATAAAAATATGTGACTTGGTCATATGTGTTTAAGGTGTTATTTCTAAAGAAAATCTATGCACATTTACTTCTTTTTAATAAATCTTCATTGCTCATGAACTGGAGTACAAGACTGAGTGAAGGCCATCTGGAATATGACTCCATAATGCCCTTGTACACATTCTGTCTCACAGTTCCCCTAAACATATCTGATTTTCTCAAGAAAAGACTATGCTGCTCATATAACATGTTCTGCTGCTACTAAATGCCATGAATCTTTGCTCAGACTGTGCTCTCTCAAGAAGCATCCTATCCTATGGCTACCTGTGAAATCTGACCTCATTCTCCAAGTACATCCCAAATTTAGATATTTCCTTCTCTATTATTCTCTCTCTTCTGAAACCACCTTCCACTTTGACATTTTTTCCTCCTATCTGCTAAGTCACTTCAGTCTTGCCCAACTCTGTGTGACCCCAGAGACTGCAGCCCACCAGGCTCCCCCGTCCCTGGGATTCTCCAGGCAAGAACACTGCAGTGGGTTGCCATTTCCTTCTCCAATGCATGAAAGTGAAAAGTGAAAAGTGAAAGTGAAGTCGCTCATTCGTGTCGTACCCTCAGTGACCCCATGGACTGCAGCCTACCAGGCTCCTCCGTCCATGAGATTTTCCAGGCAAGAGTACTGGAGAGGGGTGCCATCGCCTTCTCTGTTTTTTCTCCTATAGAACATACAGATCACAAACACCTATAATGGACTTTAGAGGTAAGTATCATGTAAGTATCAGAGTCCACTAAACATATAAATATTCTATTTTTGCCTCTTATCTCAGAAATTGGTGCTAATTCTGTCAGAATAGCAACGTGCAAGGTTGTTCCTGAATCCTTCCCCATCCCTTTAAGCCTGGATATATGCATCCTCAGTTGTCTACAGAAACCTCTGTCACAATGCTTACCAGATGGCATTGCATCTCCTGCTGGTTTCTCGGGGCTGCCACTAGTCCAGGGGCTTCTGGATGTCTTCTGCTCTACACACAGAGCCTCCCAAAGTGCCTGACCCTAAAAAGGTCTAGGTAAGTGTAGCAGCCATTTTTGACTGATTGCACTGCTTCTGATGATGCTTCCAAAGGTAAACCCCACCCCACCCCTTCACCCACACACACTTTCCTTTGGCACCTATTGTTAGATGTAAGGGCAAAAATTACTACGGGAAGAAAGAGGACTTACAGGGTAATCAGCTAAACTGTCTGCATTTTTAAAAGAAACAAACAAAATAGACATCCACAAAAAAATTTTTTTTTACAGTTTTAGGAAGTACACTCTGATCTAAGGTGAGATATTCTACATTTCAATTTTATTTAAATGAGGTATATTTATGAGAAACTGATTTTGAGAGTGATTCAAGAATCAGATGATGCATTTATTCATTTCTCAGTCACTTATTGAGTGTCTTCTATTTGTCAGGCACTTTGGGAGGCTCTGTGTGTAGAGCAGAAGATATCCAGAAGTCCCTGGACTAGTGGCAGCCCTGAGAAACCAGCAGGAGATGCAATGCCATCTGGTAAGTTTTGTGACAGAGATTTCTGCAGACAATTAAGGATGCATATATCCAGGCTTGAAAGGATAGGGAAGGATTCAGGAACAACCTTGCAGGTTGCTATTCTGACAGAATTAGCCACAATTTCTGAGATAAGAAGCAAAATAGAATATCCTCTTTTATATGTTTAGTAGACTCTGGTACTTGTCTAATACTTTAGGTGTTTGTGATCTGTAAGTTCTATAGGAAAAATAAAGTCAAAGTGGAAGGTGGTTTCAAAGGAGAGAGAACCTTTGGGCTTCCCTGGTGGCTCAGCTGGTAAAGAATCCGGCTACAATGCGGGAGATCAAAACCTCTGGGTTTGATCCCTGGATTGGGAAGATCCCCTGGAGAAGGGAATAGCTACCCACTTCAGTATTCTGGTACAGCCACTATGGAGAACAGTGTGGAGATTCCTTAAAAAGCTGGAAATAGAACTGCCATATGACCCAGCAATCCCACTGCTGGGCATACACACCAAGGAAACCAGAATTGAAAGAGACACATGTACCCCAATGTTCATTGCAGCACTGTTTGCAATAGCCAGGACATGGAAGCAACCTAGATGTCCATAAGCAGATGAATGGATAAGAAAGCTGTAGTACATATACACAATGGAACATTACTCAACTGTTAAAAAGAATGCATTTGTACCAGTTCTAATGAGGTGGATGAAACTGGAGCCTATTATACAGAGCAAAAGTAAGTCAGAAAGAAAAATACCAATACAGTATATTAAGGCATATATATGGAATTTAGAAAGATGGTAACGATGACCCTATATGAAAGACAGCAAAAGAGACACAGATGTAAAGAACAGACTATTGGACTCTGTGGGAGAAGGTAAGGGTGGAATGATTTGAGAGAATAGCATTGAAACATGTATGTTATCTTATGTGAAATAGATCACCAGTCCAGTTTCAATGCATGAGGCAGGGTGCTCAGGGCTGGTGCACTGTGATGACCCTGAGGGATGGGATGGGGAGGGAGGTGGGAGGGGGGTTCAGGATGGAGAACACATGTACACCCATGGCTGATTCATGTGAATGTATGGCAAAAGCCACCACAATATTGTAAAGTAATTAGCCTCCAATTAAAATAATTAAAAAAATAAATAAGAAAAAAAACAAATTATGTGGGTATTTAGAGATTAAAAAAAAAGTATTCTGGCCTGGAGAATTCCACTGACTGTATGGCCCATGGAGTCGCAAAGAGCTGGACACAGCTGTCCCTTTGGGACAATGAAAATTCAGCATATATTCCCTTTGGGTGGTTGGATCTTTATTTCAATTTATTAATAAAAATATTTGCCTATAGATACACAAAAAGTGTTAGTCTATATATTTTCAATTTTATACAATTAAGAGGTTCCATTCATTCATAGAAGGGAAATTCCTATAAGGTTTTTGTTTTAAAAGACAATTAGAAGGTAGAATCAAGAAGATTTAGTAGTTGACTGATTATTAGGAGATGACAGAGTACACAGAAAAATCTATGAAGTGAATTTCAGTAATCGTTAATTAACAAACATGCATTTCTGTTGAATTAAATTTTTATTTAGTTTTTTGTAAGATTTTATATTTATTTATTTTTTTTAAGATTTTATATTTAAATTTAGGTTTTATTTTGCTTAAGAGAGACTTCACTTTGAGTTTCTGCATAATATTTTATTAATGTGAATCATATTCTTTTATCTTTAGTCATTGCAGTAATTTAATGTTATACAATAGGTGTATTTCTGTATTAAAAATATTTTACAAATAAAACCACTTTCATGCAAGTGGCTTTACTCCTTAAAGTAAGTCTGAGAAGAAAAATTTATGTAGTATATTGCAATATTAATAAAGGACACTTTTGTTTATCAAATTTAGGTTTTCATTGATTGTGATTGGTTCCAGAGGAAAAATCCAGGTATTATAAAATTATATGTTATTTAAAATTATTTTGTTTTACTGATCTATTTTGATATGAAAAAGAGAGAACATTTCCTTATATAATCAACTTAATTTTTAAAAGCTGAATTTTTAATACTGTGCTCAATTATCAATCTGTTAATTTCATCTTCTAGTAAATTCTCTGCTTGCCTCTACTTACTATCACAATTTATTGGTTCCCACTCTTTTCAGAAGTGTGGTCTGAATTGAAAAGAAAGGTGTAAGTTGTGAACTTCATCATAGAACTTCCATCAAAGTTTGTTGAAGAATATAACTGTTGTCAGTGTGTCACAGAGTTGCCATGGAAACTAGAAATTATGGAAAAAGACAGTCCTTGTTGAGAAAATGTATAAAAATATATGGTATATGAGGTGGTAAAAATAAGTGTTGTAGTGAAATAGAAGGCAGGAGAAAGGGTATGGAGAGCACTGGTGTGGGTGGGAACTGATATTTGTATCAGTTCAGTTCAGTCACTCAGTCATGTCCAACTCTTTGCGACCCCATGAATGGCAGCACGCCAGGCTTCCCAGCATCAGAGTCTTTTCCAGTGAGTCAACTCTTCCCATGAGGTGGCCAAAGTACTGGAGTTTCAGCTTTAGCATCATTCCTTCCAAAGAAATCCCAGGGCTGATCTCCTTCAGAATGGACTGGTTGGATCTCCTTGCAGTCTAAGGGACTCTCAAGAGTCTTCTCCAACACCACAGTTCAAAACCATCAATTCTTCAGTGCTCAGCTTTCTTTACAGTCCAACTCTCACATCCATACATGACCAGTGGAAAAACCATAGCCTTGCCTAGATGGACCTTAGTCAGCAAAGTAATGTCTCTGCTTTTGAATATGCTATGTAGGTTGGTCATAATTTTTCTTCCAAGGAGTAAGGGTCTTTTAATTTCATGGCTGCAGTCACCATCTGCAGTGATTTTGGAACCCAGAAAAATAAAGTCTGACACTGTTTCCACTGTTTCCCCATCTATTTCCCATGAAGTGATGGGACCGGATGCCATGATCTTCGTTTTCTGAATGTTGAGCTTTAAGCCAACTTTTTCACTCTCCACTTTCACTTTCGTCAAGAGGCTTTTTAGTTCCTCTTCACTTAGGGAGGTTAAAAAAAAAAAAAAAGCTTCACTGATAAGGTGTCATTTGAGCAGAAACCTGAAAGGAATTTGGACACTTGGACACAAGACATGTAGGCATCTGGGGAACAGAATTCCAGACTGAGGAATTAGCGGGAGCAAACCCTTGTTGCAGGAACATGCTTGGAGTATTCCTGTTCACAGATTCAGAATCAGGCTCTATAGCCAGAGTGGAGTGACTGGGATTGCTAAGTGACAGATAAAGTTAGAGAGAAGGATCAGAGAACCATGAATGCAATGCATGTAAGTTCTGGCTGGCCTATGTAATGTTGAGTTTTCCCATTAGCAAGATCTGAAGGCCGTGTGGGACAGTGAGCAGAGAGAGGCCACAATCTGACTTGCATTCTTAATGGGTTGCTCCACCTGTCCCTTTCAGAATAGACTGGAAATAGGGAAAGGGGTTAAGAAGCTATTTGAATAATAGAGGTGGGTGAAAGACCAGAGTGACTTAGATCAGAGGGGTAGAAGTAGCAGTCCCAAGAAGTGCTCTGCATGCATTTAAAAGTACTATAATTTTGGAGGCTAGAAATCTGAAATCAAGGTACCTACAGAGTTGGTCCTTCTCAGGACTGTGAGAAAGAATCTGTTCAATGACTCTTGTTTTGGGAGGGTTTGCTGGCAATCTTTGGAGTTCCTTGACTTGTAGACACTTCATAGTGGTCTCTGCTTTCTCTTCATGTGGTGTCCCTACGTGCATGTCTCTGGTCCAAATGTCCCCATTTGTGAGGACACTGGCCATACAGGATTAAGGCCCATACTAATGACTTCATCTTAACTGGATTACCTCTGTAAAGACCCTGTCTTCAGATACAGCTACATACTGAGGGACTGAGAAGCAGTACTCCAGCATTTATTTCTTAGGGAAGCCACAACAATATCATCCTAGGAGGTTCACGAGCAGAGGGGAGAGAACCTCGGCTTTTGAGAGTCATGGAATTAGACTGGAATCCCAGGCCTGTCATTTACTTCTTTGTGACTGAATTCCAGTTATTTCAACTCTTTGAGGTACCATTTCTTCTTTAGTAAAATGCGGGCAAAAACGCCAAATTCACTAAGGTTTTTGTAAATGTTAAATAAAACATTAGGCACTCAAGTGGTAGCTATTACTTAGATAATTATCATTCAAGTAATTATTATCATATGCATTATGGGAAATAACTGCTATGGTCCAAGTACATGTTGCAATATTCTACTATTGCTAGAAAAATAATATAGTGTTAAAGATGACCCTAATGTTTCATAAAAGAATTTGAGTAACCTAAGCTGTCTTAATTTAATTACTATTAATGTCATCATTTCCATGTAATATTGACTGTGGGACTCTCAATTCATCCTTTATTAATCGACACCTGTACTTGAATGCTTGTCCTTCAGTTCAGTTCAGTTTAGTTCATTTCAGTCGCTCAGCCGTGTCTGACTCTTTGTGACCCCATGAATTGCAGCACGCCAGGCCTCCCTGTCCATCACCAACTCCCAGAGATCACTCAGATGCACGTCCATCAAGTCTGTGATGCCATCCAGCCATCATATCCTCTGTCGTCCCCTTCTCCTCCTGCCCGCAATCCCTCCCAGCATCAAAGTCTTTTCCAATGAGTCAACTCTTCACATGAGGTGGCCAAAGTACTGGAGTTGCAGCTTTAGCATCATTCCTTCCAAAGAAATCCCAGGGTTGATCTCCTTCAGAATGGACTGGTTGGATCTCCTTGCAGTCCAAGGGACTCTCAAGTGTCTTCTCCAACACCACAGTTCAAAAGCATCAATTCTTCGGTGCTCAGCCTTCTTCACAGTCCAACTGTCACATCCATACATGACCACAGGAAAAACCATAGCCTTGACTAGATGGACCTTAGTCGGCAAAGTAATGTCTCTGCTTTTGAATATGCTATCTAAGTTGGTCATAACTTTTCTTCCAAGGAGTAAGGGTCTTTTAATTTCATGGCTGCAGTCACCATCTGCAGTGATTTTGGAGCCCCCCAAAATAAAAGTTTGACACTGTTTCCACTGTTTCCCCATCTATTTCCCATGAAGTGATGGGACCAGATGCCATGATCTTTGTTTCCTGAATGTTGAGATTTAAGCCAACTTTTTCACTCTCCTCTTTCACTTTCATTAAGAGGCTTTTTAGCTCCTCTTCACTTTCTGCCATAAGGGTGGTGTCATCTGCATATCTGAGGTTATTGATATTTCTCCCAGCAATCTTGATTCCAGCTTGTGTTTCTTCCAGTCCAGCATTTCTCATGATGTACTCTGCATATAAGTTAAATAAGCAGGTGACAATATACAGCCTTGATGTACTCCTTTTCCTATTTGGAACCAGTCTGTTGTTCCATGTCCAGTTCTAACTGTTGCTGAGTTTTATTGGATACAAAATGATAGATATATCATGGGATTAGGTACTAACTTCAAAGTCATGTTCTTTCGTGATTCATGTGTTGAAGTGGATTAATTGTTTGCAGTTGAAAAGCTAACGAACTGCTCAATAGGACTGAAAAGCTCCACCAAAGTTTAGAATTCTGAAAGTGCCTCCTCACCAGAGGAGCACACAACCAATTCCCTTTCACAGGTCACATTGTCCTTGAAATGGACCGCTACCAGATTTCACAGTCCAAACAAATGATTCTTTGATCTCAACCATACTCTATTCAATCTCTTCCCAGAACAGTAGCTCTAAAAGCATGCTCATTCTCCCCCTCCCCTGCTTTTTTTTCCGTTTCATTCTCTCTTTCACTTTTTTAACTTGTAAGGTTTATTAGTTTTCCCACCAGGATGAACTGAGCAAGACAGCTGCTGGGCTAATACCAGAAACAGCTATTGTATTATTAGTTCAGTTAGTGCATATACCTGTGTCTGTTCATCTACAACCCAAGTTTGATCCTTAGGCACAAATGCTAAATCAGAAATGGAATCGGTGGAAAGGCCAAAGAAATGAGAGAGAAAAAGAAGTCTCTCAATTGGATTTGAAGTATGTAAGAAGAAATGGTGAAGGGGGCGATTGTAATTTGGGGAGCAATTGCAATATCAAATGCACCAGGATATGATTATCAAAAGAAGCAAAAAGAAAACCATCCAAGCAGTTAAAGGCACATGGTTGTATTTTCAGACATTTTACAGAGACTTTTGTCTGAAAAGATGAAGGCATTGGCAAAAAGGCCCTGGCAGTCTTTTCTCACTTACATTTTTCATCTGTCACTATACAATTTGTTTCACACTTAGCTTTTGGAATGAACTTAAAATGGATTCTGGGGCTTCCGGTAAGGGGCGGAAGAGAAAAGCCAGCTGATGTGAAAGGCAGCACAAATCATTTACAGTCTTAACTGTGCCACCCATGTCCTGCTTTCTATTTACCAAGCTGAGTGCTAACTATGTCCATATCTGCTCAACACACTTTCTTTGTGGGTTATAAAAATGTTTGTTGAGCTATTAGCCCTCACAGTAACTAGGATTTCATTAAGAATAGATACAGTATCTGGAGACATCAGTCATAACTCCATTCAGGATACAAACAGCACTCCGAAGAGGCAGAAGGACAGCAAAATGAGAAGATGGTGTACGACCATTAGACTGGGGTTGGAGGAGGAGAAGCAGGAAGGAACTGAAGCAGAAAATTAAATGGTCTGATACTGACTTTGAATAATAGCTCTGGGTGACCCTGAATCTTATACTGGAAGTGTGCACATATTAAAATTCTCCACTGGTCATCCATTTTCTGTGTACACCCCCCATCTCCCATGAAATGTGCTGTTAGATGAGTGGGAAAAAGAAGCCAGTCATTTAAAATACTTTTGGAGGCTCTGCATCCATTTTACATCTTAGTGAAGCTGGGCGATTTCCTCTCCTTTCATTAACTCTTCCAGAAACATTGGCCCTCATGTGGGTCCTTCACTCATCAGAATCTAATTATTGCCATCCATTTTGGTTCGGCTGCCCAGCCCTAGCACTCAGAAAACACCACGAGGGAAATCAGGGTTGTGGAGATATTTGTTAGCACTGCCAGATACATCTCCACCGGGAGGCTATTTTCTAACCCCCTTATTTTTATGAACTCTTCTTTTGTCTTAAAACCACCCATCCTTTTCCATCTTTGGTTATTTTCACCAATGATTTGCCACAATGTGAACCCCCGTCCTAATTGTTGAACCTTAAAATTTGGGCAACAATGCCTTACAGTCACTTAATTCCACTAACAGTACTTTTAAGATAAACACAGCCCGTAGTGTTTGTCTGTTTCAATAATTTAGAGACAAACATTGCCCAAATATTATTTTTCTATTTAAAGGAAGAAGTATTTTTCCTGAAATAATTTCTCTTTAAGATAACTTAAAAATAATTCAAAATTTATCTGAAGACAGAAAATACACCTTTATGGAGAAATATAGGAAGAAAGAACCTGAACTGGACTTTTGTCTTTCAGTTTATTGGGCAATACAGTTCAGTGTTGTACCATTAACATCTAGTCGAGTTATTTTTGATAGAGGAATGCATAAAAACTGGAAATCCAGCATTTCTTAAGATTTGAAAAGTGAAATGCTAAATGTGGAAGAGTCGGCTTTAAAATCGCTTTATTTTTCAAGTAATCATCTCTTCTTATTTGGTTATGACAGATGCAAAGCAAATTATATTTTCTTTTAATTAGGATTATGACAAATTTAAAAAGACTAAACAAATTAGTAAATGATGACATCTGAAGGAAGATCATTTAAAAAATCTCCCAAAATGTCCACCTGATGTGTTTCTAAGTCTCCTTTCTCCTTCCATCTACCAGATCTAGAACCATCACACAGATGCTATTTTCTCTTTCAGAAATGAACTTCTAGGTCATGGAAATACTAACAAGCCTCCAGAGTCCCTTTGTGATGTCTGGTTGTTCTGTCCCTGAGTGGGTTTAATTAATACCCATTGTATTAGTATTTTATTATTGGTGTAACAAATTACCACAAACCTTTCATGATTTAAAACAACTCAAATATATTATCTAATAGTTTAGAGGTTAAAAATCCAGCATTGGCTTCAGTGGACTAAAACTGAAGGTCGGCAAGTCTCCTTTCCTTTCTGGAGGCTCTAGGGAAGAATTTGTCTTCTTGCCTTTTTCAGTTTCTAGAGACTGCCCACATTCCCTAGTCTATGAGCCCCTTTCATCTTTATAGCTAGCAATGGTCAGGCAAGTCTTTCTCTGATTCTGACACTTCTGCCTCCCTCTTTCCCACTGAAGGCCACTTGTGATTTCACCCAGATAATCTAGTGTAATCTCTGTCTGGTCTGCTGATTTCAGTTCTCCCTTTCCCTTGACTGTAAATAATGTATTTACAGGTTCCAGGGATTATGTCGTGGACATTTTGGGGAGGCTATTATTTGACTTACCCCCTCTTAGAGACTGGAAGTAAAATAGGGATGAGGTTAACTCTTGGGATTACTATGAAAATTTCCATTTACATGAGCCTGAGAATTGTATTATTTTAACTGTAATTTAAAAAGTATCTTCAGTACAACTTAAATTTACAAGTAAATTTATAAGTAACTCCTTTTCCTATTTCCTGTTTTTGGCTATGTGTTATGATTTTGGATTGAAGACTTAATGTGATGTAAGGAAACCACTAAGACCTTTGGGGTCAAAATGACCAGTATTCAAATCCCCACTTTGTTACTCATTGAGCCTCAGTTTCTTTATTTTTACAGTGAGGGCTGTGGAAGAGACAGAATTCTTTAAGTTATGCAAATAAAATGTTGCAATATGTGTACTAATAGCAATAGACTGTATAACTCGTATGAGAAGTACCTGGCTCATGGTAGCTGTTTGGCGAATGTCGCTCTTCTTAGTGCTCAGTGTATAAAGAGTGATATTAAAGCACTACCACATTCTGCAGGCCAGATATGATCTGGGGAATTTGAGAACTGATGCAACACAAATTTTGGGTCTGGTTTCCTGCAAAAGCTTGGGGCCAGTTCCAGCCTTTGGTCTCAGTTGGTCTCGGTGAGGTTGTCCTGGAGCTCAGATTGGCAAGCACAGTGACATTGTGATTTGTCCCAAATTGCATGACAGCTGGTTTACTCCCTGGCAGTGATTTCAGTCAGGCAGCATTCAGCCCTTTGAAACTGATAATTTAAGGCTTCTACTTATTTCTCTTTGTCTTATTCTGTTTTATATTCCTAATGATAAATATATCATTTAGTAGAAATGATCTTGACTGGGATAGAAAGAGAAATGCACAGATAATGTTGCATATTTCAAATTGATAATGATTATTTCATAATGTATGGAAAACAATCCTATGTTTCATGAGTTATTTAGCCCATATCTTAGATACAGGAATAGTATATTAGACCTATAAGAGTCATAATAAACTATCATATTCTGCTATAAATAATTAGATACTATAGTTGAATAATGCTTTCTATCTGCAAATGTCCACATCCTAGTCCCTGGAATCTGTGAATATTGCTTCATAACCCAAAAGGGAATTAGATTTCAGATGCAATTAAGGTTGCTAAATCAGCTGAGGAGATTACCTAGTGGGTGGGCTATATCTAATCACATGACTCCTTAAAAGCGGAGAACAGAATAGAGAACCACAGAGATGATCATGTTTGATAGAAATTGAACCTACTCTTGCTGACTTTAAAAATGACTCTGAAAATGAAATTCCATGAGCACGGGAATACAGGTAGCCTATAGAAGTTGGGAAAAGCAATAAAATACATTCTCTCCTAGAGCCTCTACAAAGGAACCCAGATTACCCAGCACTTTGATCTTAGCTCAGTGAAGTCTGTATTGGATATCTAACCTACAGAACTGTGAAATGATGCATTTTTGTTGTTTTAAGCTACTAAATTTGTATTATTTGTTACAACAGCTATATAAAATTAATTTATATGCTATATGTCATAGTAACCTATAGTAATTTATAGGTTAAGTAACCCAAACAAAAATAATAGCTTTAAAATTTGTTCCATATTAATATCCCAATAAACACCATCTCACTATTATTTTTTAATAAATGTCTTCCAAAACTACATACTTTATAAAAAAGTTTTCATAAAGTCATATACAATAGGTTATGTTATGGTAGAAAATTTTAAAGATTTTTTTTGATGTGAACCATTTTAAAAGTCTTTATTGAATTTGTTACAACATTACTTCTGTTTTGTGCTTTGTATTTTTTTTTTTTTTTTGGCCACAAGCATGTGGGATCTTAACTTCCCAACTAAGGATTGCCCCTACCTCCTGCATTGAAAAGTGAAGTCTTAGCCACTGGATACTAGGAAAGTTCCTAATAGAAACTTTAATGGAGACTTCAAAGTGAATGTGTTAAAGTGCAGGGTGTTATCGTTACATAATTTTTACTTAAAGAATTTTATCTCAGATCCTATGACAAATCAAAAATGACAACCACATTGGACCAGGACAAATTACCTTCATGTTTCTCAGTTGCAGGAAAAGTTATCAATTTACCTTTAAAAGCCATTCACTGTCTGTGTCTATCATGCCAATAGTCTAAATTATTAAAATCCTAAAACTCTACAAGATTTCATGAAAATCCAGAATACCATCTCATATACACTCACTATGTCATTACCAGGTAGGAAGACAGTGTATGGTGTCATCTCACTTGTCAGTTTATCATTATGGTTTAAAACACTTTTTAAAATTGTGTTAAAAGTCATGTAAAACATACTATTTAAACCATATTCAAGGAAACAGTTCAATGACACCTAGCACATTCACATCACTGCACAATTCTCACCATCATCCATCTCCCCAATTTTTCACTATCCTAAGCTGAAACTGTCCCCATTAAACACTAACTTTCCATCCTCCCAAACCCCCCAGGCCCTAGCATCTACCAATATAATTTCTGACTCTATGTATTTGATTATTCTAGGTACCTCATATAAGTGGAATCGAACACTATTTGTCTGAAACTACTGTATGTTGGAATGCATTTTTGAGGTTAACATGTCCTCCAAACAGATTGCACCTTTTGTTGCCTCTGTGCTATACAGCAGGCTCTCATTAATTATTAATATGTATTTTATACATAGTAGTGTATATATGTCAATGCCAATATGCCAATTTGTCCACCCCTACTTTGCTACTCTGTATCCATACGCTTGTTCTCTGCATCTGTGTCTCTATTTCTGCTTTGCATTCTGACAGCTCTACCAGGTAGATGGTTGGCATTTCGGAAAAGTCCACATACCACTTCCCCCCACTGCAAAGGGCAACAGAGGCAAGATCGAGACATCATGTTGTTGTGGATCCTTGCAGGGGTCTGGGTAGAATGGAAAGCGAGTCTGTGTAAGGGAGCTTGTGTCCGCAGGCTAGAAGGCTCATCATTTTCTGCTTTGCCTGACTGCAGTGTCTCTCCCCTGAAAGACCTTCTATTTCCAAGCTCTCCTGTAATAGTCACACTGTTGTGGTTTCCTTTTTACTTTCCACTTCAAAAAAGACAAATAAGGACAAGAAGGAGATGTAAGTGAGAAATACTTCAAAGTCAGTTTTCTGCTTGTCATGACTTAAACTCATCTTTCCACTCCTGAGACAGACTTGCCGGAAGACTGAGGTTTGACTTGAACACTTAAGAATGTTCCGGAAGTGTGCTCTGTAGCAGTGCCCCTGGAGGAAACGAATCCTTCCTCCGTGAGCTGCTGTGAAGCAAGGCGGTGCACACAGAGAGGCCTCGTTCATCTTATGATGCTCCAGGGGCCTCTCCCACCAGCCTGTTTGACATTAGAAAATTTCCACCTCACTTGGTGGTAAAGCTGCCTGCTGCCACTTCTGTGTGGAGAAAAGTCGCTGGAGTTCTGTAAAGGTGAAGCTGTTGCTTCTGTAAAAGTAAAGTGGGAAGAAAATAAAGAAGAGGAAATAAAAAGTCAACTCAGAATGAAGGAAAGATGAGAGAAGAACCAAAATCTCAACATAGAAAGAATTATGCGTAACCTTATAGATTTTAGGGACAACATTTTAAACATCTAAAGATTGAGTTGCTCTGTAACAATCAGGCTTCTACACAAAGGCTTGTCCTATAATCTTTGCTGGTACATAGCAGAGAATTTGGCATCCTATGGGCTGAAATGGCAACCCACTCCAGTATTCTTGCCTGGAGAATCCCATGGATGGAGCAGCTTGGTGGGCTACAGTCCACCGGTCGCAAAGAGTCAGACATGACTGAGTGATTCACTTTATGGGCTGAAAGTTCTCTCCCTCCTGTATATACATGCATAAATGTTCATGTGCAGCATATTTATTTTTTATCATTCTGGTCATTGAGTGCAGGTACAGATGGAAGGCACTTACTGCTTTGAAAAACCAATTAAATAATTTAAACCCTTCTTCCATACATCTTTAAATCTTCAAAGTCCTTTCAACTCTCTTACCACCACTTGTCAAGTGGAACTGTTCACATAATTGTGGAACAATACTGGTTTACATCATTAAGACTTGTGTTCATTTCCTGAATCTGTCACCTAAAAGATATCCTTTTCTTTAACTTCTCTGAATGTCCATTTTCTAATCTGTAAAACTGATGGTTATAATCAGCAGAGTTCATGTAAGGATGAAATGAGATGACATAATAGAAACATGACTAGGTGATCCCAGAACTTAGACACTTTCTAAATATTAGCTCTATAAACTCTTTTACCTTTTTGCTTTGCTGATACTTCTTTATTATAATTATTTTGTGTGTGTATATGTGTGTTTTAGTCACTCAGTTTCTTTGTGGCCCCATGGATTGTAGCTCACTAAGCTCCTCTGCCCATGGAATTTTCCAGGCAAGAATACTGGAGTGGTTTACCATTTCCTATTACAGAGGATCTTCCTGACCCAAGGATTGAACCCGTGTATCTCATATCCCTTGCGTTGGCAGGTGCATTCTTTACTGCTAGCACTTATTCTTTCCATGGAATCTCTTAGTTCTGCACCCCACCCCCCAATTTTCAACTTGTACTTTGATTTCTGAAGTTCCTAAAAAGTTTAAATTGTAGGTTTACTGTGTGGCACTCTAAAAAGCTGTATTATTTATGGGTTGAAATAGAGAAGCAACGATATGGAAAGTTGTTCCTGTGTCTCTGAAAGTACTTGATGTTAATAAACTGCTAGGTATGATTGTAACATCAAATTTTCTATTTAAGTACTAGTGATAGCAAATGATACAACTCATGGGAGAGTCATATGGGATCCTTTCAGTCTTCAAATTAAGTGAAGACTGTTTATTGAATGCCTAGTTGTGCTTGAAACTGGAGATAGGATGGTGAGTAAAATGAAGACAGTCTTAAAACTTATTTAAGTCTGAAGAATTTATACCGAAGATGATATTGTTATATATTTTGTTCTTTGTTCATTAATTATAGTAAAATACACATGGCATAAAGTTTATGAGCTTAAACGTTTTTAAATGTGCAATAAGTGGCAATAAGTACCTTCGTTTTGTTGTGCTACCATCACCACCATCCATCCACAGGACTCTTCCATCTTGCAAAATTGAAACTCTGTCCCCATTAAGCAATAAATGCCCATTTCTCTCCCCACCCAGCCCATGGCAATCACCATTCTACTTTCTGTTTCCATGAATTTGACTCTCGTAGGCACCTCACATAAATGGAAACGTACAGAACTTGTCCTTTTTGTGACTCATTTCACTTAGTATAGTGTCCTCAAGGTTCATGCATGTTGTAACATGTGTCACAATTTCTTTCTTTTTAAAAGCTGAACAATATTCTCCCGTATGGGTGTGTACATCGATTATTCATTCATGCATCCATTGATGGATGTTTATGTTGCTTTCACCTTTTAGCTATTGTGAATAATGCTGCTATGAACATGGGTGCAAATATATCTTCCTTATCCTGGTTTCAATACTTTTGGTTATTTACCCAGATGTGGGAATATTGGATTATATTGTTATTCTACTTGTTTTTTTTTTTTTTTTTAAGGAACTGACATACTCTTTTCCATAGCTGCAGCCCTGTTTTACATTCCCACCAACTATGTACAAGGGTTTCAATTTCTCCACATCCATACCAACATTTGTCATTTTCTGTTTTTTTTCTGATTATTATTTATTATTATGATTTTACAGTAGTCACCCTAATGGGTGTATCTCATTGTGGTTTTGATCTGCATTTGCCTAATGATTAATGGTGTTGAGCATCTTTTCATGTGCTTATTGATCATCTGTATATCTTCTTTGGGGAAATATGTATTCAAGTTCTTTGCCCATTTTTTAATAGAGCTTTTCTGATTGAGTTGTGATGTTTTTAGGCAAAAAAGGACAGCATACAATTGTTAATTCACTATGAGAGTGACTTTTATCTGATGTTTACTCAAAGTTTTTAATGATTTCAGAAATATTACATTCCAGATAAATTAGACTCTTTATTTTATTTTTAATAATATGATTTAAATAGTCTAAACTAGGTCAAGGGTGGGATTTGCCTCCTATTCCATTATATGTTCACAGAAGTTAGTCTTCCTAAAGGACAAGTCTCTGAACCTTTTCTTTCTTACTCTTTTCAGCTTTTTACGGAAAAAAAAATCCTTTGAAGATAAAATTTTACATGCTTACTCATAGCATTAATGAAAAATGAAGTTCTAAGGTGTTTTGAAGATGGATTTAAAAAAATTCTATTTATTGGAAGACTTTAAAATGATGTCACAGAATAAAGTCATATCTATAAAATTATAGATATATAAGATCTTTTGGGCCACTGAGCCAATTTAATAAGGAGGCCTTGTTTCAATGTATTAGTCAGCAAAAAACCTTCTATTTTATGGCATGTCTACAGGACTAAACCAAATGTTCAATATCCCTGAGCATACTTCAAGCAAGTGGATGACTTATGTATTCGAAGACATCATTCTACCTTATATAAATATACTTGATGCTATTTTCTTGCTCACAGAAGAATGAAATGTTAATAATTTGGTGAGTCCCTACAATTTTACTATCCATTTTTTCCTGGTTCCATATAACATTTAGTGAGCACTAAACCTTAAAAGGTTCAGCCAATTCAGTTTGAAAAACCACTTAAAAGTACATATGCTTTTACTCAAAATAACTGAGCTACTTGATGTTGCAAAATGAAGTTGAAAAATCCCTGAAGAACAGACTCTTGTGAAATAGAGGTTGCAAACTGACTTTCATTTATATCCCTGGATATTTTTTCTCAGAAAATGCATTCACCTGTATATTTCTTTACATAAATATTTTCTATTTTTAAGAAATGGCTAGAAACTCACTTAGGGTAATTTAAATGTCAGTCTACCTAGATTCAAAGGGATTAGCTTTTTTAGATTCTGTCCAATCATTTGGCTGAAACCTTATCTAGCTTCACTAGTATTCACATTGCTAAATTAAATTAATATAGATATTTAATGGCCAATATTTAATATATAGTAATACAATAATTTATGCTTACAAAGTGGCAGAGTAGTAAAGAAGCCACTCATCAATACAGGAAGACTCAGGAGTTTCAGGTTCTATCCCTGTGTCAGGAAGAGCCCGTGGAGGAGGAAACAGCAAACCACTCCAGTATTCTTGCCTCAAAAATCCCATGAACAGAGCAGCCTGTGGGCTAAAGTCCATGGGGTCACAAAAGAGTCAGATGCAACTGAGTGACTGAGGGCATGCACAATACAATAATTTATTTGAATGTACTTAACATACAATAATATATAATATAATCTTTAGTAATATACAATAATCAGATATCAATTTTTATATACACTTAAAATGCATTTATTGAATGAGTGGTATGCAAAGCTTATCATAAGTGCAGCAAGGTTCTAGTCAGCAAGACATAAATGTTTTGTGTCCTCCTGAAGACTACCATGGAGAGGAAAATCCATAAAGGAGTGAAAAGGCAAACAAACAAGGTGCCATACAAATACATTTTTGTGAGTGTCAAAAAGAAACAATGTGCAAAAATGTAGAATAATTTTGACAGAGAGAGAAAAGATGGTTATAAAGTACCTCCCAGGCTGTAACTGAGATGTTAAGGATGAGATGCCAGTTATTTAAACATGTAAAGCCTCTGTGTGTGTGTGTGTGTGTGTGTGTGTTGGGGCTACATGGTAGTAGATTGTAATGTTTCAGAGGAAAAGTAAAACATCAATAAAGAGTCTAAGGTACCTGAAATGCAGAAGGAAAGTAACAAGAGGAAAAATTAAGAGTGAAAGTTGCTCAGTTGTGTTCGACTCTTTGCGACACCATGGACTATACAGTCCATGGAATTCTCCAGGCCAGGACACTAGAATGAGTGGCCGTTCCCTTCTCCAGGGGATCTTCCCAACCCAGAGACTGAAACCATGTTTCTCACATTGCATGCAGATTCTTTACCAACTAAGCCAAGGAGCAAGATTGTATAGATCATGGTAAGGATTTTACATTTTATCTGATGGTTAATAGGAAACCATTGAAGAATTTTAAGCGGTCTGAAGACATGATCTGATGTACATTTCAAATGACACATTATTCTGACTGCTGTTTGTGGACTGATTTAGGGAGAAGAACTGGGAATTGGAGATCTTTGTGGAGACTATTTTGATGGCTTGACCTGGAAGGTGCAGTGGAACTAGCAGGAGAAAAGATAGAAGAATGACTGTTTTTCTGCCTTCATCATTTCTCGATGAGTAATTTGTCAGTGTCCCTTTAAAATATGAGAAGAACAAGTTTGACTTTTCTTTACAATGTAGGGGGACACAGAGAAAGGTATTTCTCCTCCAACAATGAGAAGAAGCTAGGGTGTGTGCAGTCATCAGTTGTTTTTGAGCCTGTCATCCAGCTGAGGTTGCAAGGCAACTGCTGCTGCAGTTAAGTCCCTTCAGTCGTGTCCGACTCTGCGCGACCCCATAGACGGCAGCCCACCAGGCTCCCCCGTCCCTGGGATTCTCCAGGCAAGAACACTGGAGTGGGTTGCCATTTCCTTCTCCAATGCATGAAAGTGAAAAGTGAAAGGGAAGTCGCTCAGTCATGTCCGAACCTCAGCGACCCCATGGACTGCAGCCTTCCAGGCTCCTCCATCCATGAGATTTTCCAGGCAAGAGTACTGGAGTAACTAGGTAACCTGAATTCCACAACATTCTTGGAAGAAAGTTGGACACAAAATTTAACCTTTGGTGCCACAGGAAGAAGAGATGGCAGCCACACAAGGATGAAGCAAAGAGGAAACAATTAGAATTTTAATGAATTTTAGAAGGTTGAGGGTGGTAGCATGACAGTTTGAATCTGTGGGAGCCTCAGCACAAGAAAAGTCTGTAGTTCTTCACTCCCCTTTTCCATGGACTTCCAAAGGAGAAGGAAGGGGGGGTAAGGCAGAAGACCTCAGAGAAGCCTCTTTGGTGTTGTGGGTGGTAATACTACCCAGTGGCAGTCTGCCCCTGTGGATAGGCATGGAATCCATTTATATTCTGGATCCTTCTTTTACATGAGGCAAGAGTTGCCTACGGCTGGGCAAGGGGGAGGAAACTCTTCTGCTTCCCCAAGTGACCAAAGACAGGGTTATGCTGAGGGAAAGATAAAAGTAAAAGCTATTTGCTATTGAAGGTGAGAAACGGGGACCCACTCACACCCAGGGTTTTACACACAAAGAAATTACAGTTGTACTGCCTTTGGGAGTGGGGAAACAAAGTTACTCATGCTGAGGCTCCTCAGTGTTTGAAAGCATTTCAGCATTAAGGAGGCACATAGGGAATGCTGAGAAAGTTCTCTCTATAAAGCTCAAGTGCCTAGGACATGTTCAAGACTGAAGCTGAAATGGTAGCATTGAAAATCATCCTCTGTTTCCACTAGGGTGCTTAAACTGAGAAATGAGGAAAAGCGGTCTAGGCCTAAAGGAAAAGAGAGAATATGAAAAGACATCCTCTCTGTTGTGCAGATGTGCAGGAAGTGCAGCAAGTTTAGAAGAGAGCAGGAACACTGAGAGATGCTCAGCCTTGCTAACTCCAAGGTAGCGAGGGTCCATTTGTAGAGGGATCTGATGTCAGAGGTGCAGTGAATGTCACTATGGCAACAGCAGTTTACTGCTTTGATTCAGCTTTTCAGCCTCCCTCTTCCCCTCCCCACATTAACAGTCTGACTAGCATGCTCATTTCTGCTGTAAATTATCTACCTCAGTCTATAGTGCTCTATTATGTGGCATTTAATCAAAAATTGTGAGGTATGAAAAAAGTAAAGAAATGAAATAAACCATGTCAAGAAATAAATCAATCAACAGAATGAGACCCAGAGATGTCTCAAATATTAAAACATTCAGACAGAGACTTTAAAATAACTATGGTTAATATTTTAAAGTACCTGATGGAAAAGCTATGCAAGAAGAGATGGGTATTTTTCGCCTACAGATGCAAACTATAATTAAGTGTCAAGTAGGAAGTCTAGAAGTGAAAAATGCAGTGTCAGAGATGAATTCCTTCAATGAGTTTATCAGCTGACTGAATACAGAAGAGGGAAAAATCAGTAAACTTTTAAGATACATTGATAGAAATCATGCAGACTGAAACAAAAGGGGGAAAAAGTAAGAAAAGAGCATCTAAAAATTGTTGGAAAATACAAAATGATATATTGAAAAGTAAATTGGAGTCACAGAAGGAGGAAAGAGAGAAATCAGGGCAGAAGAAATATTAGAAGAGATACTGGCTAATAATTCACCAAAATTAATGAAAGAATGAATTATAGATCTAAAAAGCTTAGAGAAGAACTACTCAGGCACTTTTTGGTGCTCCCCTGGTGGCTCAGAGAGTAAAGAATCTGCCTGCAATTCATGTAGGCCCAGGTTCTATCCCTAAATTGGGAAGATACCCTGGAGAAGGGAATGGCTACCCACTCCAGTATTCCTGCTTGGAGAATTCCATGGACAGAGGAGGCTGGTGGGCTACAGTCTATGGGGTTGAAAGAGTTGGATACGACTGAATGACTAACACACACGCAGGTACTTTCTAGCCAGAACACTTGTTATGAGCTAATTACACTCCTCCTTCATATGCTGAAGTTCCAACTCCCAGTATCTCAAAATGTGACCCTATTTGGAGATAGAGTCTTTATATAAGTTCACTTATATTGAACTCATTCAGTTCAGTTTAGTTGATCAGTTGTGTCTGACTCTTTGCCACCCCATGAACTGCAGCACATCAGGCCTCCCTGTCCATCACCAACTCCCGAATTTACTCAAACTCATGTCCATCAGGCTGGTGACGCCATCAAACCATCTTATCCTCTGTTGTCCCCTTCTCTTCCTGCCTTCAATCTTTCGCAGCTTCAGGGTCTTTTCAAATGAGTCAGTTCTTTGTATCAGGTGGCCAAAGTATTGGAGTTTCAGCTTCAGCAGCACCCCTTCCAATGAATATTCAGACTGATTTCCGTTAAGATGGACTGGTTTGATTTCCTTGCAGTCCAAGGGACTCTCAAGAGTCTTCTCCAATACCACAGTTCAAAAGCATCCGTTCTTCAGTGCTCAGCATTCTTTATAGTCCAACAGTCCCATCCATACATGACTGCTGGAAAAACCATAGCTTTGACTAGATGGACCTTTGTTGGCAAAGTAATGTCTCTGTTTTTTAATATGCTATCTAGGTTTGTCATAACTTTTCTTCCAAGGAGCAAGTGGCTTTTAATTTCATGGCTTCAGTCCCCATCTGCAGTGATTTTGGAGCCCCCCAAGATAAAGTCTGTCACTATTTCCATTGTTTCCCCATCTGTTTGCCATGAAGTGATGGGACCATATGCCATGATCTTTATTTTCTGAATGTTGAGTTTTAAGCCAACTTTTTCACTCTCCTCTTTCACTTTAATCAAAAGGCTCTTTAGTTCTTTGCTTTCTGCTTATAGCAGAAGGGTGGTATCATCTGCATATCTGAAGTTATTGATATTTCTCCCGGCAGTCTTGATTCCAGCTTGTGCTTCATCCAGCCCAGCACTTCTCATGATGTACTCTGCATATAAGTTAAATAAGCACATTGACAATATACAGACTTGACATACTCCTTTCCCTATTTGGAACCAGTGTGCTGTTTCATGTCCAATTCTAACTGTTGCTTCCTGACCTGCATACAGATTTCTCAAGAGGCAGGTCAGGTGGCCTGGTATTTCCATCTCTTTAAGAATTTTCCAGACTGAACTCATTAAATAAGTTAAAATGAGGTAACTTAGTGGTGGGACACTAATCACATATGACTCATATCCTTATATGAAGACAAAATTTGGACACACATGAACAGAAGGAAGTATATGTAGACACAGTGGGAATATAGCCTTCTACAATCAAAGGAGAGAGGACGAGAACAGATCCATCCCTCGGGGCTCTAGGAGGGAATCAGTCCTGCTAATTAAAACCTTAACCCACTATTTCTAACTTCAGAACTGTGAGAAAATATGTCTGTTGTTTAAGCCATCCAGTCTCTGGTACTTTGTTACGTTTGGCCCTAGCTACCATAAGAAAGAAATAATACTAATTCTATGCAAAATGTAGAGAAAATTTCAAAGAATCTATAATAATACCACTTTTTAAGTGTAATTGTATTGTTAAAAGTTAATGAAAAATTCAGAAAAGATTTATATTATCATAGTTTTAAAATTTTCCTCAAAAGAGTCTTGTTCTCAAATTATCAGGCATACTTCATATTTGTAGATGTGACTTGAGGAATTTAAAGTAAAACAAAGAAAGCATTGGCAAGTATTTACCCATCTGCCATTTCCAGTTGCTCTTATCCCAATAATACTTTTAAAATAGCCACAATTAATTAATATTTTTAGCAGGAAAAAAGAACTGAGATTAAGATTAAATTTGTCTGCAAGCCAAAGTATAAATAGATGACTGTGATTCCAGATTATACATATGAAAAAGAGAAAAGATACTGTTTTCCAATTTGGGAAAACACATTATTCACCCATTTCTATCACAACACGGATCTATAATTTATAACTTACTTTTGGGCACTACTTTAAAACTTTCAATTAGGCAAATATTTACTGAGCATCCATCTCATGCCAGAAATATTTTGAGAGGTTTGATATACGTCAGTGAAAAAAGTTTATGTGAAGCCTATATTCCAGCAGGAAAGGGAAAAAATTAACAATAATGTAGGTTTATATATGTGTAAAATGTGCATATATGTATAAATAAGTGTATATGTGCATATATATTCTAATATATGTGCTAGAATTATATTATATATACATATATACATTTATCTTGGAGAAGGAACTGGCAACCCACTTCAGTATTCTTGCTAGGCTAATCCCATGGTCAGAGGAGCCTGGCAGTCTAATGCTCATGCGGTCAGAAAGAGTGAAACACTACTGAACAACTGATTATGCATGCATACACACACATAGCTTCCCTGGTGGTGCAGAGGTTAAAGCGTCTGCCTGCAATGTGGGAGACCTGGGTTTGATCCCTGGGTCGGGAAGATTCCCTGGAGAAGGAAATGGCAACCCACTCCAGTATTCTTGCCTGGAGAATCCCATGGACAGAGGAGCTTGGTGGGCTACAGTCCACGGGTCACAAACAGTAGGACACGACTGAGCGACTTCACTTTCACTTTCATACATACATAACAGGCATGTTATATATACACACGTGTGTGTTAATCACTCAGTTGTGTCCAATGCTTTGTGGCCCATGGACTGTAGCCTGCTAGGCTCCTCTGTCCGTATGCACATATAATAGAAGATAATAAGTGCTAAGAAAAAAAATGAAAGAGCAAGGTGAAGGGGCTGGGTGTGAGGCAGTGCTGGGAGTTCTGGTTGCAACTTTAATAGTACAGTCTTGGGAGAATGTATTGAGAAAGAGCGCTGAGTGGCCTTGCCTGTGTCTAGTGGAAAAGTGGTCTGTGCAGAGTGAAATGGTCTATGCAGAGTAAAGAGCTGTGCAAATGTCCTGGGGAGCAGTGGTGGTGCCTGAGTTTCTGCAGTGTTTATGGATGAGGCCAATGTGACTGGAACAGAGTGAGCAAAGAGGAAAGCAGTCAAAGCTGAGGTGGGAATGGGGAGGAGGAGGAAAGAGCAAGGCATAGGAGGAAAAGAGCAAGAGGGGATCATGTCAGGCATTTTAGGTTGCTGTAAAGTCTATAGCTTTTTCTTTGATGTAATACTTCTTCCCTCCAGTATTCAAGGAGAATAATATGTAAGGACCACCTAGGGAATGGCCCCTTCCTCACTGAATGTCCAGCAAGGCCATCAGCCCTAGCTTCTCCAGGAAGCTTTTTTGATCACCCCCTCCTCTGGACTTAATGTATTCTTTCTTTATGTCATGTACCACTAGATTTGCCAGATACTCTTAGAACTTCCGTTATATGCTTGTTTTATACATTTATTTAGTAATGTCTCTCCATACATGGTATATCTCTTGAAGGTAACGATTTTGTCATCCTTGATATGAGCTGCCTTGCACAAAGAACCCAATGAATGTTTTTTAAATGAGTAAGGGTTCTTGACTTTATAAAAATACCAATTTCTACACTGCAAGAAACATCTTACCTAGAACAAATGTCAAATAAATGTACCATCATTTTGAAATATATGACTATCAAAAAGTGATATCAGATTTTAATTTTTCTCTGCTGTAAGCAAGCATTTTCACATTGTTTCTAATTATTAAATTTTTTGTGAAATGAAAATATTTGGCTAACCAGATTCCCTTTAATCACATTGTTAAATGGATTTTTAAGTCTCACATGCCCTGCTTGTACTAGTTCTTCCTTCAGATATAATTTTTGCCTTCTAAATTATTATGTTTTTAGTTAAGATATAGTATAATATTCTGGTAGTATATCTACTATATCTTTCACATGAATTGTATATGTTTAACTGCTCCATTTTTCTCAATCATATATCTTTTCACAAAGTTTCTCATTTTTGTTTTAATAAGAAACTACTAAAAAATCAAGTTACCAATATTATTTGTTGTTCTATCATGGGTGCACTGAATTAGGAAATTCAATTATATGTCAATTTCATATCTTCATCTTAGTTTTTCTTACACAACATCCTATATTTAGAGAGTCATTCATGGCCCATTGGGAAAGGTTAGAACTATAATTAGACCTTTTTCTCTAGACACTTGAGCAATGGAATTCATGAAGGTTAGTAGCAGCTTTCCATTAATTGCTCCCTTGTGGTTTTACAGTAAAGCTGTTAACTTATGTACCGGGGCTGCTACCCACAGCATCCTTGCACTGACATTTGAGGCAGTGATTAGAATGTCATTGCTTTCCAATACTTCATTGTTATTCAGGGGACACATTCGATGTCTTTCCCCTCATACTGCAGGGATCACAAATTCAGACACAAAAAAATATCATCTCTGTTTCTTTGTCATCAGAATAGGGCTTTTGAAAGTGGTTTTGTTCTGAATATAGTGTTCATACTGGACTCTGTTCTACACAGTGTCACTGTCTTGTCTTTCAAACTAATGGGAACAAAGAAGAATCATTCTTTATGTGCAAAGCAGTGCACCCCAAGGGCAAAACATCTATCAGTATGAAAAATAGTCAAGTAACAACCAAGAAATTGTGTTTTGTGAAAGCTCACAGGTCTGATTGTATGTTTGAGCCAGCACATTGCCATGTTAGTTTTCTCAAATCTTTGAACTTAATAGTTTCTTATTCAAATGTCTTTCTTATCATTTATACTGCCTGCATTCAACTATTCAGCTTGTCCTGTCAGGACCTGCCTATAACTCAACTAGGACTGAGATTTACGGAGCTGGAGAGCACAATTATCCTTCTGTCTCAGAAATAAATTACAGCCACAAAGCCCTGCTCTCTTCATCCCACTCATTCATTTAAAAAAAATTCTTCACCATGTAGCATGAGGACATCATATCATAATGAAAAATACAACACAGCTTCCCTTCCTGTTTTTTCCTTCCTTTGTTGTTGTTTAGTCACTAAGTTGTGTCTGACTCTTTGCAACTCCGTGGGCTGTAGCCCTCCAGGTTCCTCTATCCATAGAATTTTCTAAGCAGGAATATTGGAGCAGATTGCAATTTCCTCCTCCAGGGGACCTTCTTGACCCAGGAAAGGAATGCACATCTCCTGCATTACAGGCAACTTCTTCACTGCTGAGCCACCAGAAAAGACTTTTTCCTTCCTTACTCCTTCTTCATGCATGTGTGTGTGTGTGTGTGTGTGTGTGTGTGTAGCACACATGTGTATATATATATGCCTCTAATATATATATGTTACTTAATTAATTTCATTTATCTTTCTTAATATTTCAGATTCTACAGAGTAAGGTGCCACAATATCATTCTGTTATCATCAAGACCATTTATAATTTTCCTTAAAAAAAAAGACTTATTATATGTGCTGCACCTTAATGTAGATATTTGATATGTTGCATTCTCATGAAAAAAAATTATTTTTCTGCCTCCCTAAGTGGTTGAAGAGTAGCTGCAAAATTGAAATGATCATGATGAAACTGTAGTTTAGGATCAAGGGAAGTTAGAAAGATTATTAAACAGCTGAAAAACTAAGCTGAAGGGGAAAGGTCCCCAAAGTGAGATTATTGAGGGCACAGACATTAGAATGGAGACTATATTTTAAAAGTGTCTGAAAAGGTAGAATTTAGAGTTTTGTTTTGTTTTTTAAAGTTCAGTTCTCACTGGCTATAGACAAGAAAAAATTGGGCATAATGTTCTTATACTGACATAACACTCTTTCCTACAGGTCAAGATTTGAACCATTGAAATTTTAAATGTAATTGAAGACATTTAAAGTAAATTGTTTTCTTGAAATTATTAAAAAAACTTGCCTCATGGGGCTGTAAGATAAACAAAATAAATTCCTTAGTCATAAAACATGTCTTTTGTATTAGCTGTCAGAGTAATGCTTCAGTAAAAGAAATCTGATTTTAAAGTTCCAGGAGACAAAGAGACAAGGGCTGTGGGTGAACTTTGTTGGCATGGAAACATGGATATCAGTCCGTTCAGCTGCTCAGTCATGTCTGACTCTTTACAACCCTGTGGACTGCAGCACCTCAGGCTTCCTTGTCCATCACCAATACATGGAGCATGCTCAAACTCTTGTCCATCCAGTCAGTGATGTCATCTAACAATCTCATCCTCTGTCGTCCCCTTCTCCTCCTGCCCTCAATTTGTCCCAGCATCAGGGTCTTTTCTAGTGAGTCAGTTCTTTGAATCAGGTGGCCAAAGTACTGAGGTTTCATTCAGCATCAGTCTTTCCACTGAATAGTCAGGACTGGTCTCCTTGAGGATTTACTGGTTTGATCTTCTTGCAGTCCAAGGGATTCTCAAGTCTTCAACACTACAGTTCAAAAGCATCAATTCTTCAGCACACAGCTTTCTTTATAGTCCAACTCTCACATCCATACATGACTACTGGAAAAATCATAGCTCTGACTGATGGACCTTTGTTGGCAAAGTAATGTCTCTGTTTTTTAATATGCTGCTAGGTTGGTCATAGGTTTTCTTCCAAGGAGCAAGCATCTTTTAATTTCATGGCTGCAATCACCATCTGCAATGATTTTGGAGCCTCCTCAAAATAAAGTCTGTCACTGTTTCCATTGTTTCCCCATCTATTTGCCATGAAGTGATGGGTCCTGATACCATGATCTTAGTTTTCTGATTGTTGAGTTTTAGGCCAACTCTTTCTCTCTCCTATTTCACTTTCATCAAGAGGCTCTTTAGTTCTTCACTTTCTACCATAAAGGTGGTATCATCTGTGTATCTGAGGTTATTGATATTTCTCCCGGTTATCTTGATTCTTCTTGAGCTTCATCCAGCCTTGTATTTTGCATGATGTACTCTGCATATAAGCTAAATAAGCAGGGTGACAATATACAGCCTTGACGTAGTCTTTTCATGATTTCAATCAGTCTGCTGTTCCATGTCCAATTCTAACTGTTGCTTCCTGACCTGCATACGGATTTCTCAGGAGCAGGTCAGATGGTCTGGTATTTCCATCTCTTTAAGAATTTTCCAAAGTTTGTTGTGATCCACACAATCAAAGGTGTTGACGTAGTCAATAAAGCAGAAGTAAGTGTTTTTCTGGAATTCTCTTGCTTTTTTGATGATCCAATGGATATTGGCAATTTGATTTCTGGTTCCTCTGCCTTTTCTAAATCCAGCTTGAATATCTGGAAGTTCACAGTTCACATAATGTTGAAGCCTTGCTTGGATAATGTTGAGCATTTCTTTGCTAGCATGTGAGATGAGTGCAATTGTGTGGTAGCATTGAGCATTCTTTGGCATTGTCTTCTTTGGGATTGGAATGAAAAGTAAACTTTTCCAGTCTTGTGGCCACTTCTGAGTTTTCCAAATTTGCTGGCATATTGAGTGCAACAGTTTCACAGCATCTTCATTTAGGATTTGAAAAAGCTCAACTGGAATTCCATCACCTCCACTAGCTTTGTTTATAGTGATGCCTCCTAAGGCCCACTTGACTTGGCATTCCAGAATTTTTAGCTCTAGTCCAGTGATCACACTATCGTGGTTATCTTGGTCATGAAGATCTTTTTTGTATGGTTCTTCTGTGTATTCTTGCCACCTTTTCTTAATATCTTCTGCTTCTGTTGGGATCATACCAATTCTGTCCTTTATTGTGCCCATCTTTGCATGATAAGTTCCCTTGGTATCTCTAATTTTCTTGAATAGATCTCTAGTCTTTCCCATTAATTGTTTTCCTCTTTCTTTGCATTGATCACTGAGGAAGGTTTTGTTATCTCTCCTTCCTATTCTTTGGAACTTTGCATTCAAATGTGTACATCTTTCCTTTTCTTCTTTGCCTTTAGCTTCTCTTCTTTTTTTCAGCTATTTGTAAAGCCTCCTCAGACAACCATCTTGCTTTTCTGCATATCTTTTTCTTGGGGATGGTCTTGATCACCACCTCTTGTGCAATGTCATGAACCTCCATCCATAGTTCTTCAGGCACTCTGTCTATCAGATCTAATCCCTTGAATCTTTATCACTTCCACTGTATAATCATAAGGGATTTGATTTAGGTCATACCTGAATGGTCTACTGTTTTTCCCTACTTTCTTCAATTTAAGTCTGAATTTGTCAATAAAGAGTTCATGATCTGAGCCAGGACATCTCCGTGCTCATTTTTGCTAACTGTATAGAGCTTCTCCATCTTTGGCTGCAAAGAATTTAATCAATCTGATTTCAGTATTGATCATCTGGTGATGTCCATGTGTAAAGTCTTCTCTTGTGTTGTTGGAAGAGCGTGTTTGCTATGACCAGTGTGTTCTCTTGGCATAACTCTGTTAGCCTTTGCCCTGCTTCATTTTTTACTCCAAGGCTAAACTTGCCTGTTACTCCAGGTATCTCTTGACTTCCTATTTTTGCATTCCAGTCCCTTGTAATGAAAAGGACACCTTTTTTGGGTGTTAGTTCTGGAAGGTCTTGTGGGTCTTCATCGAACCTTCAACTTCAGTTTCTTTGCCATTAGTGGTTTGGACCTAGACTTGAGTTACTGTGATATTTAAGTTTGTCTTGGAAAAAAACAGAAATCATTCTGTTGGTTTTGAGGCTACACCTAAGTACTGCATTTCTGACTCTTTTGTTGACTATGATGGCTACTCCATTTCTTCTAAAGGATTCTTGTCCACAATAACTGATATAATGTTCATCTGAATTAAAATTTCCCATTCCAGTCCATTTTAGTTCACTGATTCCTAAAATGTCTATGTTCACTCTTGCCATCTCCTGTTTGACCACTTCCAATTTACTTTGATTCATAGACCTAACATACTATGCAATATTGTTTTTTTACAGCATTGGACTATGCAGTATTGTTCTTTATACATTTGACTTTACTTCTGATATAAAGTAAAGAAGATATGGTAGAGTAGAAGGACATGCACTCATGTTCTCCTGCAAGATCTCCAAATTACGACTTGCTGCTGAACAACCATCGACAGGAGAATGTTGGATCCCATCATAAAAAGCTACCCCATGTCCAGGGGCAAAGGAGAGCCCCAGCAAGTTGGTGGTGGGGGCGAAATTGCATTTAGAATCAAACCCCCTGCCTGCCAGAGATGCTTAGAGGGCTCAAACAAAACCTTATGTGCTCCAGGAAGCCCCAGAGAGACTGAGACAGACTTGCCTTTTGAGGGTCTACTGTGGAAGTACAGGTGAGCAATGGCCTGCGGCAGGGGCAGGGGCTCTAGATACAGCAGACCTAGTTATGGCATAACCCTCTTGGAGGAGGTTGCCATTAACACCACCATAGAGCCGCCAGAACTTACACAGTACTGGGGAAACAGACTCTTGGAGGCACAAACAAAACCTTGTGCATACCAGGACCCAGGAGAAAGGAGCAATTGCCCCACTAGAGACGGACCCACATTTGCCTGTGAATGTCCAAGAGTCTCTGGTAGAGGTGTGTTTTGGCAGTGGCCTGCTGCAGGGTCAGGGGCACTGAGTGGGGCAGTGCGTACATGGGACCTTTTGAAGGAGGTCACCTTTATCTTCATTACCTCCACCATAGTTTGGTCTCAGGTCAGACAATGGGGAGGGAACATAGCCCTGTCCATCAACAGAAAATTAGATTAAAGATTTACTGAGCATTCCCTCCACCCCCCCTCCCCCATCAGAACAAGACCTAGTTTCCCCCACAGTCAGTCTATGCCATCAGGAAGCTGCCAAAGCCTCTAATCCTTATCCCTCAGAGGGCAAACAGAATGAAAACTATAATCACAGAAAACTAGTCAAATTGATCACATGCACTACAGCCTTGTCTAGCTCAATGAAACTATGAGCCATGTTGAGTAGGACCATCTAAGATGGATGGATCATAGTGGAGAGTTCTGACAAAATGTGGCCCACTGGAGAAGGAAATGGCAAATCACTTCAGTATTCTTACTTTGAGAACCCCATGAACAGTATGAAAAGGCAAAAAGATATGACACTGAAAAATGAACTCCCGAGGTCAGTAGGTGCCCAATATGCTACTGGAGAAGAGTGGAGAAGTAACTCCAGAAAGAATGAAGAGACAGAGCCAATGCAAAAACAACACCCAGATGTGGATGTGACTGGTGATGGAAGTACAGTATAATGCTATAAAGAACATGGACATATCTGCTGCAAACTCCTCCCTAGAAAATAGGGAATGAAGGGGCCTGTTAGGTGAGTACAAATTGTTGGGTGAAGGGAATAAAACTGTCATCCAAAGGTGTAGATCAAACAGTGTTGGTTATTGCAGGATGATGGACCATTGAGACAAAATTGGGGGAGGGATGTGAGAGTTTTAAAGGGTGTGAAATGAAATGGACAAGAGCACCTAAGAGCTTAGGAATGTTGGGATACTATATTATTTTCTGGTCAGAACTCAGAGTTTGTGCAAGTGATGAACTAAGAGGATGAGGTCTTGTGCAAAAAAGCACTTCCTGAATGAGAAAAAATGGGTGGTTTGAGATGGACAGTAAAGACTCTTAGAACAAATGTTCCAAAGTGAGGGTTCACTGGGTTTGAAAGAATCAGTCTAGAAATTGGTGGAGACACTGAGGCTGTCAGGCCCCTTTGATCTTCAGAACTTGAGACATTAACTTTTATATCTTATTTTAAAAGATGAAACAACGTAAGAAACATTTGAGATTGGATGTGAAATGTGAACACTTTTGCTCCATGTGCATTTATTGATTGCCTTCTCTGAATGCAAAGTGCTGTTCTAGGTGGTTGGGGTTTATCCATAAAAAAGGCAGACAAAGCTCTCTGCCCACCTGGAACTTACATTTCAGTGTGGGTAGCATCAAATGCCCAGTAAGCTAGTAATGAATGGGTAAGTTTAGAAGGTAATGAGTGATATTAAAACAAGAGAAGTAGAGCAGGGTGAGGGGCAATAGCAGTGTTCCATGGAGGGTCAGATTGCCACATTCAAAGCAGAATCTGAATAAGGACTTGCAAGAGGTAAGGGGGATGACTTCTGTGGCTATTTATGGCAAGAGCATTCCAGGCAGCAGAGGGAAGAGTGAGCACAAAGCCTTTAAGGCAAGAGTCTCTTTAAAGAACCACAAGGCAAGTATGGTTATTGACAAATGAGCTACAGGGAAAAGAGTGGGACAAATGTAAACATACATACTTCTCAAATGTTTTGGCTCAATAGGTCTTTCAGCTATTGAACTTTCAGGAAGAGAATTATTGAAAGAATTAAGTTTTAAAGCAAACAAACAAAAAACACTGTTAAACCAGAAAGCCATTTAAAAAATCGGAATTATGTTATGATACAGCTTATACTTAAAGGTATGAATGTGAAATTTGAAAAAAAAAATCTATATTTTAGTTAATAATACTGTGAAGTGAAAAAGTGAAAGTGTTAGTTGCCTAGGCATGTCCGACTCTTTACAACCCCATGGACGGTAGCTCACTAGGCTCTTCTGTCCATTAAATTCTCCAGGCAAGAATACTGGAGTGGGTTGCCATTCCTTTCTCCAGGGGGTCTTCCTGACCCAGGGATTGAACACAGGTCTCCTGCCTTGCAAGCAGATTCTTTATTGTTTGAGCCACCAGGGAAGCCCTAACCTATTTTTAGATTCTAATAAGAAATTGAATCAGGAGATGCAGCCCAAAATTTTCTCTGTTGTTTTCCCTTGGTCTCCACATGCTGACATTTTTGACTTCCCTATTTGTAAGTTCTGGATTTGATGTTTCATACCCCAGCTTATTTAAAACAATTAAATATTGATCATTCTTTCTAGATAGTCATTAATTTAACATCTACCTGCTTTTCCTGTATTTCCACCGGTAAAAAAATTCCCACCTTGAGATGTACAAAAACACAACTTTATTTTCTAGAACTCAGTTCAAATTACTGATTGGTCACTATTTACTATTATTATTATTATTGGTCACTATTATTATTCCCAATGACTGCAAACATATAAATAGTTTTAAAATACTGTAATCCTGTATATTGTATCTTTTACGTAAGTATTTGAATTCGGGCTGTTTCCCTCTTTTCTCTTCCCCGCCAGGCAGATGAGTCTGATACGCTGTCCCTGTCCTCCCCCTATCCTTGCTGGTGTCCTGCTTCTGGTTTAACTTGTATCCTGTTACCTCTTCTTACCAGCCCATTCATTTCCTTTCGCCGATCACACCTCCTTGTTGGTTTTTGTTGACAATAGTCAATTGCTCCCCATAAAGGAGCATGTCTCTCCTGGGAGTTGAGTCTTATTCTCCATCCCACCACTAGGCTGGAGATTCAAGTCCAAGAAGAGGAACAAAGAAAGGCCTCACCACATCACAAATTATAACTCTCTTGATTCCTTTTCTCTCCCACCACCTTCTTCCCACCAGTTTTGCCTTCAACCCATTCTGGAGAGGATTTTTAAATCTCCTCCTAGGATAGATGAAGCTGCAAGTATTTTGCATCTAGTATCTTCATTAATCCATATTAATAGAAAAACATTGTTCTCCCCAGTTGCTAGCCACTGGTTCTTGATATTTAAAGAGAAATTTCTGGAAAATCTCTCATAAATTTTGGCTCTTGCAGAGAAAAGTTTTGGTTGTCACAACCATTGCAGCTGAAATAATTTTTAATGCTCATCTTGCAATTCAACCTTGAAATTATAATTGCCCAATCACTGGATGCTTCAGCCAATGAGTGGAGTCCTGTGAAGCAGCAGGACAAAACATAACCAATTTTCCATAAAACACATATTTAGCTGAATGCTGTTGTTTACTGTTGGTGCTTAACAATTATAATTTTTGCACTGAAATGTATTTCCAAATGCTGTGAGGCAAGTCACCTTACAGTTAATCTAAGAAACTTAGATGTTCCTGCATAAATAAGAGGTTAAATTGTCATTTTTATTTTCCAAATCATTCTGAGATGGAACATTTGTAAGGATATAGCTCTCTTCTAGTTTGTAAAATCCTTAATGAAGATAGGTAATATAGTCTTAAATTCTTTTGCCTAAACTATTCAATGATCTGTATACCAAAATTGCAAAACAGGTGGTTTCTTTCAAGCCATTGAGTTTCAGCAAGAAGCATGAGGTGGAGGAGAGGGAGCAGAAGAACTGGCTGAGAGTCTTGTTTTCTCATAAAAAGCTGTAAAATTTTAGAAAATTATTATGCTAAGTCTCAGTTTCATCACTTCTAAAATGGGGATTTAATATCAATTTTATGTACTATTTGTGAGCTTACCTAAGGTAATATATTACAAAGTTCTTTGTGAGCATTTTATAATACACCTTGTTACCATAGGCTGCTATTATGAACAATAAAAATAATGACCAGTGTTAATAAGGTAATACTTAAAAAAAAACAACCCAGGTTAAATCTATGTCATTTCAGATGTGCGCTCCCTACTATAACCTTGCAAACTGTTTGATTTGAAAGAACTTTAATCCATATCAGTTGAAGATCTACTATAGTCTGCAGTACTTGTCAACTCAAATGCACATCACAATTTTTTTTTTCCTTTTAAAGACAGACAGTAGTTTTAGACCATAGTGACTGAAAGAGAAAGAATAAACAACAGACAATACTGTAGTGTAGAAAAACATGTTCATTTGTGTGGAGTTGATCTATAGAAATTATATATCAATGAATAGGTAATTTAAATAATACTGATTTATTTTAAAAATGCTTTATGAAAATCTGACAGCTTAAGTAAAATGAGTTTCTATTTCACTTACTGAGTACATAAAGTGTTTAATAGCTTATCTAGAATGGGTTGGGACAAGTGCTATAATATAATTATAGTATATATTTCTTGGTTCAAGTTAACTGAATAACTGAATGTCATATTACTTAGTGAGTTAACTCTGACCTTGGCTTTCAAAACAAAAGAGTGATATAATATTGTGCCTGATGTTTTCCCTACTTTGTATTAGACAATTTCCATATGACCTTTAATTGTAAAGTTTGAAAACAGCTTTGAGAAATACTGTTTTAATAAAATAATTTTAAATGAAGATCATGCACCTAGTTTAAAAATCATTTCACGTCACTGAAGGTACAAAATTAAAAGCAAAAATTTCTCTCCATACTACCTCTTCCCAGGATCATTTTCTAGGGGTGGGTATATATATTTTTAAATTTATTTAGCTGTTCTCTTGAATACAGATATTATTCTAAGGTATTTGTGCCTCTATTTCTTTTTTTTTAAATTGAGATCTATTTGACATATAACAGACAATTTTCTGTGTACAATGCAATAATTTGAAATATGTGTGCATTGCAAAATGATTACCACATCAAGTTTAGTTAACATCCATCACCACACAGTTGCAAATTTGTGTGTATGTGTATGAGATCAGAACTTTTAAGAGTTACTTACTTAGCAACTTTCAAATATATAACCGGTGTTCTTAGATATAGTCACCATGCAGTCCCAGAACTTTTATGACCAGAAGTTTGTACTTTTTGACCATCTTTATGCATTCCCCATCCCTACTTCTGGAAACAGTTAATCTATTGTTTATATGTCATTTTTTTCCCAGTTGCTGTTGTTTGTTTTTCTAGATTCCACATAAAATTGAAATCATACAGTATTTGTCTTTCTCTGTCTGGCTTATTTCACTTAGCACAATGACGTCAAGGCCATCCATGTCATCTCAAATGACAGAATTTCCTTCTTTATATGGTTTAATATACTTATACATAGTTATATAATATGTGTATATATGTTTGTATAGTACTTATATATATGTTCGTATATATGTGTATATATATAGTATACATGTATATCAGAGAAGGCAGTGGCACCCCACTCCAGTACTCTTGCCTGGAAAATCCCATGGACGGAGGAGCCTGGTAAACTGCAGACCATGGGGTCGCTAAGACTCGGACACGACTGAGCGACTTCACTTTCACTTTTCACTTTCATGCATTGGAGAAGGAAATGGCAACCCACTCCAGTGTTCTTGCCTGGAGAATCCCAGGGATGGAGGAGCCTGGTGGGCTGCTGTCTATGGGGTCACACAGAGTTGGACACGACTGAAGTGACTTAGCAGCATACATGTATATATATATACTGTATATATATATATATATATACTGTATATATATAACTACTTTTTTATCTATTCATACATCAGTAGACACTTAGGTTGGTTACATCTTGGCTATTGTGAGTAATGTTGCTATAAACATGGGGGTGCTATCTTACTTCAATTTCTTGATTAATTGATTTTAGATACTTAGTCTGCTTTCTACCTCCTTTGCTACCCTCCTACTTAGTTAGAGATTTTCCTAATTAGCCTATTTTTGTTTTTTTAAATACTATTGGTGTTATCTTCATAATCACTTTAAATAATGTTCTTCAACCTCTATTTCTTTATCTATAATAGATATTATTGATTCTTTCCAAGCAATTCCAATGTGCTGCCAACATTAAATATTGAATCTGTATTGGTTAGTCTAAACATTGAAAACCCGTAAGTAGCACTTACAAGTAGCATTTGCAGTATTATGATTATACAAATATTACTAGCTAGAATACAAAATGTGCATGTGATTATATTTCTATTTTGCTAAACTTATGTGACATAAATCTTTTGTGGTTTTTATGTAGTCATGATTCATTAAATCCTTGGTCACGTGATTGAATTCAATCTCCAGACCCCTAACTTCTCAGAGGTCAGGTGTTCGAATGCTCCAAACTTCTGAAAATCAGGTGGCTGGTGTTTCTGGTGCCCAACCCCTAACCTGGAGCTCTCTAGAGGCTCCCCAGGGACACCTCATTAGTATAATAAAGCCACTCCTACCACTCCGGACATGGCAAGGCTTTTGGAAGACCCATGCCAGGAACCCAGGACAAAAACCTGTCAGTACAGTGAGGGGAGTGAGAACAGGGACATAAGAGTGCTGCCTGGTTTTGTGCAATAAGAACTTATAGTGGGGGACTTCCCTCTCTGTTCAGTGGTTAGGACCCCACGCTTTGAAGGCATGGGACGTAGGCTCAATCCCTGGTCAGAGAACTAAGACCCAACATGCCACCTCGCAGGGCCAAAAACTAAAATTAAAAAAACAAGTGAACCTTATGGTGGCATTGTACCCACAGAACTGTATATTCCACTGTAGTGGAGTTTATCAGCAGCAGGGAATATAGAGGAAATGGTTTATTATTTAATATCTTTATCCTCTTGGAGAAGGCAATGGCAACCCACTCCAGTATTCTTGCCTAGAAAATCCCATGGACAGAGGAACCTGGTAGGCTACAGTCCATGGGGTTGCAAAGAGTCAGACGACTGAGTGACTTCACTTTCTTCTTCCTTTCTTTATCCTCTTGCTATTCTTTTAACACTTCTTGAGTCCTTTCTATAACTAGACTGAGAGCACAACCCGAGTTCAGTGAGAAACTCCCTCTTCCTCACCCAGACTAAGTTTTAAAATTAAACAGTTCTGATTTTAGTGGGAAAATAAGTGGTATTTTAACAAATAATCTGTATTGACAGCAGTATTTTTCATCATATCAACCATCTAATAATAATTATTATTGTTATAATTGTAGTAACTAGTGTTTCCTGAGGGCTTACTATGAAAGTCTCATTATGTGCTATTCTTCACATGTAATGTTTTAATTACTCTTTACAACAGACCCATGAGAAAGGTACTCATATTATTTACATTCTCATGGAAACCAAGGCCTAGAGATGTAAAGTAAGTTGCTCATGTATATACAATTAATGGTAGCACTAGAACTTGGAAACTTTTCTGTTTGACTTCAAATCATGCTCCTAAGTGCTATGATATATTGATTGTTCTTTGTATTTGGGCTAAAGACAAAAGTGAGGACAACAGAGAATAATAGAGACTAATGCATCCTGAAGACACTAGAAGGATATAAAATGAGATTTTTTTTTCAGTGAATGGCAGCAATTTATCATTGTATTGAAACAACCTTCAGTTTAGTCGCTCAGTCATGTCCAACTCCTTGTGACCCCATGGCCTGCAGCACGCCAGGCTTCCCTGTCCATCACCAACTCCCGGAGCTTGCTCAGACTCCTGTCCATTGAGTTGGAGATGCCATCCAACCATCTCATCCTCTGTGAAACAACCTTAACATATAATTATTGTTAGTTAGTTATTTGGTCTCTTATTTTAAGGAAAAAGCAAATAAGTCCATTCCTTTGCTGCCTGTGCTATAGATTTTCCTCGGTAATACCTTCAAGGATGACTTTTGGGACACTTCACAGTGATTATGTTTATTCTCTAGTTCCACATTTGCTACATTTTTCAGAGGTTGGAGCTGCGAGAATAGAACAAGTGTGCAGCTAGTCAGAACAACAATTTGGTGCTGCAGGAAATTAGTATATATGTAACTGGAGAGCCGTTATCATAAAATAACTTACTGAATTTGAAAATGTTAGAGGGTTTGGGGGGTTATCACGTACAGCTTCTTCATCTTGCCTGAGGTCATCCCAAAAGAACAAGGAACGAAATGCAGGGAAAATGGTTCCACATGCTTGATGGTTCGCAGTGGTGGGCGTTTGATTTATTCAGACTTTGTACTTTTATGCAGTGGGCGGACATCTTATCAGAGTGCTGCCAACCATCTGTGTTTTAAAGGTGTTACAGAATCAGCCTGGGTCGCATTTTCTATATCTCTTTTATAATCTGCCCAGCTTCCGAGAAATTATTGCCATTTCCTTCTTCTACAATCAAAATGTCAGTGCCTCCCACCAAATAGGTTTTGCTCCTTGACTATGAACATGGAGACCCATAAAAATGCTCATGTGAATCAAGTTTATAGTGACAGAGCAGTGGCCTTATTTTACATAAAAATAAAAGAGCCATCTTTTTTAACAGGTTAAAAACAACCTTTTTCAAAGGGAAGAGGAGTATTTTACTCCATCAACAGATCACTTACTACAACTTCTGGGTGGATGTAAAGCAATCACTGTTCCAAGTAGAAAAATCTTTCCTATGGTAAAAAAATATCGGGTTCTAACAGTGGTGTGCAAATCCTTCCTAGCATTTGTGAATATCATCATCCAGCTTAAATTCTGTATTATGAATTCTGTATAGACACCTGTCTGCTCTGTTCTTTTTAGTGCCATCTCCTTTCTTGTGAATAGAGCTATGACCAGTTGTGGGAAACCTAAAGCAGAGTCTCTTCTAAGTTCTCCTATTTGTGCCTCAGATACTCAGGCTGGGCAGAGCTCTCACCCAGAGTACAGGCTTGGAAAAAAACCTCAGCCACATTGAAAGCAGAGAATTGTGAGAAACTGGCAGTCCCTATTCAAATATATTTAGGACACTTGGAACCCAATTAGAATAATTGAAGCTAGGCAATTTAATGAAAAAATTGGATTCAGTCTGCTTGTTTTCCCAGTCATTAATTTTACTGAGCTTGCTCTCACTCCACTTTCTTTCTTTCTTTCTTTTTTTTTTTTTTTTGAGGAGATAAACAGCTTCTTCTTTTCTCATTCCTGCCACAAGGTGTTCAAAATGCCAAAAATAAAATCATTTCTCACTTGATGAGAGGACATGGATGGTGCCTGATAAGTAGGAAGACCTGATAGCCATACAGAAGTGCTTGTCCACTGACATCACTGGGTCCTGGTAAAATAGATTAAAAAATATATATTTTCATAGTTTCAAGTCAGAAACTTACATGGAATAAAAGTTTAAAAACAGTCACAATCAAGGCATATTTCTTTCACTTATTGTAAATTTTTCACTTGAAAATAATCAGCATTTTCAAGTTCTCAGCAGAATGCTATTCCTATTTTTATCGCTTCTGTTAGTCTCCAGGTGCTGTTTTTGATATTAATGTTAATTTTTTACATATAGTGTAAAAATGTTGCAGCTGACACTCCAATACTTTGGCCACTTGATGCAAAGAACCAACCCATTGGAAAAGACTCTGATGCTGCGAAAGATTGAAAGCAAAAGGAAAAGAGAGCAGCAGAGGAGGAGATGATTAGACTGCATCACTGACTCAATGGACATGAATTTGGGCAAATTCTGGGAGATACTGAAGGACCGAGTAGCCTGGCATGCTACAGTCCATGGGGTCACTGAGTCAGACACAACATAGCAATTGGGTAGCAACAACAAATAACGCAAACTTAATGCTCTGATGTGTGAATGTTTAACGATGGAAGTTAAAGAGTGGCATATTTAGGAGCCAACAGATATATGCAAATGTGTATAGAACAGTAGTGGTATTCCAAGAGTAAGAATCTTATTATTAAACTAAAAGAACAACTAAGAAACAAAAGGACCAAATTCCCAGAAGCTTGCCTCCCATGTTAAAAAAAAAAAACAAAAACAAAAACAAAACACCTGTCATTGGATGATGGTTAACTGAATGATATTTCTCTCAATCCTGAGCTACGTAGCTAGCTACCTTATCACCGGCTCCTAGAGCTGTTTGAGGGTAGAGTGGATCTCCAGTCTTAAACCTGAATTTATCCAGATCCCCAATACACCCTTACCCACACATATGCATAAACACAGCCTAGGACAGTGTAGGCTGATGGAAACTGACTGAATAGTTTACAAATGAATGAATTAGCCCATGTTTAAATTTCGAGCTAACGAAGGTAATCATTTATTTACCTAACAAGCTATAGTTTGATTACAGGCCATTCAGTTCAGTTCATTCACTCAGTCGTGTCCAACTCTTTGTGACCCCATAAATTGCAGCACGCCAGGACTCCCTGTCCATCACCATCTTCCGGAGTTTACTCAAACTCAAGTCCATCAAGTCGGTGATGCCATCCAGCCATCTCATCCTCTGTCATCCCCTTCTCCCCCTGCCCACAATCCCTCCCAGCATCAGAGTCTTTTCCAATGAATCAACTCTTCGCATGAGGTGGCCAAAGTACTGGAGTTTTAGCTTTAGCATCATTCCTTCCAAAGAAATCCCAGAGCTGATCTCCTTCAGAATGGACTGGTTGGATCTCCTTGCAGTCCAAGGGACTCTCAAGAGTCTTCTCCAACACCACAGTTCAAAAGCATCAATTCTTCAGCGCTCAGCTTTCTTCACAGTCCAAATCTCACATCCATACCTGACCACTGGAAAAACCATAGCCTTGACTAGTCGGGCCTTTGTTGGCAATGTCTCTGCTTTTCAATATGCTATCTAGGTTGGTCATGACTTTTCTTCCAAGGAGTAAGCGTCTTTTAATTTCATGGCCGCAGTCACCATCAGCAGTGATGTTGGAGCCCAAAAACATAAAGTCTGACACTGTTTCCACTGTTTCCTCATCTATTTCCCATGAAGTGATGGGACCAGATGTCATGATCTTCGTTTTCTGAATGCTGAGCTTTAAGCCAACTTTTTCACTCCCCTCTTTCACTTTCATCAAGAGGCTTTTTAGTTCCTCTTCACTTTCTGCCATAAGGGTTGTGTCATCTGCATATCTGAGGTTATTGATATTTCTCCTGGCAATCTTGATTCCAGCTTATGATTCTTCCAGCCCAGCGTTTCTCATGATGTACTCTGCATATAAGTTAAATAAGCAGGGTGACAATATGCAGCCCTGACATACTTCTTTAGACTTAAATTGAAGAAAGTAGGGAAAACCTTTAGAACATTCAGGTATGACCTAAATCAAATCCCTTATAAAAGTGAGAAATAGATTTAAGGGAATAGATCTGATAGATAGAGTGCCTGATGAACCATGAATGGAGGTTTGTGACATTGTACAGGAAACAGGTATTAAGACCATCCCCATGGAAAAGAAATGCAAAAAAAGCAAAATGACTGTCTGGGGAGGCCTTACAAATGGCTGTGAAAAGAAAAGAAGGGAAAGCAAAGGAGAAAAGGAAAGATATAAGCATCTGAATGCAGAGTTCCAAAGAATAGCAAGAAGAGATAAGAAAGCCTTCCTGAGCTATCAATGCAAAGAAATAGAGGAAAACAACAGAATGGGAAAGCCTAGAGATCTCTTCAATAAAATTAGAGATACCAAAGGAAAGCCTAGAGATCTCTTCAATAAAATTAGAGATACCAAGGGAACATTTCATACAGGCCATTATTGCCCATTAAAAAATGAAACTATTTGCATATCCAAATGAGGTTTGTATTCTATGCTGTATTTCACATCAAGGAGGCACTTTCCAAAGGTAACAACTCTCATGAACATACAGAATAAACTTTGTATTTAACATTTGGAACTTAAATCTTGAAAAATTCATGTGCTTATTTATTGTTTTTAAAATATAATCTGGTATACAGCATGATATAATGAAATAATAGAAAACCTGGAGTAACTCAGAATTCTTACCTTACTGCCACATCACAAGCTGTGTGATCTTGGGCAATTGGTCAACCTCTCTGAACTATGCAAATCATACTTTGAACCAATAATATTTGAATTAGGATTTCAATAAGCCTCAATAGAGACTGCAAACCCCTTGAAGTCAAGTATCACAACTTAAACAGTCCATAATAACAAATAATAAACAACAATTACAGGTTCCTCACCATTGCATTTTCAGGGTCTACCACATTGCATTTTCATGTTCTTGAGACATGTTAGGTACATTTATTGAATGAAAAACTAAAAAGTAGAAAAGAAGACAGGTTTCCAACTAAACAGATACATGTTGAAATGTTGTTACTATTATTAACACTGGGAATCAGTTAATCCACAGTAATCTCTTATCATCTCAGGTTTTTTCCATCTATAAAATGGAGAGTATATACTATTCACTTCATTGACTGAGAGCCTTTCAGAACTCTCTGTCAACTGGAGTTATCTTTGGTTTAGATAATCTTAGGAGGTATTAGAGGCTGTGAGATGTTTGCCAGCAATGTAGAACTAAGCAATATAATGCCTCAAAGTTCAAATAAATAATTATGACAAGGAACTTTATGGGTTAAAACATTTTCCTTCACTGCTCCATTTTCCAAGGTCTATTTCCATATCAACCATTACACCCCATTGTAAAAGCCAGAATATTAAAATGGAAAATAGAGTGACCCTTAAAAGGAAAATTTGTATTCAATTTGAAGTCCTAATCTAGTGATCTTGCATGTTTACGGACACATGATATGTTTTGGTATACTTCTGTGCAGAGTACATCATGAAAAACACTGGGCTGGAAGAAGCACAAGCTGGAATCAAGATTGCCGGGAGAAATATCAATAACCTCAGGTATGCAGATGACACCACCTTTATGGCAGAAAATGAAGAGGAACTAAAAAGCCTCTTGATGAAAGCGAAAGAGGGGAGTGAAAAAGTTGGCTTAAAGCTCAGCATTCAGAAAACGAAGATCATGACATCTGGTCCCATCACTTCATGGGAAATAGATGAGGAAACAGTGGAAACAGTGTCAGACTTTATGTTTTTGGGCTCCAACATCACTGCTGATGGTGACTGCGGCCATGAAATTAAAAGATGCTTACTTCTTGGAAGAAAAGTTATGACCAACCTAGATAGCATATTCAAAAGCAGAGACATTACTTTGTCAACAAAGGCCCGACTAGTCAAGGCTATGGTTTTTCCAGTGGTCAGGTATGGATGTGAGATTTGGACTGTGAAGAAAGCTGAGCGCTGAAGAATTGGTGCTTTTGAACTGTGGTGTTGGAGAAGACTCTTGAGAGTCCCTTGGACTGCAAGGAGATCCAACCAGTCCATTCTGAAGGAGATCAGCTCTGGGATTTCTTTGGAAGGAATGATGCTAAAGCTAAAACTCCAGTACTTTGGCCACCTCATGCGAAGAGTTGACTCATTGGAAAAGACTCTGATGCTGGGAGGGATTGGGGGCAGGGGGAGAAGGGGACGACAGAGGATGAGATGGCTGGATGGTATCACCGACTCGATGGACGTGAGTTTGAGTAAACTCCGGAAGATGGTGATGGACAGGGAGTCCTGGCGTGCTGCAATTCATGGGGTCGCAAAGAGTTGGACATAACTGAGTGACTGAACTGAACTGACTGAGTACTTATCCATTCCCACTGGGAGAGTTTTACGTTGGAACTCCTGGCATCTTAGCATTAACAACATTGGGAAGAGGACAATATCCTCCCTGACATTTAACATCAAAAAATCAGACTCCTATTTGCAAAGGTGAGTTATACCTGCTACTATTATTTAACAGAACTCAAATCCCAGCACAGGTGGCTTATATTTCATTAGAAGGCTCTAGTTTAGGTTCTACACTGTTCAGAGATTAAAAACAAACATAGGTTCAGTTCAGTCATTCTGTCATGTCCAGCTCTTTGGAAACCCATGGACTGCAGCATGCCGGGCTTCCCCAGCCATCACCAGCTCCCAGAGCTTACTCGAACTCCTGTCCATCAAGTCAATGATGCCATCCCATCATCTCATCCTCCGTCACCCCCTTCTCCTTGTGCCTTCAATCTTTCCTAGCTTCAGGGTCTCTTTAAACGAGTCATTTCTTCGCATCAGGTGGCCAAAGTATTGGAGTTTCAGCTTCAGCAGCAGCCCTTCCAATGAATATTCAGGACTGATTTCCTTTAGGATTGACTGGTTGGATCTCCTTGCTGTCCAAGGGACTCTCAAGAGTCTTCTCCAACACCGCAGTTCAAAAGCATCAATTCTTTGCTGCTCAGCTTTCTTTATAGTCCAACTCTCACATCCATACATAACTACTGGAAAAACCATAGCCTTGACTAGACAGACCTTTGTGGACAAAGTAATGTCTCTGCTTTTTAATATGCCATCTAGGTTGGTCATAGCTTTTTTTCCCAAGGAGCAAGTGTCTTTTAATTTCATGGCTACAGTCACCATCTGCAGTGATTTTGGAGCCCAAAAAATAAAGTCTGTCACTCTTTCCATTGTTTCTCCATTTATTTGCAATGAAGCAATGGGACTAGACGCCATGATATTAGTTTTCTGAATGTTGAGTTTTAAGCCAACTTTTTCATTCTCCTCTTTCACTTTCATCAAGAGGTTCTTTAGTTCTTCTTCGTTTTCTACCGTAAAGATGGTATCATCTGTATATCTGAGGTTATTGATATTTCTTCCTCTAATCTTGATTCCAGCTTGAGCTTCATCTGGCCTGGCATTTGGCATGATGTACTCTGAATATAAAGTTAAAGAAGCAGGATGACAATATACAGCCTGATATACTCCTTTCCTGTTTTGTAACCAGTCTGCTGTTCCATGTCCAGTTCTAATTGTTGCTTCTTGACCTGCATACAGATTTCTCAGGAGGTAGGTCAGGCGGTCTGGTATTCCCATCTCTAAGAATTTTCCAGTTTCTTGTGATTCACACAATCAAAAGCTTTGGTGTAGTCAATAAAGCAGAAGTAGATGTTTTTCTGGAACTCTCTTGCTTTTTCGATGGTCCAGCTGATATTGGCAATTTGGTCTCTGGTTCCTCTGCCTTTTCTAAATCCAGCTTGAACATCTGGAATTTCACAGTTCATGTATCATGGAAGCCTGACTTAGAGAATTTTGAGCATTACTTTGCTAGCATGTGAGATGAGTGCAGCTGTATGGTAGTCTGAACATTCTTTGGCATTGCCTTTCCTTGGGATTGGAATGAAAGCTGACATTTTCCAGTCTTGTAGCTATTGCTGAGTTTTCCAAATTTTCTGGCATATTAAGTGCAACACTTCCACAGCATCATCTCTTAAGATCTGAAAAAGTTCAACTGGAATTCCATCATTTCCACTAGCTTTGTTTGTAGTGATACTTCATTCACATTCCAGATGTCTGGCTCCTGATGAGTGATCACACCATCATGGTTATCTGGGTCATGAAGATCCTTTTTGTATAGTTCTTCTGTGTATTCTTGCCACCTTTTCTTAACATCTCCTGCTTCAGTTAGGACCATACCAATTCTATCCTTTATTTAGACCATCTTTGCATGAAATGTTCCCTTGGTTTCTCTAATTTTCTTGAGGAGATTGCTAGTCTTTCACATTCTATTGTTTCCCTCTATTTCTTTTCACTGATCTGTGAGGAAGGCTTTCATATCTCTCCATGCTATTCTTTGGAACTTTGCATTCAAATGGGTATATCTTTCCTTTTCTTCTTTGCCTTTAGCTTCTCTTCTTTTCTCAGCTATTTGTAAGGCCTCTTCAGACAATCATTTTGCCTTTTTGCATTTCTTTTTTTTGGGGGATGATCTTGATCTCTGCCTCTTGTTACAATGTCATGAACCTCTGTCCATAGTCTTCAGGCACTCTATCAGATCTAATCCCTTGAATCTATTTGTCACTTCCACTGTATAATCCTGAGGGATTTGATTTAGGTCATACCTGAGTGGTCTAGTGGTTTTCCCTACTTTCTTCAATTTAAGTCTGAATTTGGCAAAAAGGAGTTCATGATCTGAGCCACAGTCAGCTCCTGCTCTTGTTTTTGCTGCTTGTATAGAGCTTCTCCATCTTTGGCTACAAAGAATACAATCAATCTGATTTTGGTATTGACCATCTGGTGATGTCCATGTGTAGATTCTTCTCTTGTGTTATTGGAAGAGGGTGTTTGCCATGACCACTGTGCTCTTGGCAAAACTCTGTTAGCCTTTGCCCTGCTTCATTCTGTACTCCAAGGCCAAACTTGCCTATTACTCCAGGTATCTCTTGAATTCCTATTTTTCCATTACAGTCCCCTGTAATTAAAAGGACATTTTTTTTTGGGGGGGGTGTTAGTTGTAGATGGTCTTGTAGTTTTCCATAGAACCATTCAACATCAGCTTTTCAGCATTACTGGTCAGGGCATAGACTTGGGTTACTGTGATTTTGAATGGTTTGCCTTGGAACGAACAGAGATCATTCTGTCAGTTTTGAGATTGCATCCAAGTACTGCAATTTAGACTCTTTTGTTGACTATGATGGCTACTCCATTTCTTCTAAGAGATTCTTGTCCAAAATCGTAGATATTATAATGGTGGTTGTGTTTAGTCTCTAAATTGTGTCCAACTCTTGTGGCCCCAGGGACTGTAGCTTGCCAGGTTCCTCTCCCTGTGGGATTTTCCAGGCAAGAATTTTGGAGTGGGTTGCCATTTCCTTCTCCAGGGGATCTTCCTGACCCAGGAACCAAATCCATGTCTCCTGCATTGCAGGCACATTTTTTATCAACTGAGGTTAGAGGGAAGCCCAGATATAATGGTCATCTGAGTTAAATTAATCCATTCCAGTCCATTTTAGTTCACCGATTCCTAAAAAGTCAATATTCACTCTTGCCATCTCCTGTTTGACCACTTCCAATTTGCCTTGATTCATGGACCTAACCAGAGAAGGCAATGGTACTCCACTCCAGGAGTTTTGCCTGGAAAATCCCTTGGATGGAGGATCCTGGTAGGCTGCAGTCCATGGGGTTGCTAAGAATCCGACATGACTGAGCGACTTCACTTTCACTTTTCACTTTCATGCATTGGAGAAGGAAATGGCAACCCACTCAGTGTTCTTGCCTGGAAAATCCCAGGGACGGGGGAGCCTGGTGGGTTGCCATCTATGGGGTCACACAGAGTTGGTCACGACTGAAGCAACTTAGCAGCAGCAGCATGGACCTAACATTCCAGTTTCCTATGCAATATTTCTCTCTACAGCATCGGACTTTACTTCCATCACCAATCACATCCACAACTAGGTGTAATTTTTGCTTTGGCTCCATCTCGTCATTCTTTCTTGAGTTAGTTCTCCACTGATCTCCACCAGCATGTTGGGCACCTACCAACTTGGGGAGTTCATGTTTCAGTGTCCTATCTTTTCCCATTTTCATTTTGTTCATGGGGTTCTCAAGGCAAGAATACTGAAGTCGTTTGTCATTCCCTTCTTCAGTTGACCATGTTTGGTCAGAACTCTACACCATGGCCTGTCCTTCTTTGATGGCCCTACAGAGCATGGCTTATAGTTTCTTTGCATTAGAAATATAGGTGTGTATGAATATTTGTGTTTATATATATATGGAGATACTAAGATGGATTTTGTCTCCACTCTGGTTTCAGAACTCTATTATAAAAAATGCCTTTTATAGCTCACTTACATTCTAACTATTTCCCTTTCATGTCTCACCAATTGTACTAAACAAGGTGAATGACATGTGAGAAGTGCTGAATTAATTAAAAAATATTGTGACGTACATGAATAGAAATAGTAATGGAGATAAGTGGAAAACATAGTGGGTGTACAAAGAAGTAAGTAGGGATCAAGTGTGCACTAAATGAGCAGGGATCAAGTGTGCATTAAGCGGGTGTTTGGAGAAGGATTTCTGAAAGAGTACATATAGAAGTTGACTTAGAAGGTATCCAAGACTTTGCCAGTTGGAGAAGTAATATCTCAGGCTATCAAGAGATATGTCAGGCTGAGGAAACAGCAAGGAGCGTATAAGCACATGGCCCATCCAAGGATGACTTCAACGTAGGTGTACATTCAGGCAACGTTAGGATGGAAAGACAAAGAATGACTAAGGAAAACCTTGCCTGTGTCTTGTCTGGGCTCACAGCTCTGGTGGTGGCTGCAAAGGGTGCTCCTAAGTAAGCCTGTATGGTTTCCTGAAATCAGTGTGTGTGTGTAGGGGGAGGAGGGTGCAGGGTGCCTGGACATGCACATGGAGACGGCAGATAGAGACAGACGTTGTGAGACTTCTATGGTTCAGGTAAGACAATTCAAGGGTATGGAGCAAAGCATTCTTTTTTTGAGACACTGTCAGTCAGTCTCCATTATTGACCATTTTTTTCACAATAAAAAATAAATTGACTTATATCTTCTTGCTTATTCTTTCATAGAATGGGAATATGATTAAAATATGCATGTACACACTCACAAACATACACACACACACATACACTCATAAGACACAATCTGTGCCTTCAAGATTTTCATACTTTTGTACATAAAATTAATAATTTTATATCAACTGTCACACTGACAGCAACATTTACCTATGAATTTGAATGTTTGCAAATTAATCTGAGACTAGCACTGACCAGAGATTTCATGTGGATGAAAAGTGATTCAATTCTGAATCAACTCTTGCATAAGAGAATATAAAAGCTACTGGACCAGACTTTTCATGCTTCATTTTCCCCTGGTTACTGGAGAGTTATGCTTGCCCATAGCTGTCTAAAATAGGATACAGTGCCAGATGAGAAGTTAATGTAAATGTAAAGTGCTCTGTGAAACAATGAGTTAGTAAACATGTAGTTCTATTTTGACTTGGATTTGCTATGTTTATCATAGACATTTTTTAAAAAGATTTTTTATGTGGTTGATTTTTATTAGTCTTTATTGAATCTGATACAATATTGCTTCTGTTTTAGGTTTTGGTGTTTTGGCCATGAGATATGTAGAATCTTAGCTCCTGAACCAGGGATCAAACCCTCACCCCCTGCATCGGAAGGCAAATCTTAAACAATGGACTGCCAGGGAAGTCCCTATCATAGACTTTTAAAAATTAAAAAATTATCATTGATTCTACAGAGAAGGAGAAATATATTAAGGAGATATTTTTCAGGTTTCCCACACATGAATGATAACATATGACTCTCTAGGACAGAACACTCAAACCCTTGAGTACATTCACTGAAAATGGTTTATGTCTTGATAATGTTATAATGTTAGGCCATAAAGAAGGCAGTGTGCCAAAGAATTAATGCCTTGGAACTGTGGTGTTGGAGAAGACTCCTGAGACTCCTTTGGACAGCAAGGAGATCAAACCAGTCAATATTAAGGGAAATCAATTCTGAAAAAATCACTGGAAGGACTGTTGCTGAAGCTAAAATTCCAATATTTTGGTCACCTGATATGAAAGGCTGACTCATTGGAAAAGTCCCTGATGCTGGGAAAGACTGAGGGCAGAAGGGAAAGACGACATCAGAGGATGAGATGGCTTGATGACATCACCAATGCAATGGACATGAACTTGGGCAAATTTTGGGAAATGGTGAGGGACAGGGAGGCCTGGCACGCTGCAGACCTTGGGGTCACAAAGAGTCGGACATGACTGGGCAACTGAACAACAGAAATGCTGGATTATCTTCAAATTCAGCTCCCAAAATGATGCAGCCAAGGGCCTATGGGTACCTGGTCTAGTTCATCACAGCAACTCTACGAAGTAGCTATTGTCACTCCTACTTTGTAGACAAGAAGACTGACTCTGACCAATTTAGATTGATTAGGACAATACAAATGATGTCAGAGTGTGAATATTAATGTGGGATCCAAATTCAGCTCTTTTCTTCTGTATTGCTCTGACCTTTCAGATCAAGGTCATCAATGTCTACTACTTTCTCTGTAAACTCAACATGACCAGTAATAGTGATTGGGGAAAAATCAAGTAAATAAGCAAAAGAAAGTTAAAACATTTTGAAACAGTTTTCTGTGAGAACTGAGACCTTAGGTTAAACATGAATAATAAATCCATAAAATTACGAGTTTTCACTAACTTGACCATAGCTGTGAGTTTATAGGGATAATGAGATTACTATAGATTTGACCTCTTCACATTGCTTAGTGAACGTTTCATCTGTTTATCCTCAGACCATCTGCTGAGAAAAGGGTGGGGGTATTATTTTGAATCTCATGGTGTGGAAACAGATATCAGCAGAGCACATATTGCATGAAGGAGCAGGGCTGTAACTGAAGTCACAGCTGTGAGCACGTGCTGCCTGATGACCTGTACCTTGTCTCTTTGTAAATTACTTCAGTCCTCACTTCTGTCCATCTGGAGTCTTTCATGAATAATAGATCCGATTAGATGACATGGGATACAAATAAAGTTCTTCTCACTTGTCATGAAACTTATTGTTGTTATTTATAATTTTTCACTTATGTAACTTATCAGTGAGTAGAAAGCAAATTCTAAGTAATATTTCTTATTCTCTAGTGGTCACATTTATAGTTTTTACTCATTCAAGTATTAGTAGTATGAAATTATAGTTATGTAGTTATCAATTAAAAATAATATAGTCCCTCTGTGTTTTATTACTTAGCTGAATATATTTTGAGTGTGTGTGTGCATACACATTTCTTGATGCATATTCTATTGCTCAGTCAAACACATTTCATAAAGCATGTTTGGTTTTCTATATGCTACTTTTTATGGCTGTCTGAATATGTTTCTGATAGTAAGTAAGAGATGTAAACCTAGAGTTTTCTTGTCTCAATATTTCTCTGTTCCACAGCTGTTTGTATATTGCTTCAAAGAGAAAATATAACTCTTTCCTCTTGTATATACTTCCTTTCACTACCTCATTTGTGATATAAATGTGATTTCCGCATTTTCATTATTAGCATTATAATATCCAAGAGTAAAGGCTGAGTAAAGCTTTATAGATGGTTAGCTTTAAAAAAAATCTGCCTTTATTTATTTAAAATATAGTTGACATATGATGTTTCAGGTGTACAGCAAAATGAGTCAGTTACATGTATGTGTGTGGTGTGTATATTTGTGTGTGTATTCTTTTTTAGATCCTTTTCCATTAAAGGTTATTACAAGATATTGAAAACAGTTCTGTGTGCTATATATTAGGTCCTTGTTTATCTATTTTACAGAATAGTATGTACGTGTTGAGGAGAGCATGGCAACCCACTCCAGTATTCTTGCCTGGAGAATCCCCATGGACATGAAGCCTGGTGGGTTACAGTCGATGGGGTCGGTCACAAAGTGTCAGACACGACTGAGTGACTAAGCACAGCACAGCACATGTATCTGTTAATTCCAAATTTCCAGTTTATCTTTTCACCCTTTCCCTTTTGATAAATATGTTTGTTTTCTATCATCGTATGTCTCTTTCTGCTTTGTAAATAAATTCATTTGTATCATTTTTTAGATGTCATGTCTGAAAAAAGTAGTATCATGCCATATTTGTCTTTCTCTATCTGGCTTACTTCACTTAGTATGATAATCGCTGGGTCCATTCATATTGCTGCAGCAATGGCATGATTTTATTCTGTTTTTGCGGCTAAGTGATATTGGCTGGCTTCTTTCATCTTCGTATTTATTAAACATTGCTGACCCAAGCTCTGAGTCAGCAGGGTATAGAGTAAGATTTGTAAAGATGTTAAACTATTTTTTTTTCATTTCAGTAACTGTTTAATGAATTTTTATCCTTATGATTAACATAAACTATTTTTCTAAGTTTCAGGAAAGGTAAAGTCAGCCTCTCAGAGCCAGAGGATCATCATATTTATTGTTTTAGAAATCATTCAGGTACTCAACTGTGCAACAGAGCAGAATTAATTCAGCCAGAAACAGAAAGAAACCGAGCAGTGTTGCAGATAGTCTTATGATTTCCATAGGCAGAGACTGTTCAACATGACCCTGAAGAGTTACACTGATTCTTATTACCGTTCAGGAAGATGTTTGCTCTCATACAGATGAGACCTTTAGGGATACAGTAATAACCCCCTACAGATGGATTCACTGTCCATAATTTTTCAGTTTATATCTGGGTTAGTTTTCAGTTCATAACCAGAAACCATGTAGAAATATAGCTCTTCAGACTCTCTATTTTCCTCTAATAACGTTAGCTAACTAAAATTGTCATTTATAAACCAATAAAACCAAGCACCCAGTAAAAAACATAGGTAATTAGAAAATATATTTGATTATTCTGATATCAGAGATAATGCTAAATTAAATTTGAAATAAATTTGAGATGATTAATATTACTTGTGATCAATTATTACTTGATTATTACTTATAATGATTGATTACAAATTATTTCAAGTGAACAATTGTTTTACATGGAAAGGTGGCATTTTTAAGCTTGGTTAAAAAATATCTGAACTGGCAATGTCATAAAATAACTTTTCAATGATTCATTGTTTCATGATAAAAATGGATGGCCCTTCAATTTTTTAAAAACAAATTCCCAATGTACCAAGTCAAGAGTTAAACTCTGTTAGAGTATTTCATATTACTTGTAAGTGAATATGGCCTACAGTTAGCTGTCTTGGGCTTTATATGCAGATAGATTGGCTTAGTGTAGTAATATAATTTTATTTGCACTAATAATGCTGAACAAAAATGTGAAGGCATGAATGATCAAATATCTCTATGTGGGGAGTGTCGAATGTGGAGAGACTTTTTTCTCTGTGGGCAGAAAAGTTTATACTGTCACACTGGTATAATATATACTTCTGATTTCTTATTACACACGGATAACTAAGTGTGTTATAAAATCTGAGAGTTACTGGAAATACTCTTTTCTAAAGTAAAGTTTCTGATTAGCATTCCATGCAGTGTGATTGGATTATTTTGGTTGATTTAGAAGTGGCTTATCTGAAGGAGGTGCTCAATAAATATTTGTTGAATAAGTGAACAAGAATACTAGAAAAAATTACTGAAAATGAATTAATTCAAATATATTGATGATACCAAGTAAAGAGTTCCCTTTATTTACATTGCTCATACTTGTCACAATGACAAGATATCGACATAGAAAGATTAAACCCTTCATTTCACCAAAATTATATATTGATATATCTACATCATAATTATAAACTATTTTAAAATATCTTTATGTTTGATGACACTTATTACTTCTACTCTGAATTCTATCTAGGCATACTAAAAATCAGCTGAATTATACTTCATTTAGGATACAGTTCTCCATCTTATCTTAATACAAAGTGGTTTCTCCATGAATTTACATAAATACATTCTTATTAAAACTGTAATTACCTGTGTAGCTTGAGACATGATATATATATATTTCTATTTATTATTAATCTCTAAGAATTCAAACTCATGATTCAATAATCTTTTCCGCTATTGACTTTCTCTATTGTTTGACAAGCTCATCATAACAAAAATTACTCACCTCACTGGCTTATGCATCTACTTAGATATGAATGGCAGCCCTTTTCTACACAGAAGCCCTTTCTTCTTTGCTCAATTTCACTTCCTCCTTTCCTAACCATTGTGGTAGAATTTCTGTTGATGTCAGCTATAGGAGTTACAGTGAGGTGTTTTCCTTTCTCTCATTCCTCTTTCACTCTTTCCCCACTCTTGTGTAGGTAGCTTTGGTTTTCCTATATCCCAGCTCTCTGATTATGCTACCATTAGAGAAATCTTGTCTCGGCAAGGAAGGATCCTTGCTACCACCCTCTCTAACTGTCTTCTTTTTTTTAATTTATTTTTAATTGGAATGTAATTGCTTTACAATGTGTTGTGTTAGTTTCTGCTGTACAACAACAAAAATAAGGATCCATATATCCGTATCTATACACAAGGATATAAGTATACATATATCCCCACCCTCTTGAGCCTCCTCCTACTCAGCCCCATCCTACCCGTCTAGGTCATCACAGAATACCCAGCTGAGCTCCCTACACAAGACAGCAGCTTCTCACTAGCTATCTATTCTGTACATAGTAGTGTATCTATGTCAATGCTACTCTCTCAAATTATGTCACCCTCTCCTTAACCCCACTCCATGTCCACAAATCCATTCTCTACGTTTGCTCTCTATTCCTGCCTTGCAAATAGGCTCATCAGTACCATTTTTCTAGACTCTATATCTACGCATCTAACTGTTTTGTTAATGAAATGGCAGAGCTGTGCTTTTCTTCCTCAGTAGATAGAAGACCAGATAAGATGTCACACCACGCAAATGCCATTGTCTATGTGGAAGACTGGTGAGGAACACAAGTGTAAAGAAAATTTGTGAGCAGTTATTAAGCACACAGGTTAGCACCAAGTGTGTTGCAATCTCCCAATATTAAAGAAAAGTCAAGAAAACCAGGCTCACAATCTAGTATGGACATTTTTCCTAGTGATATGACTGTGGACAGATCACTTAACTTTTCTGAGCTTCAATTTCATAACTACAAAATAGAGCTCCTATTTTCTATCTTTGAATGTTGTTGTAAAGTTTAAAAGAGATGTCTCAGTGTCTAACACATATTTAAATGAGGGGAAATAAACTTTCTGAATAGAATTATATTTTTCATCCAGACAAAGCTATTCCCAAACGAATACAATTAATTACTTTGTTTGAAATGGAAAAAATAATGCATCCTAGCATGATCCATTCAAGGGTCCTTATAAAAACAGCTGTAATTGAAGTCATCAGATAACTCCTTATTTATCATGTCAAGACTTTTCCAAATAGGGATAATATTTTCATCTGAAGAAAGATTGCAGTACATTTAAAACACACAATCAGAATGCCTGTGCCTGCTTGTAAAATATCCAACAGTAATTATCCTTCTTCCATGTGAAAATGATGTTTAAATCAAAAATTTTTATTTTTTTACAACCTGATGGTTTCCACTAACTGCATTCTTCCCACCCTTGGGAAATATAACACATTTCTTTACCCACCTTCATTCCCACTCCTTGCAATATGATTCTAAGGAGGCTGAAGCTAAAGTCAGCCTGCTTTATGGCTTGGCTTCTGAACAGAATGGAGCTTTCACTAAGCAGGGGACCTGTAAGGAAACCTGAAAAGGAGATACCTATGTCCTGAAGCAGAGGCCACGCTTCTGCTGATTCTGCTCTTTCTGCTGACAAGTGTCTTCCTGGAGGGTTTTGGCACCAGCTGCAACAGAGGTCTGAATGCCCACCTTCTGAATCCATGGGTACTGAGGGCTGGGGGCCCTGACCCCGTGTGCTGGCTCAGAGCACATGGGGGTGGGGGTGGCATCTTGGCAGCAGCAGATGTGGTGTTCACTCAAGAACCCCTCTTTATTCCAGATCATGGCAGATCATGACAGTTCTGTAGACACTTGGTGGAAGTTCTTGAAGCTCAGTGTAGAATCTGTTTTCCCAGCCCTTCCAGTTACTGAACCCTGACTAATTAAAAAATCATTCTAAAATGCTAGTATTTTTTTCCCTTAAATCTTTCTTCAGTGTTTGAATATATTAGAAATATTGGGTCATGTTATTTTTTTATACACAGTTGTTGTAATTGCCTTTATTTTAATTGACAAATTATTATTTCTGAATAATGATTTCCCTTGTACAAGTCTCTCACTCAATAATAAATTTTAAGATATAATCCATGGATAGTAAATATTTTGAAGAAATAATTTTTCGTATCAAAAAATCTTAATGTCAGAGTGGTTTTTTCCATTTCCCTTCAATTACAATCAGGACACTGCATATGTATTGCATATGAACATGTATGTATTTATGCATATCTATATTTCTCTCATTCATATCCTTCATGTCAGAATTTAAAAGGAAAATTAAAAGTGCCCCAAATGGACAAATATGATAAAATGTTAAGATTGAAAGGGGGCAGCCAGGAGGTAATTTATCATAAGAGCAAGGAAACTGGAGGTTGATTTTCAGCTCCTCTTTGTGCTGGCTGTATTAATTAAATTAAAATAAGGCAAATAACCTCTCTAAGCCTAATACCTACATCAAAGAATGGTAAGAATAAATGAGCTGGCAAACAGGAAATGCATGGTGTGGAATGGATACTCCATGGATCATTGAGTAAGCAATGTTACAAGTGCACATTTCGTCTCAGTTCAAAATGCTAAGGAGAAAAAGTAAATAACACAGGTACAAGCACCCCTGCATGATCCCTGATGGGGGATATGCTGTAAAGCACTGTGAAACTATTTCTCCCAGCCTTCATGGCTGAGAAACACACTCAGGCTCTCGTGCAGTTACAGGTGGCTGGTGGAAACTGAACAGAAGAGGTTTGTGCCACTTCCAGACTAGGGCTTCTGCGAGAGTGGATGAGTCCCACCACACTCTCCTCCTGTCTTCAGTCTGGATGCAGAGGGTGATGAGGCCCTGGGGCTTGTGTAGCTGAAGACAGAAAGAGTCCCCAAATAATGAGCTGCCTGGAAGCCAACCGTTTATTTAAATCCCACCCAGCACTGGTACATGAGTGCTAGATAAACGTTTTTTTAAGTTACTGAAATTTGGTATTCTCTTTGGTATCATTGTCTAGCTTACCCTAACTAATGCACACCTAAATTCTCTGGGAACGAGTTGTTGGAGTGCTTTAGAAGTTCCCCTTTCTAGTTTCTCATGGGATGGTTGGGGAAGTATATACCATCTCAAGTCAAAAAAGGTGTGTGGAGTAAATCACTTGGAAAGCTTCTTTTATGTTTCCTTGAATCTGGGGACACAGAGAGACATTAAATGAAATAATTCCATTTGCAGCAACATGAATGCACCTAGAGATTGTCACATATTGAGTGCAGTAAGTCAAATGGAGAAGGAGAAATATTGTATGATGTCCCTTATACGTGGAATCTAAAAATAAATTACACAAATGAATTTATTTCCAAAGCAGAAAGAGACTCACAGACTTAGAGAATGAACTTACAATTGCCTGGTCAGGGATAGGGGAATGAAGGATGGGGGAAAGAGATAGTCAGGGAGTTTGGGATGGACGGATACACACTGCTGTATTTAAAGTGGATAACCAACAAGGACCTACTGTATAGCACAGGGAACTCTGCTCAGTGTTGTGTGGTAGCCAGGATGGGTGCAGAATTTAAGGGAGAATGGATATATGTATATGTGCGGTTGAGTTCCCTTTGCTCTCCACCTGAAACTATCATAACACTGTTAATCAGCTATATCCCAATATAAAATAAAAAGTTAAAAACAATAAAACCCAGGGAAGGGCACATGGTTGGGGTTGGGGGTGGGTGGCAGTTGAAGGTGGAGGAGAGAGAAGGATCAAGTTTTCCAGAAATAGATGTGCTCTCCATCAAAGAGAGATGAGAGCCCTGGTTGGAGGTCTGTACCAGGAAGATCTCAGCAGCATTAACCAAGCCAGGAAAGAAAAAGCAGGTGTCCAGCTGCTGCCCAGAGGACCATGAAGCCATGTGCTAACTATGCCAGTGAGGTGGCCTTTGGGAGTTTTTCCCCCTGTCACCCCTCCCCTTGTAACCCATTGCTTTGGAAAGGACAGCAGTGGAGAGGCTGGTGTTGAGAATTTAGACTCCAAGCACGCTATCCTTGCTCTTTGCAGGATGCACAGCTGAGGCAGGCCCCAGCTGGGGAAAGATAATTTAAATTGTATAATAGATTAAACTGTACTGTTAGACTTGATGAGATTTTTAAATTTTTGCAATGAGATTGTTATTCTTTCTGAAAGGAATCAGAAAAGCTTTGGGAACTGCTGGCAATTTCGGCCAGGGGTAGGAAAGATCAACTTTACAGGACATGATTGGAAAGAATACGAGAGACGAGAGAGGTACTCTGGATAATCACACAACTGTGTCCAACAAGTTCTGTAAACTGATGGAGTCATTTTTGTCATTGGATAGGATAAAAAATAATTTTTTTAATCACAATTGTCTGTGCCCAACTTTTAGCCCTAAATTAGTGGCACAAAAATCTTTCTAGAGTAGATGACCTTTTGTTTAATGAAATTTCTCTCTTATGCTGCAAAGGCAAAGCCCCTAGGCTTTCATCTAGAGCAGTGCTGCTTTATAGAATTAAAACTCAAGCCACAAATGGGAGCCACATCTGTCATTTACAATTTTTGGTAGTCATATCAATTGGGTAAAATTATCTTCATAATATGGGCTTCATAGGTGGCGCTAGTGGTAAAGAATCTGCCTGCCGATGCAGGAAATTCAAGGCACGCAGGTCCCATCCCTCGGCTGGGAAGATCTCTCGGAGTAGAAAATGGCAACCTGTTCCAGTATTTTTGCCTGGAAAATACCATGGACAGAGGAGCCCGGCGGGGACACGCCTGAGAGACTAAGCACACACAATATCTTTATAATATAGTTTACATAATATATCAAAAATACTATCATTTCAACATGCAATCAATATAAAAATATTGATGAGCTGTTATATTTTTAATATTGTCTTTAAAATTTAGTATGCATTTTATATTTATAGTGTTCTGATTTGAGCCAGCCATATTTAAAATGCTCAATACCTATTGCATTGAAGTGAACTGAGGATAATCATCTCTAAATCTGCCTAAAAAGTAAGCAGAAACACTGGATTGCAGAGAAAGTAGAGGAGAGAAGGGAAGAGGAGGAAGGGCATAAGGCAACAGGAAAATGTTGACCAAGAAGAATTCCTAAAGAGATGGAAAGAAAAGATAATGTTTAAAAACAGGATGGAGGGTTTAATATAGTGTTTGGCCCATAGAAAGAGCCCTGGAAATGCTTGTTCTTATTACCTGAAACCTCCTTTCACCTTGAAATTGACCTATAGCTCCCTTTGCTATGCTGTGCTATGCTTAATTGCTCAGTCGTGTCTGACTCTTTGAGACTCCATGGACTGTAGCCCACCAGGCTCCTCTGTCCATGGGGATTCTCCAGGCAAGAATACTGGAATGGATTGCCATGCCCTTCTCCAAGGAATCATCCCAATCCACAGATTGAATCCAGGCCTACCTCATTGCGGGCAGATTTCTACAATCTGAGCCACCAGGGAAGACCAAGAATACTGGAGTGGGTTGCCTATCTCCTTCTCCAGGAGAACTTCTCAACCCAGGAAATCGAACCAAAGTCTCCTGCATTCCAGGCAGATTCTTTACCAGCTGAGCCACCAGGGAAGCCCCATAGCACCCTTTAGGGTAGTGTTAATACATTATAGATCCACTTCTATTTACATGTATTTTACTGTATTACTATCTAACCCCCAGACCATCTTTTTTCTCCCTTTTTTCGAAGGTCTTAATCTAGACGTTCCAGACCTATCCTATTTCTCAGCATGTATTGTCTACTATGCTGGCAAAGAAAATAAATATGTTTGGTCTTATGTAACGTGTGATTAGCAAATCCATGCTGTTTCCCAATGATCATGACTTATTTTTGGTCTAAATGCTTACATCTTTATAGTAACCAAATATATTGGTTAGTTAGTTAGTTCAGTCGCTCAGTCGTATCCAACTCTTTGCGACCCCCTGAATTTCAGCATGCCAGGCCTCCCTGTCCATCACCAATTCCCGGAGTTCACTCAGATTCATATCCATCGAGTTGGTCATGCCATCCAGCCATCTCATCCTCTGTCGTCCCCTTCTCCTCCTGCCCACAATCCCTCCCAGCATCAGAGTCTTTTCCAATGAGTCAACTCTTTGCATGAGGTGGCCAAAGTACTGGATTTTCAGCTTTAGCATCATTCCTTCCAAAGAACACCCAGGGCTGATCTTTAGAATGGATTGGTTGGATCTCCTTGCAGTCCAAGGGACTCTCAAGAGTCTTCTCCAACATCACAGTTCAAAAGCATCAGTTTTTCGGTGCTCAGCTTTCTTCACAGTCCAACTCTCACATCCATACATGACCACTGGAAAAACCATAGCCTTGACTAGACGGACCTTTGTTGGCAAAGTAATGTCTCTGCTTTTCAATATGCTATCTAGGTTGGTCAAATATATTAAGGTCCTTCAAAATATTTTATACTAGGATCATAGGATAAAACATCCTTAAAATCTTTGACTTCGTAGTTGCTAAAATTTGATTCCTGTATTTGATAAAGTATCTTAAATATGTGAATATAAAATTTACTGTAGATGAAATGCTAGCCATCCACTGTAGTGCCCTAGGATGCCCTTTGCCATAGCTACATTCAGAGGTTCTATTCCAGAAAACATAAGGATATATAGGTCTTATGTCAATGTATTATAGCTAATATATGATGCATTATTTTCCCATGACTAGTGCAACAAATTGCCAAAAACTTTGTGGCTTAAAATAACAGAAAGTTATTCTCCACAATTCTAGTAGCTTAGATGTGCAAAACTAGTACACTGGGTTGAAGTCAAGGTGTCAGTAGAGCTGTGCTCCCTCCAAAAGCTCTTGGGAGAATGTCTTCCTGTCTTGTCTAGCTCTGAGTAAGTATCACTGTTCCTTCTTTGTCTCTGCCTCTGGTTGCATCACCTCTTCTTCTGGCTGTTTTCTCTTCTATATCTGTTGTTCCATGCCTCTCTCTTATAAGAATACATATGACTGCATTTGGAGTCCAACTGGATAATCCAGGGAGATCTCCTTGGATTAGTTTCCCAGGGCTTCAGTAACCAGGATGACAGACTGGGTGGTTAAAACAACGGAAACCTATTATCTCACAATTCTGGAGGCCAGAAGGATGAGCTGGAGGTGTCAGCAGTATTGGTTCCCTCTGAAGGCTATGAGGGAGGTTCTGTTCCTAGATCTGGTATTTTGCTGGCAATCTTTGGTATTTCTTGGCTTGCAGACACATCATCCTGATTTCTGGGTGAAATGTCTTCACGTGCCTTTCTTTTCCTCTTTGGGTAACACTAGTCATATTAGATTAGAGACCACCCTATTCCAGTACGAGGTCTTCCCAAGTGGCTCAGAGGTAAAGAATATGCCTGTGAATGCAGGAGATGCTAGAAATGCGAGTTCAATCCCTGGGTTAGGAAGATCCCCTAGAGGAGGAAATGGCAACCAACTCCAGTATTCTTGCCTGGAGAATTCCATGGAGAGATGGGGGTCTCAAAGAGTTGGACACGACTGAGCATGCACTCAAGCAAGCTACTCCCATATGCCTTCATCTTAACTAATTACATATGCGGCAATCCTATTTCTAAATAAGGTCACATTCTGAGATATTGAAGGGTTACCACTTTAACCTATGAACTTTGATGGGACACAATACAATCCATAACACTCCCCATCTTGAGATCTTAAAGCACATCTGCAGAGAGCCTATTTTTTTAGAATAAGGCAGCATTTACAGGAGATTAGGACCTGAAGTCTCTGTGTGCCCATTTTACAGCCTACTCTGAATAAACATGGAAATTTCTTGAGTAAAATTTTTAAAAGCGAGAGGAGGACAGAAGAGGGAGGCACAAACTCTAAGATTCAACAAATTCTTTGTCAACTCTCTCCCAAGCCCCTATTTTACCAAACTATCTGAAAGTGCTACTATCTGCTGATTTCCTTTATGAAGCACAATATTAACTGCTGTATACTCTACCTGGAGCCATGGTCACTGTGATGGAGTCACTTTTCAAGAGAATTCCATTCAGACTTAATGCTATTCCTAGGTTTAACTCAGTGAATAATTGTGGGTGCTCAGCTGTGGACTGGGTTCCGTGAAATCTGACAACAGTCTAGTTCCTTTACATCCATCCACGACTTTTTCATTAGAGCAAACCAGGGAAGGAAAGCATTTCCTTAAGTTTTCTCTGCTGATGCACGTTTCCTGGAATGACCCCTGCTTTGTGGCTGGCACCCCTATTTTACAAGCCAACTTCTGCAAGAACATCGCTAAGTCCTTGAATTATTTTGTGTGAGAAGAGTGTATTTTTAAACCTTGAGCCTTGAGCCATGTCAGATAGCTTCTGCTCACATTGTGATTTATAGTCAACATCTGCTTTTGTACACATGGGATCCTGGGCCACGCTGTATCAGTTTGACATCTGCAGAATGAAGACTGAGTATCCAAGGGCAGTCGTGCGGGTGCTCTGTACCTACATAACTAACTTCCAATAGAAACCATGGACCCCATGGTTCAGGCAAGTATCCCTCATTGGTAGTGATTTGTACGTGTTATACCTCATTGCTGGAAGATTTAAGAGCTGTCCATGCAACTCCACTGGGAGAGGACAACTGCAAGCTCCTGGCTGGTTTCCCCTGACTGTAGTCTGAAAGTGAAAGTGTCAGTCGCTCAGTGGTGTCCGACTCTTTGCAACCCCAAGGACTGTAGCCCACCAGGCTCCTCTGCCCATGGGATTTCCTAGGCAAGAATACTGGAGTGGGTTGCCATTTCCTTCTCCAAGGGATCTTCCTGACCCCAGGATCAAACCCAGGTCTCCTGCATTGCAGGTAGACTCTTTACCATCTGAGCCACCAGGGAGGCTTTTTTCTCTGCTGATTTTAATCTGTATTCTTTCTCTATAGTAAAGCATAACCAGGACACAACAACTTTTCTGAGCTCTGTGAGTACTACTAGGAAATCATCAAATCTGAGAGTGGTCTTGGAGGCCCTTGACACATTAGTACAAACTGTTTATGGTAATTTCAAAAATTTAAATCAAAACTTAAAATAATACCAACATATTCTAGGCATTTATTATCATCAAAGCACATTTGTTCTGATATTCTTACTTCTAGTCAGTAAATGTTAAAAATTTTTGATTGAATTTGCAAATTGAAAAGTTAAAATATTGATACTGCTATGTGATGTTAACTCTGTTTTAAGGCAAGTATTTTGGATTGCATATTAAAATCTATTTTGACAGTTTATGATTTTAATATTAGTGAAGTGATTTCTGCAAGTCTTCATTAAATTCTTTGAACTTCCCTAAAGGGTAAATAATTTGTATTTATCCTCTAATAACACTTGAATTTTATATTAACAGATTAAAAAAATTTTATTTTTTAAGTGTGATTTTTCTTTACATTTCCTGGTTTTTCTATCCAGTTAATCCTCGGTTGCCTAACTAAGGCATCAAATATGAAATACTATTTGTAGACCATTAGCTTATCAACATCTAATGCCAAACAATTTGATTTGAAAGTTCAAGGAAACACAGCCTGATTTATATTTCTTAGAATCATTTTACAATATCTGGCATTCAAGTTGGAGAGCCACCATGTGTATATGATCGACAAGATTTGCCTGCAGTTTTAGCGGCAGTTTTGTTTCATTTTTTCTCTTGAGACTGGAGCTTTCTGTTCTATATTTACAGTTGAGTCAGAGAATGGCACGTAGATTGTGCTTCTGCTGTACATCCTTTGGTAGGTATGGTTTGCTAGAAATGATAATTTGGAACCAAAATAATTTACTAACAAAATTGTCCTTAAATTTATACTGTGATTTAGCATTTCCATCATGTTTTAAAAGGTTAAAAGCTATAGCTGTCACAAAGGATTTAACAGATCTGTAAATAAGAACACTCTAACAGGAGTGTACTGGGAAAGTTCTTCGTGAGTTCCCAGCTTGAAACATTGCTTATGTAAGAAACACAGAAAAAAAATTGTGTTTTATAAAGTCACTCTAATACCAGAGAAGAATAATGAAAGATTTTGAATCTCATTTACTTATTAAAGGATACTCTTTCCTTCTCTCAAATTCCAAGAGCTATTCATCCTGTTTATAATCAGTTTTGCTTAAATGCTTTACCACATCAACCCAGTTTTTTCATCCTCTAGAAAGTTCTCCTTTGTTATATATTTAACTGCCTACTTATGTTTCTGGACTTACAGTAATGTTATGTAGAAACAACTAAAATTATAAAAAACATTGTGAAAATAATTAATATTTATAGTGTGCATTTTAAGCCAGAATATCTGCTAACTACTTTATATGGATAATTTTTTTTTTTTTGCATTAGCCCTCCAAGAGTGCGAAAAGCTCAGATATGTTAATTAACTCATGCGCACACACACAGCAAATGGCGGATTTGCAAAACCATCTGAGGGTAGACTGACTCCAAAGCCAACTTCTCAATCATCATGCTCTACACTCACACAGACCAAATGACAAACTAAGGTAACTTTAATAAAATACACATTCACCTACATGCTCTAATAATGCTGTCCTTTAAAATAACAAGCTCAGTGTAAGTCCAGGGGTTTAAAAAATAGTGTGTCAGCCAGCCATTCAAGTTTATACAACAATAGATGAATGACCTTTTCCAGTCCTGTAGCCACTGCTGTTTTCCAAATTTGCTGGCATATTGAGTGCAGCACTTTCACAGCATCATCTTTCAGGATTTGAAACAGCTCAACTGGAATTCCATCACCTCCACTAGCTTTGTTCATAGTGATGCTTTCTAAGGGCCACTGTACCTCACATTTCAGGATGTCTGGCTCTAGGTGAGTGATCACACCATCGTGATTATCTGGGTTGTGAAGATGATTTTTGTACAGTTTTTCTGTGTATTCTTTCTACCTCCTCTTAATATCTTCTGCTTCTGTTAGGTCCATACCATTTCTGTTCTTTATTGAGCCCATCTTTACATTAAATGTTTCCTTGGTACCTCTAATTTTCTTGAAGAGATCTCTAGTCTTTCCCATTCTGTTGTTTTCCTCTATTTCTTTGCATTGATCGCTGAGGAAGGCTTTCTTATCTCTTCTTGCTATTCTTTGGAACTCTGCATTCAGATGCTTATATCTTTGCTTTTCTCCTTTGCTTTTCACCTCTCTTCTTTTTACAGCTATTTGTAAGGCCTTCTCAGAGAGCCGTTTTGCTTTTTTGCATTTCTTTTCCATGGGGATTGTCTTGATCCCTGTCTCCTGTACAATGTCAGGAACCTCTGTCCATAGTTCATCAGACACTCTGTCTATCAGATCTAGTTCCTTAAATCTATTTCTCATTTCCACCATATAATCATAAGAGATTTTATTTTGGTCATAGCTGAATCGTCTAGTAAAGTCATTCTCAAAATTCTCCAAACCAGTCTTCAGCAATATGTGAACTGTGAACTTCAGATGTTCAAGCTGGTTTTAGAAAAGGCAGAGGAACCAGAGATTAAATTGCCAACATCTGCTGGATCATCAAAAAAGCAAGAGAGTTCCAGAAAAACATCTATTTCTGCTTTATTGACTATGCCAAAGCCTTTGACTGTGTGGATCACAATAAACTGTGGGAAATTCTGAAAGAGATGGGAATAACAGACCACCTGACCTGCCTCTTGAGAAACCTATGTGCAGGTCAGGAAGCAACAGTTAGAACTGGACGTGGAACAATAGACGTTCCAAATAGGAAAAGGAGTACGTCAAGGCTGTATATTGTCACCCTGCTTATTTAACTTATATGCAGAGTACCTCATGAGAAACGCTGAGCTGAAAGAAGCACAAGCTGGAATCAAGATTGCTGGGAGAAATATCAATAACCTCAGATATGCAGATGACACCACCCTTATGGCAGAAAGTGAAGAGGAACTAAAAAGCCTCTTGATGAAAGTGAAAGTGGAGAGTGAAAAAGTTGGCTTAAAGCTCAACATTCAGAAAACGAAGATCATGGCATCTGGTCCCATCACTTCATGGGAAATAGATGGGGAAGCAGTGGAAACAGTTTCAGACTTTATTTTTGGGGGGGCTCCAAAATCACTGCAGATGGTGATTGCAGCTGAGCACCAAAGAATTGATGCTTTTTAACTGTGGTATTGGAGAAGACTCTTGAGAGTCCCTTGGACTGCAAGGAGAGCCAACCAGTCCATTCTAGAGGGGATCAGTCCTGGGTGTTCATTGGAAGGACTGATGCTAAAGCTGAAACTCCAATACTTTGGCAACCTCATGCAAAGAGTTGACTCATTGGAAAAGACCCTGATGCTGGGAGGGATTGGGGGCAGGAGAAGAAGGGGACGACAGAGGATGAGATGGCTGGATGGCATCCCTGACTTGATGGACATGAGTTTGAGTAAATTCCGGGAGTTGGTGATGGACAGGGAGGCCTGGCGTGCTGCGATCCTTGGGGTCACAAGGAGTCGGACATGACTGAGGGATGAACTGAGATGACCAGTACCCTTTTGTGCTGTGCTTAGTCACTCAGTCGTGTCCAACTCATTGCAACCCCATGGACTGTAGGCCACAAGGCTCATCTATCCATGGGGATTCTCCAAGCAAGAATATTGGAGTGGATTGCCATACCCTCCTCCAAGGAATCTTCCCAACCCAGGAATCAAACCCAGCTCGCCTGCATCGTGGGTGGATTTTTTCACCAACTGAGCCACCAGGGAAGCCCAAGAATACTGGAGTGGGTAGTCTATCCCTTCTCCAGGGGATCTTCCCCATGTAGGAACTGAACCAGGGTCTTTGCATTGCAGGCAGATTCTTTACCAGCTGAGCTACCAAAGATGCCCAGTTCCCTTTTTGATAAGATCAAAATCAGAACAGGGCTTCCCAGATGGCACTAGTGGTAAAGAACCCTCCTACCAATACAAGAGACATGAGATGAAGTTTCCATCCCTGGGTGGGGATGAAGGCATGACAATTCAGTCCAGTATGCTTGCTTGGAGAATCCCAGGGACAGAGGAGCCTGATAGGCTGCGTCCATATGGTTGCAGAGTTGGACATGACTGAGATGACTTAGCATACAAATGACAACTGCATTCTTTTTCATTTTCTCTTGCCTTTGAGATTATTTAAGATACTCAAGTGAGGCTCTGTGAAGTTTTTAATTTCTAGAGTCCTAACTGGGTTTGCTGCTCCGGTATTAATATGCATCTTTTTGCCTTATGTTATCACTTGTTTTCATGAGCTTGTGTGAATTCACTGGAAATTAATTTGGGTATATGTGCCTGGCTTATAGACAGCTGAATGAATTTCCTACTACTGTAAAAAGAAAAAAAAAAAAAACTCAGAAAGTTTGGCCTCTAATTTCTTGTAACCATTTCATTGTTTCAGTTTTGTTGCAGTTTCCACGTGCAGGATTTTAGCAACTCCATTTTTTCCACTATATAATTCAGTAACTTTAATAAACTCGTCTCCTGGCTGAGCACCATGTTAAAAATCCATGCACAATTTCTTCAGAGCAGCACTTTATTACCAGTTTTACTGTAATGCAATATTAATAGAAAATGATGACACTTGGACTGTGGAGGCACTATTGTGCATTTACAATAATATTTATACAAATAATTAAACTTTCATTTTATTCGATAGAGAATATCTATGCAAGGGGCTGTTTTGCACAATTTAAAAAAAAAATGGCCATATTGGTCACTGTGGTCTCTATCTGGATTTCCTCTGATTGAACTGCAGGAAAATCTAGTTTCAAATATTATATCTGTCATCTGTACTTCAAATCAAGGAATTAATCAAACTGACAGTGGGGAGAGTTTTTTGAATGTTCATTATTTCAGCTATTAATTTTTAAAAGCAGCAAATGTTGCAAGTCAATAGCATCCATAAAAATTGATTTATTGCACAATTTCCTTCCTACTCCTGGAAGCCAAGAGCAGATTCTGTGTATCCAATGCTTTCCATTTCTAAGCCACTCTCCTCACATCCATTTTTTTAAGATAAATTATTTAGATGAAAGAAATGTAATCCCGTTTGAATTCCACTGATACGAATTCATCGGAACTGACCACATCAAGGAAATGTGAAACTTAGCATGAAAAGGCACTACACAAGAAGCAATTACATTGTGAAAAATCACAGAAATGTAATTTATATTAAAAAGTGCAAAGGATTCTTGATCAATCACATTACTTCTGTGATATAGGTAGCTTCACATGACACTCTGATAGCATCTGGGGATACATAGGACAGACTGACACTATTTATACCATGGATGTCTCAGGACATTTGAGGTCACCTTTATACACAGACATCACATGTTATCCTGAAACTGTTTACCACTAAATATAGTTGCACTTCAATCTCAGAACTTGAATCTGGAGTTGATCAATCTGTGTTTGAATTCTGATCCTGGGCTGTGCTAACTTATAGCAATGTTTTCTTGAATGACACTTAATCCTCTGAATTTCAGTTATCTTCTCTGTAAAACTGAACTGAATACATCTTATAAAATTTATTCAATAGATTTTTAATTAAATTAAACAAGAATGGATAAGATAATATTTGTAAAATAATTTCTCATAGTGCTGTTCATTACATGTTATTATTCTTCTACTAAGAAGTGTCCAGGTCTCTGATAATATAATTTGATTATGAGAAATAAGTATTTCTTAAAATGCCATTCCCACTAACTGTATTATTTCCTCTTTAACCAACAATGATCATTACAAGTTCAGTTCAGTTCAGTCACTCAGTCATGTCCGACTCTTTGCGACCCCATGAATCGCAGCACGCCAGGCCTCCCTGTCCATTACCATCTCCCGGAGTTCACTCAGACTCACGTCCATGGAGTCCGTGATGCCATCCAGCCATCTCATCCTCTGTCGTCCCCTTCTCCTCCTGCCCCCAATCCCTCCCAGCATCAGAGTCTTTTCCAATGAGTCAACTCTTTGCATGAGGTGGCCAAAGTACTGGAGCTTCAGCTTTAGCATCATTTCCTTCCAAAGAAATCTCAGGGTTGATCTCCTTCAGAATGGACTGGTTGGCTCTCCTTGCAGTCCAAGGGACTCTCAAGAGTCTTCTCCAACACCACACTTCAAAAGCATCAATTCTTCGGCGCTCAGCCTTCTTCACAGTCCAACTCTCACATCCATACATGACCACAGGAAAAACCATAGCCTTGACTAGACGGACCTTAGTCAGCAAAGTAATGTCTCTGCTTTAAATCAGAATTCTGAAGGAAAATTCATGGATCTTTAGTTCTTTAAGGCATAAAATGATGTGATATGATGCCAATCAAACCTAGAACCTGTACTGTTTCTTCAATATGTTGTTGGTCCCTTTACTACAAAGAATTCTTCTCTTTACACCTATAATGCCCACTCCTCAATGTCCTCAGATCAAAATGAGGGCAATTCCATTCAATAACTCTTATTATTTTCAGTGCTAAAGTGAGAAGAGTGGACTGCCTGTGGGTATTGAATTGTGGATTTCTGAGCAGTCCTCCAGTAGATCCTGCCATGTTGCCACTGGAGAGGGTTTCCATGTCCAGCTGGCTAAGACAGACAAAAGGATAAATTGGTTTCAAACAAGAGTGAACGCCATGCCTTTCAGATACCTCCCACTGTTTACAACATCATCCTACCATGTAGGAAATATCAGACTACTATCTAAGACAAGGAAAAATTCACAATATATCAAGTATTTTCTTTTCATGTTTTTTTGTTTATTTTAAATACCAAAAATAATCATTATATTCACTTTCAGAAAGATGAACAAGCAGAGAAACATAAGTTGACACATGAAAAAAATTAGCAGTCTAAAAGAGGAGAACCATTGTGAGCATTCAGAACATATGATCTCCAATTATTATGGGAAACTGGAGAAATTTTTTAGAGCTTGTAGAGATTCTCAATGAGATTGAAGAAAAATTTTCACTGACAAAAGATCGTGATGTAGTGATACAGTTTTGGAGCTTTAAAACAATAGTTACTGAACTAAAAAAAAAATTAATTGTTCCCAAGGACAACACTTTCGTTATCAGTTAAAACATAACTAACACATTAGAAGACCAGAATGCAGATGAAAAAAAAAATATGGACTGTAATAAAGAAAACAATTAAGGATATATTTTCTTCAGGGATATTTAATTCAGTATATATCATTCAAATTTGAGGAGGAGACAAGAGAATTTATAGAAGAAAAGCAATATAGCACAATTAAATACCCTGAAATGACCAGAAGACCTGTGTATTTGTTTTGTTTTCTTTTTTCCCCCCTTTTTTGGGCTGTGTCTCAGGTGGAATCTTCACTCCCCAACCAGAGGTCAAACCCATATACCCTGCAGTGGAAGCATAGAGTCTTAACCACTGGACTGCCGGGGAAGAATTTTGCTATTTGTTTACTATTGCTGCTAAAACAAATTACCACAGACTCAACGGTTTAAAACAACACAACCATAATACCTTACAGTTCAATATGTTAGAAATCTGACATGAGTCTGACTGGGATAAATCAAGGTTTCCAGCAGGGCTGCATTCTTTTTTAGAGATGCTAGAGGGAAGTATTGGAGAAGGCAATGGCACCCCACTCCAGTACTCTTGCCTGGAAAGTCCCATGGACGGAGGATCCTGATAGGCTGCAGTCCATGGGGTCGCGAAGAGTTGGACACGACTGAGCAACTTCCCTTTCACTTTTCACTTTTCACTTTTCACTTTCATGCATTGGAGAAGGATATGGCAACCCACTCCATTGTTCTTGCCTGGAGAATCCCAGGGACAGTGGAGCCTGGTGGGCTGCCATCTATGGGGTCACACAGAGTCAGACACGACTGAAGTGACTTAGCAGCAGAGGGAAGTGTATCTTCTTTGTCTTTTCTAGGCCACTGACATTCCCTGGCTCATGGCCTCTTCCTCCATTTTTAAAGCCAACAATTTTTACATCTGTCTGGCACAGCTTTTCTTGTCATGTCTCTTCCTGCCACAGCTGCAAGAGGTTCTCCAATTTAAGGGCCTCTTGGGATCAAATTGAGTGCAGCACTTTAACAGCATCATCTTTGAGGATTTGAAATAGCTCAACTGGAATATCATCACCTCCACTAGCTTTGTTCATAGTGATGCTTCCTTCGGCCTGCTTGACTTCATATTCCAGGGTGTCTGGATCTAGGTGAGTGATCACACCATCGTGGTTCTCTGGGTCATTAAGGTCATTTTTGTATAGTTCTTCCCTGTATTCTTGCCAACTCTTCTTAATATCTTCTGCTTCTGTTAGGTCCATATCATTTCTGTTCTTTATCGAGCCCATCTTTTCATGAAATGTTCCCTTGGTATATAATTTTCTTGAAGAGATCTCTAGTCTTTCCCATTCTATTATTTTCCTCTATTTCTTTGCACTGATCACTGAGGAAGGCTTTCTTATCTGTCCTTGCTAATCTTTGAAACTCTGAATTCAAATGGGTATATCTCTCCTTTTCTCCTTTGGTTTTGCTTCTCTTCTTTTCACAGCTATTTGTAAGGCCTCCTCAGACAGCCATTTTGCTTTTTTGCATTTCTTTTTCTTGAGGATCATCTTGATCCCTGTCTCCTGTACAATGTCACAAACCTCTGTCCATAGTACTTCAGGCACTCTGTCTGTCAAATCTAGTCCCTTAAATCTATTTCTCACTTCCGCTGTATAATTGTAATGGATTTGATTTAGATCATACCTGCACGGTCTAGTTGTTTTCCCTACTTTCTTCAATTTAAGTCTGAATTTGGCAATAAAGAGTTTATGATGTGAGCCACAGTCAGCTCCTGGTCTTGTTTTTGCTGACTGTATAGAGCTTTTATATCTTTGGCTGAAAAGAATATAATCAATCTTATTTAGGTATCGACCATCTGGTGATGTCCACGTGGAGAGTCTTCTCTTGTGTTGTTTGAAAAGGGTGTATGCTATGCCCAGTGTGTTCTCCTGGTAAAACTCTATTAGCCTGTGCCCTGCTTCATTCTGTACTCCAAGGCCAAATTTGCCTGTTACTCCAGGTGTTTCTTGACTTCCTACTTTTGCATTCCAGTCCCCTATAAGGAAAAGGACATCTTTTTTGGGTGTTAGTTCTAGAAGGTCTTGTAGTTCTTCATAGAACCGTTCAACTTCAGCTTCTTCAGCATTACTGGTCAGAGCATTAATTTGGATTATGATGATATTGAAGGGTTTTCCTTGGAAATGAACAGAGATCATTCTGTCATTTTTGAGATTGCATCCTAGTACTATATTTTGGACTCTTTTGTTGACTATGATGGCTACTCCATTTCTTCTAAGGGATTCCTGCCCACAGTAGTAGATATAATGGTTGTCTGAGTTAAGTTCACCCATTCCATTCCATTTTAGTTTTCTAATTGCTAAAATGTTGACATTCACTCTTGCCATCTCTCGTTTGACCACTTCTAATTTACCTTGATTCATAGGCATAATATTCCAGGTTCCTATGCAATATTTTTCTTTACATCATTGGACTTACTTCCATTACCAGTCACATCCACTACTGGGCACTATTTTTGCTTTGGCTCTGTCTCTTCATTCTTTCTGGCATTATTTCTTCATTCTTCTCCCGTAGCATATTGGGCACCTTCTGACCTGAGAAGTCCGTCTCTCAGTGTCATATCTTTTTGCCTCTTCTTACTATTCATGGGGTTCTCAAGGCAAGAATACTGAAGTGGTTTACCATTCCTTTCTCCAGTGGACCACATTTTGTCAGAACTCTCCAACATGACCTGTCCATCTTGGGTGGCCCGACATGGCATGGCTGATAGTTTCATTGAATTAGACAGGCTGTGATCCATGTGATCAGTTTGGTTAGTTTTTGGTGACTGTGGTTTCCAGTCTTTCTCCCCTTCTGATGGATAAGTTTAGGGGGCTTATGGAAGCTTCCTGATGGGTGGGACAGACTGGGCAGGAAATGGGGTCTTATTTTGATGGGTGAAGGCATCAGAATGCTCAATAAATCATTAATTCAATTTTCTGTTAATGGGTGGGGTTGTGTTCCCTCCCTGTTTTTGGCCTGAGGGCAAACTATGGTAGGAGGAATGAAGGTAATGATGATCTCCTTCAAAACGGCTTGTGTATGCATTGTTGTATTCAGTGCCTTTGACCCTGCAGCAGGCCACTGTCAACCCACACCTCACCAGAGACTCTTACACACTCACAGGCAAGTCTGTCTCAGTCTCTTGTGGGGACACTGATCCTTTTTCCTGGCTCCTGGTGCTCACAGGATTTTGTTTGTGCCCACCAAGAGTTTGTTTCCCCAGTCCTATGGAAGTTCTGTAATCAAATCCCACTGGCCTCCAAAGTCAAATCCCCGGGGTATTCTCAGTCCCTTTGCTGAATGCCCAAGTTGGGAAATCTGTTGTGGGTCCTAGAACTTTCTTAACATGCAAGAATTTCTTTGGTATAATTGTTCTGCAGCTGTGGGTCATCTCCTTGGTGGCTCTATGGTGGGGCTAATGGCAACCTCCTCCAAGTTGCTATGGTGGTTATTAATAGAGACCTCTTTTATTTTGTTGGGCTCCAAAATCACTTCAGATGGTGACTACAGCCATGAATTTAAAAGATGCTTGCTTCTTGGAAGAATAACTATGATAAACCTAGACAACATATTAAAATGCAGAGACATTACTTTGCCACAACAGTCCTTCTAGTCAAGGCTATGGTTTTTCCAGTGGTCATGTATGGATGTAAGAGTTGGACCATAAAGAAAGCTAAGCACCAAAGAATTGATGCTTTGAACTGTGTTGTTGGAGAAGAGTCTTGAGAGTCCCTTGGACTGAAAGGAGATCAAACGAGTCAATACTAAGGGAAATCAGTCTTGAATATTCATTGGAAGGACTGATGTTGAAGCTGAAACTCCAATAGTCTGGCCACCTGATTCGAAGAACTGACTCATCTGTAAAGACCCTGACACTGGGAAGGCAATAGGAGAAGGGGACGACAGAGGATGAGATGCTTGGATGGCATGACTGACTTAATTAATGTGAGTTTGAATGGATTCGAGGAGTTGGTGATGGACAGGGAGACCTGGGGTGCTGCTGTCCATTGGGTCACAAAGAGTCAGACAAGACTGAATGACTGAACTGAACTGGGATCATATTAGACCCACTTGATAATCCCCGACGATCTTCCCGTCTCAAAGTCCTTAGCTTAATCATGTCTGCAAATCCCTTTTGCCAAAAAGGTAACATATTCACAAGTTTAAGGAATTTGAATGTGAATACCTTCAGAGGCTTCCTCATCTGCCAACCACAACCTGTGTGTCCTTATGGAAAGTGTTCATGGAGTGCAGGACAGAATTAATGAAAAGAATACCCACATATATCCTAATACAAGGATAAAGTGGGACATTTAAGGAGTACTGGATTTTAAAAAGGAAAGGACAACATTAACATAAAACCTGTGAAATTACAGTCTGAGAACTATCTTAGATTGGTTATGGTGAATAGCAGAAAATGCTGTTATGATGCTCCATAGCTCAGTGACTTAATATAGTAGAAGAGTTCTTCCTGCAAAGCCCAGCAGGTATTTCTGAGCAAGTTACCTTCCTTGTGCTCATTCAGAGATTCAGGATTTTCTTTTGGGCTCCATCTTCTTCTAGGTTCTCAGTCTTCTTTGAAAGTCAATAGATAGGGAAAGAGAGACAGGGAAATTTGTGGGGTGTTTCTAGGGTAAGCATGGAAAGACCTCTATCAGTTCCCTAATATTCTATTACTCACATTTTTGTTATTGTTTTTTAGTTACTAGGTCATGTCCTACCCTTTGAAACCCCATGGACAGTGGCCCACCAGGCTCCTCTGTCCATGGAATTTCCCAGGCAATACTGGGGTGGGTTGCCATTTCCTTCTCCAGGAGATTTTCCTCACTCAGGAAATGAACCTGTATCTCTGGCATTGCAGTCAGATCTTTACCACTGAGACAGTCGGGAAGCCCATTACTCACATAGGCATAGTTAACTGCCCAGAAAACTTGTAAAGCTTTGCCTGGGAGGAACAGATGAGACTTTCAATAACAACAACAACAAAAACCATAGCTCTCCAAGCAACAGTGCTACAAATAGCTTTCTTAGGATCAAAGACTGGATTTCCATAATTCTTTTATTGCCCAGTTAATACTCACTTGAAGACACACACAGAGAGAATAATGTAAGGTATTATTATTTATAGCCCTCAAAACACTTCCTGAAAATTACCTAAGGAAATCAATAGATAAGATATCAACATATATAATATCATGTAATCAAGATCATGTAAATGAAATTTCTTAAGTGCTCAAAAATTTTCTGAGTAGTAACTGAATAAGCTGGGGACTTCCCTGGTGGCTCAGTGGTAAAGAATCTGCCTGCCAAGCAGGAGACATGAGCTTGATCCCTGGTGGGGAAGATCCCCTGGAAAAGGAAATGGCAACCCACTCTGGTTTTCTTGCCTAGGAAATCCCATGGACAGAGAAGCCTGGTGAGCTATAGTTCATGGGCTTGCAAGAGTCAGACATGCTTTAGCAACTAAATAAAAACAATTGAATAAGCTATGTTCTTAGACTAACAAAGCTACAGTGTATCTGAAGAATAGCATACAAACAGACCTAACAAAATATGATCTATTTGGTAACTATGAAGTAGCTTGTGGTGGTGCAGAGTGTGACATCTTTGGAGGAAAAGGGTAATTATTCTGCCAGAGGCTGGGGCGAGAACCAGGCTCCACTTCGTACTAGCTGTATGACTTTTGGAATGTTATTTAGCCTCCCAGTACTTAGTTTTCTTTCAGTAGCAAAAATGGAAATAATATTAATTCTTATCTCATAAGGTTGCTATATTAGGTAATTCATGTAAATAATTATGAGAGTGAAAGTCACTCAGTCGTGTCCAACTCTTGCAACCCATGGACTATACAGTCCAGGCCAGAACAATAGAGGGGGTAGTCTTTCCCTTCTCCAGGGGATCTTCCCAACCCAGGGACTGAACCCAGGTCTCCTGTATTGCAGGCAGATTCTTTACCAGCTGAGCCATGAGGGAAGCCCGAGAATGCTGGGGTGGGTAGCCTATCCTTTCTCCAGCGGATCTTCCTGACCCAGGAATTGAACTGAGGTCTCATGAATTACAGGCAGATTCTTTACCAACTGGGCTATAAGGGAAGCAATAATGATAGGAAACATCTCAAAAGCCCTTTCTAATGTCAGGCACTTTTCATATATTATTTAAATATTTCACACATCATGCAAACTACTTTTATTAATTGAAGGAACTCATAGCAAAGATATAACAAATATAAAAATGACAAATGTCTAGAAATCATATTTGCACACATACTAATATACATTAATTATATATACAATAATTTTACTCTTCAGATATGCCTATTTTGATATTTAACCAATGCACCAAACTTTTAGGGTCAACAATTCTGTTTTACATTTCTGGAAATTATATATGGCAATTGAAAAAAATCCACCTTTATTTTCTTAATAGTGTGGTATTCTTTATAGTTTCAATTCTCTTATTGTTTTGAGTTCTAATCATAATTATTTTCTAACCTCTTCAAAATTTTTCTGTAATCTTGTTTGTCGTGTGCTAATTATGACTTGTTGCATCTGTTGATTCCACTTAATAACTTTGTTTCTTACATAATTTGTAGCTTTTCTCTAGTGAGTTCCTGGGTCTTTAGCTCTTTATTTCGATGTTATTGATTTGCTTTGTTTGTGAACCATGTGTGGCACCTGAATGGGTGCCTTCAGGCCACTGTTGAGCTTGAGTCTGCCCTGCAAAGTTACAGGGGCCCTGGACTAGTTAAAAATATTACTCACTCTGCCTATAGCTAAATTACAATGGTGCAATAGATTTGGACCTTGTGGTTTGGACCTTGCAGATGAACTTGTGGAGAAGGCAATGGCAACCCACTCCAGTACTCTTGCCTGGAATATCCCATGGACAGAGAGGGGTCTGGTGGGCTGCAGTCCATGGGGTCGCTGAGAGTTGGACACGACTGAGCGGCTTCACTTTCACTTTTCACTTTCATGCATTGGACAGGAAATGGCAACCCACTCCAGTGTTCTCGCCTGGAGAATCCCAGCGACAGCGTAGCCTGGTGGGCTGCCGTCTATGGGGTCGCACAGAGTCGGACGTGACTGAAGTGACTTAGCAGCAGCACAGACACACGCAGAAGTAGCAGGATGGAAAAAGTCACATAGTCATGCAAGAATTTCAGAGTGCAAGTTTATCATCTGTCTATGAGAAGCGGTACCAAACTATGAGTGAATCTTAATTCTCCCTCTCAAGGGAGAAAATCCAACACTCACTCAATTACAACAATAAGCTTAAACTTCAGATATCCAAGAGATGCCAGATTATCCCTGTATCAGGCTTGGCAAAAACTCCTCTTAAGCTGGTAGCTTGTACACTAAATATGAGTTATATGCTCCATGCTAATCCTTCACAAGTCTGCACACTGATAGAGCAGGAATGGCATCACCCTGCCATACAATCGAGAAATGAGACAACAAAGGACACAGATGAAATGCCACAGCACAGATATCATACTGTTTCTTGCATAAAACTTCATTTTCCTCTCTGGGAGTAGCAACTCATTGTTCTCTGTGGCCCTTGATTCTTTTCTCTAGGAGTTTCTTCCTTTTCTCTTTTTCTCCTTAATTATTTCTGTAAAGGACAACAGAGATTACAAAGAAGTTTTTTTGTATTATCATTTTAAAAACATTTATTGTGGTGTAAGCCTTTGACGTGAGCGCTATCTTCTTGGCAAAATTTAAGTGTAAATGATAGTTGACTGTAGACACAAAGTTATACAGCAGATCTTTGGAGCTTATTTATCACTTTTTGCCTGTTTCGGTTGATTAATAATTCCTAATTCCCCCTTCTCAAGTAACCCAGGCCCTGGAAACCACTGTTCTAGTCTTCAGTTTTGTGAATTTAAATATTTTAGATATCTCATGTGAGTAAATTATGCAGTACTTGTATTTCTGTCTCTGATTTATTACACTTAACATAATGTCAATAATGTCAATTCATGTTGTCACGTGTTGCAAAATTTCCTTTTTTAAAAAAGTAGAATAGTATCCATTGCATGTATAGACCACATTTTCTTTATCCGTTCATCTGTTGCCTGATAATTAAGTTGTTTCCACATCTCAGCTAGTTTGAATAGTTCCTCAGTGGGCATGGGGGTGTAAATATCTCTTGGTGATCCTGATTCAATTATTCATACTCAGAAGTGAGATTGCTCAACCACATGGTAATTCAAGGTTTCATATTTTAAGGAACCTCCATACTGTGTTCCACACTGGCTGTACCATTTGTACTCCCACTAATAGTATGTACAGATCCCAGTTTCTCCACATCCTCATGAACACTTGGAGCTTTTAAATTTTTTTTTTTTAAGCAATAGCCATCCTGACAAATGTGAGATGATATCTTACTCTGGTTTTTATTTGAATTTCCCTGATGTTTAGTGACTAAGAGCATTTTTCCATATACCTGTTGACAATTTGTATGTCATCTTTGGAAAAATGTCTAGTTAAGTCCTTAGCCCATTTAAAAATCTGATTACTAGGTTTTTGTTGTTGTTGTTATTGAACTTTGTGAGTTCTTGACATATTTTGGAGATTAACACCTCATCAGATATACAATGTGCAAATATTTATTCCCATTTCGTAGGTTCTTTTTATTCTGTTGATTGTTTTGTTTGCTGTACAGAACATCTTTTCCGTATGTTTTATCAATTTAATAAGTGTCCTAAGGTTATTTTAATTCTCAGATAGTCATAATCTCTTTGAGGCCAGGTTGAGGGTAATTTTGGCAGTTAAATTAAAAAACATAGTCAGCTTCTTGTTTACTTGCTTTTAATTAGTATAAATGTGCCAGGACTTAGCATCTACAAAGTTTTCAGGACTTGACTTTCCACACTTAATTATGGGTATCTTGAGTTTATCAGGCTGGGATTTGGGAAAGCCTTACCTCTAGTCTATTTTATCTGAATTTACTGGGTACTAAAATCAATTCAGTTTCAACAGGCTTGATTTGGGCCTTGCCAAGAGGCTGAGTTTTAATTATCCTTTGTCACTCAAAGGCCTTCTGGGTTATATCTTTCCTTGGTTGGTGACAGAGCTCATTGCATCGGCTAGCATTGTAATCTCAGTGTTTCTAGACTCTCTTTTCTCTGTGGAAACCAACGAAGTGCTTTTAATAATTCATCTCTTTTTAGAAGCACCAGGCTGAAGGGACCAAATAGTAACCAAGGCATGCTGCTAACATTCTGTTTTCCAAATTCTTTACTGAGTAATGCACTCCTTTGGTCCAATTTGACTTCCAAGTTAGGGCTGAGTGTTTTTACCATTACAAGACCTGGATTCTACCCATCAGTTTCTGATGAGAATTTATTCACTGATCACTTATCAGCCCTGAAGTGAACGCCATATATTTGGGGTTCTTTTTGTTAGTATTTCTCACCTTTGGTTCAAGTTATGAAATTACTCTCTAAGGCTAGGTTATGCTAAGGAAACAAATGACATCAGGCTGTCATCAGTATCTCACAGCAATAAAAAGTTACTTCTCACTCATATTGTTTGCTCATTATGGGACAATCTTGGTTCTTCTCAGGAACAGCTCCTCCACAAGAGCAACTTTCCTCAGGCATTGTCTCTCTCCAGGTTTTCAGTCTAGTGGCAGAAGGAAGAATATGTAAACAAAGAGCTCATCCTTAAAATGTCTGAGAAGAGGCATGTCACATCCACTCCAATTCCTTTCAGAGGGTTCATGTAACCACATGTGCGTTCACCTCTGGGGTGCACACTCCTCTCATGGATAGAAGTGCCTTAGGGAGAAGCTCTGAACACAGGAAACTATAATCCAACCTGTCACACATGGGGTCATATGTAAGTGCAAATGACCCCAAATATGACACATATATAACTTCAATATAACAAAGCCTCACTAGAAATAAAATGCAACTTAAAACAAAATAGGATGCCACTTCTCACCCAAATGTTGAGAAATAATGTTGAAAAATGATAATACCCAGTATTTAAAAGTTTGTAAAAAAGAAAAACATACAGGCTTCCCTAGTGGCTCATTCTGTAAAGAGTCTGCCTGCAATGCAGGAAACCTGAGTTCAATCCCTAGGTCAGGAAGATCCCCTGGAGAAGGGAATGGCTACCCATTCCAGAAAAACAGAAATTATAACACCATTTTCAGTTCAGTTCAGTAGCTCAGTCATGTCTGACTCTGCGACTCCATGAGTTGCAGCACGCCAGGCCTCCCTGTCCATCGCCAATTCCCAGAGTTCACTCAAACTCACCTCCATTGAGTCGGTGATGCCATCCAGCCATCTCATCCTCTGTTGTCCCCTTTTCCTAACACCATTTTAGGGTATTTAAAATGCATAAATGTACACAAGTTCCAGGAAGGTATTTGGGGAATACTCAAGGATAGCCTTTAAAGTGGGCATACCCTTTGTCCAAAATTTCCCCTTTTAGAGATTAGCTGAGATAAATAATGAGAAAATGCAAAAATATATATGTGGGCTTCCCTGGTGTCTCAGCAGTAAAGCAATACAGGAGATCCCTGTGTGGTCCCTGGGTCAGGAAGATCCCCTGGAGAAGGAAATGGCAACCCACTCCAGTATTCTTGCCTGGGAAATCCCGAGGACAGAGGGAGTCTGGCGGACTACAGTCCATGGGATGGAAAGAGTCAGATATGACTTAGCCACCACTGCCATATGTGTGCATGTAGAAAGTATTTCATAATAGGATAGTCACAGAAGCTTTATTTATATTAACAAAAAGTTGGAAAATCTTGACACTGTCCAACAATAATTGTTAATTAAAGTATGATTTAGTCCTTGTATGGACTATAATGTGGCCATTAAAATAATATTATATTAATCCCTGGTAGGAATAGATGTTTTTTCCACATTGTTAAGTAAAACACCATTTTGTTCAACAGTATGCATTATGCAAACAGAAAATTATAAAGCCTTAAATACTTTGATTTAGTCTTGATTGAAATTATAGTTGAAACCATATGTTGATTACAACATAGAAACATTGATTCAAATGGTGCTTGGTAGAAAACTTTGGCTTTAATAATCTGTTTACATTGTCAGTCTCTGAGAATGCAAAGCAGTGACTTGGCCATTACCCTTTGTTTAGAAAGATAAGAAAGAAGGTTAAAGAACATTTGCATTCCATTACCATAAATATTAAGTTAAATCTATACTTTTCCTGTATCTTGTCATCACAAAGTTGAGTTTCTTTCTGTTTATCACAAAGGACAAAGGGATCTGCAATAAAATTCACGGTTCTGCTTTAATAGCTTTTTTCCTCAAGAATTGTTGGCTTATAACCTTGAGACTACATATGTTTTGTTCTCTGAAATCACGATTGTAAGAATGCTGTAAAGAATTCTTATTTGCTAAAAGTTGTAAACCACATTTTTCCTAAGTGTTTCAATTTGCTAACCAACTTAGTGATAATTAAGCAGATATTATATATTGATTTTTGTTATATTTAACCAACCAGGATATTAAAAGTTTGTCAAGTATTTTATTAAGTTAAAAAGGTGTTTAAAAGCCATTCCCTTTAAAGAGAAAAATTCAAAAGTAAAAAAATATATATATGTAAGTAGTTAATTTAAAAATACTATACAATTTTTATTCTATCACAGCATATATGATTCACTGTATGTATTTTATACATGAATCTATAAATAGCCAATTCAATCATATATCTTCACTTAACAATAGTGAACATATTTCCATGTCAATAATATCCATCTTATCAATAATAACGATTGTTGTTCAGTCTCTCAGTCATGTCCAACTCTTTGCAACCCCATAGACTGCAGCACGCCTGGCTTCCCTGACGTTCATCGTCTTCCAGAGCTTGCTCAAACTTATGTCCATTGAGTCAGTGATGGCTTCCAAGCATCTCATCCTTTGTCATCCCCTTCTCATCCTGCCTTCAATCTTTCTCAGCATCAGGGTCTTTTCTAAACAGTTGGCTCTTCGTATCAGGTAGCTAATGTATTGGAACTTCAGCTTCAGCATCAGTCCTTCTAATAAATATTCAGGATTGATTTCCATTAGGATTGATTGGTTTGATCTCCTTGCTGTCCAAGGGACTCTCAAGAGTCTTCTCCAGCACCACAGTTCAAAAGCATCAATTCTTCAGTGTTCAGCCTTCTTTATGGTAAAACTACCACATTCATACATGACTACTGTAAAAAACCATAGCTTTGACTAGATGAACCTTTGTCAACAAAGTAATGTCTCTGCTTTTTAATATGCTATCTAGGTTAGTCATAACTTTTCTTCCAAGTAGCAAGCATCTTTTAATTTCATGGCTGCAGTCATCATTTACAATGATTTTGGAGCCCATAAAATAAAGTCTCTCACTGTTTCTATTGTTTCCCCATCTATTCGCCATGAAGTGATGGGACCATATGCCATGATCTCAGTTTTTCAAAAGTTGAGTTTCAAGTCAGCTTTTTCACTGTCCTCTTTCACTTTCATCAAGAGGCTTTTTAGTTCCTCTTCACTTTGTGCCATAAGGGTGATGTCAGCTGCAATCTGATGTTACTGGTATTTCTCCCAGAAATCTTGATTCCAGCTTGTGATTCATCTAGCCCAGCATTTCACATGATGTTTTAAATTACATATGTTAACTAAGCTTTTTGGAGCATATACACCAAAATGTTGACAGGAGCTGTAGTTCTCTTTTATTTGTCTTTTTATAGTCACTAAATTCCTACCACGAATGTGTATTTCTTTTGCTATAAGAAATGTTAAAAAGAAAAACGTCTCTTATTCTTGCTTTCACATTCAGATCAAATGCTATTTCCTTCTTTCATTAGGCTTTCCTTGGTCATTCCTATAAAAGGAGACATGGTATACTTGTTTCTTTTATTTTGTATCATAGTCATATCTAATTTTTCCTTTTCTCCTCAAGAAATTATTTTTTTCCTCATTGGTTCCTTGAAGATGGATCTATATTTTATTCTTCTTTATGTCATACAAGACCCTTAGCATAGTACCAGCCGCAAGCTGGCACTGTTGAACACATGTTCTACAAGAGTTAATCTGCACAAATAATTGCTCACCCAGGTCACTTCCAACCTGCATCAAGTGCTTGGTCATCATCACCCAGGACTCCCCATGAGTCCCTGTGGATAAGTTCTCCTTATAAAGCAAACCATATCTCAAAGAGCATGTGGATTTTTTTTTAACTTGAAAGTTAAAACATTTTGTTCTAAAGAGATGATTTTTGAAGATTTGAACTTTATTTTCTTTAGTTAACTTCTAATTAATCCAATATAGCACTTATTTTATTTTTAAAATTATCAATTAAATTAATTACATAATTAAAATTTCTTTTTATTTTCTTTTGAACTTTTAATTTTGTGTTGGAGTATAGCCGATTAACAATGTTGTGATAGTTATAGGTGAACAGCAAAGTGACTCAGCCATATATACACATGTATCCACTCTCTCCCCAATCCCCCTCCAATTCAGGCTGCCTAAAGAGATGATTTTTAAAACCCCCTTCTTGTAATCATCTGAAAATGGAATTTAAATGTGGAAAGCATTTTAATTCTCAGCTGATTAAATTTCTCACTTAGTGATTGCTACATTTCAACCCTCCTTGGCATCTGTGAGGAAGGAGAATTGGGGCCTTTCAACACATCTATACTCTCTCGCTTCTTTGTTTTGATCTCAAAACTTAACTGCCCATCACATATATATTTTTATTTAACATAAGCAAATCTGGTGAATCTTCATATTATGAGAAGTGGATTCACCTTTGCAGCTTGGAGACACCAAGTGCCATTAAGAATATAAATGGTTCACTCTCCTACACATTGCTGTCTTCGCCGTTGTTTTGCTTGGGGTTGTGTTCAGCCCTTTGGCCTTTTGTGCCTGGTGTGCAGTCCTCCTTAGAACTTGACTGATGTTAGGCCAGCTAGACTTGCTGAGTTCAAGATGTCTGGAGACAGTTCTTTTAAAAACTCTTCAACTACCCCTATCTAGACATTTCATTAAATGGTGATTTGAAGCATTTCAGGTGGTCTTCAGTCAAAAGAAGAAAAATATTTTTGGAAGAGTTTTCAAAATACTTAGAAGGGATATTTAGTGGTGTGCACATTTTTTCAAATACTTGGGTTACTTTGGGCTTCTTGTTAGTAAGATAACAATCTCCCTAAAGCCAAAAGCTTATGTTGTGTAATAGGACCTTCTAAAAATTATTTATGTATTTTAGCTTCAGGCTTTTGTACAACCCTTGGGTGGGCATTTGAAGACACCAAAATATACCCGCAGGGGGTTGGTAGATTAAGTAATAAGTGGTAAACCTCCAGCTGAGGCTTTGTGTTTATCATTATCATCTCAGTACAGAAAATATTCAGAATGGTAATGATTCTGGGCTACCTGCTGTGGGGAATTTCAGCCTCAATGTAACATTTAATAAAACATTATCACTAGACTTCAGTGAGACTATACCGATAAGAACTGCCTTCAGAAGAGATCGGAAGAGTGAGCCATTGAGGAAGAGAATGCACACCCTAGAAATGATGAAATAGAAACAAGACTCATGAAGTAGAGAGAAAATTTTACCCACAATAATAAAAAACACAGTACAAGAAAAAAAGAAAGAAAGAAAAGCAAGGAAAAAAACATACAACTATCTCTCTAAAACCCAGAACTCGATAAAGTGAGTACATAATGTTGCACATTGCCAGCAAAGCAAGCAGTGAATGAGAAGAATATATTAAAATGAAAGTGTTTGTCATTCAGTCATGTCCGACTCTTTGTGACCCCACAGACTATAGCCTGCCAGGTTCCTCTGTCCATGGGATTCTCCAGGGAAAAAGCTGGAGCGGGTAGCCATTCCCTTCTCCAGGGGATCTTTCTCATTCAGGGATCAAACCTGTGTCTTTAGCATTGCAGGCAGATTCTTTACTTTCTGAGCCTCCAGGGAAGCCCTAATGGGCTAGGTCCTCGGGTCCTAGGGTGGTGTGACTTTCACTGTTTCAGGTTTCTTGTGCTGGTTTCCATGACTATTTTTTCGTTAACATCAGTCATCTTTACATGTGTATTTTATGGCTTTTGCTTGGATTCCATATATATGAAAAGTTCAGGGTAATTATTACACTGAGGTCTTTGCCTTTAGATTATCCCAGAGTCTGCTCCCATTGCTGGTTAATATAACTCAAAGTGCTGACCCTAGCTCATAAATCCCATTGTGAAGACTCATCAGTGCCTAAGAAACTGCTCTTCTGGGCTGGATATTTCAGCAGGAAGTTGTTTGGGGGTCTCAATTGTGTACTGGTGTTGCTTAGGAATCTTATGTTAACAATTTAGTGCTTAATATTGTTTTTAAAGGAAAGCATTCTTCTCCTAGTTCAAATACATCCTCCCTTAATTAACCTCTAGTGCTTCAAGTAAGACACATATCTTTAAAATGTTATGCTCTGCTGGCTATACATTAGTAGGGCCATTTCTACCACTAACAATGGTCTAAAGTGCTTACTTAGGAAACGCATTAACTCTTATAGGTCATCAAGATATCATTTAGAATATTGTTTTTTCTAGTGCACTAAAGTCTGTGCTCTAGACCTTTAACTCTAAATCTCTGCTGAGTCCTAACTGGCTAATGATGTCTCAACAATGGACAATTATTAAATTAATGTATTATTTCTTTCCATTGCAAAATTGATCAGTAAATAAAAAGCCAATAACTGTTTGCATTTTATAAGTAATAATAGTTTGAATTTATGTCGTACATTTTGTTGAATAGAACCAAATACCTCCCTGTATACTTTTAAGTACTAATTAGGGTTTATAGTCTTAATAAAATTAAAAAAAATAAACCTTTATATATCAATGTGAACAGAAATAAGAAAAATTAGTCATTCTTCCTGAGTGATAGATATTTAATAACTTTAGTCTGCATTTGACATTCAGGTACAAAACTATCTGATCTTTCTCAAAGAGAGAATAGATTTTCTTCTCACCCATTGGCCTTCAGGAAAATTTTATGCATTGTTATTTTAAGAATATCTCTTAGAATTTTTTTTTTAAATAAGCAAAAGCTGGTCCATAGAACCAGCTCTGATGAGTATCACAATCTGATGAGTTTCTTGTATAAATATGACGACAGGATTTATCTCTCTGAATGTAGGTGATATGCTGCTACTGCTGTTTAGTCACGAAGGCATAATCGACATTTTTGCAACCCCTGGTCTGTAGCCCATCAGGTTCCTCTGTCCAAGGGATTCTCTAGGAAAGATGAACTGGAGTGGGTTGCCATTTCCTCCTCCAGGGGATCTTCTTGACCCAGGGATCAAACATGCAGTTCCTGCATCAGCAGGCACCTTCTTTACCTCTGTGCCACCTGGGAAGTCCATTATTATCATGAACTTTGAGAAGAAAGAGTACATTTGCTTTTTTCTATATATTTAAAATTGACTATTTAAAATATCTGATGGATTATATTTTCTTCATTTTCATGCCTTCTACTTCAGCAACCAGTTACCTTTTTCAAATTTATTCAGAAATAAGCTCAGTTGGTAAAGAATCTGTCTGCTATGCAGAAGACCCTGGTTCGATTCCTGGGTCGGGAAGATCTCCTGGAGAAGGGATAGACTACCTGCTCCAGTATTCTGACCTGGAGAATTCCATGGGCTGTATAGTCCATGGGGTCACAAAGAGTCGGACATGACTGAGCACCTTTCACTTTTCACTTTCATAAGCCAAGTTTAGCAGTTCCCTTATATTGTTTTATTCATCTCTTGAGAAATAAAAATTTCCATTTCAACCAAATAGTGGCATCAGAATTTTATATATATATATATATGAGAGGGAGAGTTGCATACCCAATGTGCTTATTGGGAAACACTCCCTGGAGATACCCTTTTAAGCAAGTAAGGAAGATAGAACTGCCTGGCTCAAGGATCTGATTGCAAATTAGACTCCAAAAATATTCTTGAAGAAATTCTGGAACTTGAGTGATTTTAAAAAGTTAGGCAAAAGGGTTGCACCTTTGTCTTTCAGCATATAACAGTCACAGGTCAACAAGTACCCTAAGGAAGGGCTCATGACCCTGGACATGGGACTTGCCTGACTGCAGAGGGCAACTCCCAGGGAGGGGACAGCTGTGAGCTGTGAGCTGTGAGCTGGTTAGCAGTGGCTATTCCTATGAATGGAGGAGGGTGACAAGGGCCTTGCAGAGGGACCCTGTGTGGAGCACCAATGCATACATTTCACTCTTCAAGTGAATATCCTCAGAGATTCACACACACACACACACACACACACGAATAACATTGGCCTTAAGACAGAGACTAAATTTTGATTTTCCAATTCATTTTATATTCATTATTTCATTAGCCAAGTCCCTCCTAAATGCAAAACTTTTCTTTGGACTTTCTAACATAAAAATTATTTCACACATTGAAATATTTCAAAAATGCTTTTTCCTATTTTTAAAATTCATAGTGTCTTTCAACTATTGTTAAGGAATGAGTGTTTGTGTCTCCCTAAAGTCTGTCTGTTGAAACCATACTCCAAGGTGTGCGGAGTATGTGTGTGTATGTGTTCTCTTTTGTGACTCCATGGACTGTAGCCCACCAGGCTTCTCTGTCCATGGAATTTTCCAGGCAAGAATACTAGAGTGGGTTGCCATTTCCTACTCCAGGGGATCTTCCCCACCCAGGGACTGAAACTGAGTCTCTTGTGTCTCCTGCACTGGCAGGCTGATTCTTTACTACTGTGCCACCTGGGAAGCCCCAATATGATGGTAATTAGGCGGTAATTAGGATTAGATGAGGCTCTAAGGATGAAGCCCTCCTGAATGGAATTGGAGTCACAAGAGAACTCGCCTCCTCTCTGCCTTCCTCTCTTTTAGAGGAGGGTACAATGAGAAGTCAGCCATCTGCAGCCCTGGAAGGCGGTTCTCACTGGAAATTGGCCATGCTGGCACGATAGTCTTGACTCCCAGCATCCAGAACTGTGAGAAATAAATTTCCATGATTGATAAGCCACTCTGCTGCTGCTAAGTCACTTCAGTTGTGTCCGACTCTGTGCAACCCCAGAGACGGCAGCCCACCAGGCTCCCCCGTCCCTGGGATTCTCCAGGCAAGAACACTCGAGTGGGTTGCCATTTCCTTCTCCAATGCATGAAAGTGAAAAGTTAAAGTGAAGTCGCTCAGTCGTGTCCGACTCCTAGCGACCCCATGGACTGCAGCCCACCAGGCTCCTCTGTCCATGGGATTTGCCAGGCAAGACTACTGGAGTCGGTTGCCATTGCCTTCTCCATCAATAGTAATTCCTAAACTAAGACAACCATGCAAAATAGTCTACATTTCTAATAGCATCTCTATTATTATTTTTTTTTTTTACGTTTCAACAGCCCTTTAAGTGAGTATCAGCTAGTTTCTTCATATGGATCACAATACATATATATTGTCACAGTTAATAAGTGAAGGTAAATTTCTAGTTTCTGCCGCCATTAGATTATCAACATCAGTGGGGCGGGGGACCAGCTAAGGCCCTGAGCTGGAAGCCGGAGATGGCTTTAATTACATTTCTTAGTGTTTCAAATATTTGGTCAAAGGCATCTGACATTTTAAGGCAGTTTAAAAATTTTGAAGTCTCTCATGGATATTCTGAAGCTCAAATGATACTTGCTTCTCTAAAAATGGAAAATCTCTATATCTGTGCCTATTATTATCTAATTTTTCAAGCTAAGGATTATGAACAAATATCAACAAAACTGCAAGAAGTTTTTCTTAACAAATCTCATTGGTCACAAGATCACACGGCCATCGCCTAGCAATTATGTGACAACATCTGGATTAGAAAAAACAAGTGACTGGTCTCAGCCAAGTCAAACAACTCATGCTGAGGCCCTGAGGCTCCTGTTGCCTTGCGTTGCCTGACTTCAGTCATGTCCAACTCTCTGGACTGTAGTGCACCAGGCCCCTGTCCATGGGATTCTACAGGCATGAATACTGGAGTGGGTTGCCATGCCCTCCTCCAGGGGATCTTCCTAACCCAGGGATGGAACCCACCTCTCTTGCGTTGGCAGGTGGGTTCTTTACCGATAGCACTACCTGCTGCCTTACTCATCTTTAACATTCCTGAGAAAGATGGGAGAGCACGTCTTCAGGGAGAGGAAAATGACAGCAAGGGGCTGGTAACTTAGTCAGGCTTCAGATGATCACCCAGTAATAGGATTCCCAGACTATGCTCCTGGTTCCAAGAGGACAGGGAGGGTGGGGCATGGTGAGAGGGGAGGAGTTGGACATGGAGCCGAAAAGACCTACACTCAGCTCAATATACAACAATAAAAAATCAGTCCCATTTCTAAATAACAGGAGTGAACTATCAAAAATGGGACAAAGCAACAGTATCTTTCACAATGGCAACACACACACGCACACACACACACACACACATTTAGGAATTAAAAACAAACAAACAAAAAAACTCATTAGGAAGTGGATCTCTAGACTTTTGGTAGAGGATGAGCCCTGCCAGGAAGAAGGTCACAGGAGGTAGAAGGTGGGGACATTGAGTTGGCCGCCTAGAGAATCTGTCCCATGGAGGACTGTTGGCTCCAGGGAACACAGAATAGGCAACTGACATCACCCCTGCAAGGAAGTGTTCCCTACAAAGGTAAATCACTAGTTAGGGAAGGGCAGGGAGAAAAATGTGAGGCAGCCTCGTGGACACCTGGAGTTGAGCGAGCTGGGCCAGGGAAATGATGTGGGAGGTACCTAGCCCAGCCAGTGCACAGACTCGAGGTGGAGGCTCAACCAACAACTCCAGGAGCCTCATAAACCCTATTGAGAAGTTTTGACTTTAATCAAAGAGAAATGAACAGGGAATAAAGAAAAGGACAGGTGCACTGCAGTCTATGGAGCTGCAAAGAGTTGGACAGGACTAAGCGACTGATGGCATCACTGACTCGATGGACGTGAGTCTGAGTGAACTCCGGGAGTTGGTGACGGACAGGGAGTCCTGGCGTGCTGCGATTCATGGGGTTGCAAAGAGTCAGACACGACTGAGCGACTGAACTGAACCGAACTGAAGCGACTGAACAACAGCAACAGGAGAAATGGGAAGGCATCGAAGGAAATTAAGCAGTGTGTGAGTGTGCGCGCGTGTGTGTGCCTGTGTGTTCACATGTGTGTGTTCATGACACGGTTATTTGCTCTCTCTGGAAGCAGTATTTGTTGCTGTCATTGTCGTTAGGTTGGTTTTACAATGAGGAGAGATTGTGAAGGGAAAGAGGAAGACCAGATGGCAAGTGGTTCTAACATAAATCAGGGTTGACAAACTACAGCCCACAAACCAAATCTATCCCTCTTTGTATGGCCCCCAAGCTAAGAATTTTGTTGTGTTCAGTTGCTCAGTCGTGTGTGACTCTTTTTGACAGCATGGACTGCAGCATGCCAGGCTTCCCTGTCCTTCACCATCTCCTGGAGCTTTCTCATATTTAAGTCCATTGAGTCAGTGAGGCCATCCAACCATCTCATCCTCTGTCATCTAGCTATAACAGTATGAAAAAGCTAAAAATAGTTTTTACAAAGAAGAATAATGACATGTGAAATTCAAATTTCAGTGTCCAAAATAACATTTTGTTGGAACATGGCCATACTCATTTGCTTATGCATTATCCATGGCTGTTTTCATCCTCCAAGCTAAGCTGAGTGGCTGCAACAGAAACCCTGCTACCTCAAAGGCCCGGATATTTGCTATCTGGCCCTTTACAGAACACATTTGATATAGATGATGAATTTTCCAGGCATTGCTAAACTTCTCAACATAAAAATCCCTAGACTGAGGGTAGAAGTACCTACTTCTGTACTTATAAGACCTGCTGCTAGGCTGCATCGTGCATTTATTTATGTAGATATGGATGTAAGTAAAATGTTCTGTGACTTTTCTGGTGGGAGAGACAGACATCCGACTACTGTCTACATGCAAAAAATCTTCTTTAAAAAAGTCATGATAGAAGGAGACGGTGCTGTGATTTAGCATAATTTCTTTTCTAGTCAAAGGGAATACCTCTTTGAAGAGAGACCATTTAAGTTAAAGAATGGCATATGAAAGTCTAGGCAAGACTTTCAGGCAGAGGGAAGAACAGCTCAGGCAGGACTGAACTGGGCACTGGCTGTTCAAGGAACTTTAAAGAAGGTCCACGTGGCTAAAGCACAGTGGATGACAGAGCACGTAAGGGCCAGATCAGGCAACACTTTGTAGATCAAATGTTGGAGATGCTGAGACGACAAGGAGAAGGCTTGGAAGGGTTTTGAAAGAGTAACATGATTGGATGCACTTTTGAAAGAACTCTCTGATCTCCTTCTCCTGAAGAGTAGACACATATGGCGATGGCTGGAGGGGCTGTGAGAGAGTGAATTTTGACTGTTGAAGGGAAGGAGCTGGTAGGCAGAGTGAGGTGGAAGATTCAGAAACTCTGAGAAGGAGCAGAAAGGGCTTCTTAGGGATTGGATGTGGGTGGTTCCTCTTTGTTACTAGAGGGGAGAAGGATTGCAGGAGAACAACTTTTTAGGTCAAAAATGCATCCTTTTTTCTCTGTTCAAGCTGTTTAAAAATCTTTCTTTGTTTTTTTTCTTTCTAATTAGATCAAAGGTCTAAGGAGGTCAGTAAGCAGCTCATTTAATTTTTCATTAAGACTTATTGTAGGGTGTCTCAACCTTAATCACAGTACAGTTTATTTCTTGCCCTCTATTACTCTTCCTTTCCTCTTTGTTAGACTCCAGTTTATTCCTCAGCCTTACAGAACAGTCCACTCACATAGCAGAGCTCTCTGGAAATATTCTCAAACAAGGGATGTCATGCCTCTTCTGTCTTCTGGTTTCCTCTCTCCCATTTTTTTATTTCCCTGTTTTCCTTACTTCTGCAGGACTCCTCTGTATATTCTGCCTTTTCCTGCTCTTTCTTTGTCCCAGTCCCCTCCCTGTTCATTCACTCACTCTCAATTTCTCTTTTCTCCCCTCTCTTCTCAATCTTTGTCTTCTGAGTATACCTGTTGCATCCTCTTCTCCCTTCCTGCTGACAGTTCTAGCTGTGAGGTGTCAGAAGAAAAACAAATACACATTACAGATACAAACTATATATTCATATTTGAATCTATGAAATGTCTACATGTGCTTCCTATGTTGTACACACAGATTTCTTGAGTCCTAGGTGGAATTTTCCTAACCTCCATTATAATAAAAATTTCTTTCATATTTCCATTTTGGGTGTTTCTGTCTCTCCTGTCTACTCTCTTCCCAAGAAATTCAAAGGATTCTGGATTTCTCATTTCCATCTAATAACAAAGTGATCCATTGTTTGTCTTTCAATTGTTTGTTTATATTGCTAGTATTTTATATTTATGATTAATGATGATGTAAGTTTCCACAGAAGGAGGTTGGAGGTCAGTATTATGCTGATATTTAAGTTTCTAAATCAACTTAAATTAGCCAAATGGTAGCTTTCTTCAAGTGATGACATGTTAATCACTTCCCTATTGGATTATTATACGATTCTTTGTGTGTCTCTGAAATTTCCATTAAAAACTCTCAATTTCCCTTTATATGAGGAACATGTGGGGTTAAGGATGAGTTGTGGTTAGAATTCTATAAGGGAACAAGGTGGTCCTTGAAAGACAGAGCTTATTTTGTAGCCAACTCAGTTGGGGAAATGGAGATGTTTCCAGATGGAGCAAGGTTTCTTTGACCTTCGGGGACTAGCTTATTGGCCTGGCCATTGAGTAGCTTGTACATTCCTACGATTTTGCTTTTGAGTTTGGTTTTGTTATATTACCATTTTCCTGTCATATATCTGGTTTCCTTTGTCTGCCTTTCCTGAGGTTCTGATGCTATCTTCAACCCTGCCCTAACAATCTGATTCTGATTGCTCATTCATTGGCTCTGATTGCCTAGGCCTTAGACAGGCCCAGGCTTAATATCATGCTGTCATAATAACTCAGTACCCTAGAACATTCGAGGGACTCATATTTAAGTATGAATATGCAGCTATTGCATCAGTACCTAAGATGTCAGTCATTGGAGAGGATATAACCGTAGTCCCAGTTATATAATTGTTCAACTTGGAATGGCTCCAGTTCCTTCACATAATTGACTCCAGAATGTCTAGTCTGTTATTGTTCCTTCTCTGTCAAGTGTTTGCTTGGTATCCCAGATATGCTAACAATGTATGTTAATGAATTCATCATTGTTGCTCACCCCTGAAGCTGGGTCCTCCAATCTCATTGGCTGTGCAGAGGAGCCCTGTCAAAGCAAAGCATTTCCTGTTGCTGCTGTTGCTATTGACATCACTTCTGTCTCAACCAGAGTCTAGTTAATGGCAGCAGAAATGGATCCATGTGTCCTACTGATGTCCTGCTTCCCTGGCTGAACTAAGACTGACACAGATTCCTGGAAGTCATCTCCCTTGCTTTTTTCTATTTTTTGGTCCTGAGACTGAGTATGGCTTTAAGTGGCCAATGTTTGCCCTACAGCGGGTACTTCTGCAGGGCCATCTCTCCTGCTCCATGCTCTCCCTGGACTTTGTCTCCATTTGGGCCATCCTGTTCCATTAATCATCTAAACCTTGGAGCTGAACAGTTTTCAAATAACTTTCAAAAACACACCTGAGTCAAAAACACACCATATGTCTATTTATGAGCCCAACATAAATAGACATATGGTTAGAGATATTACCTAACATTACCAGTAAGAAATGTTTTTTGTTTTTTTCTTTTTTGGTTAGGATTTCATAATGATTTGAAAATTCAGACATCAGGGAAATTTTATTATGATTTGATCATGAAGCAAAGTGAGGAAAGATTTCTCCTGTCCATAGGTTTGCTATTCAAATGGATAGTCAATGTTAGTCCAGTTAGATAGTAAAATAGCTGCTTTGGAAGAAACCAAGAAATCTGGTTGAATGGTTAGAAGGTTAAATGTGTTTTTCAGGTGGCCAAGTGGCATATTAAAGAAAATGAATGTAAGTGGAATTTGCCACTTGAAAATAGTTAACCTTCGTCATTCTCCAGAATTCTGTTGATTCCCAACCAGATTGATTTGTATGTCATGACTGTTAACCCAGACTGTGCCAAATTTAATGTCATCAAGGTGTACTAAAATTGTTCCCTTGTTTTTGAGTAACCCTGACTTCATCAAAATGAATCCCAGTGAATCCCGTGCCCTATTCAATTAATATCCCCATTACCATCCTCAAAAGTGAAGAGTTAAACTCACTGGGGAGCAGTAATGGTAATATGTCCTGAGAGAGATTCATTTGGCCCCAGCTGTCCATTTTATTCTAAGTGCTAAATGCTTTAATATACATAGACTATCATTTACATAACAAGTGACGATGCAAGATGAATAATTTATTGTGTGACAACTGCCTGATACCCAATGTATGATCAAATGCAAAACCATTTCTTATTTGACCTGTATGTAAATTTGCATTATAGAATTCATTACCTTCCTCTATAAGTCACATTGAAGTTCTGTGCAGCTATCTCCCTGAGAAGCTGCAGTTACCTCTGCTTTGATTTAATTGCCACTCTCCTTGTCTGGCAAAGCAGCCTGCTACTGGAAAGGAAGAATTGCAGGGACCCCAGCCAGGCGGCATGTGCAAAGCTTCTCCTTTGATGCAGAGAGTAAGGTGAGCAAGAAAGACAAGCCCAAATTTAATTAAAATGTTATGAGAGCTGGAAACCAGCACATGAGACAAAGTAAAGGGGAGCAGGGTGTGCACCTCCTGAAGTGTGTATGCTGCCAGGGATCACCAAGGTAATAAAATTCAAGCTGCTTTCCCCAGGCAGTGGGTGACCCCATCCTCAGCAGAGAGCCCTGTGTTTACATTCAGAGAGAATCTGGAGGAAGTCTTCTTGAATAAGAAATCGCCTCATTTCCAATTTATTTTTTAGTCTCTGGGATGTAATTGAATTCATCTTGGCAGTTTTCATGTGGCTTTGCTGACTATTCATCTCTGGATTATCTTTGCAACCTTTAATGATACAGTTCATCACGGAGGTGTGTGCCTACGAACAGAATAGTGTTAAGACTAGTTCCCTGACAGGCAGATAGCAAGCTAATTACCCAACTTGTTGGGGGACCAGAGGTGTCAGGACTGGAAATCTCTGGTATTGAAATGAATGATGCGGGGCCTTTGGAGGCTTTAAACTTTAGGTATTCTCCCCTTTATATTCTTAATTGTTCAGGGTTCCACCAAATTGGATGTCCTCAAGAGTTGCTTTGCTTGTGAAAATTTGTTACTTCCCAATTCCAGTTGGACTACAAACACTGTAAGAAAATCCTTTCTTATTATTGGTATCTTGGTCTTTCTATTTTCCATCTCACCTGAATACAGGCAGTGCAAAGGAGTGAGGAAATGAACAGAAAAATGGAAAAGGTAATAGAATTGCAGCCAACCCTTGAAGAGATCTGCTTTGGATTCCCCAAGAGGTGGAGGCATCCACCAACCTCACCCAAATCCATCCTGCTGGACCCATCCCTTCAAATGTCATTTCAGATCTGTTCTTCCTGGAGGATAAGCTTTCTTGGATATGAGATCTGTTGGAACATCCCTAAGATTACAAAGCTTCATTTGTTTCTCACATGATATTCATGCACCTGCCCTAGAAATATTTTTATTTCAGTAAATGAAAATTTTGGACTTGAAAATTCATACTGTTATCTAGTCTCTTACTAGACAGAAAGCTTGGCCTGGAGACAGACAGTAGCAGCAGCAGCAGCAGCTCCAGGCTTCTTAGAAACGCACCACCCCAGACTTAGTGAATCAGAATCTGAATGTCAACCAGATCCTCAGTTGCTTTGTAAGTACATTGACGTTTGGAACTCTCTGATCTAGCCCACTCATCTCTAGCCTGTTACCATTTTTTCTGCACTGGACCCTTTCTTCAAGTGACTTAGTGAGGCTTAGACAGGTGCTGAGCTGATATGGATGTGGCAGGCTCTTGAGCTGTCCCTGGCTCCTCCCTGTGCTGCAGGTCTGTGTTACCCCAGGGCACCACAGCACAGAGTGCAGAAACAATGAGCCAATCCTTCCATTTATTGCACACTAAGAGACCGAGGCTGTGGAAGGTTAGATAGCTTACTTTAGGTCACAGGGCTCGTTAGTGCTAATGCTGGACATGTAAGCCAGGTGGGGGACTCTCAGTCCTGTTCTCTTTTCATACTGCCTGATTCTGACACCCAGGATTTGCAATAAGCCTTTGAACAAAAAAAAATAAGCTGTGTCTGAGACTGAAGTTATTATCCAGGCTTTGGCACTCTCTGGACAGTGAAAGGCATTTAAACACCTGTCCCTGTTGAAGAGTGAATTAATGCATTATGTTTGTAGCTCTGGTGATTGCACCCTATGTATAGGATTGTATTTCTAGAACAAATCTGAGGTTGAATGCACACTTTTAGTTATGATTGCAAATGTTTACTTAAAAGATAGCTCTGATTCGAAGCTGTGAAATCAATTCCAGTCCACTAGAGAGTACACCACCCAATTTTTTTATCTTCTGGGACTAAAAGATGAAAGACTTTGAATAGTGTTAAGGACTGATTGCTTGTATTCCTTGCTCACATTCATATGTGAAAGGCCTAGCCTCCAGTGTGATGGCAGTTGGAGATGGGGCATTTGCTAGATAATCAGGATTAGATCGGCTTCCCAGGTGGTGTTAGTGATAAAGAGCACATCTGCCAATGTAAGGAATGCAAAAGATGCAGGTTCTATCCATGGGTCAGGGAGATCCCCTGGAGAAGGCAATGCAATTTACAATTTACAGTATTCTTGCCTGGAAAATCCCATGGACAGAGGAGCTTGTCAGGCTACAGTCCATGGGGTCACAAAGAGCTGGACACGACTGAGTAAGCACACATGCATATACACACACACTAGCTTTAGACCAGGTCAAGACAGTGGTCTTGATAGGATTAGCGTCCTTAGAAAAAGAGAGAGTGGAGAGCTTTCTCCTTGTCTCCACAGGTATGCGCAAGGAAGAAGTTATATGAATATGCAGTAAGATGGTGCCTGCCTACAAGCCAAGAAAAGAGGCCTCAGAGTAAAACCTGCTTTGCTGGTAACTTGATCATGGACTTCCCAGGCTCTGGAACTGTGAGAAATCAGTTTTTGTATTTTAAGCCATTCAGTTTATGATATTTGCTATGGCAACCTGAGAAGACTAATATCAACACAAATAACATGTCTTTCCATACTCATTTATAAGTGAAATCTGGACATTATTGTGAAAATTAAATAATAACAATCACTCTCATTTATTGAGTACCTACACTATATCCCTATATACTACTGGGCACTGAATTAGACATTTCAGATACATTACCTGTTTCCTCCTCACACTAATTCTTTAAGATAAATATTACCTGGATTTTATAAACTACCTTCTTTAGAAGAGGGAACATGTCTCAGTCTTTCTTAAGTAAGTGTTAGTTGCTCAGTTGTGTCTGACTCTTTGCAACCCCATGGACTGTAGCTTGCCAGGCTCCTCGCTTAATGGAATTCTCCAGGCAAGAATCCTGGATGTCATTCCTTTCTCCAGGAGATCTCCTTCGTCCACCCAGGTCTTCTGGATTGCAGGCAGATTCTTTACCCTTTGAGCCACTAGGAAAGCCCATAATATCACCAGATTTTAGCACAATATTTGGCATATATAGACCCTCAAATGCTGTTATTGTACCAGAGATTATGTGATTTGCCCAAGCTCATGCAATGGCAAAATTTCAGATACAGGACTGTTTTCCCAGAATTCACAGTGGTAGATTGCAAGAAACAGCCACAAATTCCTCCCTTTACTCTCTGCACATTTGTTTGAAAGGTGACTGTTGTATTCCTCCCATCCATCAATAGAATCTCTCTGGCCACTCTTGAATTCAGGCTGTTCTTAGGATTTGCTTTGACCAGTGGAATGTAGTAGATATGACAACTGAGAGTTTTGAGCCTTAGCCTGAAGATGCAGATCTAGTTCTGAGACTAGACTTCCATGCCCAGGAACCTGGGCTACTCTCCATAAGGCTTCAACAACTTGTGGGCATCTCATCAGCCATCAGCTATGGCAGGAAGCTTACTGGGACCATGAAGCCTGCTGAGCTGAGAGTTGCCTCTTAAGTGAGCTCAAGTGAAAGCAGCAGAATTGCCCAAATACGTTGAGTCAAATTGATAACCTGTAAGATTATAAAATGAGCTTCCCAGGTGGCACTAGTGGTAAAGAACTCTCCTGACATTGTAGGAGACATAAGAGGCCAGTTTGATCCCTGGGTCGGGAAGATCCTCTGGAGGGTAGCATGGCAACCCACTCCATTATTCTTGCCGGGAAAATCCCATGGACAGAGGAGCTTGGTGGGCTACAGTTCGTAAGGCTGCAAAGAGTCAGACATGACTGAAGTGACTTAGCATAGCACACGATTATAAAATAACAAATGATTATTGTTTAAAACCACTATTTCTTGCTTATTAATTAAATTTTGTGAAGTATAGTTGCTTTTCAATGTTATGTTAGTTTCTACTACATAGCAAGATATATCAACCATACATATATTTGGGCTTCCCTGATGGCTCAGCGGGTTAAGAATTTGCCCTCAATGCAAGAGACACAGGAGACAATTAGACGTTACCCTGACAGTCCAGGATAAGCTCCAGCTTCAAGATCCTAATTTAATCATATTAGCACAGTCTTTTTTGCCATAGAAGGAAGCATTCACATATTCCAAGGATTAGGACTTGGGTTTCCTTTGGAAAGCCATTTTTCTACTTGACACGATTGTTAACCTAGAGATGGGGATGAGTTGAGATGGAGAGAGTATTCTGTACTTTCCAGGTGGTCCAATGTAATCACAAAGGTCTTTAAAGAGGAATGTGGAAGAGGGTCAGAAGGAGATGCCACTATTTAAGAAAGACACAGAGATGTAGTATCACTGGGTTCAAAAATGGAGGTAAGGAAACCAATTCCCCTAGAAGCTCCTGAAAGAATGCAGCCCCACTGACACTTTAATTTTAATCTGTTGAGACAAACCTATTTAGACTTCTAATCCGTCAAATTGTAACATAGTACTTTTATGTTAAGTCACTGTGCTGTGCTGTGCTTAGTCGCTCAGTCATGTCTGACTTTTTGTGACCCCATGAACCAGGCTCCTCTGTCCATGAGAAATCTCCAGGTAAGAATACTGGATGAGCTGCCATGCTTTCCTCCAGGGGATCTTCCCAACGCAGGGATCAAACCCAGGTTTCCCATATTGCAGGAAGATTGTTTACCATCTGAGCTACCAGGGAAGCCCATGTTAAGTCACTAAGTTTGTGTGATTTGTTAGAAGGAAGAGGCCAAAATGCTCTATTGTAAAGTTATCCTTTGGGACTTCCCTGGTGGTCCAATAGTTCAGTCCACCTTGGAATGCAGGGGACCTGGATTCTATCTCTATAAGGGGAACTAAGATCCCACATGCTGCAGAGCAACGAAGCCTGTGCACCATAGCTGAGAAGTCTGTGCACTGCAATAAACGATCCCTCAGACAACGAAGATCTCATGTGCCACAACTAAGCCCCAGTGCAGCCAAATAAATATTTAAAAAATTAAGTTAACTTTTGTCCAATATTTGCTTTCCATCCATTACTTCGCCAATTTATTGATGCATATTATTCCTTATAATTTTCAAGAAAGCAATGAAAAAACAAATCTTTTAAAGTAGTGTCTTCAGGTAATAGTTCTGAATACTGAGACTTACCTGACTAAAGACATAAATTCCATAGTAATGGAGCCAGGATTAAACACATGCAGTCTGACCTCTGACCTCTCATTCTTCACACCCCTATTGGTTGCCAGGTGCGTGTGTATATATATCCTTACAGGTTTGATTTTGGAGGACTCACCTGAGCGTGTTCTTAAAAACCAAATATCAAAGGAACCATGAATGGAGAAGACATTCTGGTTCACGTGTGAGCTTCTATCAGAAAAGAAATAGGAGTGCTTGGTATATATTCTGTAAAATTTCTTATATTCTTTGAGTAAAGATTATGTAACTTGTTTTTTCCCCCAAATCTCCTTCTTTTTGCCAACAGCACTGCAGGAAAAAAGAGTTAAAGGAAAGAAAGAAATGAAAAGGCTAGATATGGAGGAAAGGAGATTTTGAGTTAAGCTTTTATTAATTCAAGTTAACTCGAGCTCCTTTTGAAATGTTGCAACGACTCTTTAGAGACAAATTCAGGCATCCAGAGGTTTCTTGATTTTCATCTCTGCCTTCTTATCAATGCATACTGATGTCCATCAAATGCCAATATGCCTACAGAAATAAGCTCAAGGAAATTAATTTTCAGTGAAGTGCCACTTATTTGTCATTTCGGCTCTAAATCTGCCTGCATTTTTCTGCACTGTGACTGAATTTTGTCCAATCACTTTTAATTACGAGGCTGTAGTTGGGTACTTGCTTCCTTTGATATATTCTTTTCAAACTCAGGCTCTGGGCCTCATTTTTTTGAGCTCTGGCTTCAACACCAGGAGCCCCTGAGGCCTGATGTTGGTTGGACACTGACTCCAATTATTTTCTGTGCAAATTGCTTGACCCTTCAGCTTTGATTCTCCCTTTCACAAACTGAGGATATAATCACTTCCCCCCTTATCTCACAAGGCTCCTGAGGGAAGCATTAAAGAGCTTTGAATATGAAAAACACTCTATACCTAGGAAGGACTGTCATGTGCTAGCCATTTTCCATCCAGTTCCCAGATAATATCGGGGGCTGCTTTCCCCAGGGAAGCTAGTTAAGACACAGCAATCCTTGGCCTGGTCTGTGGTTTCCTTTGCTATTTCTGAGATGCCCTGTAGCAAACAGCAAGCATCAACCCATTCCCTCCTACGTGATTTTTTTTTTTTTAATGACTGTTTGCAAGTGAGATCCTGGCAGAATTGCTGAGCCTCTGTGTTAAACTTCCCCTTCACTTAATCTTCTTGAAAAGAACCTTGCCGCATGTATTTGTCCACATTACCACCTCAGAGGAACACTGAAAGTGCACTTCTGCTCATCTGGTCTGCTGGGGTCGGGAGGAGGGATGAGAAAGGCAAGTCATTTTCAGTGCAGCGTGGGTTTAGAAGAAGGATATTTTCAGAATTCAAGTAAACTGGTATTATAATTACAGAACTTAAGACACTCTCAAACTGAACATCATTTTTACTCAACCTGCTGTAGATAAGAACATCATCAGACTCGACAGGTCTTCTCCTGATGCAACTGGCCTCATGAATTCAAGGCAAAGTGACAGCAAAGCATTTCTTGGAAGTGAGCCTTTTCTTCTCTACCTGTATTCCAGATGAGAGAGGCTGGACCTGGATAAGTGAGCAGTTATTTCTTTTCCTAGATTCCCAGTCCCAGTCCATGTCAGTTGGCTTAGATTATCCACGAGAAGCTCCTGTCCCTTTGCTCTTGCCATCACCTACTCTAGCTACTCAGATCGCCTTCTCATCATTTTCAGGTGAAAAGAGTACTTCTAGGGCCAGGCTTTTAAGTCTCTGAAGGGCTGAGACCATGCCCTGGGCTCCGTAGGCTCTTGGAGTCAGAAAAACTCAGTTTACAAAAAAGAGAGCAGAGGCAGGTCCAGTTAAACAGATCTGTCCCCAGAAGCAGGGTGTCCTGACTCCTGTTCCAGGAGTCTATCCATCTTACACCCAGGAGTAATTACCTCACTTTGGTCTAGATGGAATATGACCCATAGATTTTGTGCTTAGGGTCGTGCAGACCAAGACTTCTCTTACTCTCTGCCTCCATGTGAGTACAAATCAGGAGCATTTCTTTCTCCTTTGGCTGTAGGTGGTCCTGGTGTCTCTAGAGAAAGATAGAAGGGCGCTAGCCTGGAATTTCTTGGCAAAATGTGATGTTTAGTCAGAATCACTCACTTTCCACTGTTACCTACATTTCCCAAACTGGGGCAGCCTGGAGGTAGGTCAGGGTCAAAACACCGGTTATAAAACCCTAACACTGTCTGACTCTGGCCTGACCTATATTTGGGGATTCTAGCTCCCAAGTAGTTTCAGTGGTTCTCAAAGTTTATTTTCCAGGAGCTCTGAGAACTAGTTTTCAGGTTTTGTGTTTCTTAAGTCTTATAATCTCCTGGGAGCTATCTAATACTCAGATTTTAAGGCACCACTCTCCAATAATTTGAAATACCACACTTGTGGCTGGGCCCAGGAATGCATATATCTTTAGCTCTGTACATCAATTGATGATCAAGCAAATCTGTGAATCCCCACTTTATTTCCACTGATCATTCTTTCTATATATATTTTCAACCTACTGTGTTCTAAGCATTGTTCTAGGCATTGGATATAAGCAGTGAAAAAAAGCAAAATTCGGACCTGTTAAATTTTTTATTCCCTAGGGGAAAGAGACACTACACTTATAAGCAAAAGTGTATGTAGTAAGTCAGGGTCAGAATGATGCAGAAAAGGAGATAAAGTCAGTTTGGGAGCAGAGCTGCTTTTTGATTCAAGGTACTTTCATCATGTGATATTTGAACAGAGATTGAGGAAGTCGGGGAAACAAACTACATAAATATTTTTCAGGAGGGAATTCTAAACAGAGGAAGCAGCTAGGTCCCAACCTCTGGATTTGGGAGTGAGCAACTGTATTCCAGGATCAGCAAGAGGTCAATGTGTCTGGTGCTGACAGTGTGGGCAGGAGATGGGGGGCGTTGGGGCTGCACATGAGACACAGTGAGTGTGCAGACGCCGGCTTTCCTCATGACTGTATGGGGAGCCATTGAAGGGTTTTCAATCATGGAGAAGGAGGCTGTAAAACATCCATATGTGGTTTAGATGTATCACTCTGCCAGTTCTATCAAGAATTCCAATTAGGATGGCAGCTTTGGAAGTTGGAAGACTTGTAAGAAAGCTAATGCAGTCCAGGGCAGATGTGATGGAGTTTGGAAAACTATGGCGGTTTGCAGATGGACTGAATATGGGGTGAGCCAAGGAGAAAAATCAGTGGTGACTCTGAGCTATTTGATGTGGACAACTCAAAAGATAGAGCAGTCTTTTGGGAGAAAGAAAAGAGTGTGAAAGGAGGAGATTTAGAGGGAAAAATCAAATTCTGATTTTGGATGAGGTAATTTTGAAATACCTATTAGATATTCAGATGAAAATATCGAATAGCTATTTGGATATACAAACCAGGAGTTCAAGGGGAAAATGTACGCTAGATGCATAAATTTGAAAATCATTTGGGTCAGACACGACTTAGTGACTGAACAACAACAAGCGTATGGTATGTTTGAGACCACAGACCAAATATTGTCACGTATGGGATAATCAGAGAAGCTCTAAGGACTAAAGCCCTCTATACTTTGGTATGTAGAGATCAGAGAGAAGAGAAAGAACAGTGGAGACACAGACCACCATTTTCCTTCTCTCCAGGTCTGTCTCACTGAACAATGTATCCTAATATGGCTGGGCCCCCAAAATGTAATTCATTGCCAAATCTCAAAGGTGACAGTGTTGCTACAGGAAAGATTGTTGTTGCTGCCACTGTTCTGTGCTGGCACTAAGATGTCAAAGTTTCTGCTTTTTGATGTTTTGCAAGCAACTCTCCTTTTGGTTTTCATTTCCCTTATTGGAGAATCCTTAAGAAAAAGGATTTGGGTAGGTATCTGGAAGCCAGACAGGGTATATGATCGATCCATCCTAGTCCAATTGTCTTTGAGCTGATGGTGTATATTTCAAGTATATTTCAGTCCTGAATCCTTTGGTGACCACAACCTAGATTCAGGCAGGAATACCAACCACATTAGGAAAATGACATTCTAAAGCAAATATGCTGGGAAGTCATGGGGTCGCAAAGAGTCAGAAATGACTGAGGGACTTCACTTTCACTTTTCACTTTCATGCATTGGAGAAGGAAATGGCAACCCACTCCAGTGTTCTTGCCTGGAGAATCCCAGGGACAGAGAAGCCTGGTGGGCTGCCGTCTATGGGGTTGCACAGAGTCAGACATGACTGAAGCAACTTAGCAGCAGCAGCAGCTCTTGCAATGGAAAAATCTAGGCTATAGTACAGAGAAGTTTGGTTTCAGATCCCATCCTAGCAAGAATTAGAAAGCTCATCATCAAAGAGTGATAGCTTAGTGTTCATACCATTCCCAGTTACCCTCTGCAATTATAAGGGAAGTTTCTGTTATGTGCCTTTTGATGTGTTGGAGAGAAGAAAGCAATTTAATTCAACAAAAGTCTATTGCATTGGTATAACTTATTATTGAAATACATAGGCTCTCATAATGGGCTGTGCACTCACATGTAACTTTTTAAAGAGGGATGGCTTCTCTAATTTTTCTCATTTTGAATGTCAGAATTTGATTTTAAAAGTCCAACAGCATCTATCCAGGAGAGGAATCTCTAATTAACTGTACCTGGAAAGGCTCTTTCATTGAGAACTTTCTAAAGAGGACTAAGGCATAACAAAGACCTCATTCCAGCATATCAAGGACTCTGATTGACCTTGAAAGGTTTTTTCTGGCTTCAGTATCCTTATCATTAATCCCTAATAAATCTGAAGTGTTTCTTGTTAAGCCCAAGAGGGATATAATGTTGCCATTCTATCTACTTAACGTGAACACTTTTTGTTTGAAGTCTCTCTGGTGGTCATGTTCCCTCCCAGGAATCAGATTTCTTTTGAGTTCTGGAGAAATTTTGAGGCAAGAAGATATACAGTTATTCTGATTGGAAAAATCTGTTTTAATTTACAAGTATTAAGCATGTTATTTTAGGGTCTTCCTGGGTCAGAGTATCAGATATCTCTGAGGCAATACTAGCTCTTGCTATTTCTGTTTAATTACTCCATTTCTTTTCTTTTGGTAGGCCTGGACTATTACTTATTAAATCATTGTATATTATGTTTAGCAATCATTGAATAAGGCAGGAAGACAAGCACTTGGACTGAAGATTTCTTTTGTACTTCCCAATTTTCACAATGAGATAGGAGAGCAACATCATTAAAAATGGAATTGCAGAATGTGTACTCAAGTGTCTGAAGTCTCTTGTCCAGAAGGGGTCAAGTTGATTTATTTTATTTTAATTAATTATTTACTTTATATTAGAGTATACTTGATTGACAATGTTGTGTTAGTTTCAGATGTACAGCAAAGTGATTCCATTATACATATACATGTATCTTCTTTTTCAGATTCTTTTCCCATTTAGGTTATTACAGAATATTGAGCAAAGTTCCCTGTGCTATGCAGCAACCGACAGGTCCTCGTTGGTTATCGATTTTAAATAGAGCAGTGTGTACATGTTAATCTTAGGCTTACTTGGTGGCTAAATGTTAAAGAATCCATCTGCAATGCAAGAGACCTGGATTTGATCCCTGAGTTGGAATGATCCCCTGGAGAAAGAAATGGCAACCCACTCCAGTATTGCTTGGAGAATCCGATGGACGTAGGAGCCAGCCCAGCAATAGTCCATAGGATCACAAAAGAGTCGGACTTGACTTTGCAACTAAACAGCATGTGAATCTCAAATTCCCAATCTATCCCATCCCTTTCTGCCTCCAATCTCACCTTGATAACCTATAAGTTTGCTCTTTAAGACTGTAATCACTTCATTTCTAGTATTGTGATTGCTCACATTGTGCTCATTGCTAGCCAAGAAGGGCAAATAGGTTGAGAGAAACTGACAAGACAGCCTGTTCAAGTAGCATGCTTTCATTCTGCATTGGAATGGACAAACATTCATCTTCCACTTTCCTTTTGGAATTTCTTATCTTGATGAACAACACCACAATGGTTCATCTAGTAACTGCCGCCTACTTCCATGTTTCTCTCCTAACTTTATATTGCAGAGCATATTAGGTTCAGATTGTCCTCATATCTCCTGAATGCACCCTCTCCTATCTCCGGCCAAATGTACCCACATCAGGCTTTTATTATTTCTTACTTGAACAATTGCAACAGCTTTACTTTGGTTCTCCTTACTTCCAGATCTCACCCTGTTAAATCTATGCTAAATGTTTCTACAAGAGAGATCTTAAAAAACAACAACAACAACAACAACAACCTTGAATATCCTTTACCTGTTTCAAAAGTCTCTTAGGATTCCTTCAAACACAACTTACATCTCTCAGTGTGAACTTTTGATCTCCTACATTAGAGTCACTTAAAAAATATCTTCCAGGGCTTCCCATGTGGCAGAGTGGTAAAGAATCTGCTTGCCAATGCAGAAGACCCAGAGATGTGAATTTGATCCCTGGATCTGGAAGATCACCTGGAGGAGGAAACAGCAACCCACTCCAGTATTCTTGCCTGGAAAATTCCACGTAGAGATGTGCCTGCTGGCCTACTATCCATTAGGATGCAAGAATCAGACATGACTGAGCACACACACACAGACAAAAATGTATCTTCCAGAATTTGGAATGTGTGCTTATAACAAATGTTGAAAAATTACTGACCTAAATGATCAAAGCTCCAAGGTTCACAAAATCATGAAGACCCTGCTCACATCTGCCTCATTACCTTGTACCATGCGGAGTCATCTGTGACCCTCCCTACTGTCTTGAACCAGATTTAGTTCTGGCAACATGGTCATTGATCAGGAAAAATCTTCATTGAGGTTGAATGAAGGCCTAGCATTTCTGGGTCACTCAAAGTTCTTAGCAGTCTATCAGCTTCGACTTGTTAGTACTGGTTGTAAAGAAACACATAACTCAGTTTTACTATGTTCTAGGCAAGTGGTAGAGTCAGTGTAAAATTTTCCTTTTATACAATAGGAAATGAAAGAGACTAAAAATCCTTTCCCTCTAAAACTGCAGTCTAATACAGTAACCACTCATTACATGTGCACTTGAAATGTAGCTGATCGAAAACGAGATGTGCTGTTCCTATATTGGATATACTGGGTTTTTCAAAACCTAGTATGGAAAAGTAATGTAAAATATTTCATTAATATGTTTAAATATTAACTCTGTATGTCAAAAGGAGAGCATTTTGGATACAATTGAGTTAACTAAGATATGTTACTCATTTTATCTGTGACTCTTTACTGTTTTAATGTAACTACTAAAAAAATAAAATTATATTTGTGGTTTGTGTCATATTTCTGTCTAACAGCACTGTCCTGGAATGTATGAAAGTTAAGCATAGGCATACTGGATGCCCAGGAATTCCACTCCTAGGTATATACTCAATAGATGGCAAAGAATGCTCCTGCCAATGCAGAGACACAAGTGTCATGGGTTCAATTCCTACTTCTCTGGAGTAGGAAATAGCAACTCATCCCAGTATTCTTGCCTGAGAAATCCTATGGACAGAAGGGCCTGGCAGGCTACAGTCCGTGTGGTCGAAGAGAGTCAGAAGTGGCTGAGTGCACATGCATGCATGCATCGTCAACTAAAGATATGTTTTAAACTATTCGCAGCTCCATGGACTTAATAGTGAAATAAGAGGGCTGTGGTTTGCTGGTGTCACTCTCATCTACAACAAAGCACGCAGTGTATCTTTGTTGAGTGAATGAATGATTGATTGGATAGCTGTTGGACGCTTATCTCTGTGGACTGGGAGGGAGAGATGGACCCAAACACAGAGGAATTTTGTGCTAAGGGAAGATATTCCAGTAGCTATCTCCTGGAAGGAAGGAATAAATACTTAGTGAAGGCACGAGCGGGTTACCTTCCTTCTATGGCAGACAACACATTAAACAAATTCCCTATTCCAAACATCCCTTTCTTCCCCTCCCACCCAAAAAAATTTCTTTCTACTATAACCAACACCGTTTCATATCTTTTAATGGACTTATTTCCTCATGGTAAATTCCTAGAATTGCATAAAAGGGAGGGCACAATGTATATTTTGGTACCTGTTTGCAGTCAGAGGTGTGTCTCCCAGGTATAGCTGCCACTGTAGATTACACGGGCCCTAACACTCCTCCTCCAGGGAAGCCCAATATCTCCTGGCAGCTCAGAGTCTCACCTGCCCCAACCACCTCCCCAACACTCCATAAGATCAGCCCCAAAGTGGACAGTGTTTATGTTTGGGAAAGTCTCAAAGCTTTAGTGGTTTACAAAGCCCGAATGTGACTTGGTCTTCCCTATGACTTTATTTTACCTTTATCTCACCTTTTTACCCACTGTCTTATAGCAAGAGTCTTCTCCAGTTCCCTAAAATCACCAAGCTCATGCCCGCCATAGGGTCCTGCACAACGATTCCCACTGCTTCTTTATCCACTCCATTTGGTCTTGCAGGGCTGGCTTTTTAATTTTTTTTATAACTAAAGTCACTTCTACAAACAGCCCCCAATTTAGAATAGCCACCTTGTCACTTGGTATCACATCAACTTTTAAAATTGTCTGAATATAGCATTTATCAAAATCTAACAGCACTTTCTTATTTATTGATTAGTTTATATATTCTCCTGGTTCCCTCCTTTGTGAGAATCTTGAATCTGGTTCCTGGCCCAGCATCACACTCAGTGCATACTTACAGAATGAAAGAACAGTGATAACAACACCACTACACGCATTTACTTGGGCTTGTTATGTGCCAGACAGTATTCTCAGCATTCTATGTGTTAATAAGTAAAATATTTACAACGGTTCTGTATGAGATGAATACTTTGATCCTCTCTGCTTTCCAGATAATGAAACTATAGTACAGAGAAGTTGAAACCCTCACAGAACAATGCGTTGAACAGTAAAAGAACTCTTGAATACTTTTTAATATTTCATGTGTTAATAGAGAAGTTAAGTGAATAAACAGGAGGAAGAAAAGTGAGGGAGCCCCAGGGCATGCCTGCTGCTCTGAATATTCAAAAAACAAGGATGAGCTCTGATAAGAATGTAAAGAGGAGGAAAGGAAAGGCGGAAACAGGACATATGAGTTTTCTTAGGGCCGCCATCCCAAAATCACACTGACTGGAGTGGGTTCAGCGGGGCTTAAACAACAGACATTTAGTTCCCACAGTGCTAGAGGCTAGAAGCCCAAGATCAGGGCTTTGATAAATCTGGTCTCCTCGGAGGCCTCTCTGATCATCTGGGAGCCTTCTGGCCTGGTCCTCACTTGGTCTTCCTTCAGTCTGCATGGCCTGTGTCCTAATCTCCTTTTCTTACGGGACACCAGTCATATTGTACTAGGGCCCATCCCTGTGACCTCATCTTACTTTAAAAGATCCTATCCCTATTTGGTAGGTACACAGCAAATGAATTTTGGGTGGCCCATAACAGGAGAAATAAGGGGAAATTATTAAGGTTTAGATGAGCTTCCCTGGTGGCTCAGGGTAACGAATCCACCTGCAAGGTGGGAGACTTGGGTTTGATCCCTATGTGGGGAAAATCCCCTGGAGAAGTGAATAACAATGCACTGAAGTATTCTTGCTTGGGAAATCCCATGAGCAGAGAAGCCTGGTAGGCTACAGTCCAGAAGGTTGCAAAGAGTCAGACGTGACAGCAACCAAACAGCACAAAGATAAATGGAATCAGGAGAGAAAATAAAACTGTAAAGTATAAGGTATTAAAAAAAAAAAAACACTCTAGTTAGAAAATCTTATATAGGAAATGGAAAAAAAAAAGCCAACAAAAAATAAAATAAATCAATATACTGAGTATGTAAAATAAAAGTTGAATAGTTGTACACAGGTATAAAATAGAATGCATAAATGATTAACACAGAAAAAAGAAGCAGAACTACAACAATGACATAAAAATAAAGAGAAGAAAAAAAAAAAGGAATCCAGTTCTACAACACATTGGGTTTTCACTGTATTTTGTTTTTGTTTTGTGTTGAAAAATGACCTATCACTTTGTAAGGCTGAGCAGGGCAGCCTATGATTTCTATGACTAAAGACCTTACTGATTTGAAATATTAAAAGAAGGCAGCAGTGATATTGGAAATCTCATGGAGATAAGAGTCAGGAATACTTTCCTTTATGACAGTACTGATCCGTGTCATAAGAGAAAGTATATCAGTGGCATTTTATAAAGCTTCAGGGGGCTTTAAAAAGCAAAGAAATTGAGATTGAGTTAGCGGGAATCGACAGCAAGTTTAACAGGAGATACTGTTCTGCTACAACTCTCACCAAGGGAGTTCAATTTCAACAGTGCTAATCTTTCCATAGTGATGTAAGTTTAAATTTTGTGCCCCTAAGGAAAAATTTCCAAAGTAATTCCCATTGAACTTACCTCCCAGAAATCCTTCCTTCCTGGGCTATCCAGGTAGAGTAAAGTGCCTCTCCAGGGGCAGGTGAATCTCTCTCTACTTTTTAAAGACTTACCTCCTTGACATTTCAGGTATAGTGTTCCCTTTTATAGCAAAGATAAATGAAGTTTCTATTATTTTATTAAACTTCTGGCATAGAGTTTGAAGCCCAAATTATTGTTATTACTCATTTTTATTTGGATGTGTTTTTGATGCCTTCCTTATAATCTGGCTTCTGGTTTTGCAAATGAATACAATATTTAAAATATAACTCTGGGTCTTCTTTATCTTAGCGATATTGAAAGACATCAGTGTAACAATTAAAAAAATGCTTTCCCATAATTATTAGTATTTTCCTTTTCTGACTCTGTATATGAAAATAGTATGACAACTGAATAGTCCTTGAATAAAATAGTAACATTGACTGTATGCTGTTGCTGCTGCTAAGTCGCTTCAGTCGTGTCTGACTCTGTGTGACCCCATAGACGGCAGCCCACCAGGCTTTCCCATCCCTGGGATTCTCCAGGCAAGAACACGGGAGTGGGTTGCCATTTCCTTCTCCAATGCATGAACGTGAAAAGTGAAAGTGAAGTCGCTCAGTCGTGTCTGACTCCTAGTGACTCCATGGACGGCAGCCTACCAGGCTCCTCCGTCCATGGGATTTTCTAGGCAAGAGTACTGGAGTGGGTTGCCATTGCCTTCTCCGAACAATGACTGTATATATTTTATTTATTAAAAAATGAGACCAGGTCGGCTTGAGTTCCAGTGGCTGGAATTTGGAACGTCATGTACTTCATGTATATACCATGTTTCTGTAATTTAGAGCCTCTGGATCACCTGTATCAGGATCACTTGGGGTATACTGAAAATTGGAGAATCCAGGGACCCACATCTATGTCCTAAAGCAAAATCTCAGGGGTAGATTCTTTCAAACTGTATTAAAGCAACCACTCACATGACTCTAATACTTATTAAATTTTGAGAACAACTGGCATATACTTTAAACACAAACATTAAAATTGAGTCTTAATAAATCACCCTTCTCAGATAGTACTTTAATTTGTTATGCATGTGAATTTCATATATTTAACAAACTATTTTTTATCTCCTTAAAGTTTCCTTGACATGATTTTCAACTTGACATTCATCTGCTTTTCTCATGAGCATTTGAAAAGTTTATTTTTCTTTTTTGCTTTAGAGACTTTGTTATAACAAGATAATGTCAATTTAATGGACCCAAAGTACATTACACAGGCAAGTAAAAGCAGAATAAACACTTCATGTCTGACTGTGGTTTTGACTAAAACAGAGGTCGGTTTGCACATGTACCTTGATGCTAGAATCTTGGGTCTCAAGTCAAAAAAATCTTGCTCCATTGCACATGGACGCCAAAGTCCATGTAAATCCTCCTTCCCCTCAAAATTTAGCAGTGTTGGGGTACTATAATGGAAAACAAAATCTCCTTCCCACCCCAAAGAAATCCTCTTTACAAAAGTAGCCAAGACAAGTTTATTCACTTTTATGATTTGAATTATTGATTCCAGTATTATTTTATTAAAATAAAATAATTTACTTGTATTATTGAATAAGCATTAAGTCAGAATGGGATGTCAATCACAGGCAATCACTAAGAGACTGCAAAGGCAAAAATTAGTCTTACCCTCTAGTACATCTAGGCAGATAAAAACCGTTCTATACATGTTTTCAAGACAAACAATAACTAGTTCTCAAGTAAGAGTCCTCAAGTAAGAGGACCTGATACCACATTTCCTTCACCACACATAGTTCATCCTAATTTTACCTGGCAATTTGAATGACTCTCTTTGATCTGTATTAGCCAATAAGCTTTACTCACAGAAAACAAATTTTTCTTATCTGTATATGAAGAAGTAGTTTTGCAACTTGAGCTAGGTGCCCACTGAAGTTAGGCTCCTTCCCCTCCCCCCACCATGCAGATATTAAAAGAGGCAGATGGGGAAATATTCCCTGGGATATCCCTGAATCCTAAAGAAAGGCATTTTTGGATCTTAGAGATGACAAAATTCCATAAATTTCAAAGAAAGACAAAAGTAATCATAATTTTAACTTTTCCAAAGTAAATGGTCTAAGGAAAAGGGAACAGAGAGCTTATAGGACAAGTACATAGGTGAGGTTATCAAGGTTATCAGTTTATGGTGATAAACCTGGCAGTCAAAGAAACAATAAAAAATTATAAACTTGCTTCCTAATTCTTTCATATCACGAGGAAATATAGACAGAAATGCATATTATTGAACATAATACATATTATTGGGCTCAATTATACATAGAAATGTTGATTACTAATGTTCAATTAGTTCTTGATTTTGTCACTAGATTTTTGTTTTCATTCATCAAAAGAAATATTTTATTCAAGTTTCCAAGACAATTTTGAAGAGTTATGTTGGGCCTAAGTTGAAGAAAAGGGCCGAGTTTAAAAAATGGAAACAAATTTCCATTTGGTGGAAGCTAAAATCAATGTTCTAATCAAAGATCTCTCCCATGTGGCATTTTTCATTTTTAAGAGTCTACTGTGCCAAACTCTTCACTGCTTCATGGCTTTTTTCTGCTTTTCCCTTCTTTTTCTAAGATGAAACAGATGACATGAAAAGGAAGACTGATATTAAGAGAAACAAAAAGACACTTCTAGATCAGCATGGGCAGTACCCCATATGGATGAACCAGAGGCTAGTTTTGAATTCTCAGCTGAGCAAAAATCTTTTGTTTTAAGGATGAAGTAGCCGTAAATGTTTGCTAGGAGACTCTGTTCAGAAAGGGGCACTTGCAACATTGTGTTTTACTTGAAGGTACTCTCATACCCAGGACCATCTGGACCCTCTTTGTGGTGATGCTTGGATCTTTTGCCTTCTAAGGAAACAGAGTTACATACACAAGTGTTATTCCCAGTGTGTTGCTTTCACTCCCTGCATAAATAGGCATCACATCCCTTTCTCACTCCACTCCAATTTCTATCTCCTTGAAAAATGAGTGATATGAACTGGTTGGGGCTGGAGGGGAAAGATCCTGATTTAGCAAGTGGTAGAAGAGGTAAAAAGGGGTCCCTTTGGACTCAAGTTGTTTACTCTTAAAGGGTTGGTTCCCAAGGAGTTGGAGAGATAGTTCTTGGGCTTCAGTCAAAGAAAAGAATAACACAGCTGCCCTCAGCAGGGGGGAATTCCAGCATAATGGATTGGCAATGGAAACAGTTTAAACCAATATAAATATAATAGCCACCCACTGAGAGGCAATTTACACGCACCAGGCCAGCCTTGCAGTGGTGTGCTTAGCCAGTGTAATCCATCCAGGAGTATTTTATGAGGCTTGCAAATGGGCGGGGAGAAGATGCAGGGTGGGGGTGGGGGGAGTAACCAGTCCAAATGGGAGACTCAAACCACAGCTCCTGTGGAGGGGTAACTTCCGCCCCTGTGGTCACATAGTTAATGCCCTCTGTCCTGGCTCTCTCTTTCTATTTTATTGACGTTTAGTTGATTCAGAATGCCCTGCTAGTTTCAGGTGTGCAGCGCCGTGATTCAGTTACACATATATAGTCTTTTCAGATTTTTATTTTCTTTCTAGGTTATTACAAACTATTGGTTAGAGTTCCCTGTGCTGTAGGTCCTTGTTGGTTATCTCTCCTATATATAGTAATGTGTATCTGTTAATCCCAAACTCCTATTCTATCCCCCTTCCTTACCTCTTTGGTGACCATAAGTATGTTTTCTGTGTCTGTTTTCCTTCTTTAGGAAGTACATTTTTTAAGTGAGAGATTAACCTTGGTTTTAATTCCACTTGTGCCCCTAAGGGGCTGAATGGTTTAGGGTATGTAATTTCCCCAGACTGCTTGAAGAGAAGTAAGAGGTTAGCTTTAAACAGCCAGAGTGACTGGATCTGAACTCTGGAGCCAGGCTCTCTAGAAGCCATCCAAGCACTTCCATGGTGACTGTGTGGCCCCAAGCAAGTATCTTAACCTCTTTGAGCCTTATTTGATCAACCATAGAACAGGAACAATAGTAATATTCCCCTCCCATGTTTCTTGTATTAAAGGAGAACTCTATGTAAAGGCCTTTCACCACACCCAGCCCATGGTAGATGCTCATTAGCAGTTAACCTTGGTAATCAGATTTATTAGGTCTCTTCCTACTCCTAGCATCTATGATTTTAATAATATTTTGTCACTTCTAATTTAAAGGCATGTTTTACCAACTAAGGGAAATTTCTCTTTTGAGAAGTCTACTTGATAACATTTTCTGGCTTTATATTTCCAGAAAGAAAATGGATTTTTATAGCTTTAATTCTAAACCATTAAACACTGATTCAGAAAGTCTTCCCTTTGCCCATCACACGTTTGATCAAATTTGCAGACATTAAGAGGTTTCTGGATTTGTTTATACCTCTGCTTGCATTTCAGAAGCTGCCTGGGTTGTAGTCATGTCTTGCTCATGAGTGAGGGTGTAGGTTTACAAAAATTAAGAATTGCTCATCAGAGCAGTTCTGTGTGTGTATCTCCATGAACTAGGAGCTGGAAAATGAATCAATCTCATTAAATTTAAGAATTACCTTACCATAGCTCTTTGCTGCATATACCAAGATGGAAGTAAAATGTGCCTTAATATTTAATTTTTCTATTGTTAAAGACAATGTTTTTTTTTCTTAATAAATTCCTATTTATCTGCTAAAAAAGAATAACCTTAACTACTACTCAGTCAGTTAACAACTAAAAAGAAATGAATGTAAGGTATTTTTATAACTGTCATCAGAATCACTGTATATTCAGGGGGGAATGAGAAGATAGACACTGGAAACTTGATCTCACATATCCAGAAGGAAACTATACATGATTTATGTTTTGCTTCCCAGAATGAGAGGAGACAGAGATGTGTTACTATGTGTAGTGCAAGATATACTGTAAAACTGAAAAGGGTATATATATATATATATTTTTTTTTTTGAAGGATGTAAACTCTCCAAAGATTCCAGTAGCTCATCTTCTAAGTTAAAACAACAACAACAAAAGTCTATTTCCTTCCACTTTCATTATAAAACAAGAAAAGTTTATTTTAATAGTTTATTTGTAAATTGTTTCTTGCTATAAATGTATAAAATGTATACCAACATGAAACCCCCACGTCAGGTATTTCAAATGTCCTTCATATAGGTTTTCCTTTTTGTATGCAAAGGGATGCTAGGTTGGGAGTAGTGCCGCCTAATCTTTTAAAGGGTTAGTCACTCAGTTGTGTCTGACTCTTTGGGACTCCATAGACTTGTAGCCGACCAGGCTCCTCTGTCCATGGGATTCTCCAGGGAAGAATACTGGAGTGGGTAGCCATTCCCTTCTCCAGGGCATCTTTCACACCCAGGGCTGGAATCTGGGTCTCCTACATTACAGATTCTTTACCATCTGAGCCACCAGGGAATCCCAAGCCATTTGGGGTGTGGTTTTGCCTTTTAACCTCCAAGACATAAATAATGCTGTTCATTTACCTGTGTTAATTAAACATTTGGTTGGCGTCTAATGAGTACCTCAGAACTCTGGTCATCTTCAGCAGATTTCTGGAGTGAGTGACTGGTTATTTTTATGTAAACTCCCTCCATATCGCTTATTCCATATGTTTAAATGGAAGTGTCCTACAGCTAGGAGGGAAATTATAATGTATGTTAAATACCACCTTTACCAGTGTGAATTAATTTCCACTGAATGAGAATTTGAGTCTAAATAGCATTCTTCACTCCGTGAGTAGTAGTACCTAACTGTTATTAAGGGACATCCCCTTATCCATCTGTACATAAAGGCCTGATATTTTGGAGATGAGAAGAAAACATTGAAAAGTTTCCAAGGCCACACACTGCTTATGGAGATATTTTATTTAAAATGTAAAATCCAAATTCCCTACTATGTAATGTGTGCACATGTGTGGTGTATATTCATTCCAGGGCTGTTTATAAGAAGTGTTTCTTTGTAAAACTTCGTTAAGAAATTGGACACATCAGGCAGAGTTTACCTTTTCCTCACAAAGAATCTCAGAAGCCCTATAAAGTTCTTTGTCTATAAATTGTAGTTTAATTCCCATCAGTGCTCACATCTATGTTTTTGGGAAATATATTCAACCAAATTTTCATTTCAGCACCATGATCAAAGGAAAGAATCACACTCTGAAAATATGTGTGTGTGTGTTTGCGCGCGTGCGTGCATGTGTAGGAGAGGTGGGGGGCAGTCACATACCCTGAAAATTAGAGCTCTTAGTCCTATAAATATAATGAGCTGATGAAGGTAAAAACCTTTCCATAAAGGTGATTTTAGTTTCCTTTGACTTTACAGTCTGAAAACAAGAAAAAAACAACCTTTTATTCAAGCAAATTATGCAAAAATATTTCTGGGACATAAGTGAACGGTAAAGTACTTTCAAGTGACCCAGTTGAGAGGATTATAACCTTTCTAAACATTTGTAATATTTTAGGGACCTGACCAATTAAAATGAAGGCTTGGTTACAAAGTAAATTCCTGACTAAGCAACTAAATTATTCATTACAATAATAGTGTCACAAATTTAGAGAGAATATGAGCAGATTCACTTCCAGTTTTAGCTTTACAGATACATTTCAGTGTAAAACAGTTTTTGGTTTATGCTTGATCCACTAAAAGAGATACTTCTTTATGTCAACAATCTGGAAAGCAGTCCTAGTCCCATATCAATGCGTATGAACTTATGAAAATCTAGGTTTGCACACATGCATTATTACCTCAGTGTCTCTTATAGAAAATTAGAGAAAATTATAATACTTATTTTAAAGTCAGAGTGATTTGGGCTACAGAAATAAAGAGGTTAAAAGTGGTCCAGAAGTAACGTGACTACACTACTTGCCATCATCTTGGCAACTGACAAATGACTGGCAGAAACACTTGGCAATGTCATGATTTCCCTAATGTGTTGATAAGAGCTGAAAGGAGTAATTTTGAATAAAAAAGACTTTCTGGGTTTCTAATACCTGTACGCTAGAACTAATCAGAAAATTCTGTTACTGCAGCTTTTATTGAGAGAATATTTATAAAATTCTGGAGGGAAGAATCATGAAGTCTTGGGAGATGTTGTTTTAAGTTACTTTATCTGTATTTATTTGACTCTGCATTGTTTACAATTTACTCTTTAATCCCCAAATAATGTTAACCCCCAAATGCAAAAGTATAACATGATAAGATATTTTCAAAAAGGAGCAAGAAAGTCAAGCAGATGTCAGCAGGCTCTTAGTATAAGTGAATTACTATAATTGGGCATTATTAAGATTTTTAACAGGAAAGACAGGAAGATAAACACCTCGGTTTACATGGTTTCTTTTCCCTTGCCTGACAGAAAAAATAAACACATTCATCTGTAGAAACAAACTTTTTCCTAGAACCAAGTTTTAGGAGAAATTTATCAAGAGGTTCCTGGTGTACAAGTTGCAAGAAACAAAAATGCTGTTGGAATGAACCACTGTAGTATTGATTCACTTTACAGGCTGAGAACATAATATTCAATTGTGCTCAGAGAAGGCCTTTCTGCAGTGGATAAGAGGAAATGGCCAAGGTTTTCCACTTTCTGATGATTAAGCTTGATAGTGAGGGAGATGTCTAGAAGCTGGGAGAAAGGAGAGTTAATACACCCATTATCCTGCCAACATCATAAGTCTTAGGTGAGCCTTTGTTCTGTGTTGGGTGGCGGTTCACTCGTGACTGAATTCTCACAGGTTCCTGCAGTGCACGTTGTCTACATTGTGTGCTAAAGTGAAAAACTTATAGTTAAGAAGGAAAAGTGGTTCCCCAATTTGAGAAAGTTTAAGAGAGAAACTTATATTCTTGCCCAGACAGAAGGTCACTTGATTCATATTCAGTTGTGGGAACAGGGTTACATAAAAGGAGTGCCCTTCTTTTTAAGAAAGAGGGTGTTATATCTCATACAACATTTCTAAGAGTATTTGGGCAACTCTCTATGTTCAGTGCTGCATTGCAGAGACAAGATGACTTTAGGATGAAACATATTTATCAAGTGTTATGAAAATCTCTAGTATGTTGGGAGTGAAAAATCTGGATGTCTGGTTTTGAGTAAGTTATTCACAGACATGATGGAGGACATGCAGTCAACTTTAGATTTTGTTCCACTGATGCTGAACATGGACAAAGAGGTCATGACTTTGGAGTTAGAGAAACTTTGGATCCTGGCCCTTATCTCTCCCAAGCTTTCAGACTGAATGCTGTGGGGCCCTAAATGGGAAACCTTAAAAAAGGGCTAGCTTTGCGGTTTAGAGCTAAGATGGCGCCTGGCGGAAGAGATGAGAGCGCCGCCTAAGTTGTCTGTCAAAACTTTTGATTGGCTCTCTTGATTTCTGTGCACATAGACAGCGCGTGATCACCATAGACTCCTGTTATAATGATGGCACATGATGATTTGACCTTTAATGTGATTGGTGCAACTATGGAAAGTCCCTCGCAAACCCCTCCCTGCTTGCCTTTATAAACCAAGAGCTTGCGGCAATAAAGCGGAACTGCTTAGACGGAACCCCTGTCGCATCTGATTGTCTCTCGCTCGCCGAGGGGCTGGGTTGGCGGACAGCAGGCTCACCTCTCCTCAGGACCCCTCGGCTTTGCTGAGGGAAGTTCCACTGCCTCTCTTTTTCTGTGGAGTGCCCCCCAGGCAAATGCAATTTCATCTCGCAAACTTCAGTTATTTATTTATTTTTATGTAAAATACAGAATTATTTTGAAGTTTGAGGTAAAAAAAATATGTATAGAGATTGATTACATTTAACAATTTCTATTTCACACATACCCATTGGAAGGACTGATGCCGAAGCTGAAATTCCAATACTTTGGCCACCTGATTCGAAGAACTGACTCATTTGAAAAGACCCTGATGCTGGGAAGGATTGAAGGTGGGAGGAGAAGGGGACGACAGAGGATGAGATGACTAGATGGCATCACCGATTCAATGGATATGAGTTTGAGTAAGCATTGGTAGTTGATGATGGAAGGGAAGCCTGTCATGCTGCAGTCCATGGGGTTGCAGAGTCGGACATAACTGAGTGACTGAACTGAACTGAACTGATTTCCCACATCCCATTTGGCATCCAAATCCCAGTTAACAGGACTTCACAGGTGGCACAGTGGTAAAGAATCCACCTGCAATGCAGGAGGAACAAGAGACCTGGGTTGGATCTCTGAGTTGGGAAGATCCCCTGGAGTAGGAAATGACAACACACTCCAGTTTTCTTGCCTGCAAAATTCCGTGGACAGAGGAGCCTGGTGGGCTATAATCCGTGCAGATGCAGAGAGAATCATGAGCACACGTCCCAGTTAACTTCCTTCTGAAGACCAAGACAGTAAGACTGAGAAAATAAAACATCAGCACAGCTGAGCGTTTTCTCTCCCACTTCTACCCCTTCATAACGCTGGCTGTGTACTGAAAAGACTCATATGAATAGATTATTATATGATCTGTGCTGAAATCATAGAAGATACAAGTGTCTCTCTAAATCAATCACCTCAGAATCACTGAAGGTCCTTTTCACATAACTTGTCCCTAAGTCAGACCTACTAATTTTATATCTCGGGTTACTAGAAATCTACCCTAGAATTTGGTAATATCTATAGTTATTAACAGCTGTGAGATATCTTAATTCCAACTCCAGAGAATAAACTCTATAGGGCAATGTATTTGCTAATATTAGTCTCATCCCCACCAATATCATAGCAACCCACATCCCATAATGCACACTGGGGAACATTATCAAGAGGCAGGAGGATAATACTAACGCCTGTAGATGTCATCTTTAAGCTTTATATGGTAGACTGTGTTTTTCAAAGATTATATGCCAGTATCGCCCATCCATATACTTTCATTACAGTGTGATGCTGATCTTCCTCCACCAAAAGACAGGTTCTTTGTGCCTTTCTCTTTGAACCCGAGAGGCCTGTTACTAGAGCTGAAATGGTGGGTGCTATGTGACTTTGGAAGCTAGCATAAAACGCATTGTTGTTTCTACCTCTTCCTCTTGGGATGCTTGCCCTTAGAACTCAGCCTCCATGCAGCAAGAAAGACACTTGGAAAAGCCATCTTCAGGTGCTTTGAGCACAGGCTTATGTTGACAAGCCATGTAAATGAATTAGCCTTCCTTTATTTCCAGCCCCCAGGCTTCAAGCTACACATCAGATGCTAAGTAAAGTAGAAAGTGAAAGAAAGTAAAGTCGCTCAGTCGTGTCCGATCAACCCCATGGACACCAGGCTCCTCCATCCATGGGATTTTCTAGACAAGAGTGGGTTTCCATTTCCTTCTCCAGAGAATCTTCCCGACCCAGGGATTGAACCCAGGTCTCCCACATTGTAGACAGACGCTTTACTGTCTGAGCCACCAGGGAAGTAACGTAGAGTGTTTAAAAAAATAAATTCTGGGAATTCTCCAGTGGTGCAGTGGATAAGAATCCTCCTGCCAATGCAGGGAACATGGATTTGATTCCTGGTCCAGGAAGATTCCACAGGCTGCAGAGCAACTAAGTCCATGAGCCATAACTACCCAGCCTGCACATCGAAACTACTGAAGCTCACGCACCTAGAGTCTGTGCTCCGCAACAAGAGAGGCCATGGCAATGAGAAGACCACACACCACACTGAAGATCAGCCTCCATTTGCTGCAACTAGAGAAAGCCCAGGCAAAGCAAGGAAGACCCAGCACAGCCAGAAATAAATAATACATAAATAAATCCCAGAATCTAGCAAAATAAGTGTTATTGTTTTAAGCCACTGCTAAGATATAAGTTTTGATCCCTGGGTTGGGAAGATCCTCTGGAAGAGGGCATGGCAACCTACTCTTACATTCTTGCTTGGAGAATCCCCATGGACAGAGGAGCCTAGAGGGCTACAGTCCATGGGGTCACAAAGAGTTGGACACAACTGAGTGAAAGCAGAGCACAGCAAGATCTGAGGTAGATTGCTGTGCAGCACTTGTTGAAGGGAATTCTCAACTTGAAGATGATTGTTTTATGGTGTTCTCTTCCTCCTGTGGACATATGACATATTCTAAGCTGTGTTCAATTCACTCAATCAGTATATGAAATTTCTCCTCTAAGTTCAGGATCCCATAAAGGCTGGATTAGGCAAAGAACATTACACAGCTTCTCTGTAATCAATATGGGAAGGTGACTAATTATATATGCCATTGCTAAACTGTAAAAAGAAAGTATGAGACCAAATCTCACTAGTCAGGGTTAGGGAACTATGCTAAAGAGTTGAAAAAGGTAATATCTGGATAAATGAGAGAAAAATACAAGAAAAATTGGTGAAAACAATTTGCCTAAGTGAAGCTGAATCCAGTTCCATTTGAGAGACTCTTTTTTTTAAATCACTTGAAAATAAAGCAAAGTGTTATTCTAAGGCCTTGGGAAATCTATAACTGGGTCTGATATTTCCTGCCCTTCAGGATGTCACATTCCAGTGGATGAGATATATAGGCACAGGCATGCATATTTCTAAGAGAGCTCATATTTATGAAGGTCATAATATAGGTATGAGAAAGATTCATGCCAACAAAGCAGATCAGTATCATGAAGTTTGGATGAGATTTGACACGACAATATTTTGTGGAGGGTGAAGGATGTATCATTGAAGGTAGTTCCAACTTGAGAAATAAAGAAAAGGCAAAAGAATGCAGGTCATGCTTAAAGGACATTTATTATCGTTATGACCTGGATTGGATTGGCCAGTTAGAAGAAGATAAAATTACAGGAAGAGGTCAAGATCTTTACTGATTTAAACAAATCGGCTTTGTTTTGCATGCGGTGGTCAAAGGTTTTAGAAAGTTAGAAGAAGGAAATAAGTTTGCTAAATGATAATAACCAAATTAGTGTTGCAAAATATTCATTAGAAAGTGCTGAGGAAGGAAATTTTGTTGAGAAACTCTCATAGTTTCTATGAGCCTAAATGAGAGCAGTGGCCATTAGAGGAACACAAAGAATGGAATAGTGGCCAGCAGGAGAATTCAAAGAATAAAACAGATGCAAAGGGCATGACTTAGTGACTAAAACAACAAAAGTATTCAGGGAGTAGATCTGATGGATCTGATGATTGATGACAAGTCGGAGTCCAGTTTGTGGAAAGAGAGGGAATGGAAGAATGAAAACGACACCATTAACAGAAAGAGCTATTGGTTGTGTGTCCTTGGTTATGTATGTAGTACATGGGCTAGGTATACCCCTCATAGGTTTTGAGTTGCTAAAGGGCAGTATCTCTTAGCTGCTACTGTATTATCATACAAAGTCTTAGTAACTAATTGCTTAAAGTAATTTAAATTATGTAGAAGTGCAAGGAAGACTGAATGACGTGAACATTATGGAAAGATAACAATGTACTAGAAGTTTTATGTGTCAGGAACCTTACACATACTTGAAATTTAATCTTTCCCACAGTACTGTGAAGTAGGAATGACTGTCCCTACTTTAAAAGTGAAACCTGGCTACATGCAGTAAGATGTCTAATAAGTAGGCAGTGATCAGCAGAATTGGCGATGGAAGCCCTGTTTATCTGACTGCATAGATTCTGACTTTTCTCCCCTAGCATGGAGACGTCTGCAAAAATGATCTATCTGGTCATTTTCCAATGTCCGTTCCCTGTAGCCCCTCCATCCCACTCCCACCACACATACACAAACTAAATGCTCAAGCTTAAGCTTAACTTGAATTTAATATCATCACTGTCTCTCTAATCATTAAGTTCCCTATTGTGTTCCCTCGTGGTGGGTGGCACTAGGGCAGGGAGATTTCTAGATTACAAATTACTTCCATGTGCACTTGATTCTCAACCAATTCTATAAAAGATTTCACCATCCCTCTGAGAATTGATGTACAGTGGAAGGCATACCAAATATTACAACATATACCAAACTAGTATTTGAGAAAGTCAGAGACTCTCCAAGGGAATATGCATCCAAAAAAGGCTACTTAATCAATTAAAACAAAACAAAACACTTTTTGACAACCAAGGGGACACAATTGAATTTGCTTGAATTTGTGAAGATAACAGAACAATAGATATTATTTTATAATTGCCAAAAGGAAAAATAAAACACCAAAGAATGTGGCTTGGGTATTTAGAATTATACATATCTATGCTCTGCCATAAAGTGTCATGCCTCAAAATATCCTAGGTATGTATTTTGTGGACAGGCAATTGAAAGTCAGGGCTAGAAGGAAGGGGGGAAAATAAAACAAAAAACAAAACTCAGATAGACCATCAGAGTCTGGTGCTACTCACTGTAGAGGATAGTACTACACTGACTCTTTCAAAAGACATTTCAGTCATTTTTTACGTGAAGGTTTCTTACAAAGCAATGCCTATTTCTGGGATGTCTCTGTGCTCCATTGTGGAAGGTACCTCTATTCTCAGGTCCAAAAAATTACAGGAGCATTACTGACTGTTTACTAATTTAGTTAGAGACATAAGTGTGTCTGGTAGGTGTAAAGTTCAGTATATTCTAAATAAAAACCCAGGTATATAACACCCTCTGGGTAAAATCAGACAGCCTGCCTGCCGAGAAATGGGCCATAACAATTCAATATTGCTTTTTAATATCACTCTTTAAATTTCTTTACTGGAACTTTGATTTTTTTTTTTAATAGTCAGGTTAGTGATGAGTATATATCAAACATATGTTCCCCTGGAGTAGGTGCTATATATATGTATATAAAACCTTATTATTGCCTCAGAAGTCTAAAATCTTTCACACTAGCTCATAAAAGAGACCTTAATTATGGATGAATTTATGTAGGTCTATGAGAAACATAGCCATTGTTTATACAACAATGCCCAGCTTTACCACACTTTACAACATATTGTAACAAGTATTAATCTGAAAATATTTATTAAACACATGAATATTTAGAGATGCTACAGTGTAGTGTGGTACGTTACATTTACAGTGTTTTAGATCTATATTTTCCAAGTTTGATTCTTCAGATTTAAGAAATACTAGTGATGTTTTTGGCTTCCTTCGTTTAAAAAAATCTGCCTGCCAATGCAGGAGACATGGGTTTGATCCCTGGGTCAGGAGAATTCCCCTGGAGAAGGAAATGTCAACCCGCTTCAGTATTCTTGCCTGGGAAATGTCAGGGGACAGAGGAGCCTGGAGGGCTACAGTCCATGGGATTGCAGAGCCGGACATGACTGAGCGTCTCACCAACAACATGGATTTTTCACTTTTGGTACGTTTAAAGAGTGACTTCATTATAACAATACATAGAGAGAGCTATTTTAAAGCTTAGGGTAAAGGATCAATACTTTTTTACAGAAAAGCATGTTTGCCGTGTGATTAATCAGGCCATTGATTGCTCCTTGTTTGGTTGCTCAGTCATGTCCGACTCTGTGACCCCATGGACTGTAGCCCGCCAGGCTCCTCTCTCCATGGGGAGTCTCCAGGCAAGAATACTGGAGTGGGTTGCCATGCCCTCCTCCAGGGGGATCTTCCCAACCCAGAGATCAAGCCCATGTCTCCTGTGTTGCAGGAGGATTCTTTCCCATCTGAGCCACCAGGGAAGCCCACTGATTGCTTCTTATAATCTGGGAAAAGTAGATTTTATTAGCATTTGTTTGAAAATATATGAGTATAATATTACATCCTCACTAACGTAATAACTATGATTTGTTGGGCTCTTTGTGTTAATATGTTGCAGGAAGTTTGTGTCAGTTACCTCATATGACCTTTTGGAGTGGGCAGATGGAAGGAATATTTCACAAGGAGAGGTCCAACGCTGGAGGTCACACATGTTATATGTGTCAGAATTAAAATGGGAGACTGATGTATAATGTTCTACTCTTCTAACTGGCTTTCCACAGTATTGAAATGGCTTTTCATTTTGTTTTTCTGGTTTTTTTTTTTTTTTTGTTGTTGTTGTTGTTAACATTGTATCTTTCTTCAGGATAATGCAAATCTGTTGGCTTTAAGTCTATTATGATTCTTGGGAGACTGATGCTTCACAAAACTTTTTATGATGTCTTTTCTTGTTTCAGGCATTTTAATTATAGATCACATTACCTTTAAATCCAAAGTGGATTTACATAAAAGGAAATATAAACTAAGACACTCTATCTTTTCTCGAGGACATTAAGCTTACCATTATTCAAGTACTATATTTTAATTGCTTTAGGAAACATTAAAATTCTTAAGGGGATATTTTCATTGACTTTGGAGTACATGAGAAAATTAGTGTCTCATGCAAAGCCTAAAAATTATGAGCAAAATTTAATTATTATTTATGAAAAGTGGAGGTTGATAGCTTCTCCAATTTTACTAGATTTAGTCATTTTGGGGATTCCAGGTCTTTTCTTTTTTAAACAAAAATATATACATAAAGATGTTTAATACTCCAGGAAGGTAAATTGATATGAGAAAGTATTAGTAGTTTTTCATTTGACCAGTTTCTTTTTTCTGTCATCTAAATTGTGATTTCTTTAACACACCCACAGTAGAGTATGAAGGGCAGTTATTTTCCTTTGTTTTTAATTTATTAGTTTGGCCATGATACATACTTTGAAGTTTTATATGTTGATCAAATAAGAAGTTGAAAATGCAGAACCTAAAAAAAAGTTTGTTTGTATACATATATATTCACAATATATAATATACATTATAGTATATATCATACAGTTTAAATACATTAATCTATAATATGTAGTATATAAAATAACATTATATATAATATATAGTATATACATCTGTGAATTTTTAAAACTGTATTATTATGTGTCCAAGATAAATATATAGAGGAAAAAATGATAATGGGCTTTGGGGGACAAATCATACAACTAGTGTTAGAATGTTTTAATTCATTTACCTTATATATAAGTGAAAGTGAAGTCACTCAGTCGTGTCTGACTCTTTGCGACCCATGGAGTTTATATTTAAAGTCCTTATATATAAAAGACATATTAATACTAAGAAATTTTGATATAAGGCTATTTGTTAGTTGACTATGTGAATTTTAAAGCCACATTAACTTAGATGAATCCCAAATCTACATTTTAATTGATATATCACTTTGGGATATATACTTGATTCCTAAACTCAAATACCTTATTTATAGAAAGTAAGACTGATACCTTGTGCTTTGGCCCAGCTGCTTCATTCTTTCTGGAGCTATTAGTACTCTTGAGAGTCCCTTGGAAAGCAAGGTGATCAGCCAGTCATTCCCAAAGGAAATCAACCCTGAATGCTCATTGAAAGGACTGATGTTCAAGCTGAAGCTCCAATACTTTGGTAATCTGATGCCAAGAGTTGACTCATTGGAAGAGTCCTGAGGCTGGGAAAATTGAAGACAGAAGGAGAAGAGGGAGATAGAAGATGAGATGGTTGGATGGCATCACTGATTCAATGGACAAAAACAGACAACTCAGGATGATGGTGAGGGACAAGGAGGCCTAGCATGCTACAGTCCATGGGGTCACAAAGAATCTGAGAGGACTTGGTGATTGAACAGCGAAAACTGACATCTCACAGGAGTGTTATGAAAAGTAAAAGTGAGCTAATGAATATAAAATGTTTGGCAAAGTAGCTACCACTTAGTAAATAGTCATTTAGCAATTTATCAGTTCAGTTCAGTTCAGTTGCTCAGTTGTGTCCAACTCTTTGCTACCCTATGGACTGCAGCACGCCAGGCCTCCCTGTCCATCAACAACTCCTGGAGTCTGCCCAAACCCATGTCCATTGAGTCCATGATGCCATCCAACCATCTCATCCTCTGTTGCCCCTTCTCCTTCCACCTTCAGCCTTTCCAGGCATCAGGGTCTTTTCCAATGAGTCAGTTCTCCACATCAGGTGGCCAAGTATTGGAGTTTCAGCTTCAACATCAGTCCTTCCAATGAATATTCAGGACTTATTTCCTTTAGGATGTACTGGTTGGATGTCCTTGCAGGCCAGGGGACTCTCAGGAGCTTTCTCCAACACCACAGTTCAAAAGCATCAATTCTTTGGTGCTCAGCTTTCTTTATAGTTCAAATCTCACATCCATACATGACTACTGGATAAACCATAGCATTGACTAGACAGATCTTTGTTGGTAAAGTAATGTCTCTGTTTTTTAATATGCTGTCTAGGTTGGTCATATCTTTTCTTCCAAGGAGTAAGTATCTTTTAATTTCATGGCTGCAGTCAGCATCTGCCGTGATTTTGGAGCTCAAGAAAATAAAGTCTCTCACTGTTTCCATTGTTTCCCCATCTATTTCCCATGAAGTGATGGGACCAGATGCCATGATCTTCGTTTTCTGAATGTTGAGTTTTAAGCCAACTTTTCACTCTCCTCTTTCACTTTCATCAAGAGACTCTTTAGTTCTTCGCTTTCTGCCATAAGGGTGGTGTCATCTGCATATCTGAGGTTATTGATATTTCTTCCAGCAATCTTGACTCAAGCTTGTGCTTCATCCAATCCAGCATTTCGCATGATGTAATCTGCATATAAGTTAAATAAGCAAGGTGACAACATACAGCCTTGACACACTCCTTTCCAAATTTACAACCAGTCTGTTGTTCCATGTCTGGTTCTAACTGTTGCTTCTTGATGTGCATACAGATTTCTCAGGAGACAAGTAAGGTGGTCTAATATTCTAATTTCTTGAAGAATTTCCCACAGTTTTTTTTTTTTTTTTGTGATCCACACAGTTAAAGGCTTTAGCATAATTAATTAAGCAGAAATAGATGTTTTTCTGGAATTCTCTTGCTTTTTCTATGATCCAGTGGATGCTGGCAATTTGATCTCTGGTTCCTCTGCCTTTTCTAAATCCAGCTCGAACATCCAGAAGTTCATGGTTCACATACTGTTGAAACCTAGCTTGAAGAATTTTGAGTATTACTTTGCTAATGTGAGAGATGAGTGCAATTGTGCAATAGTTTGAACATTCTTTGACACTGCCTTTCTTTAGGATTGGAATGAAAACTGACCTTTTCCAGTCCTGTGGCCACTGCTGAATTTTCCAAACTTGCTGGTGTATTGAGTGAAGCACTTTCACAGCATCATTTTTTAGGATTTGAAATAGCTCAGCTGGAATTCCATCACCTCCGCTAGCTCCGTTCTTAGTGATGCTTTCTATGGCCCACCTGATTTCACATTCCAGAATGTCTGGCTCTAGGCTAGTGATCATTACCATCGTGGTTATCTGGGTCATGAAGATCTTTTTTTGTATAATTCTTATATATGTTCTTGCCACCTCTTCTTAATATCTTCTGCTTCCTTTAGGTCCATACCATTTCTGTCCTTTATTGTGCCCATCTTTGCATGATAAGTTCCCTTGGTATCTCTAACTTTCTTGAAGAGATCTCTAGTCTTCTCCATTCTATTGTTTTCCTCTATTTCTTTGAATTGATCATTGAGGAAGGATTTTTTTTTAATTTTTTTTTTTTTGAGGAAGGATTTTTTATCTGTCCTTTGGAACTCTGCATTCAGGTGGATATATCTTTCTTTTTTTCTTTTGTGTTTTGCTTCTCTTCTTTTCTCAGCAATTTGTAAGCCCTCTTCAAACAAGAATTTTGCCTTTTTGCATTTCTTTTTTTGGGGCTGGTTTTCATCACCACCTCCTGTACAATGTCATGAACCTCTTTCCATAGGTCTTCAGACACTCTATATACCAGCTCTAACCCCTTGAATCTATTTGTCACTTCCACCATATAATCATAAGGGATTTGATTTAGGTCATGCTTGAATGGTCTAATGTTTTTCCCTACTTTCTTCAATTTAATTCTGAATTTTGCAATAAGGAGTTCATGATCTCAGCTACAGTCAGCTCCCAGTCTTGGTTTTGCTCACTGTATAGAGCTTCTCCATCTTCTCCTGCAAAGAATATAATGAATCTGATTTTGCTATTGACCATCTGTCCATGTGTAGAGTCTCTCTTGTGGTTGTTGGAAGAGGGTGTTTGCTATGACCAGTGCATTCTCTTGGCAAAACTCTGTTAGCCTTTGTCTTGCTTCATTTTGTACTCCAAGGCCAAATTTGCCAGTTACTCCAGGCATCTCTTGACTTCCTACTTTTGAATTCCAGTCCCCTATGATGAAAAGGACATCTTTTTTTTTGGTGTTAGTTCTAAAAGTTCTTGTAGGTCTTCATAGAACTGTTCAACTTCAGCTTCTTTGCCATTAATGGTTGAGGTATAGACTTGAAATACTGTGATATTGAATGATTTTCCTTGGAAAAAAACAGAGATCATTCTGTCATTTTTGAGGTTGCACTGAATGTATTGCATTTCAGACCCTATTGCTGATTATGAGAGCTACTCTATTTCTTCTAAGGGATTTTTGCCCACAGTAGTAGGTACAATGATCATGTGAATTAAATTCGCCCATTCCAGTCCATTTTAGTTCATTGATTCCTGAAATGTCTATGTTCACTCTTGCCATCTCCTATTTTACCACTTCCAGTTTATCTTGATTCGTGGACCTAATATTCCAGGTTCCTTTGCATAATTGTTGTTATCAACATTGGACTTTACTTCTATTACCAGTCACATCCACAGTTGGGCATTGTTTTCACTTTGGCTCAGCCTCTTCATTCTTCCTGGACTTATTTCTCCACTCTTCTCCAGTAGTATATGGGGCACTGAGCAACCTGGAGAATTCATCTTTCAGTGTCATCTTTTTGCCTTTTCATACTGTTCATGGGGTTCTCAAGGCAAGAATACTGAAGTGGTTTGCCATTCCTGTCTCCAGTGGACCACGTTTTGTCAAAACTGTCCACCATGACATGTTCATCTTGGGTGGTCCTACATGGCATGACTCAACGTTTCACTGAGTTCTTATAGTTTAGAACCAACTGAAACACATTCATTTGGAGAAATAACTGATTAGAGAATTTGGCTAATATTTCATCACTGAATCAGCCTGATTTCTCACTCAGTTACAGGCAGTGCTGAAACAGGAGCAGCCTTCTATGGGGGCATTGGCTTCTCTGTGATTCTATGGTATAGAGAAGAAAGTGTCAACTTCATGGCAATGGGCTGCCAAAAAGAAAAGGAAAAGAAGAAGGAAACAAGAAAAGGATCCTGATTCGGGGTGGGGTGCTGAGCTGAACAGGCTCAATTTCTTCCCTTAGATTTACCATTAACATAAATGAGTGAGAAGTGGCAATAAATACGGGCTCCTGAAAGTTCCTCCTCAAGGAAACAGAAGGGAAAGAAAAGCCTCCATGATATACTAAAAAAATCTCAGAATTGAATCTTATTTGATTTTCATACATAATAATGATCAATAAGAATCTATTTTATAGTATATTTAAGAGAAGGTGATTTTCCTAGTTCTCTTACAATTTTACAACATTTTATAACAAATCCAAATTTCTGAATGATAAAGCCATGCACTTTATTCTCTAAACTTCATTGCACTTGAGAAGACCTGGCTTGTTCCAGTCTTTTGTTTCTCATTGTCAACCTGTCTTAATTTTTTTTTTTTTGCTTTCTCTGTGAAGGCCACATTTTAAAACCTGATTTTAATGGCTTTTCTCCAATTACTTCTCTTATGCTACTGCTAAGTCACTTCAGTCCTGTCCGACTCTGTGTGACCCCATAGACGGCAGCCTACAAGGCTCCCCCATCCCTGGGATTCTCCAGGCAAGAACACTGGAGTGGGTTGCCATTTCCTTCTCCAATGCATGAAAGTGAAAAGTGAAAGTGAAGTTGCTCAGTCGTGTCCAACTCTTCGTGACCCCATGGACTGCAGCCCACCAGGCTCCTCTGCCCATGGGATTTTCCAGGCAAGAGTACTGGAGTGGGGTGCCATTGCCTTCTCCGATTTCTCTTATGAGGTTTATCAAAACTTTCTTGAAATATAACTTGATACCTCAAGTACTCCATAAAGTCCCCAAGGCAGGATTTATGGCAGAAAAACTGTGTGCTCTATTAGTTGTTTTGATTAATTAAAATTATATTTAAAATAAATTCAGAATCATGTCATGAAAAGCAAAATAAATCAGTTTAGAATGAAAGCTAGGTTTAATAAGTTGCATGATCTGAATGTCCTTAATGGTAAGGAAATGAAATATAATGTTGTAGAAGCTTGCTAATTTGCAACAATAATGTGAAATTTATTATAGGTTATTATATTTTATTAGCAAGAATGTGAAATCACAGGATGTGAAATTAGAAATATCAAATATTCTGCATTTATCTGGTATCTTGAAGGACTATTTTACCTATTTCTAATGCTTCATAATGCACTGGTAAATGCGTGAGTCTTAGAGAATGCAGCTATAAAGAGGGGAAAAAAGCAATTGAATTGGGAAAGTTCTGTTTTTCTCCCTTTTTAGCAAATATTTCCTCCATGCAAGCAAGTTGAGAATATGAACAGCAGGTTTAGAGTTTTGCCTTGTGGGGACAAAGCTAGAAGAGGAAAACAGGAGCTGGCAAACTATAGGTCACTGTCCAGATCCTGTCCATGAACTAAGAATGTTTTAAAAAATATTCTTTAAATAAAAGGAGATAAGACTATAACAGAGAGATCATATGTGGCCCACCAAACTTATTTACTTCTCTTCCTTTATGTAAAAAATTTGTGGCCCCTGAGCTAGGGGATAGCAACATTTATAATACCCATCAAACTTACTAAACAAAAACAACCAAAGTAAATGAGAATCAGTAATAGCATATTTTAACATTTTAATTAGTTAAATTGTTTACTGTGAAATTAATTACAACCCTAATTATGTTTTACATGCATTCTTCATTAAGTTTTACTAGTTAAGTTTGAATCAGTATTCATTTCTTAATTCTGGCAATGAGAGTCAGGGACCAATATAAAAACTATGACATTTTTCATCCTCATTTAAATCAATATTAGAAACAATGTATCTCTCTGACTTAACATTGTAAACAAGAAAAATGTTACTCCATGTATCATTTATTTAACTTATTTTGCTTTCTTTAAAAATCAATGTTTATCATAGAAAGATGTATTATACAAATATTCTGAATGCCATTAAAAACAAGAGGGTATTAATAAAACAAATAAATGAGAGAACAAGAGAAAGGGAGATGACAACATGTGATAGGTATTTTGGGTTTAATTTATAATTCATTTTATAATATGAGACTTTCAGAGAACATAAATTTAACTGGTTTCCTATAGATTTCCAGAAGTGCTGACCAAATGTCTTTGAGCCCTGGAAAACTTCCATTTCAAGAAAATATACATTTCATCTTGTTCAACTTGAGGAGTTGCTTTTACTATATGAGTATGTCTCGCTTTATGTATTTCCAATAAAAAGAAATAATAGGCTTGTATTTTGTAGACAGTACGGGTGAGATTTAAATGATCATTCAGATACTCTAATATTAAGTGGGAGAGTTTGAATATACAGTATATAGTGTCTTTTCACTGCAGAAATTTTGTCACAAACTGTAGATGTTTAGCTCTTTAGGGGCTGGCAGGCTGGCCGTTTATACGAAAATGGAGAACAGCCAAGCCAGAAAGAATTTTGGAAGCAGTCTTGCCTTATGAGACCAGTTGTTTGGTTAAGCAAGCTTTTCACAATCCTGGGGACCACATATTTGCATTACTAATAGCCTATTTTTAAGGATATTGACATTTTAGGTGACCTGAATGGCAATTAATGTTTTTCTCTATTTCAGCTGTACAAATTGGCCCATAGTAAGTAAAGACCACACCTGCTTTTTCCACATATCAGTTTCAAAGTGTTTATATGTGAATGATATTTAAAAGGCAAATGTGAGACTGAGATAGGAAATTTTATACAAGTGTCCTGAGCCTTGGAATCCTGACTCTGGCACCTACTGTTAGCTCTATACTCTTAGCAAGTTACTTAACCATTTTTAGTATCAGTTTCCTAATCTTTGAAATCATTTTCATAATACTTATTTCATGGTGTATTAATCGATTAAGATAAACATTTACTGAGGGCATACTGTGAGCCAGGAATTCTTCCAGGCCTCGGGATGGTGATGGCGAACAGGACAAATCCCTGACCTTGTAGCATTCAGCCATTAAGTGAATGGAAAATCGGACTAACAGATATGCCTTCATTAATTGTTAGGCTTATAATGCTCTAATTCTTCTGCCTGTCTGCCTCCTCTCCAGGACTGGTATCTCCTTGATGTCAGGGTTTCTTACTCCAGTTGTCCCACACTGCTCTTTAATAAGTAACTATTCAATTAAAGAGGTAGATTTTACCTTTTAAACCTATGTGGCAGTTTAAGTGTGGTGAATCACTATTCTTGATTTCAGTCTGTTCTGCTACACACAAAAAAACACACACAGACACAGACACACAGACGTACACATATATCTTTCAGATCCATAACAACTGTATTGGTTTCTGAGTCCTAAAATATAGAGAACACTGTGACAACTTGTAGACCTTAAGTTAATTTTCAGCGCTATGAACATTCACTGTTCTTTCTCATCTCTCCTGAAATTATTATCTATTGCTCTAGCTATCCCAATGGAAGCTTTTCTCCTCCTGTCTCAAGAAGTCATCAAAACCCAGCTTTTCCCTGTGCCTCCCTCTTTGACATCCTCTTGTCAGCCCTGACTATTATTATCCAAGCACTTCCTAATTCTCCTGAATTTTGTTATGGGCAACCCACATTCTGTGAATTACTTGTTGCTTTACACTGAAATTCTGAATAATTCCTTGACTCTTAAATTCTTCAGGTTTCTAAAACAACTATAATATATTTTCAAGTATAATTTACCTATGATTTTGGAGAAATCATGGAGAATCATAGGAAAAAGAGAAATCCCAGAAGGTGAAAATTGATCAAGAATTATATCATTTAAAAAATGATGGATAGAGTTATACTCAATAAAGCTTGCTATTGATATTTGTTATCATTCTATAGCAGAGGAAGAAGCTGTAAGTCTGTGAGACCTTAGAATGACATATATTGTAGGGGGAAATAGTCATGAATATATTAAGAACAAGTAATGTCCTCCTAACCACATCCTTTTTTTGTTGTTGTTGTATATCATATGCATTCATATTCAGAAGCCATTGATTAGTAGAATGGTGCTGATTTGGAGAGAACTTACTAATAAGTTAGATGCCCTTGGTTATTCTCTTCAATATTAGGAAAAATCTGTGAAAGGAACAATTTTTTAAAGAGTCTTGAAATATTCAAGAATTATTTGAAGAGTTTTAAGTGGTAATAAGTAAAACTCAAGACTTTGAAAATATTGAATGAGAATATAGTGCTTTTCATGTTTTTAGAAGACACAAAAGTGGGAACTATGTCCAACGCAATGAATGATAAAATTGAGATGTAAATTCATCCTAATAGACTAAAGTAAGACTTTATAGATAATTGTAAAGGTTATGCATTTAGGTTAAAAAAATCAATCCCATAAGTCTCTAATGAGAGAAATTTGACATCAGCTAAGGTGAAAATGACTTGTGCTTTTCATTAACTCCCAACAAAACGATGCAGCTGCTAGAAGTTTAATATGATGTTATGGTGAAGAACAGGATCAAGGTCACATGAGGGAGTGTGCTGGCTAAACTCTTACAGATCCAGTGAAATTCCAAAATAATCACGTTCAGTTGTGGTAACCATATTTCAGAAGGGTCATTATCAGTTTGGGGTTTGTGGAGCAACTAGAAAGGAAAGAAACTATTTTCTGGTATAGAATAAGTTTAAAATAAATACTTATGGATATTTTAAACAATATAACTCTATATTTATTTTAAAAACAGCAGTGTTATTAGAGAGGAAAGTCCACATATTAATTTTTCAGTAACTTTAACATAAATATTTAGCCTGAGATCTGAAATACAGAATTACTGTTTGAATGATTTAGATAAGGTACAAAAATGTTGTTTCAAAAGGAGTTTTTTAAAATCTACAAATTGAGTCCTTAACATTTTTATTTGGGTAAAGGAAGTCCCCAAATTAACATAGACTTTTTTTTTTCTTAGTTGCTTATTTGTTTGATTGCTTTTCTTCACTTACCTTTTGGTTTTAGTTTTTGAAATTAATATGGCCATTTTTCTCCTCATGCATTTCTAACTTAACTCCACCAGAAAATAGAGTTTTGTAAGATTATTACTAGCAAACAGAAATTTGATTCTACAACTGCTACAAATTAATCAATTAATACAGAGTCAAATAAACCTTTTATTGTCCTTATTATTTTGTTGCCATAGGCATTAAATGCTATCATGTAACCATCTCAATTACAGTAAGTAATAAAAAGGTGTTTCCCTTTGAATGTTATGTATATAAAACTTTCAAGGTAATTCTTCTTACCTTTATATACATATATATATAGTTTATGTTTATATATATACACATAAATAATTTAAATCATAGAGTTACTTTATTGAGCTGATGCTAAGATTATTGAAGTTTTAGGAATAAATATTTTCAGTGACTAAGCTATAAAATAGACATGAATTAACAAATGGAGTAAAAGACAGATATTTCATTGAGACACAGTATGTCAAGTTGAAAGGTTGAATTTTTACAAATGAAGCTTTCATGATTCAAGAAAACAGACTTGAAGAATTTTAAGCTTTTTTGATTATTAAAGACTTTAGAAAACAGTTCTAAACTGTAAAAATGCAAATAATCTTAATATTAAAATTTCTGTTATTTATTCTTTTTTTACCGAAGCAGCAACATTTTTAAGAAAAGAGAAAATTAATATGTTCAGAACTAAAGAAAAAATTAAATATTGATAAATGTATGAGACATTAAATCAAGATCTCTTGAGAGGTTATTTTGTGTTCCTGACACCAGTTTTTTCTGGGTGTTCCACAATTCAGTTATAACTACTCACAGTTAGCATTAGACTCCACAAGCTTAAGGACTCCATTCACAAAACTACCCTGACTTCAGACACCAGATGCAAGTATGAAGTCCCAGGTTACCTTCACTTTTGTCCAACTTGGCTACAGAGTCAGGGATTCCTGTATTATCCTCTCCCTAGCTTTCAGGTTTGGTAATTTGCTAAGGTAGCTAAAAAAAACTCAGGGAAACACGGCTTACGTTTATCAGTTTGGATACAGATGAACAGCCAGATGAAGCCAGCTTTGTCAGATATATGATGGCAAAACCTTAAATTTATCCAGAAACCTAATAGTTTAAATTACTTTTCTCAGAAATAAAAGATACACTAAATTAAGAGTAATATAGCAATGAAAACATAATAAATTTTATTTCTATAGTTACAAAACTCTGACTGTTATTTCTGTTACTTTAATGGCAGTTTCCCTGAAGTCTGCAAGATGGCAGTGTTCTTTTTCGGAAAATTATTATTTTGAAGATGAATTCTAATAATAACTACGATATGAGATCTTAGTATATATTAGTTAACATAGTACCTGCTTTACATGGATTTTCTGCATGCTAAGTCACTTCAGTTGTGTTTGACTCTTTGCGACCCCATGGACTGTAGCCCACCAAGCTCCTCTGTCCATGGTATTCTACAGGCAACGAGACTAGAGTGGGTTGACATTTCATGTACTCCAGTGGTTATTTTTGACCCAGGGATTGAACCCATGTCTCATGTCTCCTGCATCGACAGTGGGTTCTTTACCACTAGTGCCTCTGGATTAGTTTACTTAATTGTTGTGACACTCCTAAGAGAGTCTTTCTGGGTACATTGACATTTGAAGTCCAGTTAACTTACTCATGATCACAGATAGTAAAACCAGAAATAAGAGGCCAGGTGAACAATTGTAGTGCCTTGCTTTTAAAAATGCACTTCATTGCCCATTAAAGTGACACACTGATCCTTCATCAGTCTACAGTGGGTGCTAATAATGTTACAACTAATAGCACAATAATAAAGAATAAAATAAATTCTTGGGAAGTTGATCAGTTTTGTTAAATGAAGACATTACCATGATTGAAGATGAGAATATCTTACTTTGCTAGGATGCTGCTTCATCTCTTTACATAATAACATATTTTACAGAGCTATAATACATTTCCAGAAAGTTATTCATACTTTCATTTAATCTGAATAATAACTAACCAGACTATATCCTGGTTAATGTAACCAAGAAAGTAATTTTTAAGAAATGCCACGGGCCCAGTATTGAATTGGCCAAGTGTACAAGGCCACATACAGAGGAATCGATTTTTATTTTTCCTTTAGCCAAAATTCATAATATAAATTTTAAAATGTATTATGAGAGATTAAGCTTTTGGAAAACAGTGTGGTACACAGTCCACTAAGTTTACCTATTATAGAGTTCCTGGGGTTGTTCTGGTTGGGTGCCCTGTACCAAATGGGTGTTTTTTTATCCAATATGATTACCTTTTAGAGAGAAGGTGAGACTCTGAAGAAATCCAACTGAGCAGAGACCTATGTAAACAGACTGGCACATAAATCTTGTCTGTCATGGTCCTACTCTTATGCATTATTTCTGTTATTAATGATGATTCCCTTCTAGAAATATTATGAGGAGAGTAGGAATTCATTTTCCCTTTGATGTCCTTGGCAGGTGTGATGAGCATTCATTTGTGTAGGTGTGGAGGAGGAATTTTGCATTATCAATGCTTTTCCTGCTATTTCTGGCACCCGGGTTTAGAAGATATATAGCTACTTTATAAAAAGTGTCGTTCTGAATCTAGAATGTTTTATTGTCTTTCATTGGGAACAACCTCCCTGAAATTTCACTTTGAAGCAGAATAATTTCCAACAGATACATTCAAGAGACACTAAGTGTTGCTTTAGTTTTTTTCATGATTCTCATGAGAGCTGTAGACGTGCTGTTTAGATGTATGAAACATAGTAGGTGTTTCTGGTACTCTATTGTTCACAGACATAAATATTATTCTTGTATTTTAAGTTCTACATATTAAGATTGTATCAGTGATGAGAGAAACTTTGGAATTTTTGGAACAATCTTCAGTGTTTCAAGGAGCAACTGTATTCTATATTCTACCCACAATGCTAGTAGCCTTTTTCTCTTTCTAATTGTAAAAGTAGTACAAACATTGTAAAACTCAAGAAATTTACTTTAAAAAAATCATCCATAATCCTATCACATAGAGAAAACTGGCACAGTATGTCCTGTTAAAACATGACATGAACTCTTAAAACTTATGATATAATAAATAAGTTAATTAAGAGCAAAATATATATGCATTTATAGGAAAAGGTCTCAATCAACTTATCCCTGCCTCTCCCCACTCTCACACAAGTTTACTCCTCAAAGATGGCATTCTATTAAATGCCTTATGATTTGCTCTCTGTTGCTGTCACCTGTTCATTTACTTCATGCTATTTTTTTTTCAAAATTTCTTCTTCTATATTTGAATTGTTGCTTGAGGTATGCTGCTGAGGGCTACGGACAGATGCAAAGATCCATATCTTATACCATCTTAGTTGACCAATTCATCTCAAAGTTTGGGGAAAAAAACTTTACTAATGTCTAAAACAAAGCATTAATGTAGAATAAAATATAATGTTTCCATTAATTTAAAAGTTAGAACCTTACTCTTCAGAAATAATTTCTCCTTCATGAAGGTTGCTCTGCCCTCCCAGGTTTTTTGGTGAAAAAATCTGTGAATGCAAGAATACAGCCTTAGGAATGTAAATTTCTATAAGGAGAATTTTATAAGTATTTTAAAGATACTGTGCATTGCTTACCTAAGACTGAAATAATTTACCATTCCCCCAGCAATATCTAAGTATACTCGTTTTTTTCAGTCAAGCTATAATCACGTAAAGACCTTTGGTTGTAGAATTGTGTAAAAGAAGAGCCCCGATCCTGTTGGTTGTATAAGGGAAGCTCACTAGAGTTACCAATTCAATTGGAGTTTTAAACCACATGTTCATAGACTTTTTCTGTGTGCACATGTGTTAGCAGGCAGATGCTTATGTGCCTTTTGTGCATGTGTTTCCATTTAAATCAGGCTCTATGGAGTCCTGTGTGTTTATAAATATCAACTCAAATAACTTTCATCAAATCTGATTCTTTCTCAGCAGTCTGTTTTTTCTCTTAGTACAGACAATAATGAATTATTGTGTTACTTTTAAACATGTACATTTTCATCTAATTTGAAAAACCTTTTCCAGTGACTTAGCATTCTTTAGAACATTCTTTTCAGTGACATCGTGGAATGTCTTCCAGTTCATTTTTGTGAGCCTACATAGATATCCCATGGCGCTGAACTCTATTGGCATTTTCCTTTGCCTTTATTCAGCTTGGTTCTGTAACATTTACTTTGTCAATTACAGTCATCTTAGTATTCACAGTCAATTCTATCACTGTGTGACTTTAATTGTATTTCGCTAAATTAAAGAGGCATTATAAAGTTGTTACCCTTTGATTTTTCAGTTTAATTTCATTTTTCTTTAATCTTTGGAGCACACTAGATTATCAATTAGCATAATAAAACAGTCAGTGTGGAATTTAGTAACTATATTGAATATTCTATAAAGTAGACCAGTTTGTACAACACAGATGTACACAGAAAGCAGTAAAATTCTTATCATTCTGCAACTCCACCTTCACAGTATCCCCAAATGTGTCTTAAACTGATAGTATATTGGACCATTACACAGAAAAACATTGCTAATGGGTGAATAATATTAATGTCGTGCACTTTAGTAATACCTTTTATCCAAAGACCTGAAAGTGCTCCATGCATGACAATTAATCACATCCTACCACACTACTCCAAGCAAGGTATTATTATCTGCTATTATAATTTAGATAAACTATTGTCATAGTTAAGAAAGATGAAAGATTAAGTGACTTGTCAAAGATCACATATTAGTTCAGTCCTAGAGCAATATAACTCAGATTTCTGACTGCCGCTATTAACATTAAGCCCAGCCACTGTACATATTATCCACTGAGCATGGTGTCATTCTTCTGAAATCATTTACTACATACTAATCTATTATAGAGTTTAAGTGAAAATGAATATAATGGCATCAGATTGTGTATTCACATCCAATGCTATATTCAAATACAAGTACATGTGTAATTTTTCTAAAGATGGTGAAATGTTAAGCACATAAGTTAGCATCATTTTTTTTTATTATGAAATCTTTCATTGCCTTTAAAATAGTATTGAGCTTTCTCCTTTTTCCTAGCAAATGTGAAAACAAAGGGAAACTGAAAGTAGTTTCTACTGATAATGTAAGTGGGACTATTGCCAAGTCAAGGTCCTATAAGATGAAGCCTTTTCCCAAAGCCATTGAGTCAGGTTTCATGATTGCACTTAAGTGTTTGTGAGAAAGGATGCTGTTGCCTTTTTTTTTTTTTTAATGATCTTTATAGTTTGAGAGAATGACAGGAATCACAAGTCTCTTGTTTGCCTTTTCTTTCTTTTTATTTCCTGATATCCACCAGGAATGATTTTTTTCCCCTCTCTGGCAAAAGTAGTTCTATTTCCTTGAAATCTTCCGATACCAACTCTTCATTCAGCACTGTAGATCTGTTCCAATGTCCGTTTAGCGAGAATCACTGACAACAATTTGTGCAATTGATTGGTGACATTGAGAACAGAATTGATGCTTCCTCGTTTCGAGAACTCTTCTGAGAGGAGACAGAATTGTCAAACAAAATGCAGGATAGTATTTCATCTGGATGACGCTGGTTATCACAATTGCTAGAACTCAGTTTCTAAAAATCCTGCTTATTTTCTCTCTGCTTTTTGACACCAAGCAGCACCTAGCTCCCCTGAATACTAGAGTGTTTTTTGTATTTGTATTCATGGTAGCTGTGCACTAAAACTACCGCAGATAATTTAGGTAATTGGCAAACCACAGGGGCACTTAGTCTGCTCACCTGCCTATTTTAGGTTGGCTCATCATCACTCTAATTGGCAGTGGGTAGTTACTGGTCCATTTGCCATGTATTATGACAAAAGATGCTAATGGAACCCGGCAGTGGGTGTGTTATACCTTTGCCCTGCTTCTGGCAGGCAGAAGGCAATCCCACTGTTTTTGCATAACAAGTAGCACGGCCGGACATTTTCCCTATGTCAAAAAGAGTATTTCCTTTTGTAAAATGACAACTTTCCCCCCACAAAGTCCTCATCTCAGAATTTACACATATCCTTTCTCTCCACCACCACACAGACCACTGTCCCTAAAAACAAGAGTACCTCAGTCAAGGTAGTTTTCATCATTTTCACCACATTCTTGTTATCAGAACTCCTCTGAAGCTTGAAAATGAAATCTGTTTCTTTCTTGACATTTTTTTCTCTATATTGGGCATGTAATTATGGGCCCAAATGAAGTTCAAGAGGAACGGATCAACAAAGCCCACAGCTAAGTACACTAAACTTTGATCTTGAAGGAAAATATGAATTCCAAGGTAGATTTGGACAGCTGTGCTATGAATGCCACAGTGAGCAAATGTGGAATCAGGAGAAATATCCCATGGTTAACTGACTTTTTTTAACATAAATGCAAGGAACATAAAAACTGAAACCCAGCTCTTCTAGCATGGGAGAGTGCTTTTTAGTATTTTGAAGATAAAAATCTCATTTAAAAAATAATATAAAAATGTCTAGTTGATAACAGTTGTAATTCTACTATTTATTGATTGAGAGTGCCTTTCTTAAATAATTCAAAGAAGATATTAACTACATCAGCACTCACATATAGAAAAAAAAACAGTGTAAAGAACATAAATTATTCTAAAGACTGTGTTTTTTATAAATATATAGATTGACTGATCCATTCCAATATCCTGTGGACTACGGTCTGAAAATCTCTGATGTACAGCCTGCAAAGAAAGACCTAGTTTAGTTTCAGTTTGTAGTCAAATTGTGGTGATAAACTTTTATCAGACAAAGAAAATGGGTTAATGATATTTTGTGGGGAAAAACCATAGATGTGTTTAATTACCTAAAAATTAACCTAGAACTAAGGAAAAATAATTGTTTATTGATTAAAATGCTGTTAAATTATGTTTTATAACCAGCTGTTTGTCAGTTCTGAGTTGAAGCTATCTGTAGTCATTAACACAAGTTGATATGCTACATTTTTAAATCATGTGCTCAAACTTCAGACAACATTATACAATTCATTGAGATCAAAACCTGAAGGTCCTGGCCACATTTCCCTGCAATTACTTTAGTAATTAGGTAGAGGATTTTTAAAAGCTTACACTTTCAGAATGCATGCAGTGTGCTCTTGTCTACAGTTCTATTCTAATCAATTTTAGCTTGCCCTCTACATTGCTTTCTGCTTGATTTTTCGCTGGGATGGACCCAAGCACACTTGGGTTTATTTTTCATGTTTGAAGATGCTGCTACTGATGAAGAATGTAATCCATCGAGTGAGAGCAAAGTTATTGATATGGCTCACAGCCTTTTTTTTTTTCCCCTTCTGGTGGTGTTTCTTTCTTTGCATGTGTAAAGTCAAAGTTTCAGGAAGCTTTAACACTTCAGTTGGATTTGGTCCAGGAATCTCTCTCAAAGAGCACTGGAAATAGTCATGTTTTGAATCTTGTCTGCCATCTGACTTTCCCATCATCTATATGGATACCACATTGTTAGCTATACTGTTCATTTGGACCTTAAATATTGACAGAGCACTTTGCTAATGGTTATCTCACTTCAGCCTGTCTATGCGGGTTTTACCAAACATTTCATCTCTATTCAAGTCACAAATGTACATCTGTGTTCACTTAACTGTATTCCAGGACTTCAGGATAAGTGGTGCTGGACCAAGGTTGGAATAGAAAATATTTTGTTGTGGAGGACCGTCTGTGCCAAGTAAGATATGTGATCTCCACCCACTGGACGTCAGGATCACTCCCCTCCATGGGTTGGGACAACCAAAATGTCTCAAAACTTGGCCATTGTGATCTTGGAGCTAAAATCATCTCTAGTTGAGAGACATTGCAGTAGTCTGTCAAGTGATGCTCAATATGACCTATATATAAGAATGATGATGTAAGAAGATGGATATAATATTTATTATAGGCCTAAAACATTTAATCAGAGATAAAAGGGGACAGTATTGTGATCATTGTTGAAATAACTCTGTAGGCTCAAGATGGAGCCGCTCCTGCCAACGGTGTCACATTAGCAAACTCAAGCTTAGATAATGGTCATGTCTCATAAATGCTTAATTTAATCAGAAACAGGATATATTCAGTCAACCAATCCCCGGACACCAAACGAAATCTGGGCTTTCTCACCCCCAGACAAGGTAGACTCTGTGGCCTTAGCCAATCAGATATTTTCTATTTTTCTCCCTCTTGTTCTTTATTCTTTATCCTATAAAGCTTTCTGCCTCCTGCTCCATTTTGAAGTTCTCCAAAAAAAAGACTGTTTGCTTCACGAAGTGTTACAGTTTGTATCACCTACATTGTCTTTAATCATTTTTACAATTTTACAGACCTTCAGTTGGGCAAGGATTACAGTGCCATGCATTATCTGCACAGTATCATTCTAGCTTCTAAAGGAGTAAGTAGTGGATACATAAATCATAAAGGCATGTGTGTGTGTGTGTGTGTGTGTGTGTGTGTGTGTGATTTTTTCACTCTGGTTCCTCTGGAGGTAAATGTACCAGTCAGATATGGGGATGTTTGGCACTAATCTGTAAAGTCATACAGAAGCAAATTGTCAATTCCATGGACTTGAAATTGAAAGAGATTTGAAAATGTTATCAGATTGATTTTTTTTTTAAGCAGAGTGTGACCTTAGTAGGTATATAGGAATAAACTATATTTCATTTTTTTCCAGTCTTTTGGAAAAAAAAAAACAAACGACCTAGTTGAAATAGAAAGCCTATGTATGAATAAAATGGGTACCTCCTAGACCTTAGGAAGATAATTGGAATCGAGGACTGGAAAGCTGCTTGGAATCCTTCCATAATTGTTCATGCATTCATTTAATAGATGTTTACTGAGCACTTCTTCTGGGCCAGAGCTATGCCAGCCTCTGAGTACATATTAATTATCAAGGCACATGTGGTCAGTCACAGACCTTGGACTTTCTCTCTCTCTGTCCCTCTTCTCTCTCTCTCTTTCACTCAAGTCCCTGCATTCCTGCTTCAATCTCTTTTTTTAATCCCTGAAGAGAATCTTTCTGAGCTTCCCAGTGTGTATGCAGAAAATAAATTTACCACGTAGCCTAAAATGTTAGAGACACTCCCTACTGAGAATGTAATCTCTTCCTGCCAACCACAGGTCTCAGACAAAGAGGCTCTGATTGGCCAGATTGGGTCAGCTGTCTACATTGGATCTATCAGGTGTGCCCAGTGGATGGTGTTCCAGGGGACACACACAGCTCCCAGGAGCCTTCTCCTATGTGAATGTGGGGGCAAGGTTATCAGGGAAGGGAATTTGTGTAGGTCACCTTTACAATAGCCTGCACCCCAACATGGAATGAACTGCTTAGTGCTAACATGCAAATGTGCAGCATAGCAACCAAAGAAAATAAGAGGAAATGGACTCCAGGCCATAGATCAACCAGTGTGTGGTCTGTGGCAAAAGTCCTCATCTTCGGAGACATAGAGAGTTAAAGAGAGCAGACAAAAGTGGAATCAATGGGGATAGATATGGTATAAGTCACAAAAGTAGCTTAGTTCCTTTCTCTTTAGTCCTTTGGAGAGTCCAGGGACATCATTTGGGGATAACTCGGGAGTAAGTATAAATAGTCACAGCTCTGAGAAGGAAGTCAAAGACCCTGAGAAAAGCACAGAAGCCTTTATTACAAGGTTCACACAGACCAATCAGCGCTATGGCCCGGGAGTGTCAAGTTATAGATATCAGAGGTTGTTCGGGAGGCCCACGTGCTGGAGGATAATGAGAGAGGGAGAGGCAGGAGGCGGCTCCTTTATAACCATGCAGGCTCCACTCCAGCCCTTCAGTAACCTTGCCTTTCATCACCACTGGGCACAGCTGGTGCAGCCCTGGGGTCCTCTGCCATGTATGGCCTCTACAGTTAATCTTGGCATCAGTTGACTCTTCCCAGACCTCTCATCTCTGTAATCCTTATACAATACCAAAATTTAAAGCGGAGAGTTATTGGAACCTTTGAAAAGCCTACACATAGTTGAAAAGGCACATTGACCTTGTAGTTTTGTATTTGATAGGACCCTGAGCCTCCTACTTCCATCATGATACAAGAGTGCTGACAATTGGGAAGAATTGTGCTGTGGTCTAACTAGTAATGAAGTGCCTCATTTTCCCCAGCTTTTCTTATATATATATCTTCTTCAGGTACCTACAGAAAAAGGGTGCTTTGTAGATCATGGCTTGGGTAATACAAAATCCTATAGTAAAATAATACCAAATGCTCTCAAACTTCATCCAGTTCCCAACCCTGCCTTGTGTATGTATGTATGCTTACTTGATACAGACTCAGAAAGAAAAGATAACTGTGATCTTAGTTTCTCAGAAAGAGTGAAAATGCTTTCAGAAAAAGACCAACAGGTCAACTTCTATGAATGGCTATCAGTAATTTGAAAGATATAATCTTTACTCATGGTATAATGGTACTCTTGGGTTTACTGCACATCCAAACATGATTAGTGTTTCCATCTTTAAAATAACCTTGTAACCTACAATGTTTATTAAAAAGCAAATGATAAAAGCAAGCTGATTTAAATCTAAACTGGGGACTTCCCTTGTAGTCCAGTGGTTAAGAATCTGCCTTCTAATGCAGCGGACATGAGTTTGATCCCTGACTGGGGAAATAAGATTCCACATGCTGTGGGGCAACTAAGCACATATGCTACAATGAAAGATCCTGGGTGTTACAATTAAGACTTGACATAGCCAAAAATAAAATTAAAACAAAAAAAAGCAGATCTATGCTGAAAATGATTTTCAAAATAAACTAAATCTCAACTGCAATAGTAGCAACTATTTAGATTTTTCTTTAACAAAAGTTTTTTTTTTTTTTTTCTCCTTGGGAAAGACGTTAAATCACCTATAAATTTAAAGCAGATTGGCTTACAGTTATTGTTGTTCTCAAATACTCTATATGTAATGCACCCCTCATTATCTATCCAGTTTTCTATCAATCTTCTATCTCTATATATGTTACTGTCCCTCATTTTCACACATATATGAGTATATGTAATATAGATATCTCTATCCATATATAAAGTGCATTCAGTCAGTTCAGTTCAGTTCAGTTGCTCAGTCATGTCCGACTCTTTGCGATCCCATGAATCGCATCACACCAGGCCTCCCTGTCCATCACCAATTCCCGGAGTTCACTCAAATTCACGTCCATCGAGTCGGTGATGCCATCCAGCCATCTCATCCTCGGTCGTCCCCTTCTCCTCCTGCCCCTAATCCCTCCCAGCATCAGAGTCTTTTCCAATGAGTCAACTCTTCTCATGAGGTGCCCAAAGTACTGGAGTTTCAGCTTTAGCATCATTCCTTCCAAAGAACACCCAGGGCTGATCTCCTTTAGAATGGACTGGTTGGATCTCCTTGCAGTCCAAAGGACTCTCCAGAGTCTTCTCCAACACCACTACATTGTACATATTGGACACAGAGCTGAGTCATACAGCAACCCCCCACCACCACCACATCTCCCATGTCCCCCATTGATATGCCACTGCCTGTATTTTGAATCATTTACTCCTCTTGTATCCTCCCCAGTATTTCTCATTTAGGGATAATAATAGAACCTACATTTCATATAATTATTTTAGTTAATAAGTTGTCAAGATCCACTAATATGTGTGTCCGGGATATACTCAGGACTCAAGAGACTTGGGAAATATTTAGTGGCTCAGACCGTAAAGAATCTGCCTGCAATGCAAGAGACCTAGGATTGATCCTTGGGTTGGGAAAATCCCTTGGAAAAGGGAATTGCTGCCCACTCCAGTATTCTTGCTTGAATAATCTCATGGACTGAAGAGCCCAGTGGGCTACAGTTCAGGGGGTCGCAAAGGGTTGTACATGACTGAGAGAATTTCATGTCAAAGGTAAGCTATAGAATTCAACTGGATTGATTAGAAGCTTGTTAAAAATGCTAAAGTTTTTGAAATTACCATGTAGTGAATCAGACTGCATTTTAATTTTCCTGGCAGAAATGCAGGAAAACCCTTATTACAAAAATGTTTGACAGTGTTGATAGAGTTTGTATCTACTTATAACTAAACATATTTTGTTGATCTGAGAAGTTTGCTATGGTGCTAAGGCTCCTCATTATGGTAGGAATAATCCAATTATGGTTGCAGTCTTCGTTTTATTACATGAGGAGGTAAAGATCATTTTGGGGCTTCCCTTGTGGCTCAGTTGGTAAAGACTCTGCCTGCAATGCTGGAGACCCGGGTTTGATCACCGGGTCAGGAAGACACCCTGGAAAAGGAAATGGCAACCCACTCCAGTACTCTAGGCTGGAGAATTCCATAGCCAGAGGAGTAAGGTAGGCTGCAGTCTTTGGGATTGCAGAGTCAAACACGACTGTGAAACTAATTTTCACTTTTCACCATTTTTAGTGACTCTAGTTTTCTTTAGTTTAGTTTTTAGTTTAGTTTAGTTTTGTATGACTGTATCCAAAAATCTCTGATGCAGTTTGGAAGCTGATATCTAAATACATTTCTAATTCTCTTGAAATTTTATTGCTTTCTACACTGTGGTCTCACACAGACACACAAAAACATACACAGTCACTGTGGCTGTTGTGAATAATAAACCATTTTTTCTCACTGAGCTAAGAATCTAGTCTACCATCCACATAACTAATTTGGAAAAAGATTCAAATTTCAGATCCACCACTATGTTAAATACTTTGAAAACTCCTTCTTACTTAACTGTCTAAATGTCCATGAATTTTAGAGGAGCAGAAAAGTTATATTTCTAGAATTCAACTTTGCTTTTCTTTTAAGACCTCATCCCTAAGAAAGGAAGATTAGTATATTCCATTTTTTCAGCTATTAGAGTTTCTCAGTAATATGTTAATGTATTTCAGGTTTAAATGCATTCATTTTGGGGTTTTTTCCCCTCTTTTTTTTTTTTTTTTTGCTCCACTATACCGCCTATGGCACCCCACTCCAGTACTCTTGCCTGGAAAATCCCATGGATGGAGGAGCCTGGAAGGCTGCAGTCCATGGGGTCGCTGAGGGTTGGACACGACTGAGCAACTTCAATTTTACTTTTCACTTTCACTTTTCACTTTCATGCATTGGAGAAGGAAATGGCAACCCACTCCAGTGTTATTGCCTGGAGAATCCCAGGGATGGGGGAGCCTGGTGGGCTGCTGTCTATGGGGTCACACAGAGTCAGACACGACTGAAGTGACTTAGCAGCATACCGCCTATGTTTCTGGATGTTCAGTGTCCTATTATGGAACAGAAAGTGCTGGGAAGGGAAGCTACAGAATCTGGTCCTTAATTATTTGCATTTATCTTTATTGCCATCCCTTAAGTGTCCACATTTCCATGTAACTCATCTCTAGTTCATACCACGTTCCTCTGTGGCATCCCCTTGTCAATTCCTTAAGACACCTTCAGGTCTGTTGACACACAATCTCTCACTCTCCAACTTATGCTCCCTTCTGAAGGGCACACAAAACTTCGGCTGTTTTCCAAAGTCATTGTGTACAGCAAGAAACAATGAAAGTGCTGCCTTGGGCTCTCTGTACTCCTGACATGCCATGCAGTGTTTTGATGTGACTCTAATTTTCTGACTACAGTGATAAAGAGAACTTCTGAGGAAGTGTTAGCTGTACCGTACAGTGTTGCTGGTGGGAAGCAGGTCCAATCAGCTCTTTTTGCCTTAAAATTCTCAAAACTTAGATGTTTGGTAATATCACCTTCCATAAACTCCAGTTAACAAATAATAGCCCTTCTTTGACTTGTTAGAGGGTAATCATCATCATAGCTTATATTCCGACAGGAATCTGCCTGCCAATGCCTGCCACTGCAGGAGACAAGGGTTCAATTCCAGGTCAAGAAGATCCCATGGAGAAGGAAATGGGAACCCACTTCAGTATTCTTGTCTGGAAAATACCCTGGAAAGAGGAATCTGGTGTGCCAGAGTCCATGGGATTGCAAAGAGTCAGATGTGACTTAGTGACTAAATGACGATGACAGACATCCCAGTTGGTTACAATTCTTTTGCTTTCTTTAGAATATTCACTTCGTGTTTCAGGCCATCAGAGTTTTACCAAGTGAAGGATAAAAAACAAACTAGTGAGCTAAAAGAAACCTGATTCACTGGTGTTTCCAAGTTCATTATTTATGACATGAGTTTGGCTTTTGGTGGTCTTTCATCAAGAGTTTTTGGACACTATGCACTTTCCTTGTCACCTCTATTCTCTGGAGCTGTGGGGAAGGAGAGCCCTACCTTCTGCCATGTGGTGATAGAGGGGTGAGGAGAGGGTTACCAGACAGAAGAGAAAAACAAAGTTTGAAAAGAGAGCATTGGCTGTTATCAATGAGTCACCTTGCTTCACAGGTGAATATCTGCATACCATTCAAGGTTATATCTTAACACTAGAGTGTGAACTTCCTCTGAACAGGGAATATGATAGGTATTCAATTGTTTGATAAGTGAATAGTGATTATTGGCAAATATTTTTTCACTGACTGCTCTTATCTATTAAACTGAGTTTACATGTTTATGGTTTATTGTTGCTCAGTCACTAAATCCTGACTGACTTTTTGCACCCCATGGACTGCAGCATACCAGGCCTCCTTGTTTCATCGTCTGCTGCCCCCTTTGTTCTCCTGCCCTCAATCTTTACCAACATCAGGAACTTTTCCAATGAGTCAACTTTTCCCATCAGGTGGCCAAAGTATTGGAGCTTCAGCTTCAGATTTATAGGCCTTCAAAATTCTATCAAGAACGGACTTATGGAACCCAATAATAGTTCAATTCTATAAGACGATTGAACTCTCAGGTATTTAATATGCTTATTATTGAAAGCCCATTTCATAAGGTTCATCTTATTTTTGAAAATAATATTTGATATTTATGACTTACACATGTTCTAAGTTTATACAGTTATTTGAAGTATTCTGTATGGAAGAAGTGAAGACATACACTCTGAAGCCATAGAAACCAAATGTTTGATTATAGTAAATGTTAGATTAAATCTGTTGTACTTGGTTAATTCATAGTCTGATTAAGAAAAAGAAGTTTATTTTTTTAAAGTCTCCAAATAAATATGCCATAAAATTTTAAAGTGGAAAAATTTTTATGTTCTCTCATTTGTCTTTATATAACAGAACACACATAGAAATAAACCTCAGAAACATTTATTTATTTATTCTTACTAAAAATATGTGAGGTATATAGTAGTCTTCCTAGATTGGACCACACTCTTTTTTTTTTTTTCCCTTTCATTTGATCCTAAACTACATCAGGAAAAATAGCCTTTGTATGCTTTGATTTTTCTGAGTATTGGAGAAAGAAGCTACTATATTGCAAATTGCCACTATTGTTCAAAGCCATCAGACCAAGGCTATAGAAACCTTGATAAGTGTACTTGCGAGATTCTTTTATAAGGATAACTACTGTAATGGAAGATATAGTCCTTAGAAATGAATATAAGGTGTTACGAAAAACTGTTGTGGACTGTTCAAAACTCTGTGTAATAGTTACAGTACTGGATTTAACTCTGGAATTACTTTCATAGTCCATCTCTCTCTGTCATGTTCCACATATGTATTGATTAGCTTGGGAGGTGCTGTGATGTGAAAGTCACTCAGTCGTGTCCGACTCTTTGTGACCCCATGGACTATACAGACCATGAAATTCTCCAGGCCAGAATACTGGAGTGGGTAGCCAGTTTCCTTCTCCAGGGGATCTTCCCAACCCAGGATCAAACCCAGGTCTTCTGCATTGCAGGCAGATTCTTTACCAACTGAGTTATCAGGGAAACCCCAGGAAGCGGGAGGTGATGCCACTCCAACATTATAATAATTTATATCATCAATGACATTGATTATATTAAAAAGAAAAGCAAAAGAGCAATTTTTAAAAACTTCTAAAAGTTAATATTATGGCGCTTAACTTCTTTGGGAAAATAGTCTTTGTTTAATATATTTCCATCTTAAAATGGATATTTCCTAGACTTTTCTATTTTGAAAAGAAATAATGGTTTAAAGAAATAAAGCGATTGCAAACCTAAATGTGTTAGCAATACATCATTTGATATAGGATATGGCAAATATATAAATAACAGATAAAAGCAAATAAAGAAACAAGGCCAAGAATGTAGGAAGAGGTAGGTAAATAAAAACTTGTATTTGGAAATTTACACCTACTGTATCAATATTTGAAAGATCTAGAAGACAAAAAAAAGATTTGATTAATATACTTAAGTTTATACTTAGAAATATGTCTGTAGAAGTATCCATATTTATAGAAATAATTTAAACCTAACAGAGAATATTTATTTTTACTGTAATGTTGAATCAACCATTTCTTAGATCATAAAGGAAGTTTCAATAAGAAAGAATCACCATCTATGGTTTTGGGCCATAATTTAATGACATTAAAAAATAAATGACAACATGAAAGTGACAAAATTTTTTTAAAAAGTCTTTTTTGTCAAGAAACTAAAAAGTGTCAGCATTTTTGTAAAAGAAAAAATTATAAAGGCAGCAACAAAATATTCATGCTTAGAAACACCAATGATGGCATTACTTTTCAGAATTGGTGAGGCTTGATCAATACAGAACTGAGATAAATTTACAGCTTTAAATACACAATGGAGAATAAAATTTAAAAATGAGCTATGTATTCAATATAAAACATGAGGAAAAAGGACAGTAATATAAGCCCAAAGAAACAAGAAGTAAGAAAATAAAAAATAAAAGCAGAACTCAGTGAAATGGAGCATAAAAATAAAAATACCTAAATTATATGGGTTGAAAAAGGAAAAAAAGAGCCTATGACAAGAGACATGAAAAAATATTATGCTCAGTTTCATAAAGTCTAAACTTAGACAAAGTAGAACAGTTTTACAGGGAGAAACATAAAAATTGAGTCTGCTAATAACCATTAAGAAATATTCAAATAATATTTGGAGCTCCTCAGTAAAAGAATCCAGATAAAACATGCGAACAAAATCCCAGCAAACCAAGATCCCCCAAAATACCCACTCTTCATATTCGTACTCGTATAGCTGTACAGGCGTGTTCTACCTAATTATACAGAGACAGGTAGGTTGCAACACAAAATAGTAAAAAGAGAGAATACAGTCCAACTCATTTTTAAAGCTGGTAACACCTTAGTTTTTAGAGAAAATGATAGCCCTTGAAAGAAAATTATAGGCCAACTTCACTTTAAACACAGATGGAATTTAAGTTAAATATTAGCTGAATGAATCCAGACATGTATATAAAAATTCATTGTCGTGAAACACTAACCTACAAACATGATAATATTCACATACCTATAATTTATCATATTAACGGCCTAGAAAAGAAAATCACGTGGTTATCTCATAAATACAGCAAAAGCACTTTAAATATTCAATATCTCTTTATAGTGAATCTGTCGGAAAGAAGTAGGAGAAAACATCCTGAAATTACAGGTTGTATTCAACAAAAGTATTTTTCTTAAAACATTGTTTATTTGTCGTCTGTGCTGAGTCTTTGTTGCTGTACGGGCCTTCGTGGGTTGCGGAGAGTGGGGGCCATTCTCTAGTTGCTGTGTGCAGGTTTCTCATTGTGGTGGCTTCTCTTGTTGCAGAGCACAGAGTCTAGAGCACACAAGCTTCAGTGTTGGTAGCACTTGGGCTCAGAAGTTGCGGCTTCCTGGTTCTAGAGCACAGGCTCAGTAGCTCTGGAGCAGGGTCTAGTTGCTCTGTGACATATGTAGGATCTTCCTGGACCAGGGATGAAATGCTTGTCCCCTGCATCGTCAGACAGATTCTTAACCTCTGGTCCACCTGGGAAGTCCTTAAGAAAAATCTTAAATTAGCTTCATACTTAGCAGATAATTTCAGTGTATCTCATTCTGGTACAGTCTGTCATAGTCTCTCTTACACCTTTTGCTGAGTGGGCCAAAATTGAAAGGCCCTGATCCTGTTTTCACTTGGCTTAGACTATTTGCAAAATTGTAGCAGGCTAAAAGGACGTGAGTCTGAGTGAACTCCAGGAGTTGGTGATGGACAGGGAGGCCTGGCGTGCTGCGATTCACAGGGTCGCAAAGAGTCGGCTATGACTGAGCGACTGAACTAACTAACTAAAATTCTAAAAAGTGAGATAAGGATCTTCTATTTTCATTGCAGCATGCAGGATCTTTAGTGACATATTCTAAAATTAAATTATTAATAGAGAACCTCATCTGTACTCCTAGGTAAAAATTTAATTGTTGGAAACTCCCTTTTGCAAATTATTATAAACCTTTTTTTAAAAAAGTAAACATTTTAGAATATAATATGTAACTTTTAAAGTACATACATAGCATAGATTTTATACTGTATACAAAGTACAAATCTTACCTAGCATGCCCTAAACAATGACTAAGTACAACTAATAAAGCAGTGGAGACAAATAACATTTTTCTGGTGACCCTGTAAAAATAGTATGACCTCCTTAAATTCTAACACAATAATATTAAGATTTCAACACTGGGATCTCTTTTTCTCCTCTCAGCAGGGACAATAATATATTACACTGGTAATTTTGGCAACTATCCGATTCTGAAATTCAATGTAGAAGAACTAATATGTTTGTTTTATCAGCTGGGGAGTACTTTGTTCAAATGAAATAGTTTATAAAAACATGCAAACAAGTGCATGTTGGAGCTGCCTGGGGTGGGGGTAGAGTCCTATGGATGAGTGTGGACAAAGGCATTCCACCCACTTCCCCTTCTGATGCATTTTCCCTGGATCCCACCATAAAGTGAAGAAATCAAACAGAAGCAATACAAGAACTGAAAAAAAAAAAATCTTTCCAAATGACTTTAGGACAGAAACTATTCCCTGGTGGCTCAGATGGTCAAGATGGGCAAGAATCTGCCTGCACTGTAGGAGACTCAGGTTCAATCTCTAAGTCAGGAAGATCCCCTGGAGAAGGGAATGGCTACCCACTCCAGTATTCTTGCCTGGAGAATTCCATGGACAGGGGAACCTGGTGGGTTTCAGTCCAAGGGATCGTAAAGAGTGGGACACAACTGAGCAACTAACATGTTCACTTTCACTCGGGGTGAGGGCTGACATTCTGGAAGCTACTGAATAAGAGTACACAGCCATGCTGCCTTCCTCAGAAAGCTCAATGCTTAGATTCCAGTAAGGCATCCTGAGATGGTGTCCCAATACACTGAACAAACACTGATGGTTCTGCTTATGCCACATTATTTGGGGAGCTTAAAAAACTGATTTCTCTCATTTTGAATATAAAGGAAAAACAAGGAAAGGGGATAAAACCTTGAAGTGACTCTTATTCACATACAAAAAAATGTACATCATTTTTTCCTCAAAGAACTAAATAACTCTTAAAGAATTTATCACCTCCAAGCTGGAATATTGCAAGGGAGGGCTTACAGAGTCTTTTTATTGACTTGGAGTTTATGTTCAAACTTATTCATGAGATGTGATAATAGCCTTTAAAATTCCCCTGGATCATTTGGACTTAAATGTTACAACTATAATGTTGTTTATTTTTAATAAAGCAAGAATCATAAAAGTATGCCAATAAATTGCCACATGTAGTCATTGTAGGGAGAGAGAGGAAACTTTCATAATGAGAAACAGATTAGTCCTCCCTAATCATAGACTGAATAATTCTACTCATCTATCACTTTAATGAATTGGTACATTGATAGTAACTTACATTAGAAACTTAATTTCATTGAGCAGTGTTCATAGTTATTAAAGACCATACATGTTGCTGCTATGTAGTCACTCTTCTGAATCTAAGACTCAAAGATATTGAGAGGACCCCAAATCACCTTCCATCACGACTGACCCTGATTCCCTTTTAAACCATAAGGAAATTATCCACTATTCAAAAATAAGTTTACTTCCAGTGCAATTGTCCTCCTCAAACAAAGAAGAGCAAAGGCATGACTCAATAATGCCTCCATGGTGTCTTTTTATTTAAAATTATTACTGCTCATAAATGTGACTGCTCCTTTCTCTGAAATGCATGCACAAAACCAAAAGTCTACAATGTATTCATGACCAGGACAGAAGCTCATAGCAAGCTCGTCCGCTTAGGGCCCTGAGGAGGCTTGAATTCTGCTTGGTTGACAGTGGAAAGCCTGGTCTCCTCTGACTTCTGGAGCCAACAGTCCTGTGGAACTGCTGATGGAAGATCCCTCTGCAAACCATCACAGCATTGAGATGAATTTCTGCTGGAGCCTCAGCTTTGTTTTCTGATTCATTTTCTACTTCACAAAGGTAGCTATCTTAATTTGACAAGTGATAAAATCTCTCCTGCAAAACTCTATATTAAATTCTTTCCTCTTTACCATCTCAGGAGGATTGAGTTAGAAATAAATTGTTTACCTAATCTGAAGATGCTGTACCAGAGACAAAACCCCTCTTCTCTCCGATAATACCCTGACAATGTGTTGTTATGTGACAAATCATTGTGCCCACCTAGATGTTTCTAGCTAACGAGTAGAATTTAAAAATTCTCCCTTTGTTGCTATTGGTAAATTAGTGTAATGCCTTTCTTTTGCTAGTGTTATGATGAAGATTAGTGCTTTCAACAAAGCAACAGCCACAAAAGGTGATTATTTGCTTTAAAATATTTTTGTGACAAACTTCAAATTACACAATTACCTGTAACAGACAAATGTAACTCCTATGTTGAGTAGAGATCACTTCATATGTGGTTGAAATTTAGTTCTTTTAATTATGAAAATGTACTTCTTGGAGAGGAGGGAATGACCTTTTCTGAACACTTCTAATTTATCCTCTGCCTGGAGGAGAGAAAAAATACTTTAGATAAACCATCTGGAAAACTTCTAATTTGTTCTATGAAAAAATAAACATTCTGCTCACAAGAAATAACCCAAATGGCAAGATCTTCTTTCCATTTGGATTATTTCTTATCTAGCCTTTATCATTGTTGTAAATTGAACGCTTATATCTGAACTCAGCACCTCATAAAACACAAAGGACAGCTTCTATCCTGCTCTTCTGCAAAATGTTTTAGACTCAGTGTAAAGATAGATAGATATCTGTATGTTTGTGTGTGTTCCACCATTCAGTGGTGTCCAACTCTTTGCTACCCCATGGTCTGCAGCCCTCCAGGCTCCTCTGTCCATGGGATTCTCCAGGCAAGAATACTGGAGTGGGTTGCCATTTCTTTCTCCAGGGGATCTTCCAGAGCCAGGGATTGAACCTGTGTCTTTTGTGTCTCCTGCATTAGCAAGTGAGTTCTTTACCAGCTGAGCCACCAATGAAGCTCAGATACCTGTATGTAGATGGCCAAAACAAAGTGACGACTAATGAGGAATGTGTAAATTATGTGGTTTCATACCCACAGATTTTGACTTTTCTAAGATTTCTTTTATTATTTATTTGGCTGCACTGGATCTTACTTGCAGTGCACAGGATCTTCTATCTCTGTTGCAGCATGCAGGATCTTTAGATGTGGCATATGGGATCTAGTTCCCTGACCAGGGTTTGAACTTGGGCCCACTACATTGGGAGCTTGGAATCCTAGCCACTGGACTACCAGAGAAGTCCCTTTCTTAACACGTATCTTTATTTATTTTATTATTTATTTCATACCCATAGATTTTAACATGAAATTCATCTTGTTTACATATCAGCATCAAACAGATTTTGGTGAGGAAGCTTCTTTGTGCTATGTGCAACTTAAAAATTTAAGCACATTTAAGGAATGTCCAGTTTGCCACGGAATCAATTATCATCAATGTATGCTTCCTTTGTTCCTGGCCCTATACTAAGCACCTTAAATGGACTAATGAAATGGATTAGTATCACCCTCATTTTACAGATCCTATGAGGTACAGCAGGATAAACCAACTCGCTAAAGATTATGACACTAAAATACATTTTAGAGCTTGAATTTGAAACCAGAAATTATAGTGACTGAAATGCAAACACTATTCTGCTGGAAGCTTTCACAGAAATAGCAAGTGAGCTTTAAGAATACAAGGATACACTCAGTCAACCAATAGTGTTTTAAATTCTACAGTTTTAATTTGAAAGACTTTACATTTGTATTTTTGCTATAGTATATGGTCAATAGACATACATATGTGTAAAACGGTATAAATGTGTATAGATGGTAACATCACTTTTTAAGACATAGTAGTAAAGTAAATTGAATAAAAATGTGGTAGCAAATAGGCATGAATTCAGGAGCTATTGAGACCAGCGCAGGAGCAGCAAACTGGTTTAAGTGGAGGTAGTTTAATGATAGCATTGTGGGCAGAATCTTGTTCCAGTTACTCAACTGCTGAGGTTGAATTGTCAGAGCTGGGAAGAGACACTGTCTTTTAAACACTCCCAAATGAGGCTTTGCTTTCCATCTCTGCAGTTATGGTTTATTTCTTTTATTTCTGTCCATGTTTAGGTCAAAAGGCCCATTGCTGTGTTCCTTCCTCTGGTTTTCCACCTCTCCAATTCCTCATTCACAAATCCATTCTCCACACTGCTGCAGGAATGAGTTCTATACAATTCAGTCCTGCTTCTCACAGTTTCCTGTTTAAAATTCTTCAATTGCTTCCTACTGCCTTCAGGACAAAACCCAAAATCCTCAGTCTGATATCCAAGGCCTTTCATGTGCAGTAGCTATAAATATCCAAGTTACAAACTCTGATGTGCAAAAATGTAACCTTTATTTCAGTAACTCAATTTGATTTTCCTACTCTTGGAACTCTGTACAATGACAGACAACTTAATCTAGACACTTTTCAGGTTGCCCTGTCCAAATCATGCATTTTTCCAGTCAACTTCTGTTTGAAATACAGTTGTAATCAGGATGACTCCTCTATGTCTTCTCCCCTGACCACAGCACTCAGGGGGTTATTCAAAGGGCACCAGGGTGAGTAAGATACAGGGTTGTCATGTGTGAGTTCTGATCTGAATGGGTTCCAAGCTGCTTCCTTAGAGTTACTGATGTCATTCCATCTTGGGTCCTTTGAGCTGGTGGTCAAACTTCTTTACCAGATTACTGCTGAAATTGCTAGGCAGTGCCCTTAGCAAGTCCCAGAGAGTCTTTTTCTCCATTAACTTCATCATTCTTTGGGCCTCTGGGAAGTTCATTATCCCTGCTCCTTTCAACAAGGAGAAATTAGAGACTCAGGCAGGGATCTGTATGGAATTCCTTCTTCCTAGACACATCATACCACCCTGTCTCTACCCCTGTCATGCTCTTGTATCAAGGGGTGCATTAGTGAGGTTGAGTTCCAGAAGTAAAGAGAATTATTCCCTGAATTCAGATTCTGCCAAATCAACAAATATGAAGAACTGGAGAATAACTGCCATGTCCCTGCCGGAATCTAGGTTATCTGAGAGTGAGGCAAAGTGGGTACTACAGTACATCTAAATCTTTGTCCTCCTCTTCAAACATGGCTCTCCTCCCAGGTTGAAGGACATTGCTGTTTTTGGTGTGTGAGCCAGAAAATTACTCTTTCAACTTGATGGTGTTTTCCTTCAAAACTATTCTGTTTTACATTGTTCTCACAATTATTTAAAGCTGGAGGTAGAAATCTGGTGCATTTGTTTAGCCTAATAATTCCTATATGGATGACCCAGTCTACAAATATTGAGTGGGAGATGCTGCTGGGGTGGGTCTAGAAGAAGAATTGTTGATAATCCATAGATGAATAGTCCAGATTATTATTGTTGCATCACAAACATTGGTTTCCAGCTTACAATTTCTAGCTGGTCTGTTTCCATTATTTGTCTTGCAACACACATATGTGTAATGTTCTTTATCTGGGTAACTTTTAATAATCTTTTAATATTCAGCAAAAGGGATTGACACATGTCCTGTGAAATCTGGTTGTCTTCTCAGACTGCCCACCCAATACCGGCCTGAATTTGGTGTCCTTCGGTTATTTATATAGAGCTATGTTTATCTTCATTATGACACTATCATGAATTAGCATTATTTCTTTGTTATTTTTCTTATAGACTATGAACTCTTTGATTTTAAGAATTCTTATTTTATCTCTAGGTAATCCCATACTCCCAATCCCTCACATTTATCCCACTTACTAGTTCTTTGGGTATGTTGAACTGGATGAATGAACAAGTGATGGGTAAACTAGAGCCTAAATTATTCAGAATAATGTAGGGAAACAGTCTTCAAATAATTTTTTTTTGTTTGTCTATACTGTAAAAGAATGTTGAACACTATTTACCTTCTTGCATATGTTTAAGGCTGATATTTTAAAATTTTCATTATAAGTTTACTTTATTTTAAAGTTTATATTGGTTGTACGTGTGTGCTAAGTTATTTCAGTCATGTCTAACTCTTTGAGACCCTATAGACTGTAGTCTGCCAGGTTCCTCTGTTCATGGTATTCTCTGGGCAAGAATATTATAGGGGGTTGCCATGCTCTCCTTCAGGGACTATTCCCCACCCAGGGATTGAATTTGGATCTCAGGCTTCCCTTGCATCGGCAGGCAAGTTCTTTACCACTAATACCACCTGGGGAGCCCATATTGGTCAGAATGCACCAAATATTTATTTGGGATAAAACTTGCATTATTTTAAGTGCCTCAAATGAAGTACAAATAACACAGTGATTTGCTGTCTTCCATTGCCAATGTAAAGAATCCATGAACAAGTACTTTATAAATGGTTGAAATTTTTATATCTTTCCTTTTTCTCCCTAACTTATATTTCAATTCCAGATTCCTTCACAGACTTTGATTCTAAAGTAATATCTTCTTATGTTTGGAAGTTTTTGTGGATTATCTATCATCTCCCTACACATTCAAAAAAACAGCGTGGATCCAAATTTAATCATTTCTCTTAATTTCCTGAGGCTATTTTAAAAACCTTTTGTTTATATTACTACTACAGCCATTGTTAGTAATATATTTTTGATCAAAGCATACTAAATAAGAAATTTTGATTAAAAAATAAAAATTAATTTATTGAGATTGCATCTCAATAAAAACTGTTAGAGCATATGTTTCTATTAAATAAGCTGAAAAATCTTTCTTTTGTTTGGCACTCTAGAGCTTTTCACATGATGGTAAAATGGCAGCTGAGTGAGTGAGAGGTACATCTTTTATTTCCGACTGAGAGAAATACAATTCTGAAAGGGGAAGTAGGAAAGAACTTGAGGTCAGACCCTATCTTAGCAAATCACTTTTGCAAAGAGGACATATGAAATTTGAGGCTCTAGAAGCTGATTTTCTTAAATCAGTTTTTAGGCACTCAGTAGAAAATCTTTGTAACTGTATGTGGACCTGAGTTTAAGTCAGAGGTCTGATCTAGAAGAAACTGATTTTGTTCAATAAGAGAAATCATAGAAGTTTTAACTGATAAATGTATTGACTTTTAAACAAAAGAGAAAGTTGCTTGGTTGTGTCTGACTCTTTGCCAACCCTTGAACGGTAGCCAGCAAAGCTCCTCTGTCCATGGAATTCTCCAGGCAAGAATATTGGGGTTGGTAGCTATTCCCTTCTCCAAGGGGATCTTTCCAACTCAGGGACTGAACCCAGGTCTCCCGCATTGAAGGCGGATTCTTCTGAGTAAGGATATTTTTTGATAACTGATGATTATTTCTTAGTTGGGAATTTCCTTTGAAAAGATTATGCTAAGATACACTTAAATCTAATTGAATAGTAAAACCCTCTAGTAGTGTTTAATAAATAAGATGCCTAAATTGTGGTTCCAGTTATACATGTATTTATATATTTCTTGTTAAAGAACTTTTTCATCAGAACCATTTCAATAAGCTGAAAAGACTTTCTTCTATTTTTGGCACACTTTCCCACCCTCTTTAACATGATTTTATATGTATGCTTGTTGTTTCCACATAGCTATCACAAATATGTGAACACGTCAATGCAATGCTGGATGAATTTTAAGCCTATGAATGTAAAAATTAAGCAAAATATGCTTATGTGATGTTATTCATGAACTTTATAAAACTTTTACATATTCCTATAACTAATTTTAAAAAATGTTCACCCTTTGTGGAATGACTTCTTACATTTTTTTGTGGCCTCTGCATTCCCTTCCTCTACCCTGTCCTACTTAACTCATTTCAGCCTTTTTCATGCTAACTTTTATGGTGAAATGTCTAGGATAATCCTAGTCCAGTTACTTTTCTCTGCATGTAGAGCTCTCTGAATCCTTCGTGTCCAACCAGACCCCACTGAAGCAATCCTGCACCTGGGCTTTTACCCTTAGAGTATAAATAAGACAGTGAAGGGCATATAAAATAAGAAAATCTCAGCCCTCATTGATTCACAGTGTCATCCTCTAAAAGGCCATCGTGTCTTATAAATATCGTGAAATACATGTTCACCTGTAGTATAGAGCAGATAAAAACTCTTGCTGTGAACAGCATATGGGTTGAATTGAAAAGCAATACAAATGGACCAATCCCTGGGGATCTCAGAAGGAGACATGAAGTACGAATGAGAAGGCCCTGAAGACTGGACAATTCTTCTACAATATTATCCTACCCGGAAATTCTGACCCACAGGGTCTAACCAGGGCTCCCTAGAGGGCAATCTTGACTCTCAACCCTTCCAGCATTGACAGTAGCAAAGGGCACCCTGGCAGTTTGGATTTGGTCCCTGTTTTCATCGGTACCCAGGTACAAGCTTAGTCAAAGTAATGAGCACTCCCCAATCACATTATGGTGGGTGGGGTGATGGGAGGGGAGGAAGGGAAAGGTTTTTAAACCCCACATGGAAGTTCATGAAAAATATATTTAGTTATGGTATTTCATATGATCACCTTAATAAATATTATTACTATCAGTTCAGTTCAGTTCAGTCGCTCAGTTCTGTCCGACTCTGCGACCCCATGAATTGCAGTACACCAGGCCTACCTGTTCATCACCATCTCCCGGAGTTCACTCCATCGAGTCCGTGATGCCATCCAGCCATCTCATCCTCAGTCGTCCCCTTCTCCTCCTGCCCCCAATCCCTCCCAACATCAGAGTCTTTTCCAATGAATCAACTCTTCGCATAAGGTGCCCAAAGTACTGGAGTTTCAGCTTTAGCATCATTCCTTCCAAAGAAATCCCAGGGCTGATCTCCTTCAGAATGGACTGGTTGGATCTCCTTGCAGTCCAAGGGACTCTCAAGAGTCTTCTCCAACACCACAGTTCAAAAGCATCAATTCTTTGGTGCTCAGCCTTCTTCACAGTCCAACTCTCACATCCATACATGACCACAGGAAAAAAATTTACTCTTAGAGGACAAAATGGCAACCCACTCCAGCATTCTGGCCTGGTCAATCCCATGGATAAAGGAGCCTGGCAGGCTATAGTCCATGGGGTCACAAAGAGTCAGATGCAACTGAGAGTCAGAGCATGTATCAATTTATTAGAAATTAGGATGCTTTTGAATGATAGTCAAGGACTTTCCCCTCATTTATAATCACTTTTCTCCTAAGGAGAAATATTTTATAAATTTTAAGGAGTGGATTTCAAGATTAATTGTAGTGAGACAAATCAGTTTATATTTTTGTCATGGCTTATATATAAATATTGTATTTGTACAAGTGTGTATTTATACATATGCACACACATATATATGTACACATGTATACACAGACATAAATTTAAACTGAAGATGATTTGTGAACAGAAAGAGGGACATTTGGAATCTTTAAGCACTAGTACTCTGGCTTCTAATTTGACACCTATTTTTTCCTATACATTGCAGACCGATCTTTTGGAATCTGTGTATTAAGAGTTCTACCGCTATACCTAATCACCTGATGATTTGAAATCACAGAAAAAAGATCTGTAAATAACTAGGTCATAGTAAATCATTGATTAAGATATGGTCAAGCTGCAATTTGTCTGTGAAAATAAGATAGTATACCATGTGGACAGCTGGGGGAGGGACTTTCTGAAAAAGACAATGGTAGGAAGAGGTGGTATTGATGGCTGATTGGTCAGGTCTCTCTCCTTCCTAGGCACATGGTTGACTGGATTCCCCTGAGGCAATCCTGAACAATTGATTGTGAGGAAAAGTGAGCAGCAAATTTTGGGTCACTTGCCTAAAAGGAAGTCCCTTTCCTTCGACTTCTATTTCCCTTTCTCTTGAGCTGGAATAAGGAGGTGCCCACATCTGGCTTCAACTATGCAGACGAGGACAGGGCTGTGAGGATGGTGGGGATACAAGATAGAAGAATCTTGAGTTCCTGAGTGACTTTGTGACCTGAGATTCCGTAAGACATTTAAGGAAGAAAACAGTTACTATCATAATTATAACTGTGATTACGATGATTTAAGGTAAGGCCACTATATTTTTGGATCTTCTTGGTGCCACTACCTTACATTTCTAAAGATACTCAGGCTGAGTCTGTGGTGGAGAAGAAAGTCTCTGGGGAATTTGATTCACTGTGGTACTGAAAATTGGAGCTTCCCTGATGGCTCAGATGGTGAAGTATCCGCCTGTCATGGGGGAGACCTGGCTTTGATTCCGGGTTGGGAAGATTCCTTGGAGAAGGGAATGGCTACCCATGCCAGTATTCTTGCCTGGAGAATCCCATGGACAGAGGAGCCTGGTGGGCTCCAGTCCATGGAAATGTGATTTCCTGTGAGAGTTGTTGTTCAGTTTCTCAGTCGTGTCTGACTCTTTGTGACCCCATGGACTGCAGCACGCCAGGCTTCCCTGTCCTTCACCATCTTCTGGAGCTTGCTCAAACTCATGTCCATTGAGTCAGTGATGCCATCCAATCATTGCATCCTCTGTCATCCCCTTCTCCTCCTGCCTTCAATCTTTCCCAGCATCAGGGTCTTTTCTAATGAGTCAGCTCTTCGCATCATGCAGCCAAAGCATTGGAGCTTCAGCTTCATCATCAGTCCTTCCAGTGAATATTCAGGGTTGATTTCCTTTAGGATTGACTGGTTTGATCTCCTTATGGTAGATTTACCAATAAACTTTGGACTTTCAGAAAGATTATGGATACAGGAGACAAAAAAAAAAAAAAATAGATAAAAATAAGCCCGTAGAAGAAACGAACATTTTTAGAGGAAGACTGAGAGTTTAAAGAGCTTGTGGAGGAAGTTAGGGGAGTTGGTAAGCAACTTTGTGACCAAAAATGGGAGAAAATAGTTTGTGTCCCTAGAGTCATGCTTCTCATACATGAGAGTGTATCAGAATCAGTGGGAAGATCTCTTATCTCACCCCAGAAAAAAAATGTAGGTCAATGACAGAACCTGAAAATTTACATCAGTTATAAAATCTCTGATGATACTGATGTCGTTGTCTGGATGGATGGGGTGACATTTTGAGAACCCTGGCCAGAGTGTCTAGGGAGACTTGGGACGGTTTTGAATTTGTAGCTTTTTTTTTTTCCTCTTTTTTCAGAGAAGAAACTTGACCCACCACTCATCAAGGGAGTTGACGCCCAAACTGAAAAGACCACTCTAGTCATGGACTGGATTCTGCAAATGGGGATGAAAGCAGATTCCTGAGTCAAACCCAAGGCTTCCAAACCCATGCCAAAGTGAACTGAAATATGTGAGATTCACACCTGTTACGTATCCATTCTGTTTAGAATTTGACCTTAAGCATCCTTTGCATTTAAAATAAAACAACCTTGTTTTCACATAATTACTAAATTACTGGGTGAGCTTTCTGTCGTCAAGGAAATTTGATAAAGAAAATGAGACACAGCTATGGATAATGGTCTTTGGAGGAGAAACCACTCTGTAAAATCAACTCCAGAACAAAGGGCATGGGGATATTGAAGCAGGAAGCCTTTTTATGGTGATGACTTTAATGAACTGTATTGTTTTTTCTGTCTATTAAATATAAATTATTTAGGATCTGCCCACAAGTAGAAACTAGAAATTATTGCTTATGCAGATTCTGAGCTGCCAACTTCTTTCACTGGCTGTTTCTGCCCATCTGAAATTCGTATTGCTGTATTCAGAAGATGAGTTTTTACTATGCATTCTTGGTCTGACAATGACACTGCGAATGTTGGTCCCTAGAATGTGACAATGCTTTCATTGCCACTGTAATAATAACAATTCTTTAAAGGACTATAGTATTCATAATAATGTTTAATGATCCCCATATGTACATGTGGAACATTAGATGTAGTTATTTTTTTAAAAAGTTTTAACTATGAATTTAAATTTATTTGTACTATGATTCAATATGAGATTATTTTTTCTTACTTATTTATTTATTTAGGCTGTATTAGGTTTTCATTGCTGGCGGCCTTTTCTCTAGTTGTGGGCAACGTGAACTACTCTACTTGTGTTATGCACACTTCTCATTGCAGTGACTTCTCTCATTGCAAAGGTCATGTGGCCTTCAGTACTTGCAGCACTTCGGCTCAGTAGTTGTGGCTCCCTGGCTCTAGGCCACAGGCTCAGTAGTTTTGGTGCATGGGCTTAGCTGCTCAGTGACATGTGGGATCTTCACAGACCAGGGATGGAACCCTTGTCTCTTGCATTGGCAGGTGGATTCTTTACCATTGAGCCACCAGGGAAGCTCTAGAGATTTTAAAGCTATAATACTATGACAGGGAAAATTTGATGTTCCCAGCTAAACACTGTTTTCCTTTATACAACTTGTGTAGAATATACACTTGGATTTGAAATATCTGAACTTGCATTAGCTGACTCAGAGATTCTTCTGTAAATACTTTTATTTTGCAACTATGAAAACTCTCATTTTGGGCGGCACTTGTTACTCTTTTTAATTAGCTAAACACTTGTTGTGTCTTTATGATTATGTGAATATTGTCCACCTCCCTGAGAAATTGCTAGGAACCATCATATATGTTGCATTCATCAAGGTATTCTCACTGCCTTATGCAGCATCTGGCTCCTAGAAGACCAAATATTTGCTGAATGAGGAAAGACTAACTGAACACAGGAGCTATGGATTGTTTTAATTTTAGTTAATCAAGGACAGAAGTATATGTGTGTGTGACTTACACGTATGTACACATATATACCACCTTGCATAGTACTTTCTTACTATAAATTTTGAAGCATTTTCACTGAAATTAGCTATTTCCGTTCTTTATTAATATATATACAAGAATAATGATAGTCTTTAACTGTTCATACTTCCTCTGCCCAATTGCCATTGCTAAGTGGTTCTGTATCAGTGAATTATATGAAAAAGTTTACATTACCTTTAGCACTTTGAGACATATACGCTTGGAATACTTCTTTTATTTGCAGTGTTCTGCCCCTGCTGAAAGGTTTTTCTGTTTTTCTGTTGGTTTTTGTCCTTGGATAGAACTATTTGGAATATGTCCTTTCGCCTTTTAGTTTTGGTTAAGCAAGAATCTCTTCTTTTGTAGTTATTTTTCCTTTTTTGGAGGTTATAACAATGTTTCAGAAGCTTCTGTTCTTTTTCAAAAACCATTTGATCATGAGGGAATTGGAATGTTACATTTCAAAATTGAACACCTCATCCTGAGAAATGAAAAGCTTTGAAATGGAGGTATCCAGCGTCCTTGTATTTAGACCGGAGCTCAGAGTCAGGACTGACTTGAAAGCTGAAACATAAAAAGTATACAATTTAGTTGAGTTTTCTCAAACTAATCTCTAAGATACCTAAATTGCAAGCTTTGCTCATCTGCCTCTTTTGAGTTCCAATATCTTGTTTAATTTCTGAAACATAAAAATAAAAGTTTTGTGGGAAATTGTCAGTTAATCGAAACATAGTTATCGTAAGAATGAGGGGAGAGAGAAATAACAAAATTTATCATGATTTTAACATTTTCAGCATATTTTCATTTGTCAATTTAAATCAACTCAGTATACTTTTCTTTGGATTATAACAAGATCAGTATGTTTAACAAATTTTTAACTTAACATATACCAGATAATCTGATGATGTATGAAAGCATATAAATAGCTATTTACACATCTAACCATTGTTATTAAATTGACTGTGAAAATTTTATAAAATTTTGTTCAAAGAATCTAACACACTATATTTTTACAACTTAACTATTTTTCTTTTGTTTTCACTATAAAGGTTTTCTAGTATCAATATATGGCTGCATGCCTTTAAAAAAATTCATTATATGCTACCTATTCCTTGTAAAAATGTATCTGACAGACAATACTAATATATATCTTTAACAGGAAAATTCATATAAATAATTATATCTGATCTCTTTTCCAGGATGTCTATTTTCTTGTTTTGTTTTATTTGTTTTCTAATCAAGTTTTAAATTGACTTTTAAAATTTGAAAGTCCAATTTATGGACTTTTCTTTATTCTTTTCTGAATATCAAAAATGCTTCTTTCTTTTCTCATTACACTCAAGTTAAGTTGTGTCTGGAAATGACACTAAACTCCTTGCTTTTACAAGAAGTGTCTTTAACAAGCCACCTTCCTTGTGACTTCCAATTGAACATATTGTTTAGACTGTATAAACATTTGGTATCATATTTCAACAATAGATATTTTAAAGGAACTACTATTTTTTCCTGAATTTATACTCTCAAATGATTTTTGTAACTTGCTAGCAAAATAGACATACACACAATTGTGAAACGTAGATTTTATAAAAAAGATAAATCATTAGAATGGCAGAAATGAATTACTTTTAGTGATATGGAGGTAAATAATAATGTAACTCGACATGCTTCAGTAGCATTCAGAGTATTTGTTGAGTAATTTTGGTGCAGTGAGGTGAACTGGAAGCAAAGTGACAATTTTTCTGAGATGTAAGTGGCCAATACTATAATTCAGAGTTCCTGGAGGAACTTACGGGCTGCTCTGGTGGCTCAGTGGTAAGAATCTGCCTGAGATGCAGGAGACGCCACTTCTATCCCTAGGGTGGGGAAGATCCTGTGGAGGTGGGTATGGCAACCCACTCCAGCATTCTTGCCTGGAGAATCCCATGGACAGAGGAGCCTGGAGGGCTACAGTCTATAGCGTTGCAAAGAGTCGGACACTGACTAAAGAGATAGCATGCATGCAGGGAGGAACTTACTGGACAGCGCACAAGAGAAGTGACAGCTTTGTGTGAGGTGTCGGGGTGGAGGAGGACGTTCTGTGCGTGTTCACTAGTTCACTACAAGTTTTCACCCCAGCACTGGTCTCCACATGAATGGGAGAAATTTCCTAGCCTTTGCAGAGAGACTCCCACAGAGCAGGGGACTGAACAGAGCTGCAGTGGTTGTGAAGTACTGGCAGATGATGGAGTTCTGGCATAACTGGAGAGGAGAGACTTCAACTGAGTATTCTGGACAGAAAGCCAAACCTGCCAGGTAAGAACCATTCCTAGGGTAAGGGTCATACTCTAGGAGCTAAAACTCAGAACCAAAGTGAGCTAGAACTACCTTCACAAAGAATACAGCTAAGGCAGTCAGGGACCAAGGTTTCTTCCATCTTCTGTCTCTTTCATCTTCAGCATTGGGCTCTCAGGGACATCATGCTTGTTTGTTTCAAGCAGCTGGAAAGAGAAAAAGATGAAGATTGCACGTGAGAATTGGTAAGGACCAGGTCCATGTACTCAGAACTTTTATCAGTCTTGTATGCCTCTGAGTTGGACCGTGAAGAAGGCTGAGTGCCAAAGAATTGATAGTTTCAAATTTTGATGTTGCAGAAGACTCTTGAGAGTCCCTTGGACTGCAAGGAGATCAAACCAGTAAATCCTAAAGGAAATCAATCCTGAATATTCACTGGAAGGACTGATGCTGAAACTGAAGCTCTAATATTTGGCTACCTGATGTGAAAAGCCAACTCATTGGAAAAGACCCTGATGCTGGCAAAGATTGAGGGTATGAAAAGAAGGAGGCAATGGAGAAAGAAATAGATGGGTGGCATCACTGACTCAATGGACATAGGTTTGAGTAAACTCTGGGAGACAGTGAAAGACAGGGAAGCCTGGTGTGCTTCTGTCCATGAGGTCACAAAAAGTTGGTCATGACTCATCGACTGAACAACAAGGCCTTGAAGTGCACTTTATTGGTATTCTTTTCCCACTGTTTAGAACAAGCTCATGTCCATGGCAAGCTTCACACAAAACTTGAAAATGCAATCTGATTGTAAGCCAGTAAGAAATGGAATTAACTCTGGTGTGCAATTAGCCAATCTCTATGTATATGAGGAGTGGAGGGCTTGTAGGTATCTAGGAAGGGTGAGATGCTGGAAGGCTTCCTTGCCTGAGAAAATATGATGTACTCTGGATCGTTCATCTGATCTCAGAACCAGGAGCAGGGATATTCTGCTCAAGAGTAGCTGCCCAACCCTTTTACCTCCATCCTCAAAGAGAAAATTTTCCAAAACTGTATGAACTTATGTAAAGTGATGTCACTCTGGACACCACTGTGCTGGCTCCAGAAAGTTCATTTTTCCTGAACCAGCATATCAGCTGCTTTGACTTAAACTTGCCATAGGTCCAGAGAGATGGGGGCTTCTCAGGTGGCTCAGTGGGTAAAGAATCCACCTGCAAGGCAGGAGACACAGGAGAGGCACATTCGATCACTGGGTCAGGAAGATCCCTTGGAAGAGGAAATGGTAACGCATTCTTGTATTCTTGCCTGGAGAATCCCTAGGTGGGCTACTGTCCATAGGGTTGAAAAGATTTAGACATGGGGTGGCTGAGCACACACACAAGAGAGACGGAGCTAGAAATGCTTCCTCCAGGACTTCTATTTTTTAAAGTAAATATATTCAATAAATATCTTATGGTTTTTAAGAATTACCTTTTTATTTTTAAATTTACTTTAAACTTTTTATGTGGGAGTATAGCCAATTAACAATGTGTGATAGTTTCTTGTGGACAGAAGAGAAACTCGGTCATACATATATATATATCCATTCTCTTCCAGACTCCCCTCCCATCCAAGCTGCCACATAACATTGAGCAAAGTTCTCCATGCTATACAGTAGGCCTTTGTCGGTTATCCATTTTAAACATAGCAGTGCATACATGTGTACAAATGCCTTCTGTAGGACATCTACTGTCACCTAGAAGAGTCCAGGCATCTGAATCTTGACCTTTCCTGACTCCACCTATGTGCCTAAATTCCTTGCCCATCCTAATATACAATAAATTGCACACAGGTAATTTAGACACTTAACAATGTGATATTTATGATCATTTGTAAGTTTAGTCTGTGAGTATACATAAATGAGGGGCTTCCCAGGTGGCTCAGTGGTAAAGAATCCAGTTTCCGATGAGGGCCACACAGGAGACGGGGGTTCCATTCCTGGGTCTGGGTCAGGAAGATCCCCTGGAGGAGGAAATGGCAACCCACTCTAGAATTCTTGCTGGGATAATACTATGGACAGAGGAGCCTGGCGGACTAAAGTCCATGGAGTTGCAAAGAGTCAGACACCACTGAGTGCCTGAGCATGCATGTGTATATAAATGAGTCAGAATAAATTGTATGCATATTTATAGCAGATGACTGTAAAGAAAAAAAAAATATTTCAGAAGGCAACTGTGCACAATGGATCCTTGTAACATTATCAAGCAAGTTCATTGCTAAAGAATTGGACACACATTCTTTCTCTTGGTTTTGCTCCTACCGGCACAGGAGAAAGGTGGGGGGATGGAAACGGAGGGGAAGAATGAAAGAGGGTCAGGCAGATGAAAATCAAACCTCCAGAGCAAGCAGCCTGCAGAGCATAAATGACCATTCCAGGTAAACTCAGGAAAAGCCTCCTTTTGTCTTTGTTGATGGCGATGATCCCATTTGTATGGCACACTGGAGCGCATTTAGATTAAGTATCTCTCCAGCCTGCTTCCTAAGCTCTTGAAGATCCTAAAGGCAGAGAACTGAATGATGCCCAGGAGCTTATCCTGAGCTTTGAGGAGATTATCCCCCAAGTTGGCTGGCAGGCCTGCAGAAGGTGACCTGCCTGTTATCTCAGAGCACTCCACACCACAGAGATCATCAACGCCATTAGGGCACTTAGCGCTGTAAATGCCTTTAAGCAGCTTTAGATAGATCTATGGCCTGGACTGGGAGCAGAAAATTTCATCATCGTGATTTTGCTGCTGGGCCCTTGTTTAGAAACATTGCTCACATCTTTTGGTTTGATGGGAAAACAGAAGCTGTTTTCTGATCATGTGGCCATCTGTTTTTTATGGCTTATATTATTAACGTTTATAAGGGCTAATTGGTATTTTGAAGTGACTAAGGTGATTGATCAAGAAATACCCGACTATGTTTACATTAATGCCTGCCTTAAAATTGCTAAAGATAGTAGCAATGACTTAATACTATGTTCGTTCCAACTATTATGTGGTCCTCTTGACCAAATTCTCTCAGTTTTAATAATCTGGGAATAAGAGGAAAATAATTACTTTTTATGTTTTAAGTTAAATCTGCTTAGTCAAATTTCTTCTTGATCAGTCCACATGAAGCCTCCTTGACTAGCCCAATCTTAACAATCACTTTATCACTTAATAAGTATTCCAAATAGGTCTGGCATTTAGAAATCTATTATTATTACTCTGTGCTCAGTCCTGTCTGACTCTTTGTGTCCCCATGGACTGTGGTCTGCCAGGCTCCTCTGTCCATCAAATTTTCCAGGCTAGAATCCTGGAGCAAATTGCCATTTCCTACTCCAGGAGAATATTTCCAACCCAGGGATCGAACTTGTATCTCTTACATTGGCATGTGGATTCTTTACCACTGGTGCCATCTGGGAAGCCTGGGGCTTCTCCAAGTTATTATTATTTGTGTGTATATTTATGTATTTATTATTTTTACATTTGCCATTACCTATTCTGTGGTAACGTCTTTCTGGAAGGCTGGGACTGTATATTGTAATTTTATCTTTTCACATCAGCATATAAAATATTGAAAAATGGCCAGCCCTTGGTGAATACATCCTAAATGTTTAAAAGCATACAGCTATGGTGCAAGAGCCAATTCTAAATAATAAATAGTAGAGATTTAGCTTTTGGATTTGAAGGGTGCAAATTGTTTAAAATTGCTGGTTTATACAACTAACGTTTATTGAAAGCCTCCCAGGTACAGTCATCTTGCCTGAATTACTGTAATATCCCTCAGCTTCTCTGTGTGCCTTTAGCCTTTTCTCTCTGGGTTCATTCTCCACATCCCAACTAGAGGGTGTGTGATCTTTCAATGATGCAAATCCATTCACATTATTTACCTGATTAAAATCTTTCAATAGTTCCTTATTTATTTCAAGATCAAGTGAAAATTTCTTGGCATGACATTCAGAATTCATCATGATCTGGCTCCTACAGGTCTCCTTGCTCTTGCCATATTTCCAAGTTTTATCCAATTACATGTAGATCTTTATTTATGTAATGGTCCCTCATTCCTCCTTCCTCTGCACAGACTCTTCTCTCTGCCTAGAAGTCACTTCTCTCTTTTTCCATCTGAAACTTTCTCTCAGACTATAAAGAGCTGACAAAAGTGTCTTGAACCTCAGCTCCTCCACAGGCACTGAATTCTATCAACCTCCGTTTTCATAGTACTCATTGCATCAACACCCATCTTTGGCTAGATTGCATACTAGCTAGCTCTCCTATTATGTTTTAAGCTGTAGAGTTTAAAAGACATGAAACTCAACTCAGTGCTCTGTGATAATTTAGATGGGTGGGATGAGGGTGGGGTTGGTGGTGGTTCAAAAGGAAGGGGATATATGTATACATATAGCTGATTCATGCTGCTGCACAGCAGAAACTAACACAACACTGTGGAGCAATTAGACACCAATTAAAAACAAGTGACATCCTTATTTCTCTCTTTCTAGAGTAATGACAGAATCAGGCATGTGTAGTTTTTCAATAAATATTGGGTGAAGATTTATAAATAAAACATTTGAGCAACAATATTACTCATTGCTAATCCTTATTTTGGAGAAGGGCATGGCAACCCACTCCAGTATTCTTGCCTGGAGAATCCCAGGGACAGAGGAGCCTGGTGGGCTCTAGTCCATGGTGTCGCAAAGAGTCAGACATGACTGAAGCAACTTAGCACGCACACAATCCTTATTTAGCACTTAAAACATAAGTATAAAGTGTTTATCAAATGCACCATCTCATTTAATCTTTACAATAACCCTTGGAAGAAAGCACAACTATTTTTTTCTCCACTGTATATCCCAGTCTATATTTGCACCAAAGAAATCTCAATAAATATGTGAGATTTATAAGATTCTTCTAACATAGATACTATAAACATAACCATTTCACTAGGTTTGACGGAGTTACATAATTTATTCAAGATCTGATGCTGCTAAATAGGAGATTCAGAATTTGAACCAAGATGATCTGATTTCCACAATCCATGTACTTTACTATGCTTAGAGATTATATCTCACATATAAGGTAATATATTAGATTCTGAGAGAAAGAATAACACAAATATTAAGACAAAAGAATAATTATTCTAAAGCATTTATGATCTATACTACAGACAGAATGAAGAAATTCATACTCAAAAAGCAAATGAGTTGTGGTAAGTTGACAGTTAAGTGCATCAGAATCTTGCTATTGGATATTAGAGAGAATGAATGGAAAAGGGGTTTTAAATTGAACCTTAAACAGGATCAAAGACATATAGTTGAGGAAAGCCATACTCAGTTTTGAGATCATGTACAAAATGCTATGGTACAGAGATTTTCCTGGTAGGATTGAGATAAAGAGTGACAAGAGTGGACATGGTGGGGAAATACTCACCTGGATTCACAAAACTGAATTCTATGCTTAAAACTTTTGAACTTCATTTTGTGATTACTGATTGAGAGATTTGGGGGGAGAAAAGGAATAAAAGACATGTGATCTTTCATTGGAAGAAAAGTTATGACCAACCTAGATAGCATATTGAAAAACAGAGACATTACTTTGCCAACAAAGGTCCGTCTAGTCAAGGCTATGGTTTTTCCAGTGTTCATGTATGGATGTTAGAGTTGGACTGTGAAGAAAGCTGAGCGCCGAAGAATTGATGCTTTTGAACTGTGGTGTTGGAGAAGACTCTTGAGAGTCCCTTGGACTGCATAGAGATCCAACCAGTCCATTCTGAAGGAGATCAACCCTGGGATTTCTTTGGAAGGAATGATGCTAAAGCTGAAACTCCAGTACTTTGGCCACCTCATGCGAAGAGTTGACTCATTGGAAAAGATTGATGCTGGGAGGGATTGGGGGCAGGAGGAGAAGGAGACGACAGAGGATGAGATGGCTGGATGGCATCACTGACTCGATGGATGTGAGTCTGAGTGAACTCCGGGAGTTGGTCATGGAAAGGGAGGCCTGGCGTGCTGCAGTTCATGGGATCGCAAAGAGTTGGACATGACTGAGTGACTGAACTGAATTGAACTGATCTCTCATTTACTAAGTTATCTGAGGGTTATCTCGGATTAAAAAGAAATGAGAAGCAAAGTTTATTAGGAGACCACTGAAAAGGCCAGGTAAGAAATGACAAAGATTTAACTAAATTAAGAGCAATGAGGATGGAAATAAAGGTATAGTTGTAAGTTATAGTGCAGATTAAGAGTCCATTGGATTTTAGTGACAGATGAATATGGAGTATGAAGGAGAGGAAGGCATCTTAATGAATTCTGCAGCTTGTGTTGTCATAATGCCCTGAGCTACTTCATTACAATTGATTTAGGACATTGTCTCTCATCAGACAATCATATTGTAACCATGGTAACAATATTTATTATTGAAATGCATTTATATTACATCTGATTCCAAAGGTTATATGACAACCCATACTAACAATAATAGGGTTTGTGTTTTCAAAAAGTAAGACAATTATTCTTTTCTTGTCAGAAAGGCAGGTTCAATTTATGTATCACTTTCTCCTTAAGGAAATTGCATTTTCTTTCCGTTTCTTTTCTAACACCAGGTGCCTGATAGTTAGCAAATCGAAACCTAGCATTCAATAATTTGGAAACTATCAAAATCCAATGAATAGAGTGGGAAACAAAGAGGTTGGAAAGGAGACTGAAGTCAGGTGTTTCTGGTCAGATAACAGAAGGGAATTAAAGAAGAGATACAGGCATGCTCCAGTTTGACATTTATGAAAATCAAGGTTATGTAATTTTCATAAGTTTAAAATTTTCCACATTATCTCTCTAGGTAGCCCACAAACAAATGAAAGCTTAGCTTAAAGACAACTCGTCCTAAGAGAAGTATAATGTAGCTCTAAATTCCTTGATTTGTCTGTTTTAATTTTAATCTAAATTATGTATAATAGTTGATATTTATTGACTCATTTTAGTATGCTCTTTGATATGGCAAGAAATTTTCTTTCTGAAAATAGTTTGCTGGGATTGGAATAGATCAACATATCCTAAGTGTGTTATGCTTATGCTGAGTAAAAACTCCTTTTTATCTGCTTCTTATTTTGATAGCACAGTTTTCACTTTTATTGTTATTGTTATACTATGATATATTATGGTATTATCTATATATCTTTCTATTTTATATATACTGGAGAATAGCATGGCAATCCACTCCAGTATTCTTGCTTGGAAAGCCCCTTGGACAGAGAAGCCTGGTGGGATACAATCCTTGGGGTCACAAGGAGTCAGACATGACTGAGAGAGTGAGCATGCACACACATAAGTATATATAAATGCTCTCTCTCTCTCTATGTATATATATAAAATATATTGCCCTGCACCTTCTAAATTAACTCTTTTGGTTCTAATTTAACTCTCTTGGTTCTGTATATATTAAAAGTCCATAGATTAAAAAAATAAGGGGCATTAACCAGTAAATAATAATTGGTGTGTAGCTCTATGCATAAGCTAGAGAGAATGTGAAGCCAGCTAATAGTGTCTTGAACCACAATAGTGTCTAGAACCAATCCAGACATTTCCTTTTACTTGTTCCACCACCATCAGCAAAGATGGAAATAGTAAGGACTCCAATGCCAAAAGACAATGAAAGCTTCATAACAAGATGCTCAACTCCTCCTCCCTTTATGTACTTAACTGTTGGCATCCAGCTTGCTCCTGCACATTTTTCACTAGCTGTAGTGGATGCTGAGGTGCACCATAGCTGAGTACTTCTTCTTTGCCCAAGAAGAGCCACTTCCTCCAAGGCTGCATCTTTTCACTGGGGGGCAGTCGACATTCAGTGACAGGGTGTTGTGAGGGCTGCAATTCATGGCTTTCTTGGGACATCTCTGTAGAATAATCCCAACTCCACAGCAAGCCATGCAATCTGCTGAGTCCTTTCTCTAAATTGTGTCTCCATCCACCCTTTTCTTCTACTCAGTCCCCACTCTGTTAAAAGGTTTGTGATCAAGAACACTCCCAGATAAAGATCTCCCATGCAAATCCTCACTTCAGATTTTGTGACAATAGCTTTTTTTTTGTTTTTAATTTTTAAAAAAAAATTATTATTTTTTAAGTTGAAATATAGTTGCTTTATGTACAATGTTGTGTTAGTTTCATATTTACAGCAAAGTGATAGAGTTATATATATGTGTGTGTATATATATACGCATATATCCTTTTTCAGAGTCTTTTCCAATATAGGTTATTACAAGATATTGAATATCATTCCTCGTGCTATACAGTAGGTCCTTGTGTTTATCTTTTTTATTGTATTTTTAAACTTTTTATTTGTATTAGGATATAGCCAATTAACAGACAATTCTGTGATAGTTTCAGGTGAGCAGCAAAGAGACTCAGCTATATGTAAACATGGATCCATTCTCCTCCATCTCCTCTTCCATCCAGGCTACTACATAATATTGAGAAGAGTTCTATGTGCTATACAGTAGGTCCTTGTTGGTAATAAATTTTAGATATAGCAGTGTGTACATGTCCATCTCAAACTCCCTAACTATTCCTTTATCCCTCCCCTCATCCTTCCCCCCAACAACCCTAAGTTCATCTCTAAGTCTGTCTCTGCTCTGTAAGTTCATTTGTATCGTTTTATTTTTTTAGATGCCACATATAAGGGATGCCGTATGATACATCTCCTTCTCTGTCTGTCTTACTTCACTCAGTGTGACACTCTCTAGGCCCATCCATGTTGCTGCAGATGACATTATTTCATTCTTTTTAATGGCTGAGTAATACTCCACTGTATATATGTACCACATCTGCTTTATCCATTCCTCTGTTGATGAACATTTAGGCTGTTTCTGTGTCTTGGCTATTGTAAACAGTGCTGCAATGAGCGCTGGAGTGCATGGATCCTTTTCTATCATGTTTTTCTCCAGATATATGCTAACGAGTGGGATTTCAGGGTCATATGGTAGCTCCATTTTTGGAAAAATAGATGGGAAACCCAGAAATAAACTCATGCACCTATGGACAATTAATGTATGACAAAGGAGGCAAGACTACAGAATTTTGGAAAGACTATCTTCAACAAATGGTACTGGGAAAACTGGACAACTACATGGAACAAAATGGAATTAGATTATTCTTTAATACCATACACAAAAATAAGCTCAAACTGAATTAAAAAACTAAATGTGAGACCAGACACTATAAAACTCCTAGTAAAAACATAGGCAGAACATTCTTTGACATAAATTGCAGTAATATCTTTCTTAATCTGTCACCCAGAATAATGGAAATTTTTTTAAAAATCGACAAATGAGACCTACTCAAACACAAAAACTTTTGCACATCAAAGTAAACAATAACCAAAATGAAAAGACAACCCACAGATTTGGAGGAAATGTTTGCAAATGATGTAACTGACAAGGGATTAGTCTCCAAAATTTACAGGCAGCTTATGATGCTTAACAGCATCAAAAGAAACAACCCAATCAACAAATAGGCAGAAGACCTAAGTAGATATTTCTCCAAAGAAGATATACAGATGGCCAAGAGGCAGATGAAAAGGTATTCAACATTGCTAATTATTAGAGAAATGCAAATCAAAACTACAGTGAGGTATCACCTCACACCCACCGGAATGGCTATCATCAAAAAATTCACAAAAAGTAAATCCTGGAGAGGGTGTGGAGAGAAGGAAGCCCTTCTACACTATTGGTGGGAATGTAAATTGGTACAGTCACTATGGAGAACAATATGGATGTTCCTTAAAAAACCAGTTTTATTTTAAAGAAAAACATTTCATCCTCTTTTTATGTTTTCTGTCCTTCCAAATGTTATTGAAAGAAACTACAAGCAGGAAACTATCCCAGGAAGAAAGAGTGAGAAATGCAAAGCTAATGATATTTTGAAAACAGATGTTTTGACTATGTGTCTGAGATTACTATGTGACTGGGTGAGTCATTTACAAATTACATGTACCTCTACTTATAGTAAACTCAATGGGAATCATTGCTAGAATATTCCATCCCCAAAATTCAACGTGTTACTTAGTTGGTTTAACCACAATTTCATCACAGATCTCTTAAGGCAATTAAGTGAATCTGGGGAAGAATGGCACAAAATTTATGCTTTTATTAGTTTTATCTGAGTAGAGCCAGTACTCAGAGACTCCTGTTTTTGCATGTGTATATCTTCAAAGCAACATATTTGAAGAGTAGAAAAAAATCTCCTCAAATTAAAAAAAGATAGTACAAAATAAATCTCTGCCTCAGTCTTGACTTGGCTCATGTTTTGTGTGTTTGTTAAAATTTTGTCAACCTAGTATGTTATATTGGAGAAGGCAATGGCTCCCCACTCCAGTACTCCTGCCTGGAAACTCCCATGGACGGAGGAGCCTGGTAGGCTGCAGTCCATGGTTTCGCTAAGAGTTGGATGTGACTGAGTGACTTCACTTTCACTTTTCACTTTCATGCATTGGAAAAGGAAATGGCAACCCACTCCAGTGTTTTTGCCTGGAGAATCTCAGGGATGGGAGAGCCTAGTGGGCTGCCGTCTATGGGGTCACACAGAGTCGGACACGACTGACATGAACTAGCAGCAGCAGCAGTATGTTATATCCATTTTTGTGGGTGTCAAAGAATTATTATACTTACTAGAGTGCCTATAAAACTTTGACCCTAGAACTTAGACTGGTTTGAAAACTGCATCAGAATTAGGACACAAGGTCAGAACAGGATTTTTCGAAAGTCATATATGGGATGTAACTCAAAACAAATATACAAGGCCCTTTCTTCTCGTTGTTGTGAAACACCTGTGTGTTTCTATGACTTTAACTCAAAGACAAAATACACATGCACACACACAAACATGAATTTCTTCATCTTCACCATGTAAAGAAAAAGTTAATTAGGAGTTAACTATAGGAGAAGAGTGATTGTGTGATTTTTGAGCATTTTACTTTTGAGAAGAATTTATACAAACATATACCCACAGTTCTAAACCTTGTTTGGAGTATTATTTTTATTATACTTTGCATAAACTCATAAAATGTACCTATATAAATAACTCAAAGGTAAGGAAAATAATGTGTGTGCATTTTTTTTGCATCTGAATTATAATAGTAAACATTAAGTTATCTTACATTATTCCACATAGGGGTGAGGGAGTGAGAAAAGAAAAGTACATTGGTACTTTTTTCAGTCCTTAGACCCATTTGAAAAGCATTTTTAAGATCCCATATTTTTACTCTAATTATTTACCCAGGGTTATACATTTTTAATTTGTTGAAAATATATGTTCCAAGAGAAACAACTGAATGAAGACAATATGAAAACAGAAAATATCTCAGTGACTCTAAACTGAGGATGCTTTATGATATAAAATATAGAGATGAGATAGCTCATGTTCAGTTGAGCAGAGACAATGCATGTAATCAACCACATGTGCTGTGCTGAGCTACCTCTCAAAATAAACTTGATGCATTTTTTTCTGTGTAATTACTGCTGATAATTAAATTACATTCAAGGATTCTTCCTGTATCTTATACAGTTTTCAGTACATAGTAGCCATTCTAAAATTTAAAATGAGGCATAATTGGATCTCAGATATTAGAGCAAAATGCTTTGGATTTTCATATCCAGAAAAGTTGAGATTGGATATAGATGAGATCTGAATAGCCTGTTCACTAAGTATCTACAACTAAACTTAATAGTTGATATGAAAGACAAAATAGAATAAGAAGTTACTGTTGATATAAACCAGCATGTTAACAAGAAACAGTAAAGAAACAAAAATCTTAAATAGTATGAAAGGAAAAAGTTAATTAAATGGCTGCCATAGCAAGATTCACTTCTTTGCTTTATTGTGCTTTCTTATTTTTATGGGGCAAGTTTTTCTTAAGCACACCCACATACACACACAAATAATGAGTGATATTAAACTTATTTTATATCTGTCATCTGCACTGTACTTTGACTTTCATCTTTGCTTGCCATCATGAGAAGAGAAAGTCCAGTGGAGTGGAAAAAGCAGTAGATCTGAAAATAGAATTTCTGAGTTTGAATCATGGCTTTGCTCCTTGAAACTGTATATTATTAGGAAAGACATTAAATGTTAAATCTCTTTCTTCATATGCTGGCAGACTAGATGATTTCTAATACTCCTACTAATTGTAATTATTTGGGAATATAGAGTGATTTTTCTGGAGAATTTCAATCAGAGAGAAAGTATCTGACTTGCAAAATATTTTCAATGCAAGACTATTGGAAGATAGGAAAAGTGAATCAAAATTGGTTATCCACCTACAGTCCTGATCCAGAATTTATCAGGGTCTTTAAATCAGCCTTATTACTTTCCAATCACCCCTCATCACCATAAGGGAGAGGCCAAATGGTTACAAAAAATACCCCTTCAATTTGCAATCAATTAGTTAGACACTTAAATGGTTATTTTTCTCAATAAAAAAGGTTTTACTTTTCTTTGTTCCCTAATTATATAAATTAGAATTTTCAAACCTGTTAGATGTAATGTCTGCTTTCTATGAAAATATTTAATGACTTCTTTGCTGCTGCTGCTGCTGCTGAGTCACTTCAGTCGTGTCCGACTCTTTGTGACCCCGCAGACAGCAGCCCACCAGGCTCCCCTGTCCCTGGGATTCTCCAGGCAGGAACACTGGAGTGGGTTGCCATTTCCTTCCCCAATGCATGAAAGTGAAAAGTGAAAGTGAAGTCGCTCAGTTGTGTACGACTGTTCACGAACTCGGGACTGCAGCCTACCAGGCTCCTCTGTCCAGGGGATTTTCCAGGCAAGAGTATTGGAATGGGGTGCCATCGCCTTCTCTGATACTATCCTTAAATACAGGTAACATAGCCTACCTACCTACATGTATTTTGAAAAATAGATGTGATACTCTAAATATGATATAAAAGAAATAGATGAATTTTTAAATATCATGTGAGAGTTTTTGATTAAAAAATTTAGCCCTATGGTAACTTTAAAATGACTTCAAAATTTCACTGAGTGAAATACCTAGGAATAAATCTAATCAAGGAGGTAAAAGATCTAAACTGGGAAAACAACGTGACATTGATGAAAGAAATTGAAGACAATGCAAACAAATGGAAAGGTATACTGTGGTCATGGGTGGAAGCATTAATATTGTTTAAATGACCATAGTACCCAGGCAGGGTACAGATTCAGTGCAATCCCTATCAAAATACCAAGGGCATTTTCATTGCTTAGAGAACCACAACAACTAATTCTAAAATTTACATGGGAGTACAAAAGACCTTGAATAGCAAAGACAATCGTGAGAAAGAAGAACAAAGCTGGAGGCTTCATGCTCCTTGATTTCAAACTATATTACAGCCCTATAGTAATCAAGACAGAACTGTATTGGCACAAAAACAGACCAGTGGAAGAGAATACAAAGCTCAGAAATAAACCCACACTTAAATGGTCAATTAATCTTTGACAATAGATGCAGGAATATGCAATGAGGAAAAGGCAACCTCTTTAATAAACGGTGCTGGGAAAACTGGATGTGCAGCATGGTAAGTCGCTTCATTGGTGTCTGACTCTTTGCGACTCTATGGACTTTAGACCTCAGGCTCCTGTGTCCATGGAATTCTCCAGGTAAGAATACTGGAATAGGTTGCCATGCTCTCCTCCAGGGGATCTTCCCGACCCAGGGATGGAACCCGTCTCTCTTACATCTGCTGCATTGGTAGGTGGGTTCTTTCCACTATTGCTACCTGGGAAGACTCAAGGAAAACTGGATAGTTACATGTAAAAACATCAGACTGGACTATTCTCTTACACTATGCACAAAAATAAACACAAAATGGATTAATGATTTAAATGTAAGACCCCAAACCATAAAGCTCCTCAAATAAAACATTAGTAGTATGCTCTTTGACATTGGTTTTGGCTATACTTTTTTTAAACGTATCTCCTCAGGCAAGGTCAACAAAAGCAAAAATAAACAAACAGGACTACATCAAACTAGAAAGCTTTTGCACACTGAAGGACACCATCAACAAAACAAAATATGGTTTCATTTTTATGTAGAAGATAAAAAACAAAATACATGAACAAATGTAACAAAGACTCATAGACACAGAGAACAAAGTGGTGTTTGCTTGAGGGGAGGGTGAGATGATGATCGAAATGGGCACAGGAGATGAAAGGTACAAACTTCCAGCTATAAGGTAAATAAATAAGTGAAAGAGAAGTAAGGTACAGCATGGAAAGTATTGTCAATAATATTGTAAGAACTTTGCATGGTGACAGATGGCAACTAGACTTTGTGTGTTGATTATTTTGTAATACATAAAAGTATCAAATCACAATGCTGTACAATAAGATAATATTTTGTCAGTAAATTAATCTAACATTTTGTCAATAATAGTTCAATAGAAAATACAATGGAAACAGTATAATGATTAAATTTTCTGTATTGTTATCTGATTGAGAACAACAAATACTAATAGTCTCTCATTTAAAGATTTATATTTAAAAAGTTTTATATTTAAATTATATATATTTTTAATTTAAAATTAACACTCAACTCTGAAACTCTAGTGCAATTTTTTAAATTAGGAATTTTATCAACTCACATTTATTATAACAAGTGATATGGTTAATTTAATATATGTCTCTAAATTATACATGTGTTATTTTGTTTTTTTTCTTAATTCTTTTTAATCATGCTGATTTGATCCAAGCTATCATTTATACTTTTCATATATATATATATTAATTTTTGAAAGCTTTTTTATTCCATTAGTGCTTACCTATGTATAGTAATATTCTTAATCTAACACATATTATCTCTGATTTTAAGGATATAAATAACCAACTATATCTCCACATCCAACTAATGCACTCTAATTGCCAAACTCTCTTCAAAATTAATGAGTTATTTAGATATTTAACATGTTAAATTTCTCTGCGACTCCTGACTCTCACCACAAGGCTTTAAAATGTCTATACCCATTTCTAGGCTTCTCTGATTAGAAAAATAGAAATAGTTTTGTACTTTAAGTACCAAATAGGGAGAAGTGGAGAGTGTTTTGATTGAAATTGGGAAAAGGGAGTGATATATTTAAACTTTCAGTCTGTCATCTTCCCAGAAGCTTTTACTTCAAAGCTTCCTTGTTAAGTATAAAAAGTATCTCTCGGGTGAGGTCACATTTCCTAGGATTTTGTTTTATTTTTATTGACTTTATAGATAAAAGAGACCTAAAGATACAATTATTTTTATAGGTGAACCACTCACGGAACAATTCCAGGATTTGTCAGAATCTTGAAACAAGTGTAAAGAAACAAACCAAAAAAAAAAAAATTGCAAATTGTTATGCTATGTTTAAAAACCATGTCACATAATTTGTGAGAAATATTCTGGGAATCTTCTGTGGCCATGAATGTGCCTTTCTAAGTTTTGCATGTCTCAATAAGGAGAAAGAAGCCCACTATGACTTGGCACATTGCTGTGTAGCACCTGGTGATGCTCTTGTGCTGTGTGCCTAAAGGGACTTGGGAAGCAAACGAAGTGGATCTCAACCTGGAGGCAGCAGCATTTCCTAACCATTGAATAGAGACAATCTAGAGGTTCTTAAGGGCTTCCCTGCTGGCTCAGAGGGTAAAGTGTCTGCCTGCAATGTGGGAGATCTGGGTTTAATACCTGGGTCAGGAAGACCCCTAGAGAAGGAAATGGCAACCCACTCCAGTCTTGCCTGGAAAATCCCGTGGACAGAGAAGCCTGAAAAATGACCACTGGGGCATTGCCTTGTTAAAAATTCCTCTTTTGCAGCTACTGGTTTAAAAAAGAAACACAAAAGGATGTTCCTCCCAAATTTCTCCTTTGAATTGGAACCATATGAGATATCTTAGTGAATCGCAAATAGTTAGAAGCATAATTCCTAATTTAGTCAATCAGTTTATCACTCAGCCAAGCTCTTTAAACCAGTATGATGATTCTGGCTATTGTATATTAGTTTTAAATTAGTTTTATTGTTAGTCCTAAATTAAACAATTAACACTAATAGTGAAGCATTGTTAGGGACAACTATTGAAGCATAAATTAATCAGGAATATATGAATGATACTAATTCTAATAATTCCTTTTATGATTCTCCTTACTACTTCAACATACTGTACATTTCATAAGAGTTCCTTTATAGCATTTTAGGATGTCTCTGGTATTCAAAAGAACAAGAAAATGTTAAAATAAAAAGATATAGTCATGGCTTACCCAATTTGAGAATAAGATTATTCACAAATCCCTAAATCCATTATTTGAGAAGTACTTTAATTTATCATGTCAAATCTTTCTTAAGTTATAGGTTAGAAACAATACCTCAAAATTATAAAAAGAATGCCAGTGACTTTTAAGCCATGAAATGCAGGAACTTCAGATACCATATTTTAAATAATATATATGTATATATATTCTCATCAACTCTTCATATTATCACATAATATATTATACATTTTATACATATTTGGTTAAAAGTCCTGAGTACGTATTGTCATTTTATAGTATTTTCTTGACAAACCAAGTATTATTGTTAGTGGCTAAGTCACATCCAACTCTTTGCAACCCCATGGACTACCCTCCAGGCTTCTCTGTCCATGAAATTCTCCAGGCAATAATACTGGAGTGGGTTGCCTTTCTCTTCTCAAGGGGATCATCCTGATCCAGGGTCTCCTATTTTGCAGGCAGATTCTTTACCACCTGAGGCACCAGTGAAGACTTTGACAAATCAAGCTATGTATTAAATACATCAGTATTAGTTCAGTTCAGCCACTCAGGTGTGTCTGACTCTTTGCGACCCCATGACTCGCAGCATGCCAGGCCTCACTGTCCATCACCAAGTCCCAGAGTTTACCCAAACTCATGTCCATCAAGTTGGTGATGCCATCCAGCCATCTCATCCTCTGTCGTCTCCTTCTCCTCCTGCCCCAATCCCTCCCAGCATCAGGGTCTTTTCCAATGAGTCAACTCTTCGCATGAGGTGGCCAAAGTACTGGAGTTTCAGCTTTAGCATCATTCCTTCCAAAAAACTCCAGGGCTGATTTCCTTCAGAATGGACTGGTTGGATCTCCTTGCAGTCCAAGGGACTCTCAGGAGTCTTCTCCAACACCACAGTTCAAAACGTAATTTAAGGAATAAAGCATTCATAGTTTTGTATTTGAAAAATTCAAAGTTTGTCTAAATCTCAGCTGTCATTAACTGTCTGATTAAAATAAAGTTAAGGGAATGAAAATGAAAGAACTCTAAAATTTTCCGTTGTCCCTGCCATGAGTCAAAAGTGGGACATGAGAGAAGCCCATGAAGTGGTAGTTTTTATGAATCTCCTGGGGTTCATTATGGTAGCCATGGAGCTCCATATCTACTGGCTGTTTTATTGATTCATACAGAAAAGAACATTTGCATTTTTCTCATTATTTTGGAAAGTTCCATTGGATCTTGCTGGTTTTAATATTTTAAAATTTAATAATAAATTGGTCTTAAATATTATATGTGCTATGTAATATTATGTTGTATCAGTTCAGTTCAGTTCAGTCACTCAGTCGTGTCTGACTCTTTGTGACCCCATGAATCGCATCACGCCAGGCCTACCTGTTCATCACCATCTCCCGGAGTTCACTCAGACTCACGTCCATCAAGTCCGTGATGCCGTCCAGCCATCTCATCCTCGGTCGTCCCCTTCTCCTCCTGCCCCCAATCCTTCCCAGCATCAGAGTCTATTCCAATGAGTCAACTCTTCTCATGAGGTGGCCAAAGTACTGGAGTTTCAGCTTTAGCATCATTCCTTCCAAAGAAATCCCAGGGTTGATCTTCAGAATGGACTGGTTGGATCTCCTTGCAGTCCAAGGGACTCTCAAGAGTCTTCTCCAACACCACAGTTCAAAAGCATCAATTCTTTGGCGCTCAGCCTTCTTCACAGTCCAACTCTCACATCCATACATGACCACAGGAAAAACCATAGCCTTGACTAGACGGACCTTTGTTGGCAAAGTAATATCTCTGCTTTTTAATATGCTATCTAGGTTGGTCATAACTTTTCTTCCAAAGAGTAAGCGTCTTTTAATTTCATGGCTGCAGTCACCAGCTGCAGTGATTTTGGAGCCCAGAAAAATAAAATCTGACACTGTTTCCACTGTTTCCCCATCTATTTCCCATGAAGTTATGGGACCGGATGCCATGATCTTCATTTTCTGAATGTTGAGCTTTAAGCCAACTTTTTCACTCTCCACTTTCACTTTCATCAAGAGGCTTTTAGTTCCTCTTCACTTTCTGCCATAAGGGTGGTGTCATCTGCATATCTGAGGTTATTGATATTTCTCCTGGCAATCTTGATTCCAGCTTGTGGTTCCTCCAGCCTAGCGTTTCTCATGATGTACTCTGCATATAAGTTAAATAAGCAGGGTGACAATATATAGCCTTGACGTACTCCTTTTCCTATTTGGAACCAGTCTGTTGCTCCATGTCCAGTTCTAACTGTTGCTTCTTGACCTGCATACAGATTTCTCAAGAGACAGGTTAGGTGGTCTGGTATTCCCATCTCTTTCAGAATTTTCCACAGTTTATTATGATCCACACAGTCAAAGGCTTTGGCATAGTCAATAAAGCAGAAATAGATGTTTTTCTGGAACTCTCTTGCTTTTTCTATGATCCAGAGGATGTTGGCAATTTGATCTGTGCTTCCTCTGCCTTTTCTAAAACCAGCTTGAACATCTGGAAGTTCACGGTTCACGTATTGCTGAAGCCTGGCTTGGAGAATTTTGAGCATTACTTTACTAGCATGTGAGATGAGTGCAACTGTGCAGTAGTTTGAGCATTCTTTGGCATTGCCTTTCTTTGGGATTGGAATGAAAACTGACCTTTGCCAGTCCTGTGGCCACTGCTGAGTTTTCCAAATTTGCTGGCATATTGAGTGCAACACTTTCACAGCATCATCTTTCAGGATTTGAAGTAGCTCACCTGGAATTCCATCACCTCCACTAGCTTTGTTCATAGTGCTGCTTTCTAAGGCCCACTTGACTTCACATTCCAAGATGTCTGGCTCTAGATTAGTGATCACATCATCATGATTATCTGGGTCATGAAGATCTTTTGTGTACAGTTCTTTTGTGTATTCTTGCCACCTCTTCTTAATATCTTCTGCTTCTGTTAGGTCCATACCATTTCTGTTCTTTATCGAGCCCATCTTTGCATGAAATGCTCCCTTGGTATCTCTAATTTTCTTGAAGAGATCTCTAGTCTTTCCCATTCTGTTCTTTTCCTCTATTTCTTTGCATTGATCGCTGAAGAATGCTTTCTTATCTCTTCTTGCTATTCTTTGGAACTCTGCATTCAGATGCTTATATCTTTCCTTTTCTCCTTTGCTTTTCGCCTCTCTTCTTTTCACAGCTATTTGTAAGGCCTCCCCAGACAGCCATTTTGCTTTTTTACATTTCTTTTCCATGGGGACGGTCTTGATCCCTGTCTCCTGTACAATGTCACGAACCTCAGTCCATAGTTCATCAGACCCTCTTATCTATCAGATCTAGGCCCTTAAACCTATTTCTCACTTCCACTATATAATCATAAGGGATTTGATTTAGGTCATAACTGAATGGTCTAGCCGTTTTCCCTACTTTTTTCAATTTGAGTCTGAATTTGGTAATAAGGAGTTCATGATCTGAGCCAGAGTCAGCTCCTGGTCTTGTTTTTGTTGACTGTATAGAGCTTCTCCATCTTTGGCTGCAGAGAATATAATCCATCTGATTTTGGTGTTGACCATCTGGTGATGTCCATGTGTAGAGTCTTCTCTTGTGTTGTTGGAAGAGGGTGTTTGCTATGACCAGTGCATTTTCTTGGCAAAACTGTATTAGTCTTTGCCATGTTTCATTCTGCATTCCAAGGCCAAATTTGCCTGTTACTCCAGGTGTTTCTTGACTTCCTACTTTTGCATTCCAGTCCCCTATAATGAAAAGGACATCTTTTTTGGGTGTTAGTTCAAAAAGGTCTTGTAGGTCTTCATAAAACCGTTCAACTTCAGCTTCTTCAGCATTACTGGTTGGGGCATAGACTTGGATAACTGTGATATTGAATGGTTTGCCTTTCAATGAGATGGCAAGGGTGAACGTCGACAATCTAGGGATCAGAGAACTAAAATGGACTGGAATGGGTGAATTTAACTCAGTTGACCATTATATCTACTACTGCGGGCAGGAATCCTTCAGAAGAAATGGAGTAGCCATCATGGTCAACAAAAGAGTCCGAAATGCAGTACTTGGATGCAATCTCAAAAACAACAGAATGATCTTTGTTCGTCTCCAAGGCAAACCATTATGTTGTATATGGTATGTATATTATTTAAAATCATTCATATGCTTAAATTCTTTTATTGTCTTGTAAGCATGGGAAATAGATGGGGAAACAGTGGAAAAACAGTGTCGGACTTTATTTTTGGGGGCTCCAAAATCACTGCAGTTGGTGATTGCAGCCATGAAATTAAAAGACGCTTACTCCTTGGAAGGAAAGTTATGACCAACCTAGATAGCATATTGAAAAGCAGAGACATTACTTTGCCAAGAAAGGTCTGTCTAGTCAAGGCTATGGTTTTTCCTGTGGTCATGTATGGATGTGAGATTTGGACTGTGAAGAAATCTGAGCACCGAAGAATTGATGCTTTTGAACTGTGATGTTGGAAAAGACTCTTGAGAGTCCCTTGGACTGCAAGGAAATCCAACAAGTCCATCCTAAAGGAGATCAGTCCTGGGTGTTCAATGGAAGGACTGATGCTAAAGCTGAAACTCCATTACTTTGGCCACCTCATGTGAAGAGTTGATTCATTGGAAAAGACCCTGATGCTGGGAGGGATTGGAGGCAGGAGGAAAAGGGGACGACAGAGGATGAGATGGCTGGATGGCACCACCGACTCAATGGACATTAGTTTGGGTAAACTCCGGGAGTTGGTGATAGACAGGGAGGCCTAGCGTGCTACGATTCATGGGGTTGCAAAGAGTCGGACACAACTAAGCAACTGAACTGAACTGAACTGAACTGAAGCTAATGTGATCATATGATGATATAACCTAAAACTTTCTAAGAAGTAGACCAGTTATTTAATTTTCTTATCAACTATTTCGGTTTAAAGGTAGATTTTATAATCTAAATAAATAAGCAGTTTGTGAGTTAAAATTCAGGTGTGTTAGTTGCTCAGTCATGTCTGACTCTTTGCAACCCCAGGGACTGTAGCTTGCTAAGCTACTCTGTCCATGGGATTTTCCCAGCAAGAATACTGGAATGGGTTGCCATTTCTTTGTCCAGGGGATATTCCCAACCCAGGGGTCAAACCCAGGTCTCCTGCATTGCAGGCAGATTCTTTACCATCTGAGCCATCAGCAATGTCCCAAAATTCAGGTGGTCTTATACAAATCAGTATATTAGCACTGCTCTTGACAGGGATTGTAGAGCAGTTTAGCAAGTAGGCTTTGTCTAAAGCGTTGTGCTCTTATTTTTAGATAGCAGGCATGAAGAAATGTTACCAACAATAAAGAATTAGACATGTATTCTCCATGGACAGCTATAGAATGTTTGCATGAATGGAGGATGTAAAACAGCCTAAAGATAAAATTGACAGTGTTTACATAACACACTGCTAATTTTCTGCTCTAATTTGCAAAGATTTGGGTTAGCTAAAAGCTTTTTCATTTGGGTTTTCCCATTAGATGGTACAGAAAACCTGAATGAACTTTTTTGACCAACCCAGTATTTGGTCTTCTTAAGAAGACCTAAAGTTATGAAAAAGTTTGAGGAAGACAACAATCAATTGCTCATCACTGCCAGGAAGATTTTAACCTGACTCCTGAAGAATCTAACACCCTTGAGGATGGTTCCATTCTGATTATTCTCGTAGGGTAAATATTCTTCAAAATGTACTGCCAGATCAATGAATGTGCTAACCTCATCAGTTGAGATTTTGTAAGAAGAAATAAATGATGATTTTGATGGTTTTGACAATTGCAGTGTAGAGCTATTGTTTACAGTAATGTTTGGTCAGAAGATCAACAGAATGGAGAAGACTATGAATCTTGTTAAATTAATGTCTGGAGAAATTAAATAAGAATACTTGTAAAGTGATTAGGGCTTGGTATGGCATTATGTCCCTTTAAATTAAAACGTTATTTGTCACAATTCCACTCTATTTCTTAAGTGACTTCTGGTGGTAATGTTTGAAAGGTCTAAATGCATTAAAGCTCTAGGATAAATGTAAAGGCCACACATCTTATGTGGAGATCAGAGATGTTCAGTGTCCTGTGGAGCTTTTAAAACTGCTGTTGCCCAGGTCTTGCCCACATATATTAAATCAGAAGCTCTAGGGTTGAAACCCATAAAGTGGTACTTTTACAAAGCTCCTCAGGTGATTCTCATGGTCAGCTAGATTTGAGAACTTCTGACTTAGATTAAAGAGTTTAACATTCTCTTTTCAGTTTTTCAATTTTTTTTTATTAGATACCACACCTCATTTACCAAAAACAGAGACTTTTAATTCTTTAAAATAGCTAATTTTGCATTTAGTTTGTAGTCAACACCTTTTCAAACAATATGATTTTAGTACAGGTTATTTGCAAAACAATATAGAATATAAACTAACATTTATATTCCATGAAAAGCATTTTCTTCTGGATTCAAACATCTGACTTTTCTTAGCAATTAACAGTAGTTTATGAGCTTCAGCACATATGGCATTTCAGACAGTCACTGTGTTCTGGATTTCAGGCTACTGCTTTTAGAGCTTCACTTTAAAGGAATCACAGCTTAAATTTGTCATTGAACTAGTTGGTACTTAAGCTATTTGAATGAAATTGTCCTTACTCAATTATAATTCAGGTAATGAGATTGTTGGTTCTGCAGTCCTCTTTATGTGTCCACTCTTTTTTGCAGAACCCCATCTAACTTGGAAGACTATAAGAAATAACTGTCTTTAGCTGCCTGGCACATATAAGGCTCTTGAATCTCTAGTTTTGAGTAGAAATATAACTGGATTTAGTTACACCCTCAATCCTCTGTTGTTCCCAAGTCATGTCCAGGACTTTGTTTCAGTCAAGGTTTTCTCCTACTTATATATTTAATTAACACTTGGTTAAATGGCCCACCTTTAACCAAAATTTACATGGCATAATAGCACATGGTTTACACATTACTTTCTATGTGGGTTTTCATTTAATTACAATGACAAACCTACAAGTCAGGTATGATCCACCACCACCCCCCATGCCCATTGTAGATAAAAATTAAAAAGTTTAGAGAGGTTAAATTTTTTGTGTAAATTGTCACAGTTTATAAATAGTAGTGTGGGTACTTGGGTAAAATATTCCAAACCTAAGTCCAGTAATTTTCCTATTATATTATGCAGTGATTGTTGTTGTTGTTGACATTGACAGATGTATTTTATTTTTTTCTGATTTTTATAATCATTTACTATATATTTAATTGTATAATGACACATTTTTCTCCACAGAAACTGCTGCTACTGCTAAGTCACTTCAGTCGTGTCTGACTCTGTGTGACCCCATAGACGGCAGCCCACCAGGCTCCCCCATCCCTGGGATTCTCCAGGCAAGAACACTGGAGTGGGTTGCCATTTCCTTCTCCAATGCATGAAAGTGAAAAGTGAAAGGGAAGTCACTCAGTCATATCCGACTCTTAGTGACCCCATGGACTGCAGCCTACCAGGCTCCTCCGTCCATAGGATTTTCCAGGCAAAAGCACTGGAGTGGGGTGCCATCGCCTTCTCCGTCTCCACAGTAAAGGAACCTATTATTTTCTTCTTTATGTCTCAATAATAAATATTCTATTTTCTGTATTTAAAACACAGGGAAATAATGATATATTGTATGTGGAATACCCATATATTTAAGACACAGAACAGAGAAAAATTAGCATTTGAATTTGGAATCTAAGTACTCATGAAATTCACTTTTGAGTTTAGCAGAATTAGAGTAGGTCAAGAGTTTCCCAGTTTCAGTTCAGTTCAGTTCATTTCAGTCGCTCAGTCGTATCCAACTATTGGGACCCCAATGAATCGCAGCACGCCAGGCCTCCTTGTTCATCACCATCTCCTGGAGTTCACTCAAACTCACGTCCATCCAGTCAGTGATGCCATCCAGCCATCTCATCCTCTGTCGTTCCCTTCTTCTCCTGCCCCCAATCCCTCCCAGCATCAGAGTCTTTTCCAATGAGTCAACTCTTCGCATGAGGTGCCCAAAGTACTGGAGTTTCAGCTTTAGCATCATTCCTTCCAAAAAACATCCAGGGCTAATCTCCTTTAGAATGAACTGGTTGGATCTCCTTGCAGTCCTAGGGACTCTCAAGAGTCTTCTCCAACACCACAGTTCAAAAGCATCAATTCTTTGGCGCTCAGCCTTCTTCACAGTCCAACTCTCACATCCATACATGACCATTGGAAAAACCATAGCCTTGACTACACGGACCTTTGTTGGCAAAGTAATGTCTCTGCTTTTGAATATGTTATCTAGGTTGGTCATAACTTTCCTTCCAAGGAGTAAGTGTCTTTTAATTTCATGGCTGCAGTCACCATCTGCAGTGATTTTGGAGCCCAGAAAAATAAAGTCTGACACTGTTTCCACTGTTTCCCCATCTATTTCCCATGAAGTGATGGGACCAGATGCCATGATCTACGTTTTCTGAATGTTGAGCTTTAAGCCAGCTTTTTCACTCTCCTCTTTCACTTTCATCAAGAGGCCTTTTAGCTCCTCTTCACTTTCTGCCATAAGGGTGGTGTCATTTGCATATCTGAGGCTACTGATATTTCTCGCGGTAATCTTGATTCCAGCTTGTGGTTCCTCCAGCCTAGCGTTTCTCATGATGTATTCTGCATATAAGTTAAATAAGCAGGGTGACAATATATAGCCTTGACGTACTCCTTTTCCTATTTGGAACCAGTCTGTTGCTCCATGTCCTGTTCTAACTGTTGCTTCCTGACCTGTATATAGGTTTCTCAAGAGGCAGGTCAGGTGGTATGGTATTCCTATCTTTTTCAGAAATTTCCACAGTTTATTGTGATCCACACTGTCAAAGGCTTTGGCATAGTCAACAAAACAGAAATAGATGTTTTTCTGGAACTCTCTTGCTTTTTCAATGATCCAGCAGATGTTGGCAATTTGATCTCTGGTTCCTCTGCCTTTTCTAAATCCCGCTTGAACATCTGGAAGTCCATGGTTCATGTATTGCTGAAGCCTGGCTTGGAGAATTTTGAGCATTACTTTACTAGCGTGTGAGATGAGTGCAGTTGTGCAGTAGTTTGAGCATTCTTTAGCATTGTCTTTCTTTGTGATTGGAATGAAAACTGACCTTTGCCAGTCCTGTGGCGACTGCTGAGTTTTCCAAATTTTCTGGCATATTGAGTGCAGCACTTTCACAGCATCATCTTTCAGGATTTGAAGTAGCTCACCTGGAATTCCATCACCTCCACTAGCTTTGTTCGTAGTGATGCTTTCTAAGGCCCACTTGACTTCACATTCCAAGATGTCTGGCTCTAGATTAGTGATCACATCATCATGATTATCTGGGTCATGAAGATCTTTTGTGTACAGTTCTTCTGTGTATTCTTGCCACCTCTTCTTAATATCTTCTGCTTCTGTTAGGTCCATACCATTTTTGTCCTTTTTTGAGCCCATCTTTGCATGAAATATTCCCTTGGTATTTCTAATTTTCTTGAAGAGATCTCTAGTCTTTCCCATTCCAATGTTTTCCTCTATTTCTTTGCACTGATTGCTGAGGAAGGCTTTTTTATCTCTCCTTGCTATTCTTGGAACTCTACATTCAGATGCTTATATCTTTCTTTTCCTCCTTTGCTTTTCACTTCTCTTCTTTTCACAGCTATTTGTAAGGCCTCCCCAGACAGCCATTTTGCTTTTTTGCATTTCTTTTCCATGGGGATGGTCTTGATTCCTGTCTCCTGTACAATGTCACCACTGAGTGCATTTGTGCGGTAGTTTGAATAGTATTTGTCATTGCCTTTCTTTGGGATTAAAGCATCACTCCAAACAAAGCTAGTGGAGGTGATGGAATTCCATTTGAGCTATTTAAAATCTTAAAAGATGATGATGTGAAACTGCTGCACTCAATATGCAGCAAATCTGGAAAATGCAGCAGTGGCCACAGGGCTGGAAAAGGTCAGTTTTCATTCCGATCCCAAAGAAAGAGGATTCTTAGCCTTTATTTTGTCAGAGACTCTATTTTGTCTTACTTGGCACATCAGTTGGTAAATAATCCACTTGTAGTGCCGAACACCTGGGTCCAATGCCTGGGTTGCAAAGATCCCCTGGAAAATGAAACGCCTACCCACTCCAGAATTCTGGCCTGAAGAATTCCAAGGAGCGCATAGTCCATGGGGTTGCAAAGAGTAGGACACGACTGAGTGACTTTCACTCTCACTTTGTCCCAGAGGTACCTGGACTTAGTTATGTCCAACTCTTTGTAACCCCATAGACTGTAACTAGTGTCCTCTGTCTTAGAATTCTCCAGGCAAGAATACCACCATGCTTAGCCATTCCCTTTTCCAGGGAATCTTCCCAACCCAGAGATTCAACCTGGGTTTCCTGCATTGCAGGCAGATTCTTTACCATTTGAGAAACCAGGGAAGCCCCACATTAATGCTGGATATCTTGTAATTTTCTTTATTCTGGAAGTTTACTGTAAAGAAGACATTTAGCCTATATTTTGGTCCAGAAGTACCTGGACTCTCAGGGAAAATTCAAGCTACTTTAGAAGACTGCAGATAAAATGAGCCCTCAGGAGAGAGTTCTTTAGCTGCAATATTCTCCTTAAAAATAATACAAGACAGGTCTAAGGTGATTTTGAAACAATGAAGTCATTACTTTCTGTTATTAAATTCTATTAGACCTAATTTCTTCATTTTATTAATATAATTGTCCCACACATTGTCATTTTAATAGAAAATTAATGTCAATTTGTGCCTATTTTGCAAATAAATTGTCCATAAATCATATGTTAATGTCATAGAAAAAATACTCAAAATATACAGAATATTTTATTGGCTTAATTTTTCTACCAGAAACATAAATACTTTTCCTACCTCTGTGACATTTTATAAACCAAAAGAGAACTAGATTGGAGTCACAGGACTTAGAACAAATTTTAACTCTAATGATTACAGACTGTTTAACTTTGGGCAGGTAACCTCCCAGCCATGATTCCCACCCCTGTAAAACAGAGTAATATTTGCTCTATCTAACCTCATGAGCTTGTGATGCTATGTTGAAATATAGGGATCTTTGTGAAATCAGCTTTTGGTTAGTTGCACATGGAATGTGTTATTGTATAAATGAGTTACTCAATTCCCTCACATATCCAAAATATACAATAATAACACAACACCAAATGTTTCATTAGGCTCATATGCTGCAGTTGAAAGACACATATTAAGGATAGTGTCTGGGAATTCTACATTCCACAGAGTGAGCTTTTATCTGCATTCCTATGTGAAAAGGCCAGTGGCCTACAATTATTTCAGTAATGATGAAGCCCTATTCTTGCCCTTAGTAGAATTTCCTTATGGGATTTCAAAAACGGCTATTTAAGAGATACAGCTTCCTCAGGGAACAGTGCTGAAATCACAATGGTCTCTATTTCAGTGATGCTGATGTGCTTTGGGTTGTTGCCATGCTTGGATCTTATCTTGTTATTTCACATGTTTATACTATGCTCGCTCCACACAGGAAAATGACCATGTGTCCTAATAGGATAGCAATATATGGCCATTGCTTCCAAGTCATGCATCAAGATACTGAATACCAAGGCACGGCTATTACTGTGTTGGCACTGACATGCACTTGACGTTCCATGAATGTTTTGCTAACCTCTGAAAGTTAGTAGGCTAGCTTTCCCTAAATTGCACTTCTCTTAATATGATGCATATTAACAAAACCTATGAGCTTCTGTGGTAACTATGCCATTTCAATAGAGTCCCTATATTATCCAAAGAGGATTTGTCTTTTTAACACTAAAAATCTGACCAAAGTGAAGTAAAATATTAGTGGAACGGTCCGTGACCTTGTGCATTTGGGGGATTATAACTTCACAGGTGATTTATATCTTTATTTTCCCCTTTACTCTTTTCTTCCTTGACTCACCCAGATAAACTAGTGGCTAACATCCATCCTAAATGAGATCTTTTATATCATATTATTAAACACCCCCACTGTCGACGGAAGTTGTCTCTAGGCAGTTGTTCGACACCCTTGGTATCCTTTCCCATTGCAACTTCCTTGATCTGTAGAAAAAAATGACTGTCTCTGTTCCCTATAATTTAGAAACATCCTCATTCAAACTCCTCCATTTAGTCTTTTAGATGTCTCATGTTTTCTTTTCTTCTTTCCCCTTCCATTCTTCCCTCTACTCTGGTATGTCCCGTGGTTCTCAAAAGATTTCCCCATTTCAGCCCTGGTCTTTCAGAAACTGCTTGTCTGCCTATAGGAAGGTAGAAGCAGAATTCAGAGCAGGAGCTAATGGTGCATCCCAAGTGGTCAACTGAAGAAAGCACCCTCCAATCCAGAAGCTGTCCAATGCAAGAGTTCCTCTGCATATGGAATCCAGGCAAGAAGGAGTATCCTGAAATATAAGAAACTGTTATTTAGAAGTCCACTAGACAGATGGTAGGTGTTAGTCACTTAGTTGTGCCCAACTCTTTGCGACCCCATGAACTCTACCCCACCAGGCTCCTCTGTCCATGAGATTTCCCAGGCAATAATACTGGAGTGGGTTGCCATTTCCTTCTCCAGGGGATCTTCCCAACCCAGGGATCGAACCCAGGTCTCCTGCACTGCAGGCAGATTCTTTACTGACTGAGCTACAAGTGAAGCTCCATGACAGATGATACCAACAGGCGACTTTGTGCTTATTTTTCTTTAACTTACTATCCCTCTCCTGACCTTGAAGTTCCTAACAGGATGAAAGGGAAGATGTAAGAAAGAGAAGCAGATGACTATCCTTTCCTGAGTCAGTGGTTAAACTTTAACTGGAGAGAGGAGAAACTTTGGAGTCTGTCATTTCTATGGACAAGGGAGGGGGAAGGGTGATTCATATTTGAATTAGAATGTGGAGAAAAATAAAATTATTTCCCATTTGTGTGATTGCAAGTTCATTCTGTGCATAAATGAGAAAAAGAAATAAAGCTCTAAGATAAATATGAGTAGTCTCAGCAATTAAATTTTTTTTTGCTACTATTATATTCAAATCTCACCAACATTTTTCTGTGTACATAACTTCTTCAGGGAAACAATTATTACATAATTCCAAGTTCTTGTCAAAATTGTGTCTTTATTATAATTATTTCTTTAATATTTTTTAAATTATTTTTTATTTTTAAAACTTGTATTAAAATATAGTTGATTAACAATGCTGTATTAGTTTCAGGTATACAGAAAAATGATTCAATTGTACAGGTATATATAAGTATATATCATTTTTTACATTATCTTCCATTATAGGTTATTACAAAATATTGAATATAGTTTCACATGCTATACAATAGGACTTTTTGGTTATCTCATTAATAACTGGTGACCAATTAATATTCATTCTAACACATATGGTATATAATACCATCCATTTATTTATTCACTCAATCACTAATTCATTCATGAATTCAACAAATATTTGAGTGTTTATACCACATTAGGTACTTTGTTATAAGGAACCTAGAGATCAGAAATGTTAGATAAATTGCTTATAGACAAAAGTCTGTAATAGTGTCACAAAGACATAAAACCAGGTCTTCAGATTCAAGATCCTATGTGCTTAATCACAAGGCTAAACCACCTACATTAGGTCCATGTAGCATCCTACTTACTGTGACAAGAGGAAATACTGTGATCTCATGCTATGTATTGCTTAGGAACAATCATCAAATTTGAAAATATCTGTTTATCTCTGCTCTTCCTGGCTGAACTCTAGATCCCATGAAGCCAGTATCCATGATTGTCTTGTACAAGGGAGTCCCTTCTAGGGAGCTAGTACAGAATTTGACAAGTACTAGACACTTCACAAACATTAGCTGAATCTGAGCAGTGGAATAAAACCCATCAATTCCAGGGGTTCCATTGAAACTAAGGTCATGAGGAAGAGCAAAGTTCACAGAGTAAATTTTAAGAGTAAATTTACTACAATTTGAGTAAATTTTAAGGTTTGGAGGTAGGTAACATCTGCTGGATCATGGAAAAAGCAAGAGAGTTCCAGAAAAACATCTATTTCTGCTTTATTGACTATGCCAAAGCCTTTGACACTGTGGATCACAATAAACTGTGGAAATTTCTGAAAGAGATGGGAATACCAGACCACCTGACCTGCCTCTTGAGAAATCTGTATGCAGGTCAGGAAGCAACAGTTAGAACTGGACATGGAACAACAGACTGGATCCAAATAGGAAAAGGAGTACGTCAAGGCTATATATTGTCACCCTGCTTATTTAACTTATATGCAGAGTACATCATGAGAAACACTAGGCTGGAAGAAGCACAAGCTGGAATCAAGATTGCCAGGAGAAATATCAATAACCTCAGATATGCAGATGACACCACCCTTATGGCAGAAAGTGAAGAGGAGCTAAAAAGCCTTTTGATGAAAGTGGAAGTGGAGAGTGAAAAAGTTGGCTTAAAGCTCAACATTCAGAAAACGAAGATCATGGCATCTGGTCCCATCACTTCATGGGAAATAGATGGGGAAACAGTGGAAACAGTGTCAGACTTTATTTTTTTGGGCTCCAAAATCACTGCAGATGGTGACTGCAGCCATGAAATTAAAAGATGCTTACTCTTTGGAAGAAAAGTTAGGACCAACCTAGATAGTACATTCAAAAGCAGAGACATTACTTTGTCGACTAAGGTCCGTCTAGTCAAGGCTATGATTTTTCCTGTGGTCATGTATGCATGTGAGAGTTGGACTGTGAAGAAGGCTGAGCGCCAAAGAATTGATGCTTTTGAACTGTGGTGTTGGAGAAGACTCTTGAGAGTCCCTTGGACTGCAAGGAGATCCAACCAGTCCATTCGGAAGGAGATCAGCCCTGGGATTTCTTTGGAAGGAATGATGCTAAAGCTGAAACTCCAGTACTTTGGGCACCTCATGCGAAGAGTAGACTCATTGGAGAAGACTCTGATACTGGGAGGGATTGGGGGCAGGAGGAGAAGGGAACGACAGAGGATGAGATGGCTGGATGGCATCACTGACTTGATGGACAAGAGACTGAGTGAACTCCGGGAGTTGGTGATGGACAGGCAGGCCTGGCGTGCTGCGATTCATGGGGTCGCAAAGAGTCGGATACAACTGAGCGACTGAACTGAACTGAACTGAACATCGGGGAATCCAGAATTTTTACCTTTTATTTCTAAATGACATACTGGTAGTTCCATGTCTCCATGTCACAGCAATTATCAGAACTACACTTGGAAGGATTTAAGTTAGGGAGTCTGTCATCATATATTTTCCAAGGAATAAAGAAAAGCACATGCTGGAAGAGGGTAATACAAAAGGATTCAATCCTTTTTATTGAATAATAATTTTATTATGAAATATTCCACACTTAGAAAAGAATGTGAATAATATAAATATAAACAGTATAAATTATACAAGTATAAAGAAGAATAAAGCATGTTAGCATACCCACTACACCAAATAAGAAAGAGAATATTCTCAATACTGCTGAATTTTTCTATTTTCCCCAAATATGTCATTTTCCATTTCTATTCTCCTCTACTTATTCCCCCATCATTTAGCATGAAATTGCCTTTGTAACAATTTTCTTTAGAGGTGTACTGATAATACATGATTCCTAAGCAATATACTTTAATTTTGCATATTTAAAATTATATACACATGATAGTATTTATTTATTTATTTATTTTGGATAACTTGACTTTTTTCACTCAGTTCTTTGTGCAATTCATTCAGGTTGATGCATGTCATCATAGCTCATTCATAACTATGATCTTTTTCTTTACCATCATCATTATCACCACCATAACCATCATAATCATCATTTACTTCAAAGTTACTTAGCAAGTATTCACTCATATAATACTCAGAGCAAACCTATGAGGAAAACATGATGTACCAGTATTAGCCCTACAGCAAACATAAGTAAACTGAAGTATGGAGCATTTTAGTAATGTGCCCACAGTTTAGATCTAGAAATGTTGGAAATTGGATTGGAAACCAGATGATCTAGCCTTAAAGGTCACACTCATAATTTCTAAGTGAATTGTCCTCCAATCAGCCTCACAGAAACCTGTTGATACACACAAGCAAAAGATTCTCCCAGATATATAAAAGAGAAACTACTGCAGATCAAAATATGTACCTGCTTAATCTCACAGTGTTTGTATCAACTGATACTTCCACAGGCAATTAATATGTTCTTGTATTGCTCTATATCCCCACCAAAGAATGTTCAAACTACTGCACAATTGCACTCATCTCACACGCTAGTAAAGTAATGCTCAAAATTCCCCAAGCTAGGCTTCAGCAATACGTAAACTGTGAACTTCCACATGTTCAAGCTGGATTTAGAAAAGGCAGAGGAACCAGAGATCAAATTGCCAACATCCATTGGATCATGGAAGAAGCAAAAGAGGAAACATCTACTTCTGCATTATGGGCTATGCCAAAGCCTTTCACTGTGTGGATCACAACAAACTGTGAAACTCTGAAAGAGATGGGAATACCAGACCACCTGACCTGCCTCCTGAGAAATCTGTATGCAGGTCAAGAAGCAGCAGTTAGAACAGGACATGGAACAACAGACTGGTTTCAAATTGGGAAAGGAATATGTCAAGGCTGTATATTGTCACCCTGCTTATTTAACTTATATGCAGAGTACATCATGTGAAATGCCAGACTGGATGAAGCACAAGCTGGAATCAAGATTGCCAGGAGAAATATCAATAACCTCAGATATGCAGATGACACCACCCTTATGGCAGAAAGTGAAGAAGAACTAAAGAGCTTCTTGATGAAAGAGAAAGAGGAGAGTGAAAAAGTTGGCTTAAAGCTCAACATTCAGAAAACTAAGATCATAGTATCCTGTGCCATCACTTCATGGAAAATAGATGGGGAAACAGTAGGAGTGGCAGACTTTTGGGGGGGAGGGTGGCTCCAAGGTCACTGCAAATGGAGAATGAAAACGTTAAAAGACACTTGCTCCTTGGGAGAAAAGCTATGACCAACCTAGACAGCATATTAAAAAGCAGAGACATTACTTTGCTGTCTACTCAAAGCTATGGTTTTTCCAGTGGCCATGTATGGATGTCAGAGTTGGACTATAAGGAAAGCTGAATGCCAAAGAATTGATCCTTTTGAACTGTGGTGTTGGAGAAGACTCTCTTGAAAGTCCCTTGGATAGCAAGGTGGTCAAACCAGTCAATCCTAAAGGAAGCCTTCCTGAATATTCATTGGAAGGACCTATGCTGAAGCTGAATCTCCGATATTTTGGTCAACTGAAGCAAAGAACTGACTCATTGGGGAAGACCCTGATGCTGGGAAAGGTTGAAGGCAGGAGGAGAAGGGGCTGACAGAGGATGAGATGGTTGGATTGCTTTACCAATTCAACAGACATGAATTTGAGCAAGCTCTGGGAGTTGGTGATGGACAGGGAGGTCTGACATGCTGCAGTCCAAGGGGTGGCAAAAAGCTGGACACAACTGAGCAACTGAACTGAAATGAACTGAATATCCCCACCAAGACTTGATATTACTGGATTTCTCTGTTTTGCCTCTCTCACAGGATGTTACTTCATTGTAATTTGAATTTGTATTTACCTGAAAACTGATAAGGTTTGCATATTCTCATACCTATTTATTATGTAAAGCATATTCTTGGTTTTTGGTCATTTGTCCATTTTGTCTTATTGTTGTTATGTACATAGTCTACTTATATTTTTTTGGCTATATGTACTGTTAACTAGATGTCATAATTCATGACTTAGCTTTTCACTTGTTTATAGGTCTTCTTTTGAAATAAAAAAAAATATTAGTTGTAGTTTGACCAACACCCAAGTTATAATGGTTCCCCACAGTTCTGTAGCATTTTCATGACTGTTTGTTGGATTTCTTGTTTGTTTTGGGTTTTTAGCTTTTACATTTAGATTTTTACTCCTGTTGGAAATTATTTGATGTATGGTGTGCATTACTTCACAGCTGGCTATTCAGCTGCCACTCAAACATGGTTTTTCCCTGAATCTTTCCTTTCTTGAGTGATTTCAAATTGAATCTTTGTCACACGGTGTATTTTCATATGTACTTACATTTATTTCTGGCATTTCCCATAAGTTTCATTGGTCATGAATCTACCTGTGTATTGGAGTTACACAATTTTAATTACAAAGGCTTTGTTAGTATGGTTTAATATTTGACAGGGCTATTTTTCCCCTTACTGCTCTTCTGTGTAAGATTTTTTCCCCATCTATCTTTTCTCTTCTTTTCTTTCCTTTCTTTTTTTCGTTAAACTTTTTGGGGAGAAACTGTAGATTCATATACAACTTTGTGAAATAATGGAGAGAACTACCATGTATCATTTATTCATTTCCTTCTATGGTAATGCCTTTCAACGGAGAAGGCAATGGCAACCCACTCCAGGACTCTTGCATGGAAAATCCCATGGATGGAGGAGCCTGGTAGGCTGCAGTCCCGGGTTCATGAACAGTCGTACACAACTGAGCGACTTCACTTTCACTTTTCACTTTCATGCATTGGAGAAGGAAATGGCAACCCACTCCAGTGTTCTTGCCTAGAGAATCCTAGGGATGGGGGAGCCTGGTGGGCTGCCGTCTATGGGGTCGCACAGAGTTGGACACTACTGAAGTGACTTAGCAGCAGCAGCAGCAATGCCTTTGAAAATCATAGTGCAATATCACAAGCAGGATATTGACATTGATACAGGAAGCTATAGGAGTCCCTTCACTGCAAGGAATCCTTGTGTGCCTTTCTGTAGCTATGATTTCCTTCCCCATCTCTTACTCATTTCTTAAACCTTTGCAACCACTGTAACATTATCCTCTGTATAATTTTATAATTTTAAAAAGTTATATAGGCAGAATGACACAGCATGTAGTTTTGGGGGCTATTTTTCTTAACTCAATCTAATTACCTAAATTGTTGCATGCATCAGTACTTTGCTTCTTTTAGTTGCTGAATAATGTTTCAGAGTATACATATACTTTGGTTTGTTTAACCATTCAACTATTGAATGATGTATAATTTGTTGCCAATGTTTGGCTATGATAAATAAAATCAGTAAGAACAAGCTTTCCTGTAAGTATGTTTTCATTTAACCAGGATAAATGCTGAAGATTTCAGTTGCTAGAGTGCATGGTATCTGAATATTTAGATTTCTAATAAACTGCTGAACTGTTAGACTGCACCATTTCATGTTCCCATTAACTGTATATGAGTGACCAATCTCTCTACATCCTCGCCAGCTTGATGTTGTCACTTTGCTTTTTTTCTTAAATTTATATATTCTCAAAGGTATATAGTGATATATTGTGGTTTTAATTTGCATTTCTATTGTTTACTGATGTTGAATATCTTTTCACAGATTGTTTGCCATCTGCATATCCCTTTCATGAAATGTCCATTCATGTCTTTCGTTCATTATGGTAGGTCATTTTATGTGTCAGCTTGACTGGGCTAAGGAAAGCCCTCTGGAAAAACATTATTTCTGTTGTGTTTGTGAAGTTGGTTTCAAAAGATATCAACATGTGAATTGCTAAGAAAAAGAAAATTGTTCTCTTGTGAATGAGCATCACCTAATCTGTTGGGGGCCTGAACAGAACAAAAACAAGGAGAAAGGGGACGTTGGCTTTCTCTGCTAGAGCTGGAACATTCATATTCTCCCACTCTTTGATATCAGAGCTCCTGATTTTCAGGCCTTCAAACTCGAACCGAATTACACCACTGGTTTTCCTGGCTCTCAAGCTTGCAGAAGGCAGATAATTCTTAGCTTCCACGACTGAGTGAGCCAGTTCCTATGATCAATCAATCAATCAATCCTATAAGTTCTATTTCTTTGGAGAACCTCAATGAATATATTCAAATTCCATTTGGACTGTTTGTTCTATTAATATTGAATTTTGAGTGTTCTTTATATATATATATAATTTTGACTTAGTTCAGCTCAGTTCATTTGCTCACTCATGTCTGACACTTTGCAACCCCATGGACTGCAGCGTGCCAATCCTCACTGTCTATCACCAACTCCCAGAGCTTACTCAAACACATGGCCATTGGTCGGTGATGCCATCCAACCATTTCATCCTCTGTTGTTCCCCTTCTGCTCCAGCCTTCAATCTTTCCCAGCATCAGGGTCTTTTCAAATGAGTCAGCTCTTCACATCAGGTGGCCAAAGTATTGGAGTTTCAGCTTCAGCATCAGTCATTCCAATGAATATTCAGGACTGATTTCCTTTAGGGTGGACTGGTTGGACCTCCTTACAGTTCAAGGGAATCTCAAGAGTCTTCTCCAATACCACAGTTCAAAAGCATCACTTCTTTGGCGCTCAGCTTTCTTTATAGTCCAACTCTCACATCCATACATGACTACTGGAAAAATCATAGCCTTGACTAGATGGACCTTTGTTGGCAAAGTAATATCTCTGCTTTTTAATATGCTGTATAGGTTGGTCATAACTTTTCTTCCAAACGGCAAGCGTCTTAATTTCATGGCTGCAGTCACCATCTGCAGTGATTTTGGAGCCCCCAAAAATAAAGTCTGCCACTCTTTCCACTGTTTCTCCATCTATTTCCCATGAAGTGATGGGACGGGATACCATGATCTTAGTTTTCTGAATGTTGAGCCTTAAGCCAACCTTTTCACTCTCCTCTTTCACTTTCATCAAGAGGCTCTTTACTTCTTCTTCACTTTCTGCCGTAAGAGTGGTGTCATCTGCATATCTGAGGTTATTGACATTTCTCCCAGCAATCTTGATTCCAGCTTGTGGTTCCTCCAGCCCAGCATTTCTCAAAATGTACTCTGCATATAAGTTAAATAAGCAGGGTGACAATATACAGACTTGACGTACCCCTTTTCCTATTTGCAACCAGTCCTTTGTTCCATGTCCAGATCTAACTGTTGCTTCCTGACCTGCATACAGATTTCTCAAGAGGCAGGTCAGGTGGTCTGGTATTCCCATCTCTTTCAGAATTTTCAATAACTTTTTGTGATCCACACAGTTAAAGGCTTTGGCATAGTCACTAAAGCAAAAATAGATGTTTTCCTGGAACTCTCTTGCTTTTTTGATGATCCAACAGATGTTGGCAATTTGATCTCTGGTTCCTCTGACTTTTCTAAATCCAGCTTGTACATCTGGAAGTTTATAGTTCACATATTGCTGAAGCCTGGCTTGGAGAATTTTGAGCATTATTTTACTAGTGTGTGAGATGACTACAATTGTGTGGTAGTTTAAGCATTCTTTGGCATTGCCTTTCTTTGGGATTGGAATGAAACTTGAACTTTTCCAGTCCTGTGGCCACTGCTGAATTTTCAAAATTTGCTGGCATATTGAGTGCAGCACTTTCACAGCATCATCTTTCAGGATTTGAAATAGCTCAACTGGAATTCCATCACCTCCACTAGCTTCGTTCGTAGTGATGCTTTCCAAGGCCCACTTGACATTCCAAGATGAGTGAGTGACTTAGGTGAGTGATCACCCCATCATGATTATCTGGGTTGTGAAGATCTTTTGTGTACATTTCTTCTATGTATTCTTGCCACCTGTTTTTTAATATCTTCTGCTTCTGTTAGGCCCCTACCATTTCTGTCCTTTATTGAGCCCACCCTTGTATGAAATGATCCCTTGGTATCTCTAATTTTCTTGAGCTTTCTAGTCTTTCCCATTCAATTGTTTTCCTCTATTTCTTTGCACTGATCACTGAGGAAGGCTTTCTTATCTCTCCTTGCTATTCTGTGGAACTCTGCATATAGATGAATATATCTTTCATTGTCTCCTTTGGGCAGCGTTGGAGTGGCCAGAAGCAGCTGCATGACACTGGAGCCGCGAGCATCCAAGAGGAGATACCCCATGTCCAAGGTCAGGAGCGGTGACTGCGCTTCGCTGGACCGACTGTGTGGAGATACCCCATGTCCAAGTTCAAGAAAACCCAGAAAGACGGCAGGCACTTGAGTGGCCATGAGGAGATACCCCTCTCTCAAAGTGATAGCTAGTCAAATTTATCTTTCTAGACTGCTATTTGTCCTGGATTCAGTTCAGTTCAATCGCTCAGTTGTGTCTGACTCTTTGGGACCCCATGAATTGCAGCACGCCAGGCCTCCCTGTCCATCACCAACTCCCAGAGTTCACTCAGATTCATGTCCATCGAGTTGGTGATGCCATCCAGCCATCTCATCCTCTGTCGTTCCCTTCTCCTCCTGCCCCCAATCCCTCCCAGCATCAGAGTCTTTTCCAATGAGTCATCTCTTCTCATGAGGTGGCCAAAGTACTGGAGTTTCAGCTTTAGCATCATTCCTTCCAAAGAACACCCAGGACTGATCTCCTTCAGAATGGACTGGTTGGATCTCCTTGCAGTGCAAGGGACTCTCAAGAGTCTTCTCCAACACCACTGTTCAAAAGCATCAATTCTTTGGCGCTCAGCTTTCTTCACAGTCCAACTCTCACATCCATACATGACCACAGGACAAATCATATATGGACCTGCAAATTTTTTCTTCTTTGCCTGCTAAATTGTTTCAGTTGTGTCCGACTGTTTATGATTCTATGGACTATAGCCCACCAGGCTCCTCTGTCCATGGGATTCTCCAAGCAAGAATACTGGAGTATGTAGCCATTTTCTTTCTTCCTTAGACACTTTCCAATAAGTTAATTTAAACATATTTATGTTGTTGTGTGTTCTTTCAACATTTGAATTACCATACATTCTGAATAGGAGGACTGGTCTGAAAATCACAGTTCACACTTATCAGAAAATCTTGTGTTTTATTTCTTTTTGTTGTTGTTGTTAGAGGTTGTTGATCAGTATCTCAGCTCTATTTTGACGTGTTTAAAACCACAAATTAGATATCATTGGCTCATCTGGTAAAGATTTCACCTGCAATGTAAGAGGACTAGGCTTGATCCCTGGGTTGGGAAGATTCCTGAGAGAAAGGAAGGCTACCCACTTCAGTATTCTGGCCTGGAGAATTCAGGACTATACAGTCCATAGGGTTGCAAAAGAGTCAGATAAAACTGAGTGACTTTCACTTTCATTACTAACTTATATAATCAGTGCTTGTATAGATTACCTAACATATATTCCATTTTTTAAAATTGACTTTCCCTCTTATTCTTTAGAACTATAATATTTCTAGGATCATTTTTCAACTCCTCTGTAATTTCTTCTGTTGAATTTCTCTGTTGCTACATACTTCAAGTTTCTTTTTGCTTGTACATGCCTTTATTTCACCTTTATTCTTGAATAATACTTTTCTTTGGTGTTCTGCATTTTTACTAGCAAGTGTCTATATGTGAGTTTTTCTTTCTTTTTTTCAGTCCTCTTTGGAATTGCTTGTGACTCCTGAATAGATGGCTTCATCTCTTTTATTCATTTGAAGAACTTCTGAAAATTATCTATTTGAATATTATCTTCCCTGTATTTTCTCTAGTTTCTCCTTTAGAGATTCAATTAGATGTATGCTATGCCATCTTACTCTATCTTCTGTTTCTCATCTCTCCTTCATATTTTCCTTCTCTTCATTTCTATAACTTGGTTAATTTCTTCTGGATTGTGTCCTAGGTTCTGGAATTCTGTTTTCAACTATGACTAATCAAGTTGGCAGAATATTGTAGAGGAGAGTGGCCTTTGCAGACAGACTGCTGAGGTTTTAACCTTAGTTCTGCTATCCACTAGTTATACAATTTAAACAGATTCCTAATTTGTTGTCTTATTATTATTTTTTTTTTAAAATCTGTGCTCAGTTGCTCAGTTGTGTCTGACTCTTTGCAACCCCATGGACTGTAGCTCCTCATACATCTCTGTCCATGGCATTCTCCAAGTAAGAACACTGGAGTGGGTTACCATTTCCTCCTCTAGGGCATCTTTCTGACCCAGGGATCGAACCTGTGTTTCTTCTGCCTCCTGCATTGAGAGGCAGGTTCTTTACCACTAGTGCCACCTGGGAAGCCCTTTTTATCTGTAAAATGAAGTAAATAATAATACTTCACGGATTGTTATAATATTAAATATTTAATGTAAGTGCTCAAAAGAGTACTTGGCATATAGTTAACCTCATTAAGAGTTAGCTATTGTTATTCTCTATTAATCTGCTATCTAATCTAGCCATTTACTTTTAAATTTCAAGTATTTTTGTATTTTTATTTCAAAATATCCATGAAATTTAAAAAATCCTCTATTATTCTTGATAGTTATTATTTCTCTAGCCATACTAGACACATTTATTTTGTTCTCCCTTGGACTGCAAGGAGATCCAACCAGTCCATTCTGAAGGTGATCAGCCCTGGGATTTCTTTGGAGGGAATGATGCTAAAGCTGAAACTCCAGTACTTTGGGCACCTCATGCGAAGAGTTGACTCATTGGAAAAGACTCTGATGCTGGGAGGGATTGGGGGCAGGAGGAGAAAGGGATGACCGAGGATGAGATGGCTGGATGGCATCACTGACTCGATGGACATGAGACTGAGTGAACTCCGGGAGTTGGTGATTGACGGGGAGGCCTGGTGTGCTGAGATTCATGGGGTTGCAAAGAGTCGGACACGACTGAACCGACTGAACTGAACTGAACTGAACTGAGCTAGGAATTCTAGTTGGTTGAAGCCCATAAAATTATGAGTTGTGCTCAGAAACCTTTCATGAAAAATTGGCTTTGTGTTATTACATATTAATAAAATGATTAGGTTGAGCCATTGTAACTAGCCTGCTGTGTTTTGGGATCCTAGGATTTAGTAATCAATATTTTAAACTGTGAACTGTGGAAACATTTTTTATGGATTTTACTATATTGAAGTTTCTGTGGATCTGATTTTGATGTTTGCTTTTTCTAAATATTTTTGTTTATGTTGCTTCCTTGTACATTTTTTTCTTTCCTGAGATCTTATTTTCATTTAGGTATTTTTCTCTGCTGTATAAGGGTGTATTTCCTCAAAGAGGATTTGAATTTACTTACATCAAGCTCTAAATGTGCTACCTTGTGACAATTTTTTTAAACCTGAATTCTATTGTTTATTAAAGTACAGTTTTTAAGAATCAGAGAAGCTTGTTAACATGGGATGGAAAAAGGTAGCATGAGGAAGTAAGAAGTAAAAGCAGACAATTCTAAAATAAGTATTTACTTGGGTGTTTTTCAGATCCACAAATAAGATGAAGAGCAGCTCGAAACTTTGAAATTTTTGGAGATTAAATTAATTTTTCTATGATAACCTGAAAATGGTCCCACAAAGATACACTCCAATCTCTGGAACCTGTGAATGTTACCTTATTGGAGAAAAGGGTCTTTGCGTATGTGATTAAGTTAAGGACCTTGAGCTAAGGAGATAGGTCCTGAATGCGGTTTCATGCATCCTCATAATTCAGAGGCACAGGGGGATTTTAAATGAAGAGAAAGCCATGTGACTACAGAGGAGTAGATGGGGGTGATGCAGCCACGAGCTGAGGAATGCCAGCACCACCAGAAGCTGAAAGGGGGAAAAGAATGGATTCTTCCCTAGAGTACCGTCCTGCTGACACCTTGATTTTAACCCAGTATTATTGATTTCATACTTCTGGCTTCCAGAACTGCAAGAGAATAAATGTATATGGCTTCAAACTACTTAGTCTGTGCTCATTTTTACAGCCACTACAAGAAGCCAAGATATGCTGCATAAAAAGCCAAAGCTAAGGCAAATTCCTCTGCCATTTTTCTTTGTGGAATAATAGCAAAAACTAAATATTGGTTGATTAAATTCATGTTGATTACTACATTTGTAAAACATAGTCCATGGAGTTAGAAGAGGGTCACAAAGCTCCAAACCTTCATTTAAAATTTCCCCACATGCTCTATTCCAGCAACTTGGGCTTCCCTTGTGGCTCAATTGGTAAAGAATCCACTTGCAGTGTGGGAGACCTGGGTTTGATCCCTGGGTTGGGAAGATTCCCTGGAGAAGGGAAAGGCTACCCACTCCAGTATTCTGGCCTGGAGAATCCCATGGACTGTGTAGTCCATGGGGTCGCGAAGAGTCAGACACGACTGAATGACTTTCACTCACTCCACTCCATATCACAGTTAGTCCTTCGTTGTTCAGAAGAAATAGAAATTCCCAAAAGTGTATCTTCACAATTCTATATTTGATGGTAGCATCCTTAGGTTGATCTTTAAACAGACCACCACACTGTATTGCAGTAAATCACTAGGTTTTGAAAGCTAATTGAAAGCTGTATTATTTATATTCTTAAACTTTGCTTTTATCCCATCAATGTTTAGTCCCGAGCAACATCCAATTATTTGACTAGAGAGAAGTTTCAACAACTAGGCCAGTAGTGGGCTCTGCTGCCTTTGAATTGAAAGGGACCTTCTCATAACCACTGAAAAAGAAAAATTTATTTCTACTTCATACATTAGTTTTCTAAAAGCCTTTGATCTCTTTAAAGGTATTCATGGTCTAAATAACCACCACATTCTTATAGAAATAAGTGAAATCTGGATTTAAAATAATTGACACCTAAGGGAAAACTTATTAAATGTAGTAATCTTTATCTACCATGTAAAAGTTTTTCTTTTAGATCAAACATTGAAGGTGAATAAATTCTTTTCTCCTTTCTTTAAAATTAATCATTTAAATAAAAGTAAGGTTATCTGTTTATTTCACTATTAAATAGAAAATCACACTAAAAAACAAAGATAGTTTAAGTGAAGGCATGCTGCTCAAATTGAGCCACATTCAAAATATATTCCCCTCAATTCAAAACAGAAAAAAAAAGAAAAAACAGATGGTGAGTACAAAACAATGACATATGATGACAAATTTAACTAACAAGCATTTGCATCTTTTAACACAGTGCCATTTTTCACTTGGGTGTAGATGGACGGGTGAATTCTTTGAAAACCAATAATTCTTAATTTGAGTTTAGGGATTCCTATGGGATTTTATTTGATAGGGAATTTCTCACTATTTGAAAAAAAATTCATTTTCTCACAATTGCATTTACTTCCATCAGTTGAAGTTCAAATCTTATTATACCTAAAGTTTGAAAAGGAAACTGATCTTGATTACAAGGAATTTCACTCCTGGGATCTCATTTCAGATACTAAAAGCCATATGGCTAAAGAATTACTATGTTCCAGGGTTTAGACGTGCAATAGATTGTGCTTTGGAGTGACACCTCAGGGAAGCATAGGTTCTTTTGAGGAGTTTGAATTAAAAGAGCAAATATATAATAATGAAATTGAGAGATTAGTCCTATGAAAGACACAGGGAAAACCATTTCTGACTCTAGAATATCAGCACAAGTTTACATTTAACATGGGACTTTTGAGTATAGGGCATATTAGCTTCATTCTAAACTGAAATAACTTTGTATCTCTCTGGTTATCTTAAATAAATTGTTTCACTTTTTGATTTATACTGCATGTGTTTGTTCTACGATTGTGAATGGTCATACAAAGAAGAGTAAGATACTGTTTCACAGACTGGGCATTCTTACCAGTTGTGACCTTGAATTTCATATTGTATATGTATAAATACTTTGCATGACAGACCACATTGATTCCATGTGTATTCCTTTCCTAAGGTAAGTGCGGCATCACTATATGTCAATTCAAACCACTGGCACACCCATTTTTTTTTCCAGAAACTTGATCCCTGAGAGCTGATGTTTTAATGATTATAACTTTTCTAAGTGACACCAAAAGAAGGTGAAATTGAATTGACATATGAGGAAGAGAATTGTTTAGCTAACGGGACGTAAAACAGAAGAACACAATGCAGGCTTATTAGGAGTTGGTTATAGACAACTATTCAAGAAAAAGAAAATGTTACCTCAGAATATCTTGAAGAGGGTGAATGTGGGTTTTAATATTCACAGTGATCACAGGGAAGAGAAAAGGATTCTTAAATAATTGTTTAAAAGTTAGTCACAGAAATGCTAAGTTGCTTCATCATGTCCAGCTCTTTTGTAATTCCATGGACTGTAGCCCACCAGTCTCCTCTGTCCATGGGATTTCCTAGGCAAGAATACTGGAGTGGGTTGCCATTTCCTTCTACAGAGGATCTTCCTGACTCAGGAATCAAATCCACATCTCCTGTATTTCTTGCATTGGCAGGTGGGTTCTTTACCACTGGCACCACCTGGCAATATAATTGTGTGTGTGAAGGGGAGATTTTTTTAAGACAAATACCCAAGTGGTGCCCTTCAAGTCTATGTAGCATCATTATGAGTAATTGATTGATAGATTCTTATCTCAAAAGGAATACCTGGAATAAAGAAGAAGGAAGTTAAATTAGACATCTAAATAAACTTCCGAAGGTCAGATAGGAGAAGTCAAAGACTAGATTTCCAAAAACTGATTCAGGAAAAAAAAAAAAAAAAATCAGTGGACAGTATTAGGGAGAACCTGACTTTTGACATCCATATGTATCTTAGGACTTTACTATTGTCTGCAAAATGAAATGGTGTGGTTTTATTGAAAATGGCTGCTGTCTGCCTTTGTCTGAAAATTTAAGTATCTTTGGATATTAGACATTTAAAATAAAGATTATTTTCTGTAACATAAACCATATTTTGATCAGCGGAATTTCTAGCAATTGTTGCAGGGTATCATGGGATATTTCCTTTGTTTTCTATGTTTTCCCCTTGAATTATACACATTTCCTGACCCTTTGCCAATGGTAGTGAATATTATTTAGGAGATCAAACACAGATCATATGAAAGAAACATCTGTTGTAGCTATTGTTTTTCAGAAGTTCAAGCTGCCCAAGGAGTCCACCAGGTAATATTTTCCAATCCTCATTTCTATACAACTGGGGGATCTTGGTGGCAGCAGAGGAGAAAAGATTGTTAATTTAATGTTTGAGATGTGTGGATCCTTAAGTTATTTGTACTGAAAAATGTTTTGGAAGAAAAAAAATCCATAGTGACTGTTTTAGTTTGTTCTGCTCTGTAGCCAACTAGGGCTACAAAACTCATCATCGAGAGCGGATAAGAAAAAGCCAAAGAGTGGAAGGGATGGGAAGCAGCTGTTATTTTAATTGTTTCTTGATTTCCTCATTCCAGCCCCATCTATTGATTTAATCCCCCAAATTTTCCTAAGCCAAGCCTCAAAGCAGAGCTCATTTTCAGGGGAGGTGAAGCTTCTTTCCAGGCCAACATTCTTTTCTACTCTGATTTCTTCTACCCCCTGCCTCCCAGTCAGCTGTCAGGTCTGCAATTCTCTATTAAAATAGATCTAAAAGGGAAAGGTAATTTATATTTTAATGACAAGGCTTGGTTATGTGTTGGACACAGAGGGTTTATAGCCCTGGGAGGTAATTACTCAGGTTGAAAGGTGCTTCATCTATGCAGATCGCAGTTTCCAACAGAGTGATGTTCTCAGTGAAACCGGTGATGACAAAACCATCTGAGATATCATGCAAAGAAATTTCATTGAAGGACCATTTCCCTTGTTCTTCAATTACTAGATTTAAAATTAATTACAAATATTATTGCTTTCATTAAAACAATCCAACGGAAACCCTTAACATGCTGTATAAAATATACAAAATGGGATGCAATGAAGCATGCAGGACAGAGCCTTGGACCAGGGGTGCTCAGTAAACCACAGCACCGCAACTCACTAGTTCTGTGACCCTGGACCTGAACTCTAACTTTCATTCTAACTTGTGCCACATGTGATCTTATAGAATACAGGATAAATCTGATTTTCCTCCCACAGGTGGCATGGTCTTTCACATAGAATCCATTTTACGAGAAAGATGGGGAAGTCAGAGAGAAACAGACAAATTATTTTATTTTTACTGTAAAGGTACTCATACAATGCGACTTTGAGCTTGAAGAAATGGACTGATTAATTCTTTCACACAGAAGTATCCTCATCACTCTACCTGTGACAACCACTTTCATAGGATTTTTCTTGTAGTATCTCAAGGGAAAGAAAAATACTGTCCTGTCCTAGGGATCAAGAAAGGAGTCTGAGAACTAGTGTTATGTGAAATAACAGTATGATGCTGACATTATAAGAAGAATTTAATATATAACTTAAAAATTTTTATTTTGGAATAATTTTAGGCTTAGAGCAGAACTACAAGATTAATTCAGAAAGTTGTGATATATATTTCACCCAGCTTCCCAACATCTTGTGTACTATTAGTATAATTTTCAAAAGTAAGAAATTAACTTTGATACAATACCCAACTAAGTTATGCATTTTATTTGCATTTCATCAGTTTACTACTGCTGCTGCTAAGTCTTTTCAGTCATGTCTGACTCTGTGCAACCCCATAGATGGCAGCCCACCAGGCTCTGCCGTCCCTGGGATTCTCCAGGCAAGAACACTGGAGTGGGTTGCCATTTGCTTCTCCAACGCATGAACGTGAAAAGTGAAAGTGAAGTCACTGAGTCGTGTCCAACTCTCAGCGACTCCATGGACTGAAGCCTACCAGGCTCCTCCATCCATGGGATTTTCCAGGCAAGAGGACTGGAGTGGGATGCCATTGCCTTCTCCGCAGTTTACTACTAATGTACTTCTATTTCAGGATCCAAGTCGAGATACCACATTGCATTTACTTTCAGATCTTCTTTGTCTTTTCCAATCTGTGAAAGCTCCATGGTCTTTCCTGTCTTTCATGATTGTGATGCTTTTGGATAGTACTGGTTAATTATTTTGCAGAATGCCTTATAGTTTTTATTTGTGCAATCTTTTCTTATTATTAGATTAAGGGTATGTAGTTTTGGCAAGAATGCTGCAGAAATGGTGTGTTCTTGTAAGTGTATCATTCATACACTTACAGAGCATACATGAAGGGTACACAAAGTTAATATTTCTCATTTCACCTTTATCACCTGGTTAAGGTGGTGTCTGTTGTGCTTCTTCACCATAATACTATTTTCTCCTTTTGAATTAATAAATATCCTGGGGAAGATAATTTAAGACTGAAAAATATCCTTTTGTCCAATTTTTGCCCACTACTTTTAGAATTCATCTTTCAATCTTACTTGCAACAATTTTTACTATGATTTTATAATGGTGCTATTCCATTTTATTTATACTTTCCATATTTATTAACCCAAAATATTCTGTAAGGAAGAGCTGCTACTTCCCCTGTTATTTATTCATTTGTTCCAATATTCATTTATATGGGTATGAAATACTTAGTATTTATTTTACCCTGCATTCCAAGTGGTAAAAAACCCACCTGTCGATGCAGGAGATATAAGAGATTCAGGTTCCATCCCTGGGTCAGGAAGATCCCCCTGGAGGTCATGGAAACCCACTCCAGTATTCTTGCCAGGAGAATCCCATAGACACAGGACCCCAGGAGGCTACAGTCCGTAGGGTCACAAGGTGTTGGACACAACTAAAGTAGTATAGCAGACAGATTATACTCTAATGCTATCTTTGTTAATTATATTTCTCAAAAATGTCCAGCTTTGGTCAACAACCTCCTTCAGGTTGTTGAAAGAACTTTAAAATTGACTGCTTCTTTACTTCATGCCAACACAAGATGCTCCAGTCTCATCGTGCATTTTCTTGCTCCAGTCCTGGAATCAACCATTTTGCCAAAGATCTCGAATTCCTTTAATTAGATGATGGTATTTAGAAATCAAGATCTGGATAGAAGGAGCACCCATTGCTACTAAAACGTCACTGCATCTGGACCCCGTCAGTGGATAAAACTTGGAAATGCATGTATATACAGTAACCCAGCTATACACACAGGTACATGTGTGCACGAGCTCAGTTGCTCAGTTGTGTCCGACTCTTCATGACCCCATGGACTGTAGCCTGCCAGTCTCCTCGGTCCATGAGATTTCCCAGGCAAGAATACTGGAGTGGGTTGCCATTTCCTCCTCTGGGGGATCTTCCCAACCCAGGGACCAGAGCTGTGTCTGCATTGGCAGGCAGATTTTTTACTACTGAGCCACCTGAGACACACACACACCTTTAATTATTTCTGTATCTGTCAGCATGTATGGGATAAAACTGAGTTCATAATAGACCTCTGATTCTAATCCAATACCACAAGTTTACTCTGTCCTTCCTATATTCCTCAATTGTAACTTTTCTGTCTGATATACATATATATATATAAAATATATATATATAAATATATATATATAATATATATTTTATATAATATATTATATATATATATAAAACTTACTCTCATTATCTACAATATGCTCACTTATTTTCTCAAACCTAGTATGCACAAAAATTAGTTTCAAAATTGCTGACCCAAAATACTCTTAGGAGAAACAAATCTGATAAATATAGTAAAATATACACTTATAGTTCCCCTTTTATTGATTTACAGACTCCAGTCAAAGTATTGATTCCAAAAGTAACTTAGGTTAGGTTAGTTCTTGTCTTCCCTACTCACCTCAGTGTGGATATTTTATTCATTTGTAATACAGTTGAGTTCATCGGTTGCCATTGTATTCCATTTGCCTTCCCTTTTCATTCTGCTAGAATATCTTTTATCTAAACACTCAACAAAGTATATAAAAACTTTGCCTAGCCTGCTATTGCAAAGATTTTTCTCCTGTATTTTCTGCCAGAAGTTTTATGATTTTGTAGTTTTACATTCTGATCTATGACACATTTTGAGTTAACATATGGGTTCATTATTTACCTTGGACATACAGATGTACAGTTTTTCTGCTCCACTGTTGAAAAACTATGTTTCCTTCACTGAACTGATTTACACTTTTCTCAAAAATCAGTTAATTATGATGTCGGGGGTATACTGTTCCATTGACTTATGTGACTTATCACAACTATCTTGATTACTGGAACTTTCTATTAAATCTTGAATTAGGTAGTGTTAGTCTTCCTTTTTCTGTTCTTCATTTTCAAAATTAATTGGATTCTTAGGGTTTTTTCATTGTTCTGTATGCATTTTAGATTCAGATTATCAATCTGCAAAACAAGCCTCCTGAGTTTTTAATTTGGGTTGAATTGAATGTGTAGTTTAATTTGGAGATAATTTTATACCTGAATAGTACTCAGGAACACTGTATATTCTCTGTAAATTCATGAACACTATATATCTCTCTATTTATTGAATATCCTTTCATTTCTTTCATCAATGTTTTATAGTTTTCAGCATACTTATCCTAAACATATTTTGTTAGATTTATACCTAAGCATATCATTTCTCTGTGCTGTTGTATGTTTTACTGTATATTAATATTTTAATTTACAATTATTCATCAATAATATATAAAAATATAATTGATTTTTTTATGCTGACTTGGTATCTTGTAAACCTGGGTGTTCTTTGGAAGGAATGCGAAGAGTTGACTCATTGGAAAAGACTCTGATGCTGGGAGGGATTGGGGGCAGGAGGAAAAGGGGATGACAGAGGATGAGATGGCTCTATGACATCACCGACTCGATGGACATAAGTTTGAGTGAACTCTGGGAGTTGGTGATGGACAGGGAGACCTGGCGTGCTGCAATTTATGGGGCTGCAAAGAGTTGGACATGACTGAACAACTGAACTGAACTGAACAAACTGAACTGAAATCTTTTAAACTAACTCATGAGATTTAGAAGATTTTTGAAGACATTTTAGGATTTTATGCATAGACATGTCACTTGTATGTACAGATGTATTTCTCTTTTTCTAGTCTGTGTGTCTTTTCTTCTATCTCTTATTCCACTATCTAGGACTTTCAATATAATGTTGAATAGAAATTGTGAGACAGGATATCTTTGTATTATTTCCAGTCTAATGAGGAATGTATTGTCTTTCACCTTTAAGTACTAATGAGGAATGTATTGTCTTTCATCTTTAAGTACTATAATGACAACTTTCAATTTTACGTAAAATCCATCTATCATGTTAAGGAAGCATTCAGGGATTTTTTAGTTTCCTGAGATTCTTTTTTTAATCATGAATCAACATTGGATTTTGTCAAAAGCCTTTTTCTACAGTCATTGGCATGATTATGTGACTTTTCATTAGTCTTTTAATCTAGTGAATCATTTTGATTGATTTTCTAATGCTGGACCAGACTTGCATTCTTCAAATGAACTCTACTTGTTTGTAATCTATTAGTCTTTTTATATATTGCTGGATTTGATTTGCTAACATTTTATTGAGGATATTTGAATCCATGTTCATAAGGGATATTGATGTGTAGTTTTCTCGTAGTGTCTTTCTCTGGTTTTGTTATTAGAGTAATGCTGAACTTTTTAGAAAGTAGTCCCTTCTCTTCGTTTTCTAGAAATGTTCGCGTAGATATGGTTGTTTGTATTTCCCAAGTGCTTGATAGAAGTCACACATGATGGCATTCGGGCTGGAGGTTTTGTTAGGTGAAATATTTTTAATTATTAACTTAAATTCTTTTATAGATGTCAGGATATTCTGTTTCTTCTTTCTTGAGTGAATTGTGGTAGTTTGTATCTTTCAAGGTGTAGGTTGATTCACTTAAGTTGCTGAATCTATGGACATAGATATCAATTCTATTTACATTATTATAAACCCTGTTTGGTTTTCATTGCTTTTCTCTATTTTCATAAAAAAAATGTATTAAGATTATCATTTGATTTCTTCTTTTATCTTTGGGTTTCATTTTTTATTCTCTTTCTAGTTTCTGAAACTAAAGTTAATTACAGTCAACTTTACTTATTTTCCAAAATAAGCATTTAATGGTACACATTTTCCTCTAAACATGGTTTTAACTGTATCCCAGAAATTCTGATAGCTTGTATTTTCACTTTAACTCAGCTGAAAATACTTTTAATTTCCCTTGAATATTTCTTTTTGACCTAGAATTATTTTAGTATATATTATTTAGTTTCTAAATATGCAAAGATTTTCTGGATATTTTTGTTTTGATTCCTAATGTAATGCCTTTATGAACTTTTACTTTACATTATTTATAGTTCTTATAATTTGTTAAGATTTTGCTTACGGCCAGATTATAGTCTATGTTGATGTTTCACATGCACTTGAGAAAAATGTGGTTTCTGCTGTATTCTGCCAATAAGGTCAAGTTTACTGAAAGTGTTAGGTCTTAAAAAAAAATAGTGTTAGGTTTTTCATATCTTTTTTGATTTACTCTTAATTCTATTAGTTCCTGATATAGAGAAAGGTGTTGAAATCTCCAACTATAATTGTAGATTTGTCTATTTCTCATTTCAGTTCTGCTGGTTTTAGATGAATATATTTTGAATATTGAATATTTGAAGGGATATATCTATTGTTAGATATGTAATGTTTGATATGATACTAATTAGATATTGACTGACACAGATGAATTTCTCCCAAGGTAATTAGGTACAATAAATTTTGGTAAAATATCAATTGTAGTAGACTATGATTTTATGTATTATGTTATAATACCTAAACAAACTACTAAGAAAATTAGAAATACTCAAGGATAGTATTATTAAGTCAAAATGGAATGCTAAAGAAATGTTAATATAACTAATGAGAAAGTAAGAAAAAAGAACAGAGGAATGAGAAGCAGAGGTAGTATTCATAAAACAGATAACAAATTGCCAGACTTAAACTATAACATGTCAACAATTACCTTGAATGTAAATGATCTGAATATATAATTAAAAGCTGAGGTTGGCAGAATGGGGGGAAAATTTAGCCATATGTTATCAACAGAACACTCTCTTCAAATACCATAATATAGGTAAATTAAAAGTAAAAGGATGAAAAAAATCTGTAGAGTCTAGGGGAAGATAAGGAATTCTTAGACTTGGTATAATAAGCATGATTCATTATATGAAAAATTGATAAACTGGATGTCATCAAATTTAAAAACATTTGATCCATAAATACTCTGTTAAAAAGATGGACAGGGAAGCTAAAGACCAGAAGAAAATATTTGCCAAGTGTTTGTTAGACAAAAAATTAGTCCCAACCCAGGAATCTAACCCAGGTCTCCTGCATTGCAGGAGGACTCTCTACTGTCTGAATCACCAGGGAAGCCCATCTCTAGATACCAGAATACATAAAGAATTTTAAAAACTCAGTTGAAAAGAACAACGCCATTAGGAAACGGGCAAAAAGCATGAATAGACATTTCACCAAAGAGGGCATACAGATGGCAAATAACACATGAGACGAAATTGAAGATCATTAATCATTAGAGAAAGAAAATTAAAGCCATAAACATATTACTATGACTCGATGGACGCGAGTCTGAGTGAATTCTGGGAGTTGGTGATGGACAGGGAGGCCTGGCGTGCTGCGATTCATGGGGTCGCAAAGAGTCGGACACGACTGAGCGACTTAACTGAACTGAACTGAACTGATACACCTATAAGAATGGCTAAAATAAAAAATACTGATGAGGATACAGAAAAGCTGTATCCCTAATACATTGTTGCTGGCAGTGTAAAATGGAATGGCCAAGTCTGTAAAACAGTTTGGCAGCTTCTTACAAAACTTAATATGCAATTGTTATATTGCTCAGAAATTTCATTCTTGGATATTTACTCTAAAAGAAAGAAAAATGTATGTTCACACAAAGACCTATAAACAGGTGTTCCATAGAAGCATTATCAGTGATAGCCAGAAAAAAGAAATGATTCCATTGTCTTTCAAAGATCCAATTGTTAGATGATTAAACTGAACCATGGGAAACTACTCAAAAATAAAATGGAACAAATATTAATCCATTCAAGAGCACAGATGAATTTTCAGAGAATTATGTTGAATGAATGAAAATAAATAGCCATTCCTCAAAGATTACATGCTATATAATTCTATTTTTATAATATTCTTAAAAGATTGACATTGCAGAAATGTAGACCAGAATAATGGTTGCCTGGGCTAAGGATAGGAGAAGGAGGTGTATGAAGGATGAAGTTATAAAGTGATAAGGTGGTCCAGTGGTTAAGACTCGGTTTCCAATGCAGGGGCATGGGTTCAATCCCTCGTCAGGAAGCTGAGATCCCACATGCTGCACAATATGACCAAAAAGCAAAGAAAAGAAAAAGATCCTTTTGATAATGAAAAGATTCTGTATCTTGACTGTACCAATATCAGTATCTTGTGTTTGATACTTTACTACCCTTTTGCAAGATGTTATCATTGAAGAAAACCAAGCAATGGTGCAGGGATCTCTACATCACTTCTTACAGCTGCTCATGACTCAACAATTATCTCGAAATCAAAATTTAATTTTAAAAATTCAGAAGCATTTAAAATAATAAGAACACAAAGAGCGCTATTCATTATCATGCAACTCTATACCAGTATCTTCTAAAACATAAAAAGGAATTCATATTTAGTGGGAAAAAAATCCTAGGAGAACAACATCTTGTGCTCTCAGAAGATCCAGTGTTTTGCTTCCAGACCCAGCATGGTTATCTTTGGCTCTTGAAGCTGCTGAAGTACATGTGCTAATGCATTTTACACTCCTTAGATCACCATATTGGAGTTATTTACCCTCTTCCCACCAAAGCAGTTGCTTAAGTGTTCTCAGTCTTTTTCCAGTGGACATACTCATACATGGCCAGCTAGCTATGGAGGTCATTCTGTGTCCTGGTGATACTATGCAACAAGACTACTCTTGGGGGGGAGTCGTTGCCGAGAGGATCAATTTGACTAATACAAACTTGCCGCTTTGCACAACATTGGACTTCCAGGGTGATGTTTGCTAAGGTATTATACCCCCTCTGCAGCAAGTTTACAAGTACACAATGCATATCTTTTTGCTCTCTCTGCACTCATTGTGTACTTGCCAAATCCTCTGTAATTATCTGTACCTGCCCCATTATCTTAGTCTCAGGCTAAGTAAACTACGCTATTTAAACATATTTTCCTCTAGATTGGAACCTCTGGGTCTTCCCACCACTTGATGATTTTTTTAGGGGTGAGAGGACAGAAGGAATACTCTATTCTCCTTTATTTAAGAAAAACATCTTCTTGTGTCCATAAAAATACAATGAACACCCTCTGATAACTCAGATAGATCACCCTACTTTTCTTACTTGATGCCATATCTTGCCTCATGAGGTTGGATAATGAAAGAATTTACCTAAACTATCTTGGAGGAGATATGACAATAGAATTAGCTTTCTACAGAAATTCATTTTTTAAATTTCATATAAGGACTCTGATAGATCTTTCAGATTTATATTTTCTTATATCCAGAGAATCTAAAAATTTTAATGCCTCCTCTTTACAAGTGAAGTGCCTCATCTAAGATTAGCTTCTTTTTTTTTTTCATCTTTTCTGAATATTTTCATTCTGTGCAGTGAATCACCAGATGTTGACAGTTGTTAGTGACACTTTGATTTTGTTGAAAATGACAGGCAAAAATTCTACCACTGAAACACCAATGCTTGAGAATTTTGTTGCAAATGGTTCTCTTTCATATGTGGGCCTTCATCACCTCCTGGTGATTCCAGGAAATAGGTCATTGCTGAAATGATGGACCTGCTTATCAGGCATTAAGTTTGCTTCCACTAAATCTTAGGTGAATGACTTTACAAAAATAAGCATATATATCCTTTTTTGGCACGATCCAAAGGCGTTATGAAGATGTGCTTTATAGCCTCCCCCCCCCTCCCCCAGTGAATGTGAACTGGCTGGTATCCATGACTGGGGAAGGAGAAAATAGTATTTATGAAGCTGCTTATCACAAAAATTCACCTGGAATCTGAGCAACATGCTAATTCTGTGGTCATATAACCACTGCTGTCATGGGCACCATTATTTTAATTTGCAGTGAACCACTCCAATGCCCTATCCTGTTATATAAATATAACAGATATTAAAAGGGAAATTGGAATTTACCAAATCCCTTCTCTTTCATGACATTGGTGGACCTGTGGTTTCTTTCACTCTGCTAGTAAGATATTTTGATGAGATTGAACCACCAGGAACAGTGGGGTGATTCTTACATTTCCAGGGACTCACACTATCAAAATAGTATGGGTCTGTGTATTTACATTGTGAACTGGCACTACAACTTCATTTCCTAGATGGAATTGCCCATAATACATAATGGCTAGGTTACTATTAATATTGACAACTGGCCCTGCCTTGTATCTTGATTTTCATATGGACTCAATATGAGTTACACTTACCATGTTTTTGAGTGAGAAACTAACTTCAGAAGGATCAGAATCAACTAGAATGAAAATCATCTGGCTTTCTTCCCCCAGAATGCCACAGAACCTCTTTCTTAAACCCTGACCTACTTTCATAAAATTCTGACTTGCTGTTCTCTGGTGGCACTGAGACCCTGACCCAGTCTTAGTGGCATTTATACCAGTAATTCTATCACATATCCTCTTTAATTCTTGTGTTTTGCTGGGACATTATAAGTTGATTTATGGAGATATTTGTAGCTTGCTTTCTGCTCACCCCCTTCTCTCTCTATTTTTTTTTTCAAATTCCTTCAGTATTTTTCCACTCTCATTAGATTTTAAGTGCTTTTGTAATCCCCCACAGTTCTATGTATAGTCAACTCTTGATTATCTGAGCTAATGGAGGGGAGCATTAGCGTGGAAGATATCAGAGGACAAATAAATTTCCCAGGGGTTTGCATCAATTTTATGAAAGCATCTGAGTCCCAGAGGCAGGCAAACTAAAATCTAAGAGAAGCTGAGAGCAGAGAAGCATTCTGAATGAAAGAGTGAGTTGTCACATTCTCACAGGGCCGTGAACTAGTGCTGCAGCTGCTGGTGAAATTGTGTTTTACCCTGGCCAGACTGTCAAGAGAGGGGCTGCAAGGATCTTTGGGCATGAAGCCTTCACTAAAATCACTCTCCCTTTTGGCATCAGTGCTTGGTTTAACACAGTATCAGGACAGGACAATGGAAATGCAATAAATGGATGAAAGAAGAGTAATAGGGTGTTATTGGCGGAGAATAGCACAATACAGGCTTTCTAAGGCAGGGAAGGGAAGGGTTTTACCTTAAGGGAAGTGTACATTAATTGGATAAAGGTTTTCCCTTCCCTTGGACTCCAGCTTTCAGGTCACACCTTAAACAGAGCAGATGCTTTATCAAAGTTGGAAGGAGGTGAACAAACAAGCAGGCAGAAAGAGAGAGAGAGAAAAAAAAAAAGATTGATAAGCGAAAGAAATTTCCTGAGGAGTCTGGAAGCTCTAATTCGCAAAATGACTCTCTGTGTAATTAAATATTCTGATGGCATACCATGGCTATTTTAGGAGTAATTATCGGAAGACTCTCTGGGTATCTGGTTAGAAATGCTTTTCATTTTTTATCATTGAAGAGCAAACCTATGCAAAAGTAGGTCTATTTGGTCACATGGCAGGGGACCAAGGGAATTCACATTCTCTGAGCAGTTACTATATTCCCGGTCGGCATTTTCCTTATCTCATCTTGTTTTATTACCTATAGAAATAGTATGAATTTATTATTATGCCCATTTGACATGTGAGGCAACAGAGTGTCATAATTGTTAAGAATTTATCCCAAAGTTACTCAGCTAATACATATCAAATTGGACTTCAAATCAGTTTCTTTCTTTTGAAATCCCCTACTCTTTGTTCTACACTGTGCTGTTTTTTAGTAATAATAGTAACTACAATTTATTGAATGCCTGCTGTGTGAAAGCCACTATATTTACATAATTTTTAATCTTGCCATTAACCTAGATAGGTGGGTATTAATACCTTCCTTTCAGAGATGAAGACAGAGAATTCAATTTAGCCAAGCTCACTGGTAGGGTTAAGATTTGGACTGCATCTGCTTTTGAGCATTTTTTTTTCCCTAAATATCATATTTTGTTCATTTAGGCTACATAGACATCACTGTAATCACTGCTAAAGTTTTGCCAGAGACAATCCACTGCAAGGTCAACATTTCATCATTCGTAAGTTACAGTATATTTCAACTCCAGAATGACAACCTGTGTGTCTGTGAACACCTCCATGTACACCCATACACAGGTATGTACATTCCTATCACAGGACGAAATTCAGTTTCAGAGGATGCCCATAGACCACATTTATAAGGAAAGCATAAGGTATCACCAGCACTAACAAATCATTACTTTCTACCAGATAGTTCTATCCAGAAAGCTGTTCTAAAAATTTGCTCCTCATTCTCCCCTCAGTGTGACAACCAGGCTCAGCCTCAAGGTGAAACAGAGCAATTTTTGCCATTAATGTCTGCAAACATAATGAGGTACTTTGATCCATCGATCTTTGAATTTGCAGGAGAGAAGCTGATGATGTGAGGGGACTGAAAGTCTATTTTGTATTTATTTTGGGACACTGTTGAGTTTCCTTCTCATGGGTGTCTTCAACTGCTGAGAAAGGGTATATAGATTGCCTCCTGGGAAAGCTAGCCACATGGCAAGACAGCCTCTCCACAGGAAGGAATGAGGCCACTTCTTCCAGGAAGAAAGTGACCCCAGGACTTTGAGTCATATGGAGAGGAGACACGAGACAGAGCACGTCTCCTTGCTCATGATAAACGGCTGGTTTGGCCGTCTCAGCCAGCATCCTCCAACTTCTCTTCCTCACTGTTTATGAGACAAGAATGACCCAACCATGACTTAGCAGTATCTCCAGTGACTGGAGAGTAAGTTGGATGGACATTTTCTAACAACAGGGGGAGAGAGGACTTCCAGTGGAACCCCTTCCCTTCCTAGACTCTCTTGTAATCAATCATCCATTTATTGCTCCTCCAGAGTCTAAGTTGTGAGCCACAGAGCTGGCCAAGGTGGTATCTTTCTATTACTCCTTAGGAAACGAGATACAGCCCATGGGATGCATATCCTGTGGGGCCCAGGGTTTCCTAGAAGAGACACCTGGGAAAATTTCCAGGGGAGAAAATCTCTAGATCCTGCATGATGATCCCTCCATAGTGGTCTGTTCATAGGTCCCTCCTTCCAGAAAAGAAGAGATAAAAAAGGAACACTAGACTACAGCGTAACTACTGCTTGAATCAGTGTAATTATTCCATGATTTGACAACTGCTTCACCCTCGCCAGCAGTGCAGTATTAGTGCTGCAGTGTGTTGAGAACGTATGGATTTCATATTTTAGTCCTGACTATACCTACCAGTGGCCTTCTAGGTTTCCAGGTTTGAATCCTCTTGACTGTCTCTGAATATAGAGGTTGGTTCTCTGACCTTCTTTCAAGGTCATTGGGCTTTCTTTGTACTTTTATATCCTTTCAAAATTTTCTGCTTTCTTTTGGATTTTACTCCTTTTCATTTTATTTATGTGTGACAGCCTCAATCATCCAGTTATCAATTCAGTAAAATCTGTCTTGCAGAATGTCCATTTTATCATTCAAGCCTGAAATCTGTTCTGCAATCCTTTTATTTCCCTCCTGAATTGCTTTCAAAGCCCTCTGGGGAGCTGGCCTGCAAAAATAGAGAATTCTCACATTGTTTCCTTGAAAGGTGCTATATAACCACACAGCAGGATTATTGTTCCCTTTTCTCTTTCATTTTGGTCGCCCTGACTGATCTGCTCTGCATTGCAAGCTCAGTGGCCTTTTTTCATCTTAATTTTATTCACTGCTGTGGTTACTTTCTTTCGGGGACATCAGATAGGTGTTAAGTAAAAGACAGGCGTCGATGTCACAGGGAAAGTCCAGGCACCTCCCTTCCCTGGTCACTGATTTCTAACACTTTGTCTGACCATTCAGCTGAGCAAAGCTGCCACTGCCATGAACGCTTCTCTAATGGGGCTCAATTTCCCCGGGAATTTTTGCTTTGTGCAGAGAACTAGCCTAACCCAATCAAGGCAAGCTGCAAAATTAAATTAATTTAACTCATTCATCTAGGTGTTTAATGTAATATTTTGACAGATCTGCATAAACTGAACTTCCTCAATTTGGCAGAAGGGAATAAAATTGATGGATTCAAATTCATTTCTGTTGGTGAAAAGCAGAGATTTGTAATCCATCAGCTGTTCTCCCTAATGCACCATCTCCACTGCTCACGATGCCTTCAAGTTGGCTGTAAGTGCAAACACCTCTGTTTAAATAATAGTCACTGCCTAACAAAAATTAGCAAAAAGCCAGTTTTAAGTGAAGATCTGACATGAAATCAATATGTTTTAAAACAAACTGATGCTAGGAAAAAAGAGAAGATTAAAAATTGTGCTATTTTTAACCAAAGAGGGGGAATTAGATATGGTTTATAGAAAAGCATTAACTATTAAGACAAAGCAATAAAAAAGCCCAGTGAAGAAAGTCCTTGTGGAGGTGGGGTGGCACGTACAGATGCATTCAGATGTTGACTCTGGGTAGAAAATTCTGTGTCTGGGAGAATGTGTACATTTATTTCTCTTTCTTTTCTTTTTTCCCTTAGATCATTTCCTAGGGTAATTAACTGAAATCGACTGCGACCAGAATGTTGAAACACAAAATAATTAAAAAATAAAGAAAGAAATGATGAGCAGTGAAAGGCTTCCCAAATGCTTCTGAGGTGGGGGGAGGGACCAGTAAATATGGTGTTTATTTATCAAGATATACAGTGATGGTTAGAATATATATATGCTGCTAGATCCATAAAAAATAAAAATCCACCATAGTGTAAAAGGATATAAAAAGTGGCAAACCATTTAATTCTAAGTTTTCACAGTGCGTATGTTGATCACACTGAGTAGGGAAATAAAACTTCTTATTTGGAGGATTCCAGTTGAGGACTATTTCTTCAACTGGAAAAGTATGTCTTCAGATGAATATATATATTTGAATAGCATTTTGGTTAGCCACATATGAAAATACACTGTAAAGATTTCTATGTCTATTAGAAGCCTAAACATCTTAGGCATTTTGACCTACAAAATAATTAACAGGGATCTAGTCAGTTATCCAAGCAAGAAATGCTATTCTATATGAGTGGTTTTTTTTTTAATTTAAAATTTTAGGAAATGGGTAATGAAAGAAATAGCTCAGAATTATAGAATTGTATGCTTCTAAGCCCCTATATTTCAGTGAAGCTAAAATTCTTTGGTATTCATGCTTTCTTGATCTTCCCAGAAGGTATCAAGGGAAGATTTTTATTTTGTTCATGTCACTCACAACCATACTTGACAGGGATGTAAAATGCCATTGATTGTAAGATGCATCTTGATTTCAGAGAGGTTAAAATGTGTTTGTGTGTGGGTAAGTACATTTTAGAATTGATAAAATAGAGCTCCTGGAGATTAAAGTCAGTTAAGCCATTTTATAAAGAATGAACTTAAGGTCCAGAGTGCCTGAAGGTTACACAATTGCTTCATAATGAAGCATAGCCATATCCTCTGCCATCTGCTCAGCTTTTCTTATGGTGCCCTGCACCTTGCCCTGTGGCATTTTCCCCACTTACACTATACTTACTCAAAAGTTAGTAAACTTTTCAAGTACAAATAAGCAGCCCAATAAATCATTAATAAATACATTCACCCGTGGGTATGTATGTATACGCATATAGACACATACACTACTCAGTCATTCATCTATTCATTCATTGCTTTTTTAAAGAATTTTTCCAGTGTCACCATTAAAATTGTTGTCTTGAAGGAGCTTATCATTCATTGATGTTAACAGTTTTCTAGTTCTAAATTTTCCCATTCTGTTGTATTCCACCACCACATTCATTCACTTATTACATTTGTTCCTCAGGATTTCACAGCATCTGCCCTGTGTCAATAACTATGCCATATACCAGGGACACAGCATAATTCTGTGCTTCAAGTGTAATTAGTTGAATGATTATATATTTACCAGCATGGTGAGTGCTATGAAGGAAAGTGAGTTCTATGAGCATGTATAATAGGGAGGGTGGTCTAATTTAGACCTCTCTGGGGAGGAGTTATTTAATCTGACATCTGAAGGGCGAAGCTGGATGGAGAGAGGGGAGGCACGCTTTCTAGGCAAAATGAATTGCAAGTGTAATTGCCTGGAGATGGGGAAACTTGAGTTTGTTAGTGCTGGTGTGAATATGGCTCAGAGGAATCTCTGGCCACGACAGGGTTTTTGACCACAAGACTCCTACAATGAAAAGATATGACAAAGAAGACAAGGTATTGATTTTAAAAACATCTGGCCAAAACAACTAAGTGGAATGCTGAGAAAAAAATATTACTTCTGTGAACAGAGAAACAAGGATATGAATTGACTTGAGGTATTTTGTCTTGTGCTCTTTTCTTCTTGTGAGTCTCCTACCTTTAGCTCAGTGGTTTTGAACGTGTAACTCTTCACTTGAAAGAGTTAAGAACAATGAGATCAAGAAAAATAGAGAAATAATAAAACATCCAAGAACACTGAGATCAAGTTGGGGAAACTAGCTTTAAAATATTCAAGGACAATTGATAAAGAAGTAGAGAAAGTAGCAAAATCTGCCTTAAACTAATAAAGCTATGGAAACTAGTAATTTCAGTTTTGCCACTGGGGTTTCCTTCAACTGCATTTGGCCTACCTGAGCTTAGATTGCTTGAGATAAGACAATCCTGGCTAATAAAATGTGGATAGAAGGGGCCCTTCTATATTGGAGGGAATGCAATATTCTATTCCTTTTGGTGGGAATGTAAATTGGTACAGCCACTATGGAGAACAGTATGGTGTTTCCTTAGAAAACTAAAGACAGAGCTATCATATGTCCTGCAATCTCACTCCTGAGCATATACCTGGAGAAACCATGATCTGAAAGGACACCTGCACTCCAGTGTTCATTGCAACACAGTTTACAATAGTCAAGACATGGAAGCAACCTAAATATCCACCGACAGAAGACTGGATCAAGATGTGGTACATATATACAATGGAATATTACTCAGCCATTAAAAATATGAAATAATGCCACTTGCAACATGGATGGACCTAGAAATTGTCATACTGAGTGAAGTAAGTAAAACAGAGAAGGCAAAATATCATATGACAGCCCTTATATGTGAAATTTTAGAAGAAATGATATGTGGGGCCCTAAATGAGAAACCTTAAAAAAGAAGGGCTAGCTTTGCAGTTTAGAGCTAAGATGGCGCCTGGTGGAAGAGATGAGGGTGCAGCTTAAGTTGTTTGTCAAAACTTTTTGATTGGCTCTCTTGATTTCCATGCACGTGGACAGCGCGTGATCACCATAGACTCCTGTTATAATGATGGCACATGACGATTTGACCTTTAATGTGATTGGTGCAACTATGGAAAGTCCCTCGCAAACCACCACCACCACCCCCCACCCCGCTTGCCTTTATAAACCAAGAGCTTGTGGCAATAAAGCGGAACTGCTTAGACGGAACCCCTGTCGCGTCTGATTGTCTCTCGCTCGCCGAGGGGCTGGGTTGGCAGACAGCAGGCTCACCTCTCCTCGGGACTCCTTGGCTTTGCTGAGGGAAGTTCCACTGCCTCTCTCTTTCTGCGGTGTGCCCCCCGCAATGATACAAATGGATTTATGTACAGAATAGAAAGAGATTCACTTATTAGGAAGTTTGGGAGGGGCATGTACAGACTGCTATATTTAAAATGGATAACCAAGCACCACCCTTATGGCAGAAAATGAAGAGGAACTAAAAAGTCTCTTGATGAAAGTGAAAGTGGAGAGTGAAAAAGTTGGCTTAAAACTCAACATTGAGAAAACTAAGATCATGGCATCTGGTCCCATCAGTTCATGGGAAATAGATGGGGAAACAGTGGAAACAGTGTCAGACTTTATTTTGGGGGGCTCCAAAATCACTGCAGATGGTGACTGCAGCCATGAAATTAAAAGATGCTTACTCCTTGGAAGGAAAGTTATGACCAACCTAGAGAGCATATTCAAAAGCAGAGGCATTGCTTTCCCAACAAAGGTCCATCTAGTCAAGGCTATGGTTTTTCCAGTGGTCATGTATGGATGTGAGAGTTGGACTGTGAAGAAAGCTGAGCACCAAAGAATTGATGCTTTTGAACTGTGGTGTTGGAGAAGACTCTTGAGAGTCCCTTGAACTGCAAGGAGATCCAACCAGTCCATTCGGAAGGAGATCAGCCCTGGGATTTCTTTGGAGGGAATAATGCTAAAGCTGAAACTCCAGTACTTTGGCCACCTTATGTGAAGAGTTGACTCACTGGAAAAGACTGATTCTGGGAGGGATTGAGGGCAGGAGGAGAAGGGGACAACAGAGGATGAGATGGCTGGATGGCATCACCCACTCAATGGACGTGAGTTTGAGTGAACTCCAGGAGATGGTGATGGACAGGGAGGCCTGGTGTGCTGCAATTCATGGGGTCACAAAGAGCTGGACATGACTGAGTGACTGAACTGAACTGAACAGAACTGAACAAGAACCTATCATATAGCACATGAAACTCTGATCAATGTTACACTGTGGCCTGGATGGAAGGGGAGTTGGGAGGAGATGGATACATGTGTATGTACGGCTGGGTCCCTTCACTGTTCAGCTGAAACTGTCACAACATTGTCTGTTATTCAGCTATTCTTCAATACAAAATAAAAAGTTTAAAAAAATAAAGCAATCACGTCTAAACACTTATGGAATACTAAAAATAAGTTGGATTTGGACTGTCCAAAATTGGGGCCACTAACTACATGAAACTATTGAGCATTTATGTGAGTTTAGATGTGTATAAAAAAGTAAACTTTACATCAGATTTCAAAGGCTGTTTTTTAAAAAAAGGAATGTAAAATAAAATATCTAATCCTTGTTAAAATTGATTTTGTATTGAAATATTTTGGATATATTGGCTAAAATAATAAATATTACTAAAATCAATTTCCCCTACTTCTTTATACTTTTTTTCATGTGATTGCAAGAAAATTTTAAATGACTTGTGTGTCTTGCATACTATTTTTACTGGGCAGTGCTGATCTACTTTATGGTTGATAAGGTGTCCATAATACAAAGCTCCTGCTCTTCAGATGCAAACTTTCCTCTAGTGAAGACAAACAGTAGCCTAAAACCAAAGAAATAATGTTGCTGCTGCTGCTGTTAAGTTGCTTCAGTTGTGTCTGACTCTGGGCGACCCCGTAGACGGCAGCCCACCAGGCTCCCCCGTCCCTGGGATTCTCCAGGCAAGAACACTGGAGTGGTTGCCATTTCCTTCTCCACTGCATGAAAGTAAAAAGTGAAAGTGAAGTCGCTCAGTCGTGTCTGATTCTTAGGGACCCCATGGACTGCAGCCTACCAGGCTGCTCCATCCATGGGATTTACTAGGCAAGAGTACTGGAGTGGGGTGCCATTGCCTTCTCTAGGTGCTATCAAAAAATGATAAAGCACCTTCAGAGTGTGGAGGGCTTTGGATGACATTTTGAATGGTTGATTCAGGGTACATCTCTCTGATTCAAGCAGAGACATAAACACCGAGAGGCAGAGAGTCCACCAGATTTGAGAAAAGAACACTTCAAGTTGAGAGGAAGACCAAAAGATGAAGAAACACTAAAATGTGAGGATGTTCAGTGTAGCTTGAATGCAGCAAGGAAGAAAGGAGGTTAAGAGTTAAGTTTGGAAAAGTAACAGCAGCCATATTACAAAAACCTTTGCAGGACTTTCTTGTTAGTCCTGTGGTTAAGAATGTGCTCCCAACACAGGGGGCACAGGTTTGATCCCTGGTCAGGGAACTAAGATCCTGCAGGCCATATAACTTGGCCAAAAAGTAAAAATTAAAAAAAAAAAAAAAAAGGAAGAAGAACAACAACAATAAAATCCTTTGTAGTCCAGAGATAGGATTTGGGGACCATACACTGAATGAAATGATGTAGTATGTGGTCAGAGGCTCAGTCATGACTGATTCTTTGTGATCCCCTGGACTGTAGCCCATCAGGCTCCTCTGTCCATGAAATTTTCCAGGTGAGAGTATTGAAGTGAGTTGCCATTTCCTGCTGCAGGGCTTCTGCCTGACCTAAGGACTGAACTCACATCTCTTATGTCTCTTGTATTGGCAGGCAGATTCTTTACCACTGAACCACCTTGGAAGCCTGAAATTGTATAGTAGATTCAATGCAAAGCTGTAGTAATCATTCTCTTCCATATGTCTATGTAGTGTCACTTTGTAACTCTTCATCATAATGAATCTAAATGGAATTTTTACTTAAATGAATAGAATGGAGCAATAGAATGAAGAATAGAATACAGCAAAGTTACATTGTATGATTTCTGATTTCATTACTTAGGTGTTTTCTAGAAATGTTAGACTGGATGAAACACAAGCTGGAATCAAGATTGCCAGGAGAAATATCAATAACCTTAGATATGCAGGTGACACGAGGCTTACAAGCAGAAAGTGAAGAAGAAATAAAGAGCCTCTTGATGAAAGTGAAAGAGAAAAGTGAAAAAGTTGGCTTAAAATTCAGTACTGAAAATACTAACATCATGGCATCCAGTCCCATCACTTCATGGCAAACAGATGGGGAAACAATGGAAACAGTGAGAGACTTTACATTTTTGGGCTCCCAAATCACTGTAGATGGTAACTGCAGCCATGAAATTAAAAGATACTTGCTCCTTGTAAGAAAAGTTATGACCGACCTAGACTGCATATTAAAAAGCAGAGACATTACTTTCCCAACAAAGGTCCGTCTAGTCAAAACTATGGTTTTTCCAGTGGTCATGTATGGATGTGAGAGTTGGACTACAAAGAAAGCTGAGCACCAAAGAACTGATGTTCTTGAACTGTGGTGTTGGAGAAGACTCTTGAGAGTCTCTTGGACTGCAAGGAGATCAAACCAGTCCATCCTAAAGGGGCTCAGTCCCGGGTATTCATTGGGAGGACTGATGTTGAAGCTGAAACACCAATACTTTGCTACCTGATGGGAAGAACTAACTCATTTGAAAAGACCCTGATGCTTGGCAAGATTGAAGGTGGGAGGAGAAGAAGACCTCAGAGGATGAGATGGTTGGATGGCACCACTGATTCAATGGACATGAGTTTGAGTAAACTCCATGAGTTGGTGATGGACAGTGAAGCCTAGTGCACTGCAGTCCATGGGGTTGCAAAGAGTCGGACACATTGTGAGACTGAACTGAACTGAGTAGGCCTAACACGGTTCTGCTGTCTTGGAACATTGCCAGCTGCCATCACAAGCCCAGACTAACTTGCCTAAAGGATGAGAAATCATGTGGAACAGAAGTCTGTCTACTCATTCTTCCCAGTCAAAGCTCCAGGGATATTGGTAACCTGGTTGGGATGAGCTGAACTGTGCACAGGTCAGGAAAACTCACTTCAGTTGACTGCAGATTTTTAAAGTTGCAAAAAATGGCTGTTATTTTAAGCCACTAAGTTTTAAAGTGCTCTCTAATGCAAGTGAAGAGTACCAATGGAGATGCAGAGTTTTTAGTTCTATGAAATGAACTATATGTTTAGAGGTGATAAAAAGTGATTCAGTTTGAAGATACATTTGATATTAGAGCCAAAAGCATTTTCTAATGGAATGAATGTGGGGTGCAAAAGAAATAGAGAAGACAAGAATGACTCTAATGTCTTGGCCATAGCAACTGAAAGAATGGTGCTGTCATTGCTCAGACGGGAAAACTGGAAGGCATAGCTCTTTAGGGAGGGAGAGTTCTGAGCCCAGTTTTGCACATATTAAAATAGAGATGTTTGTTAGTCGCCCAAGCTGAGATGTTAAGTAGGCAATTGGTTAAAGAGTTTGGGAGGGAAAGCTGTGCAGGATTCTTAAATGTTGGAATAGCTGCACCATTATAAGTGGCATTTAAAGTCGTAGGAGTCGATGAGATTACTTACAGGGACTGAAGGGAAGCAAACCAAATATGGAGCCTTGGTTACCTACTGCTTGACGTTTGGGAATATGAAGGACATCTTGCATAGGATATTGACAATGTGGGTTCAGTTAGAGATGCAGAGACAGCAAGGAGAAGCAAAGTGAACCCAGTATCAGGAAAGACTCATCAACTGTATCAATAGCTGCTTAGGGGTCAAGCCGACAAATGAGAAGTGAGCATTGCATTGAGCAATCTGAGAGATATTTGTTGAATTTGATAAGCCCACCTCCTGTGGCATGGTGAAAAAAAAGCCTAGTTGAAGTGGTCTCAGGAGGAAAAAGAAGGAAGCATGGAGGATGACAGGATAGAGTGTGTAAAAGTAGACCCAGAATGGCTATCATGGAATTAACTAATTTCAAAGGTTATTGATTTAAGTTATGCCTTATGGCTAATAAGTCACACCAAAGGCAATATATTTTGCACTATATTTAACTAGGTTAATGAAGTTGTTTTAAATATCTTCTTTAAAAAATATTTATTTTCTCTTATTTTTGGCCATGCTTGGTCTTCATTGCTGTAGGGGCCTTATCTAGCTTTAGTAAATGGGGGCTACTCTCTAGCTGCGGTGCATGGGCTTCTCACAGATGTGGCTTCTCTGGTTGCAGAGCACAGACTCTAGAGTGTGCAGCCTTCAGTAGTTGCAGCTGCCAGGTTCTAGAGCACAGGCTCAATAATTGTGGTGCACAGGCTTAGTTGTCCTGTGGCACGTGGGATCTTCCTGGTCAGGGATCGAACCCACATCTCCTGCATTGGCAGGTGGATTCTTTACCACCTGAGTCACCAGGGAAGCCCTTAAATATATTCTAGAAAGAGAAAATACAGCTTATGTGACATATTTAAAAAGCAAAATAAGTAAATACAGAAAAAACGAAGCTTGGTAAGAAAGAAAGAGAAAGAAGGAAAGAAAATTTGCTGTAATTGCAACAGAGAAATGAGACCCAAACTAGAAGGGAGGTGGGATTAAGAGACTTTTCTTTTGATTATTTAAAAAAATGATATGAATTTTTACAGTTTGTTAAAATGCTGATAAAAATGATCTAGAGGTAAAAATTGATGGTAAACAAATGGGAAGAGAATAGAGGGAACACAGTTCTTGACTGGTGAGATTAAATGGAAGCCAGTTCTCAGGAATGCAGGAGGCAGGAGGCAGAGCAGGGAGCTCACCTCTAAGATGGTGGGAGACACTGCTGGAGGAATATGGAATTTCTCTTCTGATTTCTTCTCTTGCTCCAGTGAAACCAGAAGTTTGAAGACTAGGGGCAGGATTAGATATTGGAAGAAAAGAAGGTAAATGGTCTAGAAGAATAAAAGTGAGCAGATTAGGAAAATTTAGTAGAACTACCAAAAGCTTGAGGTTTTTCCTTAAGATTCACACTGAGGCTGAATTGTATGGAGAACTGGCTTTACCCAGGATTGTGACTTAACAAAGGAGTGTCACAACAGAATTGAGAGCATTTGTTGGGTCATAGAATGTAACATGACTAGACCCAGAAGCAGAAAGGACATGAGAGATACGATAAAAGGAGTAAAGATGATGGAGTTACAGGATTTGAGATCCCGATTTGATGATTCTTTTTTTTCCAAAATTAGAATATCAGAGGAGTAACCTGGACACACACGAGGTAATATTTGGAGAGTCTTGTGCTTGAAAACAAGATGTCTCTGGAAAGTGATATTTTTGATAAACAAGGTCTAGGGCATTGGTTTTCAATAGGAATAATACTATACCCTAAAGATTTTTTGGAAAAGTTGTGGGCAATTTTTATTGTCATAATGATTTGAGATGTGGCAGGAATTTAGAGGCAGCACCAAAAGCTACCTAGAGAATTCCATGAACAGAGGAGCCTGGTGGTCTATAGCCCATGGGGTCAAAAAGAGTCAGACACAGCTGAGAGACTAAATACTTTCACCAGAAAGCTAGATGCTTCAGTACTAAGAACAATACATTACATCTACATTCATTGGCTAGTGGCTGTTGCAGTCACAGTAATTCCAACTCTTTTAATATATTCATTTACCTCATTTAAAGGTATTAAATATCAGTTTGAAATTAGATATTATAGATTGGTCTGCAAATGAACCAATGTACACTTTGTTCACACATCATTTTCCAATGAAGCAATCAGCCTGTTAAAATAAAACCAGAATTGTTTTAAATGTTGACAGAGTTAGCAGGCATATATCATATTTTCAAGATTAAAGAAAAAGTTTGAAAAAATTAACATTGTCTCCGGAATGATTTTAAAATACTTTTAATAAAAGTATAATTTTCTGCTTGCTTCATACATGTGAATACATGATTACAAATGGTATGCTTACAGTAGTGAGGAAAAATTAATTTTACTAGCTATGCAAAATGTTTTTGGTATGCTGACCAAAGAAATCCAAGTGAAATATTTTTTTCTCTTCCACTGAGTAAGGTGGAATAATTTGACGAATAATTGATGAGATGGCAAAATATGTCAAAAATTAGCTGTGAGTAGAACTGTAGTCAAAATGAATTTTTATTACAAGTGGGTGAAACAAGTCCTTTGAATAATGAGTCTTTATTGCCTGCATTCATTTAAAAGGTTCATGTGGAATGAAAAATTCATAGAGGAAACATTATTTTAAACATTACTGATAATAAATATGAAGAGCTTGTCCATATTCGAAATCTCTAAAAATCATTTTATGAAAAAGGATAATTCTGGTTTTGGGGTCATTGCCTGTGCTACAGATGGCGCTGCCAGCCATGGGTTGTTGGCAATAACGGTTTATGGCTAACTTTAAAAATTGCACCAGGTGTTTTAGCAATTCACTGCATTATTCATGAACAACATGTAGTCCCTGAGAATTTTTATGAAAGACTCTACAAATCAATAAATGTTTTTAACAGAACTAATAACACAATTAATAATAAATCATTGAGTTATTGATTACTGCACACAGAACGTACTCTTAGATGTTTGAACATCTTATCCAAGACACAAAAGTAAGATGGTTCTCAAAGAGTAGACTTGAAAACAGATCCTGTTTACTGGTGAATTCTGTTTTGGTTTTAAAATTCAACCACCACAAAAATAAAGTTTGTGATTGCTATGTTGAATGGATATGTGAATGGATGGGACGTATTTTTAACGTATGCTTGGTCACCATAAGTTGTACCAGAACTAGATCAATTTCTTTAAAATGAAGTAAATAATCAGGAGATTCATCAAGTAGCATTGAAACATGTATATTACCATATGTAAAACAGAGAGACAGTGGGAATTTGGGGGAACCCAAATCCTGTGCTCTGTGGCTACCTTTGAGGGATGGGATGGGGTGGGAGGAGAGAGGGCTGTTCAAGAGTGAAGAAACCTGTGTGTACCTATAGCCGATTCATGTTGACGTATGGCAGAAACCAACACAATATTTTTTTTTTTAAATTATCCTGCAATTAAAAATAAAACAATTAAAAAACTGACTCCGCTACTGAGAATTTTCAAAGTGTGTGTTTGCAACAATTTAGAGATTATTAATTGGGAATAGATTACTCTCATTTTTGCTAATAAATAAGATATGTTTAGATTTTAAAATCTGAATGAATTATATAATGCCATTTGGGTGTTTAATCCATTTGAAATGATTGTGGAACATGTTAGCCAAGATATAGAAAAGCAGTTAATTGGGCTAAAACAATTTTTAGACCAAAGCACAATTTAATTAGTCTAAATGAAAGGATTTGGATCCATTTAAAACTTTCATATCCACATCTTTAAAAATAAATTAAATTACTGTTAGTTTTTTCTTCTATTTAACTACATACAAATTTGAAGAGATTCCAGCTTAGCAGTACAGTTTCAGCAAAAGCAGAACTATTTGGAAAAATGTAAGAGGTGTAGTAAAATTCTTTTTAAAACATGCAACCAACTACTATGAAATTAATTGGATCATACTACTGAAAGTTATTTTAAGACCATTTATATTTTAAAATGTTTTTAGCACACTTTAAAGAAATCTATGACATTAAAAGTATTAATTGAATTTATTTAGATTACTTACAAGATTTTTTTCAGTCTTATTCTGAAGTTGTCCCCAGAGAAAATCTGCATAATTTCTGTACAGCCTCTTTCATTACTTGTCCATCTTCAATTACCCCTTTGCCTTGGGAAGGATGCTATCTCAGAGAATTCTTGAGTGACACAGACTAAATGCATTTTTGCTAATGTGACTGGCTCTAAGATGAGAAGTATGTTTCCAGTGGCACTTCATTGCCCCCCTATCTCATTCCATAACATGGTGAATTGTTTTGAGAGTACATTTGCAAATAGTTTATTCACAAGAATATCACATTCTCACTTTTGGTCAACACTGATAGACTGTAATTTACATTGGCATATTATCTATACTAAAATTAAGTCCCCCCCCCCATTTCCTATTTCTCACATTTCCCTGTGATCTTATACAGATAAGACTGATCTTTAACTAGCTTAGAGTCCATCTTTACCTTTGCTTTTCCATTTTTGCTGAACTTCTTGTATGGGATGACTTCTTATATTGCTCTCCTTGATCCTAACTTCAGTTCAGTTCAGTTGCTCAGGCGTGTCTAACTCTCTGCAACCCCGTGGACTGCAGCACACCAGGCCTCCCTGTCCATCACCAACTCCCGGAGTTTACTCAAACTCATGTCCATTGAGTCGATGATGCCATCCAACCATCTCATCCTCTGTCATCTCCTTCTCCTCCTGCCTTCAAATCTTGCCCAGCATCACAGTCTTTTCAAATGAGTCAGTTCTTCCCATCAGTTGGCCAAAGTATTGGAGTTTCGGCCTCAGCATCACTCTTTTCAACAAATTTTCAGGACTGATTTCCTTTAGGATGGACTGGTTGGATCTCCTTGCAGTCCAAGGGACTCTCAAGAGTCTTCTCCAACACCACAGTTCATAAGCATCAATTCTTCGGGCTCAGCTTTCTTTGTAGTCCAACTCTCATATCCATCATGACCACTGGAAAAACCATGGCCTTGACTAGATGGACTTTTGTTGGCAAAGTAATGTCTCTGCTTTTTAATAAGCTGTCTAGGTTGGTCATAACTTTACTCATTATTTGATCATAACTTACTCATCATAATTAAGCAGAGTGTATACATAGGAATATCAGATAGTTATGAAAGCATACTCACATATATTTCATTCTTCTAAATTTATTTACATTTATTTTAAAATTAGAGTTGAAGATAGAGTGTATTACTTGGAAGGTAAGGTTGTCTACAAAAATATTTGTTTTTAAAGAGAGGGTGGTGGGTTTTAAGTTGTGGGTATGGCCATAACAGTGCAACAGTTGCTAGGAGTTGGATTAATGTTAACTTTGCTAATTCTGATACCTAGATCTATAATCCATGGTAGATCTATAATCCAATGCAGACTTTGTGTATTAGGTTCAGTATTAATCAATTTTATGTGCCACATTATCTATCTATCTATCTATATATTTAACAATTTGCTCTCTTAAATGAAAAGATCAAAGAACTAGAGGTGAGTAAATTCTTAGAGAGTTGTTACCCATGCTCTTCCATTCCCACTAATTTGGTTAGAGATAGCCAATACAGAAAATCCTATAAACATGTCTGAAGATTGAAACTCAATCCTTAACCATTACACATTTTCAGGATTCACCTTAAATTAAGTTTTAAGCAATCATTAGTAATGTAAAGGTATTCTCAGATTTCTTGTATAGTCTCTTGTTTTTATGGCCTTTTCCTACTTTGATCCTTTGCTTAATTTCATTCAGAGTTAGAAAATATGGTAATTTTGAACAACTTCTTGGTAATTCTGCAAATGAAAAAGAAGTTAAAGAAAGGCAGATTTTTAAAAAAACGAATCAATTTGATTCCAAAGCTGGTATTAACATATTTTAATGCAGAGAAAAGAGCAAGATGAATCTTAAGGTTATAAGAGGTCCGTCAAATTGACCTACATGAGCTCCCAGAAGTTACACGTTTCCTAAGGCCAAGGAACTGTTTCATGACCTTGAAGGGTATATTAGTATTTCTATTTAAGTCATTACATTTTCAAACATTGGAACTGCTCAGATTTGGTTCACTGCACAAACCAATCACTTAGAATGTTAAAGAGCATGACTTTGGTCTCCTGGAGACAGCTCTTCTGTAATTGAGCTCTCGTTTGCATGGCCTGTCTACCTTCCCTGTTAATTTTTTTTTCTTAGTTTTTTTTTTTTTCCTTGTCAGCCTACATTATGAATGCAACTGATAGAACAAACACCAACACCTAACACTGGAAATTGTCTCCTCAGAACTCATTTGAAACACATGCTGAGGTTCTCAAACGGCAAGGTTTATAAAATGTCAGAGCATTTTAGAGTTGAAAGTGATTGTTGGATGCATATTACAATCACACAGGGAGCTTAAGAAAATACTAATGCTTCAGCCCCAACTTCAGAAATTCTGATTCAACTTGTCTGGAGAAGGTTGGTGGTATCTATATTTTTTAAAAAAAGCTTTCCAACTAATTTTAATGTGCAGCCAATTTGAGAACCACTGGGCTAGTCCCTTTTAATCAGATAAAAAAAGAAATCCATAAAGGATTGGGGATGTCAAAGGTCACACAACTAGACATCAGTAAAGCTGAGACTAAAATCAGATTTCCTGACACTTAGTACAGTGTCTTTATACTGTTTGAAAATTGTTCTTTGAGAGGTGTTCTTACACAAAAACTTCAGACCTAAATCTGACACGTACTTCACGTGTGGATCTATATACAGCTAATATGCCCTACTCTAAGGAACCAATTTCATCTGATATAATACAATGAATTAATAGTCTATTTTCCATGAAAAGGGGAGGGAATTGTGTTTGAGGCTGATTTGTAATGTGTAAGTATGGTGGTACTCAAATATTATCTCCACCCTTGAAGAGATTTTACAGAAAAGCAATATAATCTGCACTACAGCTCAATCCGTTTGAAGCTTGGGACATGGCAAAAATATCTTGCTAAGAACTCACACCAAATTTTCAACTGTATTATTCACAACACAACATTATTGTTGATTGTTCAGTGGAAAATGGCCTCACAATTGCAATGAATCATCTGCTTTCAAAGTGACAGAGTTTACAGTTACAACAAAAAGACATAAAAAGGAAATAGTTTAAGGGTTGACATTTAGCCTTTGTTTACGGTATTCTTTTAATATTGATGTTGATCTTTCAGGCTCCAGAGCTCAAATGGACAGTCTTAACAATGGCAGTTGAAAATTATGCTTATCTTTAAATTTTATTTTCTTGTTTGTATCCATATCATTGCAAGTACAGGGTACAGTGTTCTGTATGTTTTATATTTTCTTTAATGATGCTCTGGCCAAAGAAAGGGTACATTTACTCTCTGAAATGCACATGTCTAATGTAGAATTATGCATGGAATTATTGCACCTTGGCATGTCTTCCTGGTTTCTTTCAATAAAATATTTCACTTGAACCTACTCTTCCCTAATCATATGGAAAACAATGGGTTCGTTGAACTATCTTGAAATTGGCAAATGTTTAGTTTTGCTGAACCACAAAAGTATGCTCGGCTTGAATGTTTGTTGCACTATTATGGATTTTTAGAATGTGGCAAACTTGTGAATATAGAAAAGAGCAAACTGGAAAAAGGCGAACTTAAATGACTTTATCTCAAGGTGATAAAACTTCATGAATAGTTGAAAGGAGAAGGGCATAAGGATGAAAAGGTTAATGATTAAATGTTATATAATTGACTATGCAGACATTTCTAAAGCTCGTGATTATGACTAATGAAAAAAAAAGCTCAGTTTATTAAAAGCTCAGTTGAATGCTGTGGATTTGAATATCATGCCTATACTTACAGTGAGATATTGAAAATTAATAAGAAATTGATTTCTTTTTAAAAGATGCTAGAGGACAGAAAGGAAATAGATGCCTTTCTTGAAAGGTAGCACTTGAAATATCTAATCCAGGATGCTAGAAGGAGCACTTATGAGTAAAAGAATTATAGCTTGGGATTGGAATATATACATGTATATATACAAATATATATATAAATATATAAATCAGCAACAGTCATTTGTTATGGATTATTTGATTTAAAATAATGACATGAGAAAATATGTATCATTTCATTCAACATGAAGGAAAAGATTTAGCTTTTTGGAAATGGACTGAGTATCTTGTCATAGGGGATTCTATGAAGAATTTATTTGATTGGAACTAAGAAGAGGATTGAAGGTCACCTTGTCCAACCAACCAACCAAAGCTTGACACTGGTGCTATTTAAACAGAAATTCTTTCATGCACATTGAATAAGTTATCTTGATGTGTTTTATATTTTGTGATTAGAATAAATATAGACAAAATTATTTGAAAGCATAACTTACTCTTCTGGGCTTTCTATTCTTAAAGTTCTCAGATTCTCTTATCTTTCAGATTTGAAGTATAGAAGAAAATCTAATATGAACTCCTCTCTTCTAGACTGTAAATTCCTCCATGGGTGGCTTTTAAATTGGTGTTTCTGTAGGGGCATATGGGCTAGTCCTTCCTAATCTGCCACCTTGCCAATATCAGGCTCTCAAATTAACTTCTTACAAACTCACATTTCTTACATTGTACATACCAGAAAAACAGAAGATTACTAGCTGCTCTTGGAAAATCTGACAAAGTTGCAAGATCTGTTCTTGCTCCATTTCTAGATGCTTTATTTTCTTCCTTTACATCCACTCATGCCAGAAATCTATTATATATCTTTAAAAACCTGACTTTGTATATAACACTTAATAACTCTAGCAATAACATAATTACCTAATCATGGGAATAACATATTTTTGTGAAACATAATAATTTACAAAACATTTTTCTATAAATCGTTGTTGGTTGTATCATTTCCAATGTGTACTTGAATACAGCTTCATGAGGGCTGGGGACTTTTATTTCTATTGTTCAGTGAATATCTAGTGCCTAGAAGAATGTATAGCATATAGCAGGACTCCATAAATCTTTGTTGAATGAATGAAGAAAATGGTGAATTTAAAAGTTTAGTGAATCATATATTGATATATATATATGTGGATCTGAGAAACTTGGAATAAATGAACTTATTTACAAAGCAGAAATAGAGACCCACTGATAGCGCAGTTTGTAAAGAATCTGCCTGCAATGCAGGAGACCCTGGTTCGATTCCTGGGTTGGGAAGATCCCCTGGAGAAGGGAAAGGTTACCCACTCCAGTATTCTGGCCTGGAGAATTCCATGGACCATATAGTCCATAGCTGACAAACAGTCGCACACAACTGAGCTTCACTTCACTTCAATAGAGACACAGACATAGACAACAAGTATATGGATACCAAGGGGGCAAAGGAAGAGTGAGATGAATGGGGAGATTGGGATTGACGTATATACACAACTATGTGTAAAATAGATAACTAATGAGAACGTGCTTTATGGCACAGGGAACTCTATTCAATGCTCTGTGGTGACCTAAACTGGAAGGAAATATAAAAAAAGAGAGGAGATATATGTATATATATAGCTGACTTGCTTGCTGTACAGCAAAAGCCAATGCAGCATTGTAAATTATACTTCAATAATTTTTTTTTAAAGTTTAGTGATTGTTCAGGGATATACCATGCATATACCATATATACCATATACCATACATACTGTGTGCATTCTCAGCCGTGTCTCACTGTGACCCCATGGACTGTAGCCTGCCAGCCTCCTCTACTCGTGGGATTCTCCAAGCAAGAATACTGGAGTGGGTTGCCATTTCCTCCTCCGGGAGATCTTCTCAACCCAAACTCACTCAAGGATGGAACCCTGTCTCCTGCATCTCCCGAGTCTCTTACATTGGCAGGTGGATTTATTTTTTTTTTAAACCACTATGCCATCAGGACATCTAGTTAATAAATAAAAAGACTTGTAGTATGTTTCTTTGTGTCCTCAACTAGTGATGGCTGAGGAGTATAAATTCTAGTAAAAATATATTACTTACTACATGCAAATAATACATATTAAAGTTTCTTTATATGAGTTAATGTGTCTTCTCTCTCCTGCTTACAGATTTATTCTTCAAGTGGCTTATACTTTTTAAAAAAGTATTAAATATCAAGTTAACAAGTGATTCCGGGACCAAGACCAAAGCTTTCCGTGACAGGTGACAAATTCTATCCTTTGTTCTCATTTCTCTTCCGAGGAACAAAAAGGCAAAACTGGAAAATGATTAAGATATTTCTGGATGTTATATAAATTATGTCAGGCAACTGCTAGTTGTGATCAAATTTCAGAGTAAAATCATAATTTTGGGGAAGATTCTTTGAAATAAATAATGTTAGTTTTAAGTAAATAAAATTAGAATTTCAAAAGAAAAATGGCATAATGAACCTATTCAACTAGGGCGGGTAAAAAATATGTCAAAATTATTTCCTCTACTTCTGGTTGTTTACCATAAAACAGTGTTATTAGACAAAACACACACAGACAAACTCACTGAAAGTGTAACACACCCATGGGACTGTGTAATAATATGCCTTCTAGCTTCTGATTTCAGCCTACTTGATGAAACTGACATTTATACCATGTGATAACTGGATTATTCTATATGTTTGGTAACAGTCTGTGCAGACACTTACCAATCAGTCCGTAAAATCCATTTGAACAAGTAAACACTTTTACTATGACTAGGAGCTCTGCAAATTTTCCAACTTGATCTCAGTTGTTTCTACCAGAATTTAGTTTAGCTGAAAAATTAGCTTTATATTAAACCAAGGGGCTTTGTAACTATTTTATTATCAAGCATTTACGTAGCATTTTATGGCCTGTAGTGTATTTTCCAGCCCTGGACCAGGTTTTCCTACCCAATCTTTTTGGGTGGGAACCATAATGTTGTCCTTCTCATTTTTACAAACTGCAGAGAGGAGGTTATTGCAAGGGTGAGTGACTAGCAAAAGGTCAGATGATAAGTTAATAGTCAAAAAGGTATCAGAGGTCATGATCTTTAAATTTCCAGTTTATTTCCTGCTATACTGATTCTTTTCTGGCCTTTTGCTGTTTTGTCTGTGAAGAATTTCTTAAGCTCAAAAAGGATGAATTTTCTTAAGTGATAAAATATCACATATGTGAGAAAATAGCATAATAGTATATTTTACTGTGAACTTTCAAAGTAAGTATTAATACATGTTTAGTACAGAAAACATTTTTATATCCAAATATATTGAAACTGCTTATGCATTCTTAAATTTGAATGGTGAAGATGAACTTGTCTGAAAAACTCAAGGAGGCTTGTGATATGAAAGCTGTTAGATTGGTTACCTGGTTAGATTCATAAAATACATTTTGGGGGGAAAGATGCAAATCTGAGTAAAATTTCATGATCTCACTTTACATAAACAAAAAAGAAAAAAAGTCAAAAACAGACAAAGCTAATAAAAGAACTGATGGAAGCTTAAGCAATGTGGATTTAGTATTTGTCAAATAGTGGTGTTGAGCTAGAAACTATAAAGTTCTCTGGAATTAAGAATAGAATATAAGGGGATATTTGAAATCCTCCTTTTCAAAAGCTGATGTCTTAAAACACAGTCTGGTTAAAATCATAGTCTCTTAAATACTTTCATGGTTCAGACGCTTCTTAAAGGCATTTTCTCACAAAAGAAAGTGCTGGCTTTATTATCAGTTTGCTATTAAGTTGGAAGGCTTGTATTTGCATGAAATTCTTTCTCAGGAAAATGTTAATAGGAAAGAGAATGTAAATAAGAGGCGGAAGCCGCTCCAGATATTTTTCTGTGGTTCTCCTTGATAGGAAAATCTTATGTACATATTCAGTGGATGAGCCTCACTTGCTCTGGGGCTCACTATTCAACTAATTAATGTCATTCAAGCATTATATGCCTTTGCATTGGCATTTGATCGAATTTCAAATCCTCTATTTGAATGAATAGCACCTTGAGAAGAATTCATTTTTGTATTTTATTTAGCCTAGGCTGTGTTTACATTTAATCTCCATTTACTTAAATCCATATTTTACTACTCTTTTGGAACAAGGCAAAACCTCTCTGGCTGTGGCAAAATCTATACCTTCGTTTGCTACTTTTTTATATATGTTTTGTGCGTGCGCACATGTGTGTAATAACTAATTAATACAAATGAAGAAACTGACAGCAAAAAAGTGCTCTATTACCCAAAGACACTGAAACCTGTAAAGAAAATAAAATATAGTAACTTTGTTCACATTCAGTTCATGCTACTATAATAATAGAATCATAGGGCGTGGAAAAGCAATGGCAACGCACTCCAGTACTCTTTCCTGGAAAATCCCATAGTCGGAGGAGCCTGGTAGGCTGCGGTCCATGGGGTTGCGAAGAGTCGGACACGACTGAGCAACTTCTTGCCTGGAGAATCCTGGGGACAGGGGAGCCTGGTGGGCTGCTGTCTATGGGGTTGCACAGAGTCGGACACTACTGAAGAGACTTAGCAGCAGCAGCAGGGCATGGATGGGCTTCCCAGGTGGTGCTAGAAGATCTCTGAAGGAGGGCATGGTAACCCACTCCAGTGTTTTTGCCTGGAGAATCCCATGGACAGGGGAGTCTGGCAGGCTACAGCCCATAGAGTTGCAAAGAGTTGGACATGACTGAAGTGACTTAGAACCCACACATGCAAGACATGGATAGTATCCTCCTTGGTCTTTTGGGCTTTCTTTACATTGTTGTGGACAAAACAAAGTCTCCTGAAGCATCAGTTAACAAAGAATGTGGTGACCACCAGCCACTACAGGTGCCCTGACTGTGCACCCTGAGGGGAACAGGATGGATAAAAAACAAGATACTGGCCCTAGACAGTTATGATGCATATCAAAGGAATGATTTCATTAAGCCCAGACTCTTGCATTTCGCTGTACATAGAAAAGTCCTAAATTCATTAGTTTAATTCATCCCTGGTTTTTCTGTAATTAACAGTAATCTTTTGATGTTTCAACAACCTGTTTTCTTTCTTTTTTTTGCAAAAACTCTCATATATCCTGGCTCCTCCTTTGCCTTTTCAGAGCAGTCCCTCAGAGTGATCTGAGAGGGTATTGCCTAGGCTTAAGCCCTCAGCATGTCTTCAGGATAAAACATAATTCTCAACTTTTAGGTTATGCATTTTTTTCAGTGGGCACTATCATATTTTCCAAAGTTCCAAAAATAAGTAAGAGCCAAAATTCATCAAGCATTTCTATATAACTTTACATGCACATTTAACACTTTGCAAACTCTATTCATTACTATTGCCAATTTGCAGATAAGGAAACTGAAGGTTCAGAGAAAACAGAATATCTTGTTCAAGATTAGGTAGCTAGGAAGTAATATAGGAATGATATAAACCTTTGACACTGTTGAGAGCTTGAGGTCTTAATCCCCATGCTGTATTGAATAAATGTTATTTTCCTAGGGAGAAAAAAATTAAACATGATCTTTTAAAAATGCATATCCATAAAGTGTTTGGTGAAAAAAATTACTCATAGAAAACACTTTTTAATAGATTCTTCTGTTTCTTTATGACTCTTCCTTATACAACATTAAAGTTGCCTTGGCTTTGTGGTCATCTTTCTCCAGGGCTTTTGCAAATGTTTCCTCACAGTTCTTCCTGATTTCACTGCTGCTTTCCCACTGTCTGTCTTATCTTCACTGAGTCTGTTGATGGGGTTTCCTTGGTGGCTCAGAAAGTAAAGAACCTGCCTCAATGCAGGAGACCTGGGTTCGAACCCTGGGTTGGGAAGATCCCCTGAAGGAGGGCAAGGCTACCCACATCAGTATTCTTACCTGGAGAATCCCTATGGACAGAGAAGCCTTCTGGGCTACAGTCCATGGTGTCCCAGAGTTGGACACAACTGAGCAACTAAGAACAAAGTCTACTGATGACACTCTTCTCAAAACCTTCCAGTGGCATTGCATCTTTCATAAAATGAAAGATGTCTCTAAGTTCAGTTCAGTTCAGTCACTCAGTCATATGTGACTCTTTGTGACCCCATGGACTGCAGCATGCCAGGCCTCCCTGTCCATCACCAACTCCCAGAGTTTACTCAACCTCATGTCCATTGAGTCAGTGATGCCATCCAACTCTCTCATCTCATCATTCAATATGCCAGCAAATTTGGAAAACTCAGCAGTGGCCACAGGACTGGAAAAGGTCAGTTTTCATTCCCATCCCAAAGAAAGGCAATGCCTAAGAATGCTCAAACTATTGCACAATTGCATTCATCTCAATGCTAGTAAAATAATGCTCAAAATTCTCCAAGCCAGGCTTCAACACTATGTGAACCATTAACTTTCAGATGGACTTTCAAGCTGGATTTAGAAAAGGCAGAGGAACCAGAGATCAAATTGCCAACATCCGTTGGATCATCAAAAAACAAAGGAGTTCCAGAAGAACATCTATTTCTTCTTTATTGCCGATGCCAAAGCCTTTGACAGTGTGGATCACAACAAACTGTAAAATTCTTAAAGAGATGGGAGTATCAGGCCACCTGACCTGAATCTTGAGAAATCTGTATGCAGGTCAGGAAGCAACAGTTAGAACTGCACATAGAACAACAAACTGGTTCCAAATAGGAAAAGGAGTACGTCAAGGCTGTATATTGCCACCATGCTTATTTAACTTATATGCAGAGAACATCATGAGAAATGCTGGACTGGATGAAGCACAGGCTGGAATCAAGATAGCCGGGAGAAATATTAATAACTGCAGATGTTCAGATGACACCACTCTTATGGCAGAAAGTGAAGAATTAAAGAGCCTCTTGATGAAAGTGAAAGAGGAGAGTGAAAAAGTTGGCTTAAAGCTCTACATTCAGAAAACTAAGATCATGGCATCTGATCCCATCACTTCAGGCAAATAGATGGGGAAACAGTGGAAACAAGGGCAGACTTTATTTTTCTGGGCTCCAAAATCACTGCAGATGGTGATTGCAGCCATGAAATTAAAAGATGCTTACTCCTTGGCATGAAAATTATGACCAACGTAGACAGCATATTCAAAAGTGGAGACATTACTTTGCCAAAAAAGATTCGTCTAGTCAAGGCTATGGTTTTTCCAATAGTCATGTGTGGATGTGAGAGTTGGACTATAAAGAAAGCTGAGCACCAAAGAATTGATGCTTTTGGACTGTGGTGTTGGAGAAGACTCTTGAGAGTCCTTTGGACTGCAAGGAGATCCAACCAGTCCATCCTAAAGGAGATCAGTCCTGAATATTCATTGGAAGGACTGGTGTTGAAGCTGAAACTCCAATACTTTGACCACCTGATGCAAAGAACTGACTCATTTGAAAAGACTCTGATGCTGGGAAAGATGGAAGGCAGGAGGAGAAGGGCATGACAGAGGATTAGATGTCTTTAAAGATCTTACATAATCGGCTTTCCATGCTGTGCCCTTCATTGGCCATAACCCTTCCCCTGGTGCCTGTGTTTTTCCTCAAATTTGGTTTATTCTCCAGTAAGTTAGGTGCCTTTGTGGTTCTCTGTACCTAAAACAGACTTTCCCTAGAAATATGCATTCTTCATCTCTGGCTTCCTTCATGACTTTTGCTCATATGTAAGTATAGAAAGAGTTTCACCAACACCATCTGTAAAACAGACATCCCATCATTTCTATCTTACCTGTTTATTTTCCTTCATAGCACTTACCACCATGTGAAATATTATATATTTTTATATTAATCTGTTTGTCATTCATCTCCTTCCAACCATGGGGTGGAATCCTTTCAAAACTTATGTAGACCTCTCTCCATCAGAAATTTGTTATATTCAAAACAGTAATTCCAGTGCCTAAAATATGCCTGGGAAAAATGGAATTCAGTAAATATTTATTGACTGAATGATTTGGACTATAAGAGTGATTTTAAAGAGTTATTTTCTATCTTCCTTAGAATAAGTGTTCATCCTTAAACATTATAGCATTAGATACAATTTTAATTTGACTCAGTATGTAGTTTTACCTTCAAACTAACTGGTAGACAATGGAGGTATAGTATATTTAATGATGTTTTATGTTTACATTTTACATCATATTTATAGAAAGTTCTGAAAGTTCATCAGATTATTAGGAGGAATGTTTGTCAAGTTCTTTAGGGAAATGTGTTGTGCAAAGACTACTGGGTGTTTCTTCAAAGGAGAGAGAACTACATACTCAGCTAAGGTATCAGTATCTTATTAATGAAGGCAAATAGGCATCCATATAGTTGAGAAAAGTAAGAATTCGACCTATGTAAGTTATTTAGTTCTTTGAGTCTCAGTTTTCTAGTATTAATAATATAGGTTACAAGTGTAAAAGTGGATAGAATTTTGTCAGAAATGTATTTTACTTTTTAGATCATATTTTATTTCAGCTTCTCAACATTCTCTGGGAGAGACTGGTAGTTGAGCCCTGAACAAATGAATACACTTGAGACCCAGGCTTTGTGGAGACAGAAGATGTTACTGTGTTTTTTTATTTTTTTATTTTTACTAATCCGTTCTTCTCCTTCATTCTCTTTTTAAAATTTTTTTATTAAGGTATAGTTGCCTCACATGTTGCGCTAGTTTCTGCTACACAGCAGAGTGAATCAGCCATTTGTATACACATAACCCCTCCCTTCTGGATTTCCTTCACATCTAGGTCACCACAGAATATCAAGTAGAGTTCCTAGCACTATATGGTAGGCTTGCACTAGTTGTCTATTCCATGTATAGCAGTGTATACACGGCAATCTCACTGTTTCAATTTGCCTCACTTCTCCCCTTTCCTGAGTTGGTGTCCATATATTTGTTCTCTATGTCTGTGTCTCTATTTCTGCTTTGCAGATAGGTTCATCTGTTTCATTTTTCTAGATTCTGCATATATGCACTAATATACAATATTTATTTTTCTCTTTATGACCTACTTCACTCAGTATGACAGTAGGTCCATCCATATTTCTGCAAATGACACAATTCTGTTTCTTTGTGTTGGTGAGTATTATTCCATTGTATATATGTACCATATTTTCTTTATCCCTTCCTCTGTTGATGGATATTTAAGATTGCTTTGATGCCCTGGCTATTGTAATCAGTGCTTCAGTGAACACTGAGGGGTGTGTGTCTCTTTAGATTATGGTTTTCTCAGGTTATATGTCCTAGAGTGGGACTGCTAGATCATATGGTAGTTATATTTTTATTTCAATAACCAAACCTGGAGGAGACCCAGATGCAGATATTCTGCCAAAATGTAGAATAAAAGCTTTTCTGCTTTTAATAATAAGCCATAATGTTTGCTGTTCTGTGGTATAGAGTGTATGATACAGGAATGGTAAGATAGAAGCTCTCAGTCCTGAAGGATTATGGAAAGGATGGGGGATAGAGTGTGAGAGTTATATCTCCTTTCTTTGAATCGGATCTGTGTTAGATAAGTTCTGAGATGTATCTAGCATGGAAAAATCCCTCTCTCCTTTCTCTTTTTGGAATTCTAGAAGGGAACTGTAACATCTCAGGCAACCCAGTCTAGTTAAGAGTGTGGTCTGTCATCAGGCAGGGAGAGGATCTGGTTGGCCTTGACAGCATTTTAGCTCATGTGTGGGGTGCATGCTGATTGGAAGCCAGTGAACTTGCCAGATATTTTCATTCATGCATTAGAAGCTGGGTGGACCTCAGGACACTGGGGTAGGTGGGGGCCTCTGGGACCACAATTGGGAGAGCTGGAGGGAGTTCAAGCTACCTCCAGAGGGTTGCCAGGCTCCAAATGGAGGACCATGAATGCAACAGACACAGACAGAAGCCTTAATAGTCAGCAGGTGACAGGAAGTATTGCCGTGGAATCCAGTAAATAACAACTAATGCAAATCCAGGGACTAACTCAAGGTCAGTGCATTCTGCCACCCTCCAAAATCTCAAGATCATATCATCCACACATGCCTCTGTTACCTCATCTTAGAGAAAGGCCAGGAGGAGAGAACACTTTACCCCTGCTAGAGATCAGGCCCTACAGCAGCTGTTTACATAATCAGATTGGATTACATTTAAATTGGGCATTTAGTTTTTCATGCTAACCAGGGGATGGAAGGCCTCCAATTAATTATGAAAAATGAATTATATTTTCTCTTTCCTTCTGACATTTAAAAAATTATTAGTTTATATTGTGAGTATAACTGATTTACAATGTTGTGTTAGTTTCAGGTTTACAGAAAAGTGGTTCAATTATACATGTATGAATACATATATACATACATACATATATATATATATCCATTTTCTTTCAGATTCCTTTCCCGCATAGGTTATTACAGAATACCTAGTAGAAATTCTTGTGCTATATAGTAGGTCTTATTAATTATCTATTATATATATATATATATATATATATGCTGCTAAGTCACTTCAGTCGTGTCCAACTCTGTGTGACCCCCGAGATGGCAGCCCACCAGGCTCCCCCATCCCTGGGATTCTCCAGGCAAGAGCACTGGAGTGGGTTGCCATTTCCTTCTCCAATGCATGAAAGTGAAAAGTGAGAGTGAAGTCGCTCAGTCGTGTCCGACTCTTAGCGACCCCATGGACTGCAGCCCACCAGGCTCCTCCATCCATGGGATTTTCCAGGCAAGAGTGCTGGAGTGGGGTACCATCACCTTCTCAGATATATATATATATATATATATATATATGTATGTATATGTTAACCCCAAATTCCCAATTTATCCCTCCCCCAACCTTTCCCCTTTGGTAACCATAAGTTTGTTTTTGAAGTCTATGAGTCTCTTTCTATTTTGTAAATATGTTCACTTGAATTATCCTTTTAGATTCCACCTTTAAGTGATATCATATTGTATTTATCTTATGATTTTTTAAAATCATTACAGAGGATTGTTGAGAGAATTTGAAATAATGTTTACAGCACTTAGGATAATATTTAATATTAAATAATTGTTAATATATTGGGCTTCCCTGGTGGCCCTAGTGGTAAAGAACCCACCTGCCAATGCAGGAGATGTAAGAGATGCAGATATGATCCCTGGGTTGAGAAGATTCCCTGGAAGGGGGCATGGCAACCCACTCCAGTATTTTTGCCTGGAGAATCTCATGGATAGAGGAGCCTAGCAGGCTACAGTTTATAGGATCAAACATGACTGAAGCAACTGAGCATATGTAGATACCATATTTGTTATTCATTTGTTCTGGATACTTAGTCACTTTCTATAATCTTATATTAATCACTATTTAATATAGATCTCTTTCTCTTTCTTTCTTTCTGGCTGCACCTTGGGGCATGGGGGATTTTAGTTTCCTGAGCAGGGATGGAACCTGTGTCCTGCATTGGAAGCACCACAGTCTTAACCACCAGACCACCAGGGAAATCCCATGGATGTGGGCTTTTAAGAAAACATTTTTTATACCAATGTTTCCAAATGTACAGCTAAGCATCATGCTATCCAATGACAGTATTCCTAAAATTAGTGAGCTGCATTTCTGGACTGATTTCCATAATAACATTTTAAATACATATACCAGTTATTGATCAGAAAATACACATACCCATGATGATAGAGGCAAAGCTTTTTGAGTACTTCTCAAGTGCCATGAACGATTCAAATGTTTCACATGTATCATCTCCTTAATTCCCACAATTCCGTTGACTAAATACAGTTGTGTTCCTCGTTTTACAGATGGAAACTTGAAGCACACAGAGATCACGTAACTCTTGTAAGACCACACACTTAATAATTGGCACTGGGTTTTGAGATTGAGCAGTACAATATTGAGCAATTACTATATTCCAAAAGTGAATGGAATTTGGTATATATTCACCAAAGACCACCTTCTACTTTTGACAAGAGAAAGCAATGTTTCAAAATACCCCACTAATAAGGTTTCAACAGATAATCATTTTAATTCACCACTCTGTAGATACTATAGCACACACAAGTACTTTTGGTATGGACATTTGAAATAGGATTTTGATAAAATATTAACAAAGTTTTATCAGCAGTTTCTTTGCTTAAAAAAAATCCACTCATCAGGAGATGTGGTAGATATTATTCCATTAATGTGAGTGAGTGGACCAAATTCCTTATGAAAAGAATTTGAAGGTGCTTTTTTCCCTATGGTGTCAACATCTATAATTCTATTTCTTTATTAAAGGTGATTTGACACAATGAGCAAAATTCAAAGCTGTTAGAGCATTAGAGCATAACTGATACATTTCCAAAATGAGAGCACCTTTCTGAATGACTGAGGGAATTTGTATAAAAACGCATGGTTTCACGAGAAAAGGTAATAAAGTCCTCTTGGAATAAGAGAGTAATTTTCATGGGAAAAATTGTATCTTTTTCTTAAGCAATTCTGAAAGTAAATTAATTGAAAAAATATTAAGGTCAATTGCCCAATTTATTTTTACAAGGCTTCCAATTTTTCTTTTATCATCAGAGTACTTGAGTGGGCATGTAAAAAATTGAAAATTGGGCATAGCAACCTGCTCCAGTATTCTTGCCTGGAGAATCCCAGGAATGGTGGAGCCTGGAGGGCTACAGTCCATTGTGCCAGTCACACAGAGTTGGATAGGGCTGAAGCAACTTAGATTTTTCCAAATCTTACTTTATTTTACCTGCAGTATATGATTTAATCACCCAAAAGCTCTTGGGAAGGACCTATTTTATAGACAACAAAACTGAGGCACAGAGACTAAGAAATTTGTATAGATATGATCTAACAGTCTGTTGTCTGGCTGTACAGTTGACCCACTCAACTGCTATACTACTTTTCCTTACTGGTAGTCATGAATATACTCTTTCTAATATACTTGCAAATTTCCACAATTCTGCCACACATTGAATACTATTTTGTCAAGAATAAAGCCCAGTTTTGCAAGATTTTTATAGGAAACATGAAACAGAGTTATCCTGGCTATTTTGTCTATGCTTTTTCAAGAATATCCTGTTTGAATATCCCCTACAGAGATGTAATTTATTTTAATTAGGTCATCTAAATGTCAATTATTTATGTTGACTACAGCAATTCCTAATTTTGGGATTTCACAGGCCTTTACTCTTGCTTGGTACTCAGGGAATCTTCTCTGTTTTGCATAATCTTAATTATATTACTTTGTTGAAGAGATGCAAGAAAAATGACACTCTTCTAGAGTGACTTCTCAATTAAATCAAAGAGATCTGATAAGATTAAAGAAAATGCTGGCAAAGCACTAAGTGGTAGGAAGGAGAGAGACTATCCATGTTAAATAAGTTACCCAGAATAAAGCACAGAATTATATCAGGGTACCATTCACTTAGCATAATTAGTAGTTTTTGTTACTAACATGCTAAATGATTTATTAGCTGTCAATGAGAAGTTGATGGGCTATAACAATTATTCCAAAATACCATATCTTGATTTATGCAGCAACTGTTATTCCCAAACTCTTTAACCCTATTTAGCCCTCACCATATTTTGATCAAATAAGTAAGACTGTGCATTGTGATTCCAAGTTTAAAGGTAGACACTGAATCACGGAGATGCTAAGTAACAGAAGGGAAATCTCTCAGTGATAAGTCTAGACTTTTTAAGCCTCTAAATTCCCAGCGATTGTTCTATGGCTAAAACCATGGCCCCTGCATAAAAATGTTGTTAAATTGAGAAGAAAGTAGAGAAGAAAAAAAGTCGGGAGAGAGAGAGAAAAAAAACCTAAAAATTGTATTCTTTGCTTTTTGGTTTTCCCACACTGGGGAATAGAGTGTCTTTTATAAAAAATAGTGTTGGTTATAGATAAAGGAGAACATAAAATGTTTTAATTTCAAACACTGGACTTATTTTCTTTTCCTGAGCTATGTGGGAATAAACCCTTACTTTTTTATTAAGCAATTTTTCTTTAAGCAATTTTGTCATATGAAGAAGAGCTTATAAATCACAGAAATCTGTGAGCTCCTGCTTGTGAAGATTTTGTACTGTTACACCATTAAAACAATGGGAACTGTAAAAAGGATTCCTCTAGTGTCTCCAGGTCAAGTACGGTTTGTTAGGAGCACAGAGGCCGTGGAATACAGAGGAGTTGATTAGATTTATGAGTCAGTGTCTGTGATGCTGCATGGTGCGTAAAAGAATTATATAAGTGCTCCATCTGCTCCTGGGAAGTCATCTGTGAATACTTCCTAATTTTTTCATGGCAGTGTGTGTGTTGTATGAATCACAATGAAGTGGATCCCTGTTCACTAACTCTAGCTGTTTTGTATTTGGGGTGAGCATGTTGTATCACTCAACTGTGTACTCTGGGCTAAAAAGTCCACATATTCTAACTGCTTTCCATGATTCCACAAGATAGAGAAGACATAATTGGTGTCAATTCAAATTAGACCCGAGTTTTTTAAATATTAGTCAAATCTGATTAAATGTAACATAGACCCTTGATATAGATCTGACTTCAATCTCCACTACAAGTTTATGATAGTAACTGTTATTAAATGAAAGAATGTCTCCCCAAAGAAAAACTATTAAGAAATCTGTAAACTTTTAAAACATGTTTTGCAAAACTAAACTCAAATGCAGCTTAAGTAGTTAGGAAAACACTTAAATGGCAAGTTTCTCCATTTCCTTGCTTTCTAAAGAAAAATAAAGTGAAATGTATTTATTATTTTCTTATCTTTATCTGTGTTGTTGTTTAGTGGCTAAGTTGGTCCGACTCTTCTGCGACCCCATGAATTATAGTCCGCCAGGCTCCTCTGTCCTTGGGACTTCCCAGGCAATAATACTGAAATGGGTTGCCCTTTCTTTGTCTGTGTGTGTGTGTGCTAGTCACTCAGTCGTGTCGACTCTTCACGACCCAATGGACTCTGGCCCTCCAGGCTCCTCTGTCCATGGGATTCTCCAGGCTAGAATACCGGAGTGAGTTGCCAGTTCCTTCTCTATTTATTTGTGTACTGTCAGAATTTTGGATGGAGGTTGAGAAAAGTCTGATCGCATAGATAATCATAATAGTATTCTCAGGATAAAGAATATTTTTGAGGCTTGGTACAAGGAAAATACTGTTTTCTTGATTTCTTGACCAAAATTCTATTTTAAATTTTTCTCACAAATTTGGTAACTTTTCAAAGGATGTCTGTATTCCAGTTATTGATGAAGGAGAACACTATTTTAGGTTCACAGAAAATTTAGTCTGACATTATCCTGATGTTAATATTTCCAGGGGCTGCCAGATCTAATTTTATTTGAATTGCCTTTACAGTGCTGCAGATAATAGTGAAAGGTTATTGGATATGTTGTCATTCCAATCTTATTTCATTTCTTCTTCATAGCTATAGTTAAGAAGATATCAAAGGACTTGGATATTGGAAACAATGTATGTTTGGGTAAGTCGACAATATTTACTTACAAAGATTTTAAGCATTATTGAAATTTAAGCAAATGGAAGCAGTTGTCTATGGATGGCGACTTTAGTATATACATAATAAAATTCATAAATTTAAAAATAGATGCCTTTATGGTTCTGGAATCATCTGTGAGCTTATGGTACAGCCTGTTGAATCTTGTAGTTCAGGAAAACTATTCCCAGCATAAGATTTCCATTAGAAATCCAGATCAGCAAGCTGTTAATGAGCTCTCTGCCTTGGGTGGTCCTCAGCCAGTGATGCACTGGAAAGCTCAAATGTAGAGCAACACAAGGGCCAATGAAGAAAGGAAGAGGGATATGATGGCATATTGGCACTCTGGGCCAAAAGCGATGTCTATACATTAAGGAAATAGGTCTTCTGCTTTTCTGAAGAGTGTAGACTCTCAGTGTTGGAAGACACTTTAAATATTCTGTTATATAGAGACTGGTCTCTAGACTAGACTTTATATATAGTCCCGAAAGGGTGCAAAGACATATCTCAGCAAAGCCAGCTGCAATGAATAGGTGGCTACTTACACGGGACTTAAAGCACCCAATATTCCTTTTAGTTCATGAAAATGGAGATAATTTAGAAATTGTAAGAATTCTTTATTTGCATTTGTATTCACTAAAAAATGCCACATGGAGCTCTCAGTTCAGTTCAGTCACTCAGTTGTGTCCACCCCATGGATTGCAGCACGCCAGGCCTCCCTGTCCATCACCAACTCCTGGAGTTTACTCAAACTCATGTCCATTGAGTTGGTGATGCCATCCAACCATCTCATCCTCTGTCGTCCCCTTCTCCTCCTTCCCCCAATCCTTCCCAGCATCACAGTCTTTTCCAATGAGTCAACTCTTCGCATGAGGTGGCCAAAGTACTGGAGTTTCAGCTTTAGCATCATTCCTTCCAAAGAAATCCCAGGGCTGATCTCCTTCAGAATGGACTGGTTGGATCTCCTTGCAGTGCAAGGGACTCTCAAGAGTCTTCTCCAACACCACAGTTCAAAAGCATCAATTCTTTGGTGCTCAGCCTTCTTCACAGTCCAACTCTCACATCCATACATGACCACAGGAAAAACCATAGCCCTGACTAGACGGACCTTAGTCGGCAAAGAAATGTCTCTGCTTTTGAATATGCTATCTAGGTTGGTCATAACTTTTCTTCCAAGGAGTAAGCATCTTTTAATTTCATGGCTGCAGTCACCATCTGCAGTGATTTTGGAGCCCAAAAAAATAAAGTCTGACACTGTTTCCATTGCTTCCCATTATATTTGACATGAAGTGATGGGACCAGATACCATGATCTTAGTTTTCTGAATGTTGAGTTTAAAGCCAACTTTTTCACTCTCTTCTTTCACTTTCATCAAAAGGCTCCTTACTTTTTCTTCGCTTTCTGCCATAAGGGTGGTGTCATCTGCATATCTGAGGTTATTGATATTTCTCCCGGCAATCTTGATTCCAGCTTGTGCTTCACCCAGCCCAGTGTTTCTCATGATGTACTCTGCATAAAAGTTAAATGAGCACGGTGACAATATACAGCCTGGACATACTCCTTTCCCTATTTGGAGCCAGTTTGTGGTTCCATGTGCAGTTCTAACTGCTGCTTCCTGACCTGCATACAAATTTCTCAGGAGATAGGTCAGGTGGTTTGATATTCCCATCTCTTTAAGAATTTTCCACAGTTTATTGTGATCCAGACAGTCAAAGGCTTTGGCATAGTCAATAAATGTTCCCATTTTTCTGGAACTCTCTAGCTTTTTCAATGATCCAACAGATGTTGGCAATTTGATCTGGTTCCTCTGACTTTCTAAATCCAGCTTGAACATTTGGAAGTTCATGGTTCATGTACTGTTGAAGCCTGGCTTGAAGAAGTTTGAGCATTACTTTGCTAGCATGTGAGATGAGAGCAATTGTGTGGTAGTTTGAGCATTCTTTGGCAGTGCCTTTCTTGGGATTGGAATGAAAACTGACCTTCTCCAGTCCTGTGGCCACTGCTGAGTTTTCCAAATTCTCTGGCATATTGAGTGCAGCTCTTTCATAGCATCATCTTTTAGGATTTAAAAGAACTCAATTGGAATTATATCACCTCCACTAGCTTTGTTCATAGTGATGCTTCCTAAGGCCCACTTGACTTCACATTCCACGATGTCTGGCTCTAGGCCAGTGATCACACCATAATGATTATCTGGGTCATGAAGATCTTTTTTTGTATAGGTCTTCTGTGTATTCTTGCCACCTCTTCTTAATATCTTCTGCTTTTGTTAGGTCCATACCATTTCTGTCCTTTAATGAGCACATCTTTGCATGAAATATTCCTGTGGTATCTCTAATTTTCTTGGAGAGATCTCTAGTCTTTCCGATTCCATTGTTTTCCTCTATTTCTTTACATTAATCATTGAAGAAGTCTTTCTTATCTCTCCTTGTTATTCTTTGGAACTTTTCATTCACATGGGTATATCTTTCCTTTTCTCCTTTACCTTTAGCTTCTCTTCTTTTCTCAGCTATTTGTAAGGCCTCCTCAGACCATCATTTTGCCTTTTTGCATTTCTTTTTCTTGGGGATGATCTTGATCACTGCCTCCTGTTACAGTGTCACAAACCTCTGTCCATAGATTTCAGGCACTCTGTCTATCAGATCTAATCCCTTGAAGCTATTTCTCACTTCTACTGTATACTCATAAGGGATTTAATTTAGGTCATAACTGAATGGTCTAGTGGTTTTCCATACTTTCTTCAATTTAAGTCTGAATTTGTCAATAAGGAGTTCATGATCTGAGCCACAGTCAGCTCCCAGTCTTGTTTATGCTGACTACATAGAGTTTCTTCATCTTTGGGTGCAAGGAATATAATCAATCGGGTTTTGGTGTTGACTATCTGGTGGTGTCCATGTGTAGAGTCTTCTCTTGTGTTGTTGGAAGAGGGTGTTTGCTATGACCAGTGTGTTCTCTCAGCAAAACTCTATTAGCCTTTGCCCTGCTTTATTCTGTACTCCAAGGACAAATTTGCCTGTTACTCCATGTGTTTCTTTACTTCCTACTTTTGTATTCCAGTCCCCTATAATGAAAAGGACACTTTGTTTTGGGGAGTTATTTCTTAAAGGTCTTGTAGATCTTCATAGAACCATTCAACTTCTTCAGCATTACTGGTTGGGGCATAGACTTGGATTGCTGTGATACTGAATCATTTGCCTTGGAAATGAACAGAGATCATTCTGTCATTTTTGAGCCTGCATCCAAGTACTGCATTTCGAACTCTTCTTTTACTATGATGGCTACTCCATTTCTTATAAATGATTCTCCCTCAGAGTAGTAGATATAATGGTCATTGAGTTAAACTCACTCATTCCAGTCCATTTTAGTTGGCTGATTCCTAAAATATTTATGTTCACTCTTGCCATCTCCTGTTTGGCCACATCCAATTTGCCTTAATTCATGGATCTAACATTCTAGGCTCTTTTGCAATATTGCTCTTTACAACATCAAACTTTACTTCCATCACCAGTAACATCCACAACTGTGTGTCGTTTTTGCTTTTGTTCCATCTCTTCATTCTTTCTGGAGTTATTTTTCCACTTATCTCCAGTAGCCTATTTGACACCACCAACCTGAGGAGTTCATCTTTCAGTGTCCTACCTCTTTACCTTTTCATATTGTTCATAGGGTTCTCAAGGCCAGAATACTGAAGTGATTTGCCATTCCCTTCTCCAGTGGACCACATTTTGTCAGAACTCTCCAGCATAACCTGTCCATCTTGGGTGGCCCCAGATGGCGTGGCTCATCATTTCACTGAGTTAGACAAGGCTGTGGTCCATGTGATCAGGTTGGTTAGTTTTCTGTGATTGTGGTTTTCATTCTTTCTGCCCTCTGATAGAGAAGAATAAGAGGCTTATGGAAGCTTCCTGATGGGAGAGACTGACTGAGGGGGAAACTGGGTCTTGTTCTGATGGGCGGAGCCATGCTCAGTAGATCTTGAACCCAATTTTCTGTTATTTGACCTGAGTCCAGACTATGATGGAGGTAATGAAGGAAGACCTTCAACAGGTCCTATGCATGCATTGTTCATGCAGTGCCCCAACTCTGCAGCAGGCCACCACCAACCCAACCCATGCCTCTGCTGGAGATGCCTGGACACTCATGGGCAAATCTGGGTCAGTCTCTTTTGGAGTCACTGCTCCTTTTGCCTGGGTCCTGGAGTGTGCAAGGTTTTGTTTGTGTCCTGAAAGTCTGTTTCCCAGTCCTGTGTAAGTTTTGGTGGCTCCATGGTGGGTTAATGGTGACCTCCCCAAGAGGGTTTATGCTATACCCAGATCTACTGCACCCAGAGCCCCCGCCCCTGCAACAGTCCACTACTGACCTGTATCTCCACAGGAGACACTCAAACACAGTTCTGTCTTAGTCTCTGTGGGGTCTCTGGGTCCTGGTACACACAAGATTTCTTTGAGCCTTCTGACTATCTCTGGCTGGAATGGGGTTTGATGCTAAACATGATTTTGCTCCACCTACCATCTTGCTGTGACTTCTCTGCCTTTGGACATAGGTTATCTCCTCCAAGTCACTCCATTGCCATGCAGCCACCACTCCAGCCATACAAGAAGTGTTCAGTTCAGTCACCCAGTTGTGTCTGACTCTGCAACTCCATGAATCGCATCATGCCAGGCCTCCTTGTCCATCATCAACTCCCGGAGTTTACCCAAACTCATGTCCATTGAGTTGGGGAAGTGTTAGTTTCCAAATATTAGACAATAGATAGCTCAGAACTCTGATCCTTGTAAGCAAGAAACATCTCTGAGGAGTACTTTCAAACTGTGGTACAGAGAAACCAAGCTCAAACACACAGCAGTGATGGTGCTGAGGAGGGTGAAATTTATGGGGCAAGTGTGCTATGCGAAGACAGGTGTTCAGAGGAGGAAGATCTTCTTGAGCCTATGGGTAAACATTAGGCCAAACATGTACAAAGTGGTATTCTACCATCTGAATCATCAGCTAGTCATGATCTTTTTGCAATAGATACATCAATGATCCCTGATCATGGATCGCTATAACAAACAAAATAATAGTAAAAAGTTTGCAATATTGTGAGAAGTACTAAAATGTGACACAGAGAGGTCAGGTGAACAAATGCTGTTGGGAGAACGGTGCTGATAGAATTGCTCAATGCCACAAAACTTCAGTTTGTAAAAAAATGCAGTATTTGTGAAGTGTGATAAAGTGAAGTATAATAAAACGACTTATGTTGCCTCCTTGTGCAAGTGATTTATTGGGTGAACACTTTAGAGAAAAAAGAAAGAGGACAGTGAGGATGGTCTTCAGGTGAAATCCAGCCTGAGTATAATTATTTGGAAGTCTCTGGAGCATGAATGAAAAAGAAGAATATATCAATCCCCTCGCACATATCCTGAAGCAAGAGACTGGAACTTTTGAAAGACTTTTGTACCTTCTTACAGCAATCAGGTGTTGGGTATGACTTCCCTTGAGAGAAGATAGGAATAAATTCCAGGCATTTCTGGAGAGGTGATAATCCTTAGAGAAGTTTGCAGATGTGAGCAACAGCACTCTTAGCAACTGGATAATGGTCACATCAACCTGGTAAAAAGAATTCAAGTGTGTATGAGTAAATCATCAACAGTAATTTCTAGAGTCTAAACCTTGAGTTGCTCATATGCCCTCACTTCTTACATTAAATCTACTCTATCCTGTTGCAGCTTCTCCTAGTTTTTTATTGGTTACAATTTCTAGGATTCCTTAAAAGAATGGTATTAATAGGATAAACAATGACATCCTTTGCTGCATTTGGGCCCAAGGCCATAACTGATAGACATTGTGTCCTTTTATTCACATCCATTTCAGTTCAGTTCAGTTCAGTCTTTCTGTTGTGGCCGACTTTTTGCGACCTCATGAATTGCAGCATGCCAGGCCTCCCTGTCCATCGCCAACTCCTGGAGTTCACTCAAACTCATGTCTATCCAGCCATCTCATCCTCTGTCGTCCCCTTCTTCTCCCGCCCTCAATCCCTCCCAGCATCAGGGTCTTTTCCAATGAGTCAACTCTTCGCATGAGGTGGCCAAAGTACTGGAGTTTCAGCTTTAGCATCATTCCTTCCAAAGAACACCCAGGACTGGTCTCCTTTAAGATGGACTGGTTGGATCTTCTTGCAGTCCGATGGATTCTCAAGAGTCTTCTCCAACACCACAGTTCAAAAGCATCAATTCTTTGGTGCTCAGCCTTCTTCACAGTCCAACTCTCACATCCATACATGACCACAGGAAAAACCATAACCTTGACTAGGCAGACTTTTGTTGGCAAAGTAATGTCTCTGCTTTTCAATATACTATCTAGGTTGGTCATAACTTTCCTTCCAAGGAGTAAGTGTCTTTTAATTTTATGGCTGCAATCACCATCTGCAGTGATTTTGGAGCCCAAAAAAGTAAAGTCTGGCACTGTTTCCACTATTTCCCCATCTATTTCCCATGAACTGATGGAACCAGATGCCATGGTCTTAGTTTCCTGGCTTAGTTCCTTTCAACCAACCTTTTCCCTCTTCTCTTTCACTTTCACCACGAGGCTTTTTAGTTCCTCCTCACTTTCTGCCATAGGGTGGTGTCATCTGCATATCTGAGGTTATTGATATTTCTCCTGGCAATCTTGATTTCAGCTTGTGCTTCTTCCAGCCCAGCATTTCTCATGATGTACTCTGCATATAAGTTAAATGAGCAGGGTGACAATATACAGCCTTGACATACTCCTTCACATCCATTTACATTCCCCTTACTGTCAGCTCACACCAGATGGTCTGGGTGCCTTGCCTCATGAGGTAATACATTTGGGCATCTCAGTAGAACTTCCAAATACTGTACAAATAAAATTTTTGAAAAGCTAAATACATCTATTCTTCAAATGTGAAGTAAGCACATATTAAAAATTTATGTTATGAACTAATGTTAAAAAATGTTAAAGCTGGTGTTACTTCAATATTTACTCATCATCTTTCTTTTTATTTCCAAACCTCCCATTCCTATTGGTGCAATATACTGTCAAATCCATCCACTTAAGTATTAGTTTCAGATAATTACTTCTCTTATTTCTTTTTTTTCTCTTTCCATGTATTCTAATTCTGGGCAAAATTCTATGTCTATTTCTCTATTATCTTGTTCATAATTATTCTGAACTTCCTCTATGATGAATAAAACATTTAGATAGTTTATGGATATGTTTTAAAGTTTGTCTTTTCTCCTGGGTTTTAGTAATTTTCTCCTATTTCCTTGCATACCTGGACACTTTGTAGTGAATGATGGACAATGAGCATGAAACATTGTAGAGGTTATGGATGATTCCATCGCCCTTCAGAGATAGTTCAATCTTCTGGAAAGTCAACAAAATATGAGCCTATCAACTTATCCTGCCCATTTCAGAAGTTTCAACTGCAAGCTTGAAATATTTATCATGGCCGTTATTTTTGATGGGTCTTGTATTCAAATATTGGTTTCTTCAGTTTATTAAAAAAAAAAAAAACTTCCTTGCATTTTTAGTTTCTTAGCAGCTACATTTTGGTTGAGAAAGAAGAAAAATAGGAGTTATCTTTGCATTTTGTAGCATCATAGAAAAGAAACATAATTTGAAATGTGAGATCAAGATGGCAAAGTATGAAGACCCCGAGATCACCTCCAGCCACAAACACATCAAAACAACAACTACATATATCCTCTTTCTTGCTTCTGTTTGTCATGGATGTTTGTCATTTAGCTAGTATTTTTTCTTATCAGAAATCTTAGTGGGAGGCAGAGACCACTTGCTTCTACTCAAAGTTACCAGATTAATACAATAAGATCAGGAATAAAACCATAATTTGAAAAGATACATGCACCTTATTGTAGCACTATTTACAATAACCAAGATATGAAAGCAACCTAAAAGACAATAGACAGATGAATGGGTAAAGAATATTTCTGAGCTATAAAGCAGAAAGGGATAATGCCACTTGCAGCAACATAGATGGACCTAGAAATTATCATGCTAAATGAAGTAAATCAGACAGAGAAAGACAAATATCTTATGATAGCATTTATATGTGGAATAGAAAAAATAAATTACAAGATTGGGATTAACATATATGCTTATTATACATAAAACAGATAATCAATGTAGACCTAACACAATACCCTGTATTATGTAGCACAGGGACCTATACTCAGTACTCAGTAATAACCTATATGGGAAAAGAATCTGAAAAATAATAGACTTAAGAATATGTATAACCAAATCATTTTACTGTACACCTGAAACTATCAGAATAATGTAATTCAAATATACGTCAATATAAGAAAAAAACATTAAAAATAATCAGTTCAGTTCATTGGCTCATTTTTGTCTGACTCTTTGCAACTCCATGGACTGCAGGATGCCAGGCTTGCCTATCCATCAGCAATGCCCAGAGCTTGCTCAAACTCAAGTCCATTGAGTCAGTGATGCCATCCAACCATCTCATCCTCTGTCGTTCCCTCTCCCCCTGCCTTCAATCTTTCCCAGCATCAGGGTATTTCCCAATGAGTCAGTTCTTCACATCAGGTGGCCCAAGTAATGGAGTTTCAGTTTCAACATCAGTCCTTTCAATGAATATTCAGGATTGATTTCCTTTAGAATGGTCTTGTTGGATCCCCTTGCAGTCCAAGAGACTCTCAAGCACACAGTTCAAACCAACACCACAGTTCAAAAGCATCAATTCTTCAGTGCTCAGCTTTCTTTATAGTCCAACTCTCATATCGATACATGACTACTGGAAAAACCAAAGCTTTGACTAGATGGACCTTTTCTGGCTATGTAATGTCTCTGCTTTTTAATATGCTGTCTAGTTTGGTTATAGTTTTTCTTCCAAGGAACAAGTGTCTTTTAATTTCATGGCTGCAGTCACGATCTGCAATGAATTTGGACCCCAAAGAAAATATAGCCTCTCACTGTTTCCACTGTTTCCCCATCTATTTGCCATGAAGTGATGGGACCAGATGCCATGATCTCAGTTTTTGAATGCTGAGTTTTAAGCCAACCAACTTTTTCACTCTCCTCTTTCACTTTCATCAAGACGCTCTTTAGTTCTTCACTTTCTGCCTAAGTGGGGTGTCACCTGCGTATCTGAGGTTATTGATATTTCTTCTAACAATTTTGATTCCAGCTTGTGCTTCATCCAGCCCAGCACTTTTCATGATTTACTCTGCATATAAGTTAAATAAGCTTGGTGACAATATACAGCTTTGATGTACTCTTTTCCTGCTTTGGAACCAGTCTTTTGTTCCATGTCTGGTTCTAACTGTTGCTTCTTGACCTGCATACAGATTTGTCAAAAGGTAGGTCAGGTGGTCTGGTATTCCCATCTCTTGAATAATTTTCCACAATTTGTTGTGATCTACACAGTCAAAGGCTTTAGTATAATCAATAAAGCAGTAGTAGATGTTTTTCTTGAATTTATAAGATAAGTATAAATGACAACTAAATGGACTTGATAGGAAGAAACAAAACCCTCCTTATATATAGATGTTATGATTGTTTAGATAGAAAATCTAAGAAAATTTATAGATAATTTTTTGAATTAATGATGTTCAAAAGCTTTACAGGAAACAAATTGGTATACAAAAATGGATAGTTTTTCTATATTTAGAAACAGTAAATTAAAAATGGAATTTTAAAAAATATAAATTTCTTTATTTTAATTGGAGGTTAATTACTTTAAATATAATTTTAATAAAGATGCCATTTATAGTAATAAAAGCAATTAAGTAGAAAAGAAATCTCATATATGCTGTTTAAAACTTTAAAATATAACACTATTGTAGAACTAAACAAAAGATCTAGAAAAAGAAGAGCGTGTTCTTGTTTGTTCATATGCAGGCAGAGTAAATATTTTAAAGATAACAATTCTCAAATTAATCTATATATTCAATGCAATTTCATTTAAAATGCTAAATGTGATTTAAAAAAATCTAAACATGAAAAACAGACTCTAATGCTTGCATGAAAGAATAAAGGGCCAAGAGATGATTGTAAAAAAATTAAATCATTTGGTGAAGCATTCAAAGACTAGTGCTTATCCTTGTACTTATTATGCATGTGATAATGTACCATTAAGAATAAAAGTTACTGTAGACTTTGGATAACTTTTTTTCAGATTAAAAAATCCCGTTCTATCCCTAGTTTGCTATTTTTAATCATAAAAGGATGTTCAATTTTGTCATAATGTTGGACTTCTATAGAGGTGATTATAAGCTTTTTATTTTTCTCCTTCAGTTCAGTTCAGTTCAGTCACTCAATCGTATCCGATTCTTTGCGACCCCATGAATCACAGCACACCAGGCCTCTCTGTCCATCACCAACTCCCGGAGTTCACTCAAACTCATTTCCATCGAGTCGGTGATGCCATCCAGCCATCTCATCCTCTGTCGTCCCCTTTTCCTCCTGCCCCCAATCCCTCCCAGCATCAGTCTTTTCCAATGAGTCAACTCTTTGCATGAGGTGGCCAAAGTACTGGAGTTTCAGTTTTAGCATCATTCCTTCCAAAACATGTCAATGTATGGCAAAACCAATACAGAATTGTAAAGTACAAAAAAAAAAAAACAAAAAAAAAAACCAAAAAACAAAAAAAACAAAGAACACCCAGGGCTGATCTCCTTTAGAATGGACTGGTTGGATCTCCTTGCAGTCCAAGGGGCTCTCAAGAGTCTTCTCCTTAGCATGGTGAATAAATTTCGTGTCATTAACCTTTCTTGCATCCCCTTGATAAATTCTGCCTTCTTATAATTTTTAAAATAACTGATAGATGCAGTTTACTAATTTAACTATAGGATTTTTTTCAGCTAGTTTGTGAAGTGATATTTGCCTATACTTTTTCTTCTAGTATAGAATTCATGTAGACTTTGGGGAGGACTTTCTTGTTTTTCAGCTCTCTGGAATGGTGCTTATGAAGCAGAGATGGATGCTTTATTCCCTCAGAGACTGATTGGATTCACCTATAACCTTCTGGATCTGATTTATGGGGCTTCCCTGATAGCTCAGTTGGTAAAGAATCTGCCTGCAATGCAGGACACCCCTGGTTCAATTCCTGGGTTGTGAACATCTGCTGGAGAAGGGATGGACTACCCACTTTAATATTCTTTGGCTTCCCTGGTGGCTCAGCCTGTAAAGGATCCTTCTGCAATGCAGGAGACCTGGGTTCAATCCCTGAGTTGGGAAGATCCCCTGGAGAAGGGAAAGGCTACCCACTCTAGTATTCTGGCCTGGAGTACATGGGGTTGCAAATAGTCAGATATGACTGAGTGACTTTCACTTTCAATATAAAATAAAAAATTAAAAAGAAGAATAAATGACAATTAAATGGACTGGATAGGAAGAAACAAAACCTTCCTTATATATAGATGTTATGATTGTTTAAACAGAAAATCTAAGAATATCTATAGATAATCCTTTGAGTTAATGATGTTCAAACATTTCACTGGAAATAATTAGTATACAAAATCAATAGTTTTTCTATACTCAGAAACTTTAAATTAAAAATGGAATTTTAATGAATATTCCATTTATGATAGCAATAATCAGTAACTTGAAAGGGGACATCAAGTTTTTCTATACTCAGAAATTTACTGATTTTAAGTTACTGATTCTATTTCTTTAAGCATCTTAGGTCTCTTTAATGATTAATGGATTTAAGTGATTCCACATCTCCAAGCCTTTAATTCCAACATGACTCTTGACAGTTACTTTACTAATACCATTTTCATATTCTCCAGCTCCTGAAACAACCTCACCATACCCTCTGGAGGAGGGTTGTACCCAACCTCACTGTACTCTCTTCCTGGAGGAGGAAATGCCAACCTACTCCAGTATTCTTGCCTGGAGAATCCCATGGACAGAAGTCACAAAGAGTCAAATATGACTGAGCAACTAACATGCACCTTCTGGAAGTCAGTATTTAGCAAAATCTCCTAAATCTTCAATTAATGCTCTGAACATTCCTTCCCATTCTTGCTCTACCTAATACCTGGTTGGTTTCTCTTCAACTCTGTCAAGTTTTTCTAATACTTTCTCCAGAACCTCAGACCATAAAATAGCCCACTGCTCTCTCTGGAAGTCACCATTACTAATTTTTACTTCAACATATTTTTCCTGACTGGCCCCTGGAATACTCCTTCTTGTATAGCCCTCTTAAACAATCTTTCCTTTATTCCTCATACTGTTGAGCCTAGAAATGGTATAGAAACATTTTTCAAGCTCTACGATGCATTTAGAGCATTCTCTTTACCCTTAGTGTCACAAAAATGTAAGAAATCTCACACCCTCAATATATATTGCACACTTTCTAAGATGTATCAAAATGAGTGGTGGTGCAGTCTTCTCCAGTTCCAGGTAATTAAAGTATTCATGGTCTGTAGAGAATTAAAAAAAAAAAAACTATAATAAAACAAACAAAAATCCAGTATGTCTTTTATTACCACCATTCTCCTATAATTCTAAATAATAGTTAAAGCCTTGGGTATATCATTGCACACTATTTTTTTCTGTAGGCATCTATCAACTCCTGGGCTGCTTCTTTCATTAACTTGAAGATTTCAGCTTCTAGCTCACTGTCAGTCTCTCTGACTCAACTATTGTGTTCATTTTTTTTTTTTTTTTGAGATTTCTTCATTCAAGTGGGGAATCTTTCAATACATTCTCAATTTGATCTCTACATCAGTGATCTTAGAGACTTCCCTGGTGGCTCAGATGATAAAGCGTCTGCCTACAATGTGGGAGACCCAGCTTCAATCCCTGGGTTGGGAAGATCTCCTGGAGAAGGAAATGGCTACCCACTCAGGTATTCTTGCCTGGAAAATCCCATGGACGGAGGAGCCTGGTAGGCTACAGTCCATGGGGTCGAAGAGTTGGACATGACTGAGTGATTTCATTTTCTTTCAGTGATCTTTTCTCCCACCCTACTTCAGCGATCCAATTCCAACAGATGGCTACACTGTTTCCTTACTAGCAGTGGCAACATTTCCATAATCTTAATTTCAAACATCCCACTTTCTCCTAACTATATCCTGTTTCCAACTCGTTGTAACAATTTCATCCCATCATACTACTTTTGAGTTGTCCTTCATATGTCTTGCTTCCTCAACTTTAAATTTGTAGCCCACTTTTCTTCTATATAAGGTGAACAGAGGAGATAATTCTTAAAGGAGAAACCCTTAACTGACAAAGCATGGGATATCCCAGTGTCCCTGTCCTTCAGTGGAACAATTCTGATGTCCATTTTTGAGTGATCCTTGGAAGGTCCCAGAGAGACTGAAGATGGTTTTGTAGACTCTGACAAAGGACCAGCTATCTATAATAAAGTTATAAAAGGATTTAGATTTGAGAAGTAAGGACAAATATGGGAGGAGGATCATTTGGCAAGAATTGTGTTGTGAGTTTTACTCACCTCACATCTAGAGAGCAGATTTAACCGATTTCTTGGAGAACTTAATATGCATCTCCTAAAATGTGGTCAACCCAGTGGATCAGTATTGGTCTCCTACTTGGGAGACATGACCTGGTTAGTTGCCCAGAAGATGGTAATGATGATAAAGTTTGCTATTGTGTAGAGGTTAACTTGTCTGTCCCAAGTCTGTTTATAGTAATAGTATGTGTGTGCCTTCTGTGTACAACATGGGCCATGCCAACCCATGCAAACACATACACAGAGTGAGAAAGGGAAAGACAAAGAAAGAGAAAGGTACCATAGGATTTTCTGAGTCCTGTCCAGGAATATTACTCATAGGAAGAAAGAAACCTTAGGAAAAAAATTATGTAACGTTTCTTATATGCCTAAATGAGGAGCTTGCCTTTACTGTAAAAATGGACATTAACTAAGAGATCTGCAAAAAACCTAACAAATACACAGTTGAATGTATATACAAGCCAGGTCTGGGGAGCAGAATCTTTCTTCTTTTGCCTTTTCTCCTTCCCCAGTTGTCCTCAAGGAATGTAATCAGACCCATGTTGGGTGAGATGAGGGGAGGGTTGAAGCATAAGGCAGGAAAAGATAGAGGGATCAAAATAACTCTTTTACTTGACTTTCTGCTTTATATAGGTCCAGATAGAGTACTTCAGAGAAGATTTAACTTCAAGCCAAGTCCAGAATTTCTACTGATTTTAAAACCAGATATTTCAATAACTGCACTGAAATTGATTTGAAATTGATTTCTGATTCAATCGTAGGACTTTTCATTGCCTAAGATGGATCAAGAAAGTTAGGTACCCTGGGAGTTTTCATCCAGGAGCAGGTAAGAAAATTTTCCAACTAAATATGTTTTAGAGAGTTGTTGAGAGAGAGAGAGAAAAAAAAAAACAAACAACACAACAACACATTGTTTTACTCCTATACCCAGGAGTCTTGCTTGTTTAATGTATCTGTAACACATACATTGTACTTGTTTGTAAGAGTGTGGTTCAGGTTTTAACTTCCAATCTTTCCTCCCCTGTGGATTGATACAAACTTCAACAATATTGACTAAGGGAAAAAATATGGTCTTTTTTTGTTGTTTTAGCAATATTTCTATTTCTGTTCTGGTTTTTATTTGCTGATCTTTTGTCTTGACAAATACAGAAGCATCAAGGTCAGAGGGATGGACTTGTATGGGCATTTTATCATATTTTTTCATGAGGTCCTGTTGCCTAGTTGATGTATCTGCCCTGTGTTATATGGGATGCTCCTGGCATGATGTGAGCATCGGTTTGCTGAAGCGCCCTGGGCCCTCTCAGAGGAGAAATGGTTATGAGCCAGACTTTAGGGATTTGCTCACAACAAACTCCTTATTTCTTTCTAGAAGTGTAGGCTCTTGGGGAGTAAAGCAACCACCTGAGCAAGAAAGTTGGATGATAATGGCCTCCAATATAAGAAAGGGGAAAAGGATGCTGAGAGAAAGATTTGACAGTGTGGTACCACATTGCATCACAATTACTGGATTTTTCAGCAGGTTTGCAGAAATAAGTAACATTCTGAATGATAGGATCTGTGTAGTGTTTTGGCTGCCAGCAGTAAGCTATGAGCTTAGTTCAGTCCTTATCCCTTGGAAGAGGTGAAAACTCCTGCGTTAAAGTAAATTTCAAGAATCTGCCAAAGCAGTAGGAAACAGTTGGAAAAGAAAGACAGGCCATGGCAAGGAAGCTGCTGCTAATTACACATTTACTGAGCCCCTCACATGGAAAAAGTTGATCCTGATACTCTTTTTGGCAAATAAAGACTGTGAGGATTTTTAGATTTGCATACTTAATCTAAATAGGGGTGGGCTGGAGTACGGTTAAAATCATTGGACTTGGTGTCCTCTAGTTAATACCCATTCTCAAACTTGATATGTCAGTAGCAGGTGAGGCCATACAAGCAAAAACTGCTTTTAAGTTTAATTATATCAATAGAGTCACAAGCATCATTTTTGCATATTCAGGACTGATAGTTAATGGGTTTTTCCTATATTAACCATTTAAATAAGATAATTATTTGCCATTCTGTGACATTTAATTATAATGCTATGATTGATCTCCATCATTTGAAGGGAAAAATTGCTTTCTATGTCATTTAGGATTTGTATGAACACATTTAAACTGCAGAAAAGATTGCTTGGAAAAACGCAGAGGTGGCTCCCAAGAGCTCTTGATTACCTTCTGTATCGAGATCATTTTTAAAAAAAATCGGCTGTATTATTGTAGCATAATTTCAAGGTGACCACCTGTCAAGGAACTTCTGGGGAAAAAAGGCTCTGTCTTATTTGTGCATTTATTTTTATAAACATTTCTAATTTTCTAGAGGGTATTATAGGCTAAAATTTTAATGGGGTTGTAATAGTTAGCAATGAGTAAATAACATGAATTCTCAGTTGACGTAAATTTCATGCCAGGTTTGAATGATGAAGGCAAAAGCTATCATTGAGACTGGAAACACATTTATTAGCAGATGTTCAGTTGTACAGAAGAGGTGTACATGCATAACAAAGCTTGCCCGCTTTGTACTGAGAACTCTCAATTTCTTCTCTTCCCAGGAAGTGCATTGTATTCTGGACTGGTTGAGTCATAATTAAGCTGCACTAAGAAAACATTCAAGTGACAATGATTTGCAAATGATCAAATTATTGTGGGCTTTGCTTAGGGCTTCACCAGCTGGAGTGCTTTCTCTGTTATAACCATATGTCTGTTAATAAATTTGATTCAAATGCAAAACAATTACAGATATTTTAGAGACTGGGCAGAACAATTACAAACAAATAAGGTTGTTCTGGGGACTCGGTCTTAAAGTGAATGAAGAAAGCAAGATAATGATGGCAAATGCTAGTTGGAGAATGATTACAAATGATAAAAATTGGTTAGCAGGTTTGAAGTCTAATTGTCTCAGATATTGTGTCCACCATCACACAGGATGGCTTGATGAAATGGAAGTTCAACGTGGCAGGAGCTGTGTAAGTTTCAAAGGAATTCCCCTGATCTTTTCCTGAATTTACTTCATAAATATTTCAATGAAAATGGAGAGGAATGATCATTAGCAAAGTGGAATTACAGAATAAATCACTGGAGGTAAAAACTGCACTTAATTTGAACAAGAGCAGCAGTCTTGGTAAAGGTAAATATGAACAAAGGGAATTTCTAGAGTTATTCTTTTAAAATGAGTGATGTTTCTGAAAGAGAAAAGGCTTCATCTTTCTAGGAATTCATTAATTTCCTTGTTTTTAAAAAATTTTCTCTTTGAGCTCTTTGAAATACATTATTTGCAATATTCCACTCATCTTCCAGTTTATATTATCTGGGAGAGTTAGCTACAGTTCTGGACCATCTTTTTAAATTCATGATCTTACTAAAAAGGATGTTACTGAAACTGCTGACCGCTCCCATCCTCACATCTGACAACACTCTTCTGACAGCTGTATTAGCAAAACTGTAGATCTAGTAAAGAACACATTAATATGGAAAGGTCAGTACATGTCAGAAACGGTAAAGTATAGGTAACTGATAGAAAATTACAAATTGGGAACTTCTTTGGGGAAGGCAAAAATGCATGTTGACTGGTTCAATATATTTAAATTTCTGAAAATTTGTTTAATGGCAAATCCCCTCTTTGAGGGGAAACTTCTGCTTCTTCCTTCCTTCTCACAAACTGATTTATTTGTTCCTCAGATTTCTTTTTACAGTAATGTTCATATCATCTCTTTGTAGAAAAACAATAAGGTTTCTGGAAGGATCTGTTATTGTTTATTCAGTAACTTGAACTTTTTGAGAGGTAAACAAACATATGAAGGAAGGCAGTTTATAAATATTAAAAAAATGAGTTCTATTTTTAAAAATAGCAGTGTGTACAGGTATATAAAACTATGGAAAAATTACTAGTCATCAGAAGAGCAGCCTGTGGACATAGTAAGTATTTAATAATTCTATTTGGACAAATTATTTTTGATTTTGAAAACTAAATGCAAGTTTGAAAGGATACTTCCCTGGGTGAGATAAATTAACAATTGTCTATTTTAAGAATAAACACTGTGCTGATTTTATTTTGCATTCTCAATGATCTGAGAGAGGGGTGGCCTAGTGAGAACTCCAAATTTTGATACCGATAATCTCCAAGGAGTCAACAGCTAGGCTCTGGGGACAAGCCTCTGGTTCTGTAAGATATTTAGAAATGTTGCTGTTAAAAAATTAAAGTTAAAAGTTAAAAAAAATTGAGGCTGTGAGAAGTAAAAAGATTTGCTACGATCATTCAGTTAGTAGGTGAAAGAATTTGGATAGAAATAAAGGATGTTTTGACTCCCAGTCCAAGGCTCCCTAACACAACAAAGGCATCAGAGGACAAAAAAATGTAGACATTCACAAATGATTGCGATAAATCCTTAGATGTCAGACTCATAACAGATGAGGAAAGGTCATCACGTGTTCTTAATATCCATCTCCTGCTTCCTCAAGCTAATGTCATGGAGGGTAGCCATGCATTCCTCTATAAAACCCTCTGCCATCTCTGTCAGAAACAGAGTCCTGGACTCCAGGCCCATTGGCCTGTCCCAGTGAGCCATTTCTCAAGTTCTTATCTTTTGGATACAGAAGCATATTACTAGGGAGTGTGAAGGGGAATTTGCCTTTAATCTTAATTGCCTGCATAACAGTATTTTTTAAATAATCTCACTCTGTAAAATATAAAACCCTACCACCACCTTCGAAGTCAGGCATCCTAGCACAGAGCAAATGTTATTAGGAAAGAAAAGCTAAACTTGCAGTTACTCTGTCTTTTCTCCCTCTGAATTTACCAACAAAATACAGATGCAGTTCCAACTAGACCACAGCCAGGTTACAGTCTGCAACTATTCCATTTCTATTTAATTTGCATGCCAGAATAGGTCAGGTATTTATTTAAATATTCTTTCTTTCTTTCTTTTTTTTTCCTTCAGTGATGTTCCACTCCAGTATTCTTGGACTTCCCTTGTGGCTCAGCTGGTAAAGAATCTGCCTGCAATGCGGGAAACCTGGGTTCAATCCCTGGGTTGGGAAGATCCCTTGGAGAAGGGAAAGGCTACCCACTCCAATATTCTGGCCTGGAGAATACCATGGGACTTATTTGGACTTCCCTGGTGGCTCAGATGGAAAAGTGTCTGACCACAATGTGGGAGACCCGGGTTTGATCCGCAGGTTGGGAAGATCCCCTGGAGAAGGAAATGACAACCCACTCCAGTACTCTTGCCTAGAAAATTCCATGGATGGAGGAGCCTGGTGGGCTACAGCCCATGGGGTTGCAAAGAGTAGGACAAGACTGAACGACTTCACTTTATTTTCACTTGTGGCTCAGCTGGTAAAGAATCCATCTGTAATATGGGAGACCTGGGTTTGATCCCTGGGTTGGGAAGATCCCCTGGAGAAGGGAAAGGCTACTTACGCCAGTATTATGGCCTGAGAATTGCATGGACTGTGTGGTCCATGGGGTCTCAAAGAATTGGATACGACTGAGTGACTTTCACTGATGTTAGAATGCTCCACTAAAATCTTTGTTCAAATAAACTCTCTGTGAGGACATCTCACTGAAGACTGTGAATAAGATGTATGGGACTTCTCATATGATAGATGTTTTATTAATTAACATTTTACATTTGCCATGATTAGGCCATAATCCAACCAGTTACTTGACTTTGTCAGGAACTTACCCAATTCTACTAAACTAAGTATGGAGCCCAAAGAGTGGTTTCCAGTATTGGAGTGAGCACCTCATATTTTTGTTAGCCAATAAAAGATCAATACAATCAAACTTCCTTAGATAGTACTTATATTCTGACATTCACATATTGAAGTCTTCTATTTTTAATTTTTTTAAAAAATTAATCAAAATATAGTTGATTTACAATGTTGTTAATTTCTGCTGTACAGAAACAGACTCACAGACATAGAAAAGCATTCTAAATCTAAACTAGTAACACATTATGCTTTTGGTTGCTTGTTTGCACAGTAATTTGTGATTTAAAGTCATAAAAGAATCAATGTACAAAAACATTTTATTCCTAAACTTTTGTGGAGATGGCATGGGGGAGATACATGGCTCTGGGTTGGCTTCACATGTAGAGAGTTAACCTGACTTAGAATGTTATGATTTCCAATCCTGAACAGAAAGTTTGTGACTAAAGCCTGTGCGGCAGAAACTGAAATTTCTAGCGCCTGTGCCATTATTGAGCATTACACATTTTCTACAATGTTTCAGTGATACAAGCCATTTTTCATGTTTATAATAACTTCTGACACATTTTCTGGTCATGGAGAAAGGCGATCAAGTATATAAAGTCCATAACATGTCAAATTTCAGCCCACACATATATTCCAGTGAACACATGCTTTGAAACCAGAAAATTTGGGTTTAAATCATGGCAGTTCTTTTCCTTTCCCCCTTATCACTGAGTAAATTATTTTAAGTATTTTCCTTATTTCTTCATCTGTAAAATATGAAAATAAAATTTGCTTTGATTAAATTACATATGCCCAAACATTAGTAAAATTTTTGACAATAAAAAGTCATTACTAATAATAGTATTACTTTTATTGGCATTTAATATATGGCAACCCACTCCATTATTCTTGCCCGGAAAATCCCGTGTACGGAGGAGCCTGGATGGCTACAGTCCATGGGGTCGCAAAGAGTCGCGCACAACTGAGCAACTTCACTCAATATATGTGTAAATAATCTTAAAACTTTAAAACACTATGTGCAGCTGTTACTATAATTATTATTTCAAATACTGTTAATATGTACACACAAATACATATATAGAATTTTACTATATATGTAGTCTTCCCAGGTGGTATTAGTGGTAAAGAAACTGCCTGCCAATTCAGGAGACTTAGATGCGACTTCGATCCCGGGGTTTGGAAGATCCTCTGGAGGAGGGCATGGCAACCCACTCTAGTGTTCTTGCCTGGAGAATCCCACGAACAGAAGAACCTGGTGGGCTACATACAGTTCATAGAGTCACAAAGAGTTGGATATGACTCAAGCGACTTGGCATGCATGCATGTATATACATACATATATAACATTTTAAAGCTATGTTTTAAAACATCACATGAAATTACTTTTATTTATATATATAAATATAAAACTATATGTGTATATATACATATTTAATATTATTTAACTTGTGACTATTAACTTCTCTAGAAATCTTACTCTGTGATCTTGGGCAAAGCTTATTCCTTATTGACCTGAACAGTTCTGTTTTTTTTTTTTTATTTTTTCTATTTTTTATACTAAATAAATATTAAAACAATCTGTAACATAGATTTGTGGAGAGAATCAAATGCAGCAAGACTACTCAGACTCTCAATAGACTCAATAATTATTAGTCAAATATGGATCTGACAAAAGTAAACTATGGCTAAGTTAACTTTAAAACACCCCTTTCAACTCTAATCCCATGTCACTCTCCACACATTTTCGACATGCAAAAAATAATATGCATATCAGAAAGAATAAATTGATGTGGCTTAAAGGTAAAGCATAAAATTTTTATTACAGAAAACACTAAAATTTTTAATTTTCCAGGAACGCATGGGCCACCGTGACTCTCTGTTTTTGTAACAAAGAATCCCAGCCCATTAAAAAGTTTCAATATATATTGCTTGATGGCACTTTGCAAAATTTAAATGATGAGGGTAACACTGTCATGGAAAAGAGCAGATGATGGAATCACAGGAGGACACTCTTAGCTCTTGGGCATGCATTTTCCTAGACAGATGCAGGGTTCGGGCTGTTGTCAGTGGCCCCCTATGAGGAGGTATGCATGTGCCTACCCATATGTAATATGAGCAGACAGCCTGCTCCCACAGCCTTTAGCTCTGTTCCAGGCCACACCCTCAACTAGACTAATGAGTGATATTTACATGGAACACAGCTGTAATACCATATTCTCAGGACATAGGAAGGAGTGGTTTTTCCTATATGGCACTAATGGGTCATTCCTAAAAGATATGTTAATTGCTGCACACCCAGCATTTCTATCCAATAGAGGACTAGGTAACTTGTTACTAGCCTATGTTTATATGGCTTTTCCAAATTAAGGTCTCAATTTGGTTCTAGGAGAATGGAGAGATACACTTGGATCTAAACATTTTCTTTATTTAATTTTTCCATAAATTTGAGCATCATTTACAGGTCTCTTCTCCCCTCTGAACCCCCGTCAAAAAAATCCCCCACATATTTAACATATGTCTCTTTCATTTAGGTCCTAAGTTAAAGGAGAACCATGTGCTCTAGCAATGCTCTGTTGCCTCAGGCCTTGGTGAATTTAATCATTTATTTGGATCCACAGATAATTGCCTAGTCAATAAACTTTGATGTGGGAATGTAAATGATTGCATTTGAAGACTGCATTTGAAGAGTTGATAATTATGCCTAAATTTTAGGATTTCTGTGAATACTTTAAAATATCTGCTGGAACAGAATGATTTTTTTTTTTTTAACTTGCAACTTTACTCTCCTAATTAGTTTTCATTGGAAAAAATAGTGAATTCTGGATTACTTGAAACAGATTTTGCTCCATCTCTACTTAGAGAATTATTTTGCAACTTGAATGCCAGGGCATGATTTAGGTGGAACTGAAGCTCAAGACCCTTATAGCAGAAAGTGAAGAGGAACTAAAAAGCCTCTTGATGAAAGTGAAAGAGAAGAGTGAAAAAGTTGGCTTAAAGCTCAACATTCAGAAAATGAAGATCATGGCATCTGGTCCCATCACTTCATGGGAAATAGATGGGGAAACAGTGGAAACAGTGTCAAACTTTATTTTTTTGGGCTCCAAAATCACTGCAGATGGTGACTGCAGCCATGAAATTAAAAGATGCTTACTCCTTGGAAGAAAAGTTATGACCAACCTAGATAGCATATTCAAAAGCAGAGACATTACTTTGCCAACTAAGGTCTGTCTAGTCAAGGTTATGGTTTTTCCACTGGTCATGTATGGATGTGAGAGTTGGATCGTGAAGAAAGCTGAGCACCGAAGAATTGATGCTTTTGAACTGTGGTGTTGGAGAAGACTCTTGAGAGTCCCTTGGACTGCAAGGAGCTCCAGCCAGTCTATTTTGAAGGAGAACAGCCCTGGAATTTCTTTGGAAGGAATGATGCAGAAGCCGCAACTCCAGTGTTTTGGCCACCTCATGTGAAGAGTTGACTCATTGGAAAAGACTTTGATGCTGGGAGGGATTGAGGACAGGAGGAGAAGGGGAAAACTGAGGATGAGATGGCTGGATGGCATCATTGACTCGATGGACATGAGTCTGAGTGAACTCCGGGAGTTGGTGTGGACAGGGAGGCCTGGCATGCTGCGATTCACGGAGTTGCAAAGAGTGGGACACGACTGAGCAACTGAACTGAACTGAACTGAAGCTCAAGAAACGCACACATGGACAGCCTATGACCTAAGCTGATAAAAATAATCAACAGCATAACAGCTGTCTTTTATGTTAAGCAAGTCTTCTGGGGATGGTACTCAATGGAAAAATATCTTACTAAGTGGACACCTCCTAAAAGGAGGACAGACTACAGGTATATTAACATTTGTATCAATACTGTGATGAGTGTAAGACATTTTCATGTAATTTGTGAATAATCATAATAATAACTACTAGTGTAACTACCACCATGCACTGAACAATTTTATCCTAGGCTCTCTCATTTATTTTCACAACCAAATGAGTTATCCATGAGCTCCTCACCTAGCAGAGGCAAGATGTGAGAGATTAATCTGTCTTCAATCATTCAGCTTAAAGTGGTAGCTGCTGCTGCTGCTGCTAAATCGCTTCAGTAGAGTCCTACTCTATGTGACCCCATAGATGGCAGCCCACCACGCTCCCCCATCCTTGGGAATCTCCAGGCAAGAACACTGGAATGGGTTGCCATTTCCTTCTCCAATGCATGAAAGTGAAAATAGAAAGTGAAGTCGCTCAGTCGTATCTGACTCTTCGCAACCCCGTGGACTGCAGCCTACCAGGCTCCTCTGTCCATGGGATTTTCCAGGCAAGAGTACTGGAGTGGGGTGCCATTGCCTTCTCCATAAAGTTGTAGAGTCAGTGCTTAAACCTATGTCTATTGGATCTAACCCATGATGTAGCCAGTAATTTTCAGTGCCTCTCCTTGGACTTACTCAAAATTTAAAATTTAAAAAGGTAATAAATAATAGCTTGGAAAACGTGATGAACAACAACACAAGTGAATGAAATTAAAACAAATGTAAAGCCTACATTTTGATTTAAAAATCTGAATGCAAAATTTATGACATAAAGAGATGTGACTTTAGTGAAATCTCATGTGAAATAAAGATGTGGCATCCAAAACCTTTGACTCCATTAACAGTGTTTCTCTGTGGACCTGCTGTTAGAATTTTGGGCAGGATTATTTGTCAACTTACAGAATAGTCTAAATTTGGCAAGAAGGGTAGCATTCATAGTCCCTACCCAGTAACACCAGTAGTACAAGTAGGGAACCAGAGAATGCCTGACTCTTCACAGAAATACCTTCTACAATCACTGGGCTGGGTTGAACATGGCTGTGTTAGCAAGCAGATACGGGTTAGAAAAAAAGACATAACGAATAGACATTAATTTGAAATGGTCAGAAATTATTGAGGTTATTTTCATCACATTTTGAAAGAAACTTTACTCTTAAAAGAATGTCTAGAAGATAACTGATTCAAAATTGTTGGATTTTGTGAAAAATCCCAGTGGTTGTATAATACATTTCCTTCCTTACCTAACTAGTTTCCATGGAATTTTAGTCATTTGAAACTAAGGTGCTAACATGCTAACTAATCCTAGATAAAATGCTAGCATGAAGTTTTTTTGTTTTTTTTTTTTCCCCACTGCACAGCCACAGCACTCAGGATGTTATTGCTCGACCAGAGATCAAACCCATGTTCCCTGCAGTGGAAGCGCAGAATCTTAACCACTGGACCACCAGGGAAGACCCTAAGCACAAAGATTTTAAATCTTGAAACCATATGAGAAGTGAAGAAAAAAATTAACATTATTTAGTCCAAACAAAAGTTGACAAAGGACCTGATGTTTTACAAAATTTAATAAACAAATATGATAGGCTGAGAATTTAGATTCGTGTCAACAAGCTATTTGATGGTAGAATTGAGACCAGTGTTTAGATGATGGAATAATTAGGAATGGCCAAAAATAAAGGGGCTGTCTTGGGAGATGGGCCCTCCTTTATCGTTCAATATGTTCAAGAAGAGGTTAGCTTCTGAGATGATGATTTGAATGAGATGCGAGGGTGGACTCTTGAGGTCTTTTTCAATGCTTTTAGATCTTATGATTCTATATCTTTTGGGCATAAGGTCATTGCAGATTCACTTACTTTTACCTTTTTTGATAAAATGCCCTCCTTTTCCTCCTACTTACTCTGAATACATATTAAGTAATACATTCTCTTAAAGACTTATTTTTAGATGCACAAAAACTGCATAGATTTAGAAGAGATCAAAATATTCAGGCAGCACATCAGGGTCACCAGAGCTTTCTGCACCTGAAAAGAAGAAAAGCAAAATCCAAACACTTTATTAGCAACTGTACACTCTCCTTAGAACACAGGCTTAGCCTGCTGTGTTCCCAACACTAAGTCTTCCCTCCTCCAGGGAGACACTCAAAGCCAAACTCATCAGGGCTGCAAAACATTCTGCAAAAGAACAAAGCATTCACGGCTAATGACGTGTTCCTGCAGGACTAGCCTGTGAATGGGAAACTGGTCCCTTCTAACTCTCAGGTGAAAGATTTCCCTTGTCCGCTCAGCCCCCTACTTTTTCTTTTTTAAACAGAAGGAGGAAAAGCTCTTTGATTACTATTAAGTTCTTATGAAGTCGTGAAAATCTCCTACCAGAATCGCTGCAATTCTATGACACACAGAATTGGCCCACTTGTTCTGCCATCAGCAAGGCTTGCACCAGGTACAGCCTTTTTGTTTCTCCATCTCCCCTGGCTGAGGGTGTATTTATTCCTTTCAAACTGTGTACACCTGAAAAAGGAAATAGAGGAAGATGCCGTGAAAGATTTGGCTCAGTAAAATTTTTAGTATTTCACTTCTAGAATAAGTGCCTGTTTGGAAATCTTGAATCTTAGGCTGTACTAGGCATAATTATCTATAAAAAGAGATCAGCCTTGCTTGCCTCCCTGTGAGAAGATCATGCCTTTGTTCTGCTGTGTAATTAATCTCATCCTGCTCTTCTAGTGCCATTTCTCCTTTTGGCTGCCCTCTGACTAACTTTTCTAATGAAAATCCGTATGTTATGTTATAAACTCTCTGCTCTTCCCAATATTACACAGTCCCTTTAAGACACTCTATCTTTTGGTTACATTTCTTTTATAAATTTATTTTTAATAGAACATTTCAATTCTAGGTCATCTGTTGTTGATCTTTATGAAGCCCTATATTTCTTGCTTTCTTATTGCCTTTTTCCCTGGAATGTCCTTCCACAATTTAATGAGATGTAATCTGCCATCAAGAAGCTCACTTCCTTTCCAGAATAACCATAGCTGCATCTTTATCAGCATCAAGGACCTCGGGTTCACTGTCACTATATTCAGACGTGGACAGCCTCCAGTGTGTGGTGATTCACCTCTTTAAGGTACAGACTGAAAATACTCTTCCTTTGCAAGTTTGAAACTGTAGACTTTATCCATTTTCTGGGTGTAAGCCTAATCCAGGACCAATTTTTCACCATTTTATACATGAACATCTACTCTCGTTACTCACTGTGAAAACAAAAACATTTTAAGATGTAGCATGAACACTGAAAAAAAGGAGCATTCAGTGTTTGATAGGACAGTCATCTGTCCTCTGAGGCTAAAGAAAACAAGTATTTCTGTATTAGACATTCATCCTCAGAAAGGTATAGAAGATCAGATGTCTCATCCAAGTTCATCAGTATCACCCTCAGTTACTCCCTGTGTTTCATACTTGTTAGTCTGGTGGCAACACTGGAACTCAGCATGATCACACTCAGATGGGGATAATTCTTCAAACTCCACCCTTTTCCCCCCATTGAATACACAGCCAAATCTCTTATATAAGATTTAAGGCCTACATAGAATGACAGCTGATCTGGATCTTAGGGTAATTTCTCAGTCAAACCCTTTCCCATGTCAGGAGTGTGGCAGAGATGCTAAGGGCTTCCCTGATGGCTCCCACGGTAAAGTATCTGCCTGCAATGTGGGAGACCCGGGTTCGATTCCTGGGTTGGGAAAGTCCCCTGGAGAAGGAAATGGCAATCCACTCCAGCACTCTTGCCTGGAAAATCCCATGGACGGAGGAGCCTGATAGGCTACAGTCAATGGGGTTGCAAAGAGTCGGACACGACTGAGCGACTTCACTTCACTTCACTTCCCTGGTGGCTCAGCTGGTAAAGAATCTGCCAAGATATTGAAAATGAAATCTAATGACATTTCAGTTTCCCAGTTTGGCCAAAATATAAACTAGTGATGGAAGAGGTTCCTGATGAATAAAAAGTATATTGAAAAGAGACTAGGCTAGGCAATGTCTCCCACAGACAAATTTTGCTTGACTTGGAATACTTCAGACTTACAGGTTAAAGATTGCTGATGATTCCTTTTCTCTTATGGAACCAAAAGACTAAATAAAATTTGAAATAACTAGCAGATGTTTCAAACATGTATAAAATACAAAAACCCCAGGGATAGTCATTGATGTAATTCAAGTATTATAAATGAGACACAGAGAAGTGGGGTGGATCAATGAATAAAGCTGTGCTAAATGATGACTAATAATGTGAAAACATTGATATTTTATGTTATTCAGAAAAAAGTTAGATCTGGTTTGTATCACATATAGTATGACCCCACAAGTTTATATGAATATATTGCTTGAAGCATTTGAAGTTGCTGAAAGTTTAGCATTTCAGTTTTGGGAAAACACTATAGAATGGGACACTCTTCCTGAAAACTGTGAGTTTCATGAATAAGGGAATTATTATTATACAATCTATCATGCTGTCGATTCGTTCAACTGGCCTCCTAATTATGTGAATGTGTTGTAGAGCCTGTCAAGAGATTTTTGTCTGCTGTGAGTGTGTGCTCATTCATGTTCAACTCTTTGTGACCCTGTGGACTGTAGATCACCAGGCTTCTCTGTCCATGGAATTTTCCAGGCAAGAATACTGGAATGGGTAGCCATTTCCTACTCCAGCAGGTCTTCATATCCCAAGGATTGAACCTGCATCTCATACATCTCCTACATTGACAAGCAGATTCTTCACCACTGTGCCACATGGGAAGCCCGTCCTGTCTGCTATCAAGCACTAATTTTGGCTGCAGCTGGGTCAGTCAAGCTAGCTGCTTCAATTCTGTCTGCTGGAAGGATTTCCTTTTTTTTTTTGAAGGTCAGTCCTGAGATGGTTTTGTGTTAGGAATTTTCATGCTGTCCATGTAGTCCATTTAGTGTTGGTGGGAATGAGTATGCATGGCCAATGATTGTGAACATGGCCATGTTTTTAATTAATCACCACTTTATTCATTGAGTGTGAGGCTTATCTCCAAGCTATAATTGACTGACCCTGAACTGTTTTCTAGCCCACAGTCAAAACTGAGGGTCATCTGTATGATTTCTAATTCTTAGAACCAGGTCTATGAATTCTCCCATCAAATTTGTTCTCTGTATTGGTTCTTGCCTCCAAGCATCGATGGGAAAACATAGGTTGGTATAGACAGAGTGAGTCACTTTTTTCTAGTCTACTTTTGAGCCATGTCCTTCCTATTGTAACTTTGTCACTTTGGGGGCATATTTTAAGTAATCTGTCTCTGCACAACCTCCCAGTTCATTCTCTGGCTTTAGAATGCAACTGAGTCAGAGATTGCTGGCTTCAGTGAGGCTTTTTGTTATTTAAATATCATTTAAACTTTGTCAGTTCTTCAGTGTTTGACTAGGATATGATTAGGGCAGAAATGCTTCCCAAGTGGTTCAGAGGGTAAATAACCATGTGACAATGCAGGAGATGCAGAAGATGTGGGTTTGATCCCTGGGTCAGGAAGATCCCGTGGATAAGGAAATGACAATCTACTCCAGTATTCTTGCCCAGAAAATTCCATGGACAGAGGCTCCTGGAGGTCTACAGTCTATGGGATTGCAAAGAGTCAGACAAGATTGGGTACATTTCACAATTCAGGGGAGTTAAAGCTTTTTCTTGGGAAACCTATATAGTTCTTCTAATATTCCTTTTCAGTTTTTATGAGAACTATTATCAATATTGCTTATATAAAAATGCAAATTTACTCAACTACCATACATCTTCTAGAGTATGTGGATTAATTCCTGAGAAACTGAAAAGGAGAGTTTGAATAATAAGTTCTTTCTCATGAAGATGGTTGAGCTCAATTCTAGTTGTTTTATACCTAATTTTACCTTTCAGGTTCATATTTTAGGAATTGTGAATTTTAATGCCCACTGCTAGAACTAATTTCTCTATTATTTATTTTCATACCTGAATGATCTAGTGGTTTTCCCTACTTTCTTCAATTTAAGCTGGAATTTTGCAATAAGGAGTTCATGATCTGAGCCATAGTCAGCTTCTGGTCTTGTTTTTGCTGACTGTATAGAGCTTCTCCATCTTTGGCTACAAAGAATAGAATGAATTTGATTTTGGTATTGACCATCTGGTGATGTCCATGTGTAGAGTTGTCTCTTGTGTTGTTGGAAGAGGGTGTTTGCTATGACCAGTGCATTCTTTTGTCAAATCTCTTAGCCTTTGCCCTGCTTCATTCTTTACCCCAAAGCCAAATTTGCCTGTTACTCCAGATATCTCTTGACTTCCTACTTTGGCATTCCAGTCCCCTATAATGAAAAGGACATCTTTTGTGGGGGAGAAGGTCTTGTACATCTTCATAGAACCATTCAACTTCAGCTTCTTAAGCATTACTGGTTGGGGCATAGACTTGGATCACTGTGATATTGAAAGATTTGCCTTGGAAAGGAACAGAGACCATTCTTTTGTTTTTGAGATTGCATCCAAATACTGCATTTTGGACTTTTTTGTTGACTATGAGGGCTACTTCATTTCTTCTAAAGGATTCCTGCCCACAGTAGTAGACCACAGCCTTGTCTAACTAAATGAAACTAAACCATGCTGTATGGGGCCACCCAAGATGGTAGGGTCATGGTGGAGAAGTCTGACAGAATGTGGTCCACTGGAGAAGGGAATAGCAAACCACTTCAGTATTCTTGCTTTGAGAACCCCATGAGCAGTAGGAAAAGGCAAAAAGATAGGACACTGAAAGAGGAACTCCCCAGGTCAGTAGGTGCCCAATATGCTACTGAAGATCAGTGGAGAAATAACTCCAGAAAGAATGAAGGGATGGAGCCAAAGCAAAAACAGCATCCAGTTGTGAATGGGACTGGTGATAAAAGCAAGATTCGATGCTGTAAAGAGCAATACTGCATAGGAACCTGGAATGTTAGCTCCATGAATCAAGGCAAATTGGAAGTGGTTAAACAGATGATGACAATAGTGAACATCGACATTCTAGGAATCAGTGAACTAAGATGGACTGGAATGGGTAAATTTAACTCAGATAACCATTATATCTACTACTGTGGGCAGCAATCCCTTAGAAGAAATGGAGTGGCCATCATAATCAACAAGAGTCCAAAATTCAGTACTTGGATGCAATCTCAAAAACGGCAGAATGATCTCTGTTCATTTCCAAGGCAAACCATTCAATATCATGGTAATTCAAGTCTATGCCCTGAAAAGTAATGCCAAAAAAGCTGAAGTTGAAGAGTTCTATGAAGACCTACAAGATCCTCTAGAACTAACACCCCCCAAAAATGTCTTTTTCATTATAGGGAACTGGAATGCCAAAGTAGGAAGTCAAGAAACACCTGGAGCAACAGGCAAATTTGGTCTTAGAGTACAGAATGAAGCAGGACAAAGGCTAATAGAGTTCTACCAAGAGAACGTACTGGTCATAGCAAACACCCTCTTCCAACAACACAAGAGAAAACTTTACATATGGACATCACCAGATGGTCAACACAAAAATCAGATTGATTATATTCTTTGCAGCCAAAGATGGAGAAGCTCTCTACAGTCAGCAAAAACAAGACCAGGAGCTGACTGTGGCTCAGATCATGAATTCTTTATTACCAAATTCAGACTTAAATTGAAGAAAGTAGGGAAAACCGCTAGACCATTCAGGTATGACCTCAATCAAATCCCTTATGACTATACAGTGGAAGTGAGAAATAGATTTAAGGGACTAGATCTGATAGATAGAGTGCCTGATGAACTATGAATGGAGGTTCATGACATTGTACAGGAGACAGGAATCAAGACCATCCCCAAGAAAAAGAAATGCAAAAATGAAAAATAGCTGTCTGAGGAGGCCTTACAAATAGCTGTGAAAAGAAGACAGGAAGTGAAAAGCAAAGGAGAAAAGAAAGGATATACACATTTGAATGCAGAGTTCCAAAGAAGAGCAAGGAGAGATAGGAAAGCCTTCCTCAGCAATCAATGCAAAGAAATAGAGGAAAACAATAGAATGGGAAAGACTAGAGATCTCTTCAAGAAAATTAGAGATACTAAGGGAACATTTCATGCAAAAATAGGCTTAATAAAGGACAGAAATGGCACGGACCTAACAGAAGCAGAAGATATTAAGAAGAGGTGACAAGAACACACAGAAAAACTACAAAAAAAGAGCTTCACAACCCAGATAATCACTATGGTGTGATCACTCTCCTAGAGCCAGATATTCTGGAATGTCAAGTCAGGTGGGCCTTAGGAAGCATCACTATGAACAGAGCTAGTGGAGGTGATGGAATTCCAGTTGAAATCCACTTCAAATCCTGAAAGATGATGCTGTGAAAGTGCTGCACTCAATATGCCAGCAAACATGGAAAACTCAGCAGTGGCCACAGGACTGGAAAAGGTCAGTTTTCATTCCAATTCCAAAGAAAGGCAATGCCGAAGAATGCTCAAACTACCGCACAATTGCACTCATTTCACATGCTAGTAAAGTAATGCTCAAAATTCTCCAAGCCAGGCTTCAGCAATACGTGAACTGTGAACTTCTAGATGTTCAAGCTGGTTTTAGAAAAGGCAGAGGAACCAGAGATCAAACTGTCAACATCTGCTGGATCATCGAAAAAGCATGAGACTTCCAGAAAAACATCTATTTCTGCTTTATTGATTATGCCAAAGCCTTTGTCTGTGTGGATCACAATAAACTGTGGAAAATTCTGAAAGAGATGGAAATACCTGACCACCTGACCTCCCTCTTGAGAAACCTGTATGCAGGTCAGGAAGCAACAGTTAGAACTGGACATGGAGCAACAGACTGGTTCCAAATAGGAAAAGGAATACATCAAGACTATATATTGTCACCCTGATTATTTATCTTCTATGCAGAGTACATCATGAGAAAAACTGGGCTGGAAGAAGCACAAGCTGCATTCAAGATTGCCGGGAGAAATATCAATAACCTCAGATATGCAGATGACACCACCCTTATGGCAGAAAGTGAAGAACTAAAGAGTCTCTTGATGAAAGTGAAAGAGAAGAGTGAAAAAGTTGGCTGAAAGCTCAACATTCAGAAAACAAAGATCATGGCATCTGGTCCCATCACTTCATGGCAGATAGACAGGGAAACAGTGGAAGCAGTGTCAGACTTTATTTTTCTGGACTCCAAAATCACTGCAGATGGTGATTGCAGCAATGAAATTAAAAGACGCTTGCTCCTGGGAAGGAAAGTTATGACCAACCTTGATAGCATATTAAAAAGCAGAGACATTACTTAGCTAACAAAGTTCCGTCTAGTCAAGGCTATAGTTTTTCCAGTGGTCATGTATGGATGTAAGAGTTGGACTATAAAGAAAGCTGTGTGCCGAGAATTCATGGTTTTGAACTGTGGTGTTGGAGAAGACTCTTGAGAGTCCCTTGGACTGCAAGAAGATGCAACCAGTCCATCCTAAAGGAGATCATTCCTGGGTGTTCATTGGAAGGACTGATTGTTGAAGTTGAAACTCCAATACTTTGGCCACCTGATGTGAAGAGCTGACTCATTGGAAAAGACCCTGATCCTGGGAAAGATTGAGGGCAGGAGGAGAAGGGGATGACAAAGGATGAGATGGTTGGATGGCATCATTGACTCGATGGACATGGGTTTGGGTAAACTCCAGGAGTTGGTGATGGACAGGGAGGCCTGGCGTGCTGCAATTCATGGGGTCACATAGAGTCAGACACAACTGAGTGACTGAACTGAACTGAACTTAGCTACTGTTTCTGAGAAGCATTCTGTTCCTTTTATTCTGTGAATGTATTAGTCACACTATGGGAGAAGGCAATGGCAACCCACTCCAGTACTCTTGCCTGGAAAATCCCATGGATGGAGGAGCCTGGTGGACTGCAGTCCTTGGGGTCGGTCGTGAAGAGTCAGAAACGACTGAGTGACTTCACTTTCACTTTTTAGCACTTTCATGCATTGGAGAAGGAAATGGCAACCCACTCCAGTGTTCTTGCCTGGAGCATCCCAGGGACTAGCTAGCCTGGTGGGCTGCCATCTATGGGGTCGCACAGAGTCGGACACGACTGAAGCGACTTAGCAGCAGCAGCAGCAGCAGCATGTATTAGTCAGCTATTTCTGCAATACTGCTGCATAATGAGATTATTCAACGTCTGTGCATTATAACAATAACCATTCATTTTGCTTAGTGCTAGTCCTGAGAGTGGGCATGTATAGCCCTGGTGGAGAAGGGAGCGTTGCTGCTCACAGTTTCTCCAGGCTGAAGTAGTGATACACCTCCTTATACATCATGGACCAGCAGCTACCTAGGATTTAATTCTTATCACCGTGAATTACTGTAGCAAAGAAAGATAAGCAGAAATACTTCATGTCTTCTGTGGCCTTTGGCTGGAACTAACACATCCTCACTTCTTCCACATTCCATGGACAAAGTACATGCCATCAATTCCAACATCAGCAGAGCAGAGCAACACACTCTTCCTCTAGTTGGAGAACAAGGAAGTCCTGAAAAAGTCTGTGAATGTATAGATCTGTTTAAGGGAAGTCCTAGAAAATTGACAGAGATGAATCTGTATGACACAAAGGGAAGAAGAATCTGCTGCTGAGGTTTGAAACATCTGATGTTTTTCCTTCCCATCACTTTTGTGGCAGTAGCATAACTGAGATTTTGACCCTGAAGAAATACTCGCTGGAATTTTGTACCACAATGAAGTCTTCATCGAACATGGTTTTGGGACAAGCCAGATAGTTGGGATAATGCAAAAAGATGTTGAAGCTTCAGATTAATAGCAGTGTGTGGACACAGGTATTAGAAAATTCAATTATATGGTTGTTTTTTAAAAAGTCAGTTTAGTAAATGGTTTTAAGAATGTCTAATCATATCCACTTTATGTCTTCAAAGTCATTTTCTCATGTTCAAGGAAACCATGATTCTGATCCAACTATCCTTTTATATCAACATATAAAAATCAGAACAACAACGAACAAAACCCAAACAGCCAGCCTTAGTCTGCATGTCTCTTAACTTGTTTCACTTCCCTTCCAATTAATAACATATTAGGACCAGAGCATAGCTAGTTTCAGTTCAGTTCAGTTCAGTCGCTCAGTCGTGTCCGACTCTTTGAGACCCCCTGAATCGCAGCACGCCAGGCCTTCCTGTCCATCACCAACTCCTGGAGTTCACGCAGACTCATGTCCATCGAGTCCGTGATGCCATCCAGCCATCTCATCCTCTGTCGTCCCCTTCTCCTCCTGCCCCCAATCCCTCCCAGCATCAGAGTCTTTTCCAATGAGTCAACTCTTCGCATGAGGTGGCCAAAGTACTGGACTTTCAGCTTTAGCATCATTCCTTCCAAAGAAATCCCAGGGCTGATCTCCTTCAGAATGGACTGGTTGGATCTCCTTGCAGTGCAAGGGACTCTCAAGAGTCTTCTCCAACACCACAGTTCAAAAGCATCAATTCTTCGGCGCTCAGCCTTCTTCACAGTCCAACTCTCACATCCATACATAACTACTGGAAAAACCATAGCCTTGACTAGACGGACCTTAGTTGGCAAAGTAATGTCTCTGCTTTTGAATATACTATCTAGGTTGGTCATAACTTTTCTTCCAAGGAGTAAGCGTCTTTTAATTTCATGGCTGCAATCACCATCTGCAGTGATTTTGGAGCCCCCCCCCCAATAAAGTCTGACACTGTTTCCCCTGTTTCCCTATCTATTTCCCATGAAGTGATGGGACCTAAATCTCTCTAAAACAAGGATTTTGCATTAGAAATAATGGTGGTCCCTACTAAATAGTGCTAAAGTATTGTGAATATATTATCAAATAGAGGAATTAATAGTTCTAAAAATTACAATAGAGAAATAAGTCTTTCAGTTTCAAAGTTGCATGAATAAATCTTTCTGTTGTGTTTTAGTACTGATATGTATAATATTGTCTTGCATATTATAAGAGTACAATAGAAGAAAAATGCATATATTTAAAAATGCATAACTGCAACGATCAAGAACATTGCAATTAAATTCTAAATAAAGTGTATATATATATATATATTTTTTTTTCATTTGAGAATAAGTTGATATCAAGAATTGTTATGCTGGAAAATCACCTAAATGCAATTCAGACTATCTTATTTTCATGAATTTTATCAAGAGAGCTTAGTGAAGAGCATGAATGTAAGTTATAAACAGGTATATTTAATTTCTTGCAAGTGAAATCAAGGGAAAGTCAACAAAAGTGAGGACAGTCTGTGGAGCAATAGCCAAGGTATATTTAGATTCAGGACATGTTTTACTATTTTCATTATTTTTTTAATCTGAGATAAAATAGTGAAGATTAGTACACATGCAGTAAGACAAATGTTATTGAATAAAGTTTGGCCCAAATCATGTCAGGGGCAAGCAATGGAGATTTAAGAGGTAGAGGAACTAAATGCTTCTGGGTATTTCACTGTGGTTTAATTGAATTCAATCTGGGGGTACCTGTAGCATGTCATACATTTATTCAGAGTATGAGGATCCAGAAAAGAATAATTTGTCCTGAGACCTCAAGAAACTTATAGTGACAGAAGTACGTTTACAAGGTAAGTAGGTGATTTTGTTTAGAATAAACTTGATTTCTCACTAGTTTATTTAGGAATATACAAAGCTACCAAATAGACATTTTAGAGATTCTTTGCCAGATAAAATCTCAAGGCAATGGAAAAGAAGCATCTCCTGAGGAAGCAAGTTTCACAGATGATAGCTCTGGACTGAGAGAATCTTAACTTTCACTGTTCTACTTATGCCATGAGACAAAACGTCAGTCTGTGTTGGCAGAGCTGCGACAATGAAGTGGAAAATCGAATATGTGTAAAATATCGAGCTGTCCCAATTTTCTACTTTTCCAGCTAAATTATATTGGCTTCACTCTTTTCATAATTGCTAAAGTTTGAAATGAAAAGAAATGGAACTTAAAACATCAAACAATTGTTATATAATTAAATTGACTCATTAGAAGTCAAATAATCATAGACCCCAATAATATAATTCAGAAAATTTACTGAAATTTATTTTTTTAGTTTTATTTTAGAGTTTTAGCCCCAAACTTTCAGCTTACATCTTGCTTTTAGTGTAAACTCAGTGTAATGTTTCTACATCTTTTACTTCTGCAGACAAGTAAAGACAAGAGGGGATGAATGGTCAGAATGAGGACTCCAAGGCCTTGCAAGCTTTTCAATCAACAAAGAAATTTCAATCATATTCTATGTGTCCTCCTCATAAAGGCAGAAAAGGGACTGTGGTATTTGAGAAAGGTAGTGGACAGCACATTTTGGTTTGCTTTAAATTAAACAGAAGATAGCATTCATCTTGTATATCAGTGATTAGAGTCTAGAGTTGATTTAAATTTTGGATATAAACAATTGTATTGTATTTTTTGCTTTCTTAAAAACAAGATCACTGAAGCAAGAACTTTATTTTTCTAGCCACCCGTGGCATGTGGGATATTAGTTTTGCAAGCAGTGATTAAACTCATGCCCTCTGCATTGTAAACATGGAGACTTAACCACTGGACTGCCAGGAAAGTCCTAATTATGTTTTGAATTTCACTGGGGTTTGTATATGTGTCAGAGCTAACATCTAAATTGATAGTTGCACAAAAGTTTAGGATTTTGAGAGCTTTCCTTGATGTCTATGATCTTTAAAACTTCCTGAATATTCACATTTAATATTTTTATTTGGGACAGTCTGTAAACAATCCTGGATTTCTCTGGAAGTATGAGAAGTGTGAGAAGGAGTCACTTACTTTCCTTCAGTCTTGAGGTTTAACCACTCTTCTTTCAGGTCAGAAACACCCCCTCATCTCTTAATGCCCAAATATCACCTTTCTGGAAAGGCCTTGTCTTAGTTCCCCAAATAGAATATCTTTTCCGTTCCTGCCATTCTCTGCCCTCCTTCCTCTTCTCTACTTTTCTTCATGTTGTTTGCACATTATGTGTTTAGTTCTCTGTCAACCCCTCACTCCCCACACTTGAATGAAACTTCATAGGAACAGAATATTTTCCCAATTTATTCATTTCTATATCCTCAGGACCTATAACAGTATCCACAATTGAGTGCTGAATAAACATTTTTATTTTCAATTAATAAATAAACTTGAAGAGTGAGGCTGGTTAACTGCTCAGACACGATCTAAACTCATCTTTTATTAGGAACGTGGTAGCTCTCATTAGGAGTTGAGGAGGTAATTTAGGTTTTTAAATTCAACTTGCCTGCATTTTAATAGGGAAATATATATGCCACAGTGGTAACTGATAATTCTAGGAAGTCATGAATAACTTGTTATAGCTCTCCAGAATAAAGGTCTAGTTTTATAACAATATTTTTTTTTATCTTTACATGCATCAGTACAGTGATACACATTCAGACATGTGTGTGCCGCATGCATTAGTAACTTCAAGTTTACATGTTTGAAATTTTATTAACTAAATTTATAGTTGTCTCTTTTTTTTTTTAACCTATCCAGTATTTATTTCTGTTACCCTTTCAGTCTTGCACAAACTGAACTTTTTACACTGTGTGTTAAATTGATCTAATATGAAATCCAGTTTAATTATTAAATTTAGTTCAATATTTAATTTGGTTTAATAAAAGTGATCTTGCATATAATGTATGCATTTAATTGATATATTTGGGACAGGATCATTTTGAATAGGTTAAATATTTAATGTAGAGTAATTATTTAAATTATTCAGGATTAAAAATAGATCTATGTTATCAAAGTAGTGAACAGATAAATGTCATGATTTAATAAATTTCTGTTCACATTTGTGAAATACTGCCATTGCTTAATTTCTGATAGTCAATTTGTCTTTGTCTGTGGCCTGACTAGGAAGTCTATTTTATTAAAAAGGAAAGAATCTGAAGGTCTTGAGATGACTGCCTTCTTGCTGTGTCCCCACAGGCAGAGAGGGAAAGCATGCTTTCTTGTGTCTCTTTTTAGAAGGGCCTGTCTCCAAATACCAGTACATTGGGGGTTAAGGTTTTATCATATGAATTTGGGAGCACACAGGTGAGATCATTGCAAAATCCTTTTGTTATCTTTTAAAATGAATCTTTATTTACTTTCAGTAACTTGTGTTGCTTTCCTTTTTTAAGAAGGAATGCAGATCTAGACTACATCTGACTATTTAATATCTTTGGTACGACAAAAGCTACATCAAATATAGTTTCCTTTGTTTCAACATATTTTTTTTAAACTCGACCTTCTCTTTGTAGTAGATGACAGTTTTCTTTTTCCTTCATTATAGGAAGTCCTACAACATTTTATTTTTATTTAAAATTTGATGAAACAAATCACATGGAGGAAAATATAACATAACTATTTACAGAGATGTTAATGCAGGTCTTATATGTGATCCATAATGATTAAACTTTGAGAAACTTCATCATTTGCAGTCCATTCCTCCTCCCCACTGGTTTCTCAATCCAGCTCACCTATGCCCTTTTCTGAAAGTCTTCCTTAAGCTACCTTAACTAATTAACAGCCTTGGTGATTCCATTGAACATAGCTCAAAATATTATGAGAATTTACATTAGTTCATTAGAAACTTGTTTCTCTTGGTGTATTATAAACCCATGATAGACAAGTTATACCATGTCTAATTTTTCTGAATATTTTCAGTCTTTAGCATGGTGCTTTGAACACAGGAAAAAAAGTGTGAGTCATTTTAAATAAGATACTACTATATTCAGGATGTAGTACTTGCCAGTTTAGTGCTTACATAGATAAATAAAAAACCTTATGTGCACTCTTTATCATCTTAAAATCACCTAAGTGAGTCTTATCAGAAAACACTTAACGAAAGAGAAATGAGACACAACTGAATAGAGATGCACTACAGATTGCAACGAAATATTAGACATTGTGGATGGTGTTCAATTTCACTAAATTGTCTTCAAATTTTTCCAATTGGAAAAACTTTATTTTCAAAAACCTTCAATTACAATGTAAAAAGAAAGAATTACATACAAAATAAGTTTCAGTCAGTTAAGTCAGTTCAGTCGCTCAGTCGTGTCCGACTCTGCGACCCCATGAATTGCAGCACGCCAGGCCTCCCTGTCCATCACCAACTCCAGGAGTTCACTCAGACTCACATCCATCGAGTCCGTGATGCCATCCAGCCATCTCATCCTCTGTCGTCCCCTTCTCCTCCTGCCCCCAATCCCTCCCAGTATCAGAATCTTTTCCAATGAGTCAACTCTTCGCATGAGGTGGCCAAAGTATTGGAGTTTCACTTTCAGCATCATTCCCTCCAAAGAAATTCCAGGGCTGATCTCCTTCAGAGTGGACTGGTTGGATCTCCTTGCAGTCCAAGGGACTCTCAAGAGTCTTCTCCAACACCACAGTTCAAAACCATCAATTCTTCAGTGCTCAGCTTTCTTCACAGTCCAACTCTCACATCCATACATGACCACTGGAAAAACCATATCCTTGACTAGACGGATCTTTGTTGGCAAAGTAGTGTCTCTGCTTTTCAACATGCTATCTACCAGGTAGTTAAATCTGTTTCCTGTCACTAATCCTTTCTTCTGTAATAAATTTTAAAACTTAGTGCTTCATTACTTTTTAATTAATCAACTACTTATATTGTATTTTTACTAGATGTAAAAACTAAGTTCTTTAAAATTATTAATGTATAAAATAAATACTAGTAGCTGCTGACAAATAGCTAATTGACATGGGTAAAGAATAAAGAAATATCATAGTCATTCTCCATTCTGTTCCTAAAGGATCATTCTTATAAAATTGCTTATACAGTTCAGTTCAGTTTATTTCAGTTGCTCAGTCATGTCCAACTCTTTGCGACCCAATGAATTGGAGCACGCCAGGCCTCCCTGTCCATCACCAACACCCGGAGTTCACCCAAACTCATGTCCATCGAGTCAATGATGTCATCCAGCCATCTCATTCTCTGTCGTCCCCTTCTCCTCCTGCCCCCAGTCCCTCCCAGCATCAGGGTCTTTTCCAATGAGTCGACTCTTCCTATGAGGTGGCCAAAGTATTGGAGTTTCAGCTTTAGCATCAGTCCTTCCAATGAACACCCAGGAGTTGTCTCCTGTAGGATAGGCTGGTTGGATCTCCTTGCAGTCCAAGGGACTCTCAAGAGTCTTCTCCAACACCACAGTTCAAAAGCATCAATTCTTCGGCGCTCAGCTTTCTTCACACTCCAACTCTCACATCAATACATGACAACTGGAAAAACTATAGCCTTGACTCGACAGACCTTTGTTGGCAAAGAAATGTCTCTGCTTTTGAATATGCTATCTAGGTTGGTCATAACTTTCCTTCCAAGGAGTAAGCATCTTTTAATTTCATGGCTACAATCACCATCTGCAGTGATTCTGGAGCTCAGAAAAATAAAGTCTGACACTGTTTCCACTGTTTCCCCATCTATTTCCCATGAAGTGATGGGACCAGATGCCATGATCTTCATTTTCTGAATGTTGAGCTTTAAGCCAACTTTTTCACTCTCCTCTTTCCCTTTCATCAAGAGGCTCTTTAGTTCCTCTCCACTTTCTGCCATAAGGGTGGTGTCATCTGCATATCTGAGGTTATGGATATTTCTCCCAGCAATCTTGATTCCAGCTTGTGCTTCTTCCAGCCCAGTTTTTCTTATGATGCACTCTGTATAGAAGTTAAATAAGTAGGGTGACAATATACAGCCTTGATGTACTCCTTTTCCTATTTGGAACCAGTCTGTTTCATGTCCAGTTCTAACTGTTGCTTCCTGACTTGCATATAGGTTTCTCAAGAGGAAGGTCAGGTAGTCTGGTATTCCCATCTCTTTCAGAATTTTCCACAGCTTATTGTGATCCACACAGTCAAAGTCTTTGGCATAATCAATAAAGCAGAAATAGATGTTTTCCTGGAACTCTCTTGATTTTTTGATGATCCACCAGATGTTGGCAATTTGATCTCTGGTTCGTCTGCCTTTTCTAAAACCAGCTTGCACATCTGGAAGTTCACGGTTCACGTATTGCTGAAGCCTGGCTTGGAGAATTTTGAGCATTACTTTACTAGCATGTGAAATGAGTGCAGTTGTGCAGTAGTTTGAGCATTCTTTTGCATTGTCTTTCTTTGGGATTGGAATGAAAACTGACCTTTTCCAGTCCTGTGGCCACTGCTGAGTTTTCCAGATATGCTGGCATGTTGAATGCAGCACTTTCACAGCATCATCTTTCAGAATTGTTCATTAGTGACATTTAACTTAATAAGTTTCAATGTGTTCATTGATGTTTTTCCTTCGTACTTAAAACAAATGCTGTGTGTAGTAGACATTTAACATTCACAAAACTGAAAGTTAAAAGACCATAAAGGAACAGGTATCTCAGGGATGGTGCTGAAGGTGAGGACTTCACTTTTGGTTCCAATCTTGGTTGGGCTCCTAGTTGGCTCTGGCTTCCAGAGGATGGAAAAGATGCTGTGGGCACTGAGGGTTTTGTTCCAACACCACTTTTTTTGAAAAAAGAAAGAAGAAGAAAAAAACACAAGAAGTTCCTTGTTAGGGTAAGTAAATAACATGTAATGTCCAATAACACCAACAAAAATATTTAACTGTCTTGTTATTTCTCAAAGGAAACAAATGATTTATTCTGTCCATTCAAATTAAAGATGTGTCTATACGATATCAAATGAAACTTTATAGAAAATTCTTTCTATGTAAATGAAAGTGCTTTCCACAGTTACAAAGTACACCATTATCTAAATAAATCCAATCTTCAGATTATTCTAGACAGTGGGATGTATTAGCTGCCGTAGGTGTTTGTGGAGGAGAAACTATTTGCACATGCCCTGCAAACAGCAGTCTGAGGGAAGCAGCTCTCCTTACAGCTAAATGCTTAGCTGAACAAATGCCAACCTTAATCAAAGAAAAATATCCAAAGTCCAGATGTTTTGTTAATAAATTTTGAGGCCAAGTGTTGGGATCTTGAAATTTTCCACTTTAAATCTTTACGTTTAGTGATCACAAGACACACTGAATTGATTCCTTCCATGTTGAGAGAAACATGGAAGCATTTCTGAAATTATGTTCATTGTTTAAGAATATTAATTCAAGAGATACCATGCTGTGATTGGTTTAGCTGCAATTTGCTTGCACTTGATATTATGGATGCAGTTTGAATAAAAAGATATTCTCCAGTACAATAAATGGAAAGGGGATTGCCATAGAAATTGTGATATTTAAAAGTCCTTAGCTTGAGCAATGAAATTAAATTATTACAGTGTTTCTCTGTAATGAGAAAGGGAATTTTTTTCCCCTTACTATTATAGATCTACGTGGAGACATAGGGTAAAATAAGTGAGAAATGTGGTTCAATTGACCCTGGGAGGGAGAAGTTATTTCATATGTCGGTAGAGGTTTAAAACTCATTTGCCATGCATTTCTTGTTATTGCATTTTAATTATAGTGAGTACACATATGCTGACAGTGCATGAGATCATATTTGTTAAATGGACCTCAACTTATGCAGTACTCATCAGAAAGCCTCCAGGATTACACAACATATAGTCTTTGTTATGCTTGCAAAATAAGGACAGCTCTATTAGGCATTATTACAAGGATAAAGATATAATCTAAGGAAGTAAATTTTAAACCTTCAAATGAGTAGAAAGCAAGAATACCTAAAGGTCTTCCTCAAAAAGAAAAAAAATATTGAATAACTTTCAACGAATACAAATCAGAATAGTCATTTGATTGTAGATACCGTTAACAGTTATATAAATAGATATAAACATCACAGAAGAAAACATCACAAAGCATATATACATTTACTAAAGTGAATTCAGTTTTAGAGAGCATTAGGCTGATGAGTCAAAGCTGAGGATTAAATCTCTTTGCGGACTAGTTATCTCTGCTGTGTTCAAAAGCCATGGATGACTCTATTATCCCCAAATAACTTTCACAACTGCACTTGCTGCTGCTGCTAAGTCACTTCATTCGTGTGTGTGTGTGTGTGTTGCATGCTAAGTCGCTTCATTCATGTGTGTGTGTGTGTGTGTGTGTGTGTGTGTGTTGCATGCTAAGTCACTTCAGTGGGGTCTGACTCTTTGTGCCCTTATGCACGGTATCCTCACCAGGCTCCTCTGTCCCTGGGATTCTCCAGGCAAGAATACTGGAGTGGGTTGCTTTGCTCTCCTTTAGAGGATCTTCCTGATCCAGGGCTCAAACCCTAATCTCTTACATCTGGAACCTGGCAGGCAGGTTCTTTACCACTAGTGCCACCTGGGAAGCCCACAACTGCACACAGTTGCTCTCAAACAGGGCATCCAGACCCTGCCCTTAGTCTAGGAGTAAACATGTCAAGGATATGCTGTGTTGATGGGGTCCACTCACCCTTCATTTATGGGTCAAAATTAACCCTACGGGAATGATTATTTTTTTTATTCCCAATTCAAGTAATGCCCTATAAAACAGATATTCTATGAGCTCAGGATTTTTTATTGTATTTTATTATGAAATACTTTAGATATTCACCAAAGTGTAAGGAGTGATGCAATCAACATGTAGATAACTGTCCCATAGCTTAGGACACAAAATATTACAAATACAAGTAAAAACTATGCCCACATTTCACTCTTCTCCAGGAAAAAATAGCTATTTTGAATTTGATATTAATTGTCTTAAGCATTTTACTTCTAGTGCTAAAGAGTTGGACACAGCTGAGTGACTAACAAACACACACAGTCATATATGTTTTAAAAACACAGAAAATTGATGTCACTCTGTATTTTCTTTCTGAAGTTCCTTTGCTTTAGTTTGTTCATTATTCCTGACTCATCCACCTCTAACTTGCAATGATATACCATTGTATAGTTATTTTAGATGCAATTTATTTATTCACTTGATCATGGACATTCAATCTATTTCCAGTTTTCCAAGGTTATATTCTAAGCTGCAATGTGCATTTAGAACTGCCCCTGAGATGCTTACTCCTTGGAAGAAAAGTTAGGACCAACCTAGATAGCATGTTCAAAAGCAGAGACATTACTTTGCCAACAAAGGCCCGTCTAGCCAAGGCTATGGTTTTTCCTGTGGTCATGTATGGATGTGAGAGTTGGACTGTGAAGAAGGCTTAGCACTGAAGAATTGATGCTTTTGAACTGTGGTGTTGGAGAAGACTCTTGAGAGTCCCTTGGACTGCAAGGAGATCCAACCAGTCCATTCTGAAGGAGATCAGCCCTGGGATTTCTTTGGAGGGAATGGTGCTAAAGCTGAAACTCCAGTACTTTGGCCACCTCATGAGAAGAGTTGACTCATTGGAAAAGACTCTGATGCTGGGAGGGATTGGGGTCAGGAGGAGAAGGCGACAACAGAGGATGAGATGGCTGGAAAGGCATTACTGACTCGATGGACGTGAGTCTGAGTAAACTCCTGGAGCTGGTGATGGACAGGAAGGCCTGGCGTGCTGCGATTCATGGGGTCGCAAAGAGTCGAATATGACTGAGTGACTGAACTGAACTGAGCTAGTTATTCTCCTTTGGCCACTTTAGATGTATTTCTGGCTTTGCTCAGGGCTCAACACCCTGATATTCTACTCAATGCAATGGTTTGCTCTCTCCCCTCTGGCTTCTCCATGGGTTCAGCCAGTGGGAGGTACTAGTAGGAAATCAAAGGGTGGAAGGCAAAAGACAGTATCTTTAAAATCATATTTTAAGTATACAAATCATACATTTGCAATTTGATAGATCTTTGCAAAGTAAACACAACTTGATAACCTCAATCCAGATCAAAATATAGAAGAGTGCTCCACATTTCTTCCTAACCATAACTCCCCTGAAGGCAAACTGTAGATTAGCTTCAATTGCTTTTAACATTATATTGTTGGAACAACACAGAATATTTTTAATATTTTACTTAATTCAATATGATATTTGTGAGACTGATTGATGTTTCTATGTATAGTAGTAACTATTCTTTTTTAGTATTGTGTAGAATGCAATGGCAAACCACTCAAGTACTCTTGCCTGGAAAATCCCATGGACGGAGGAGCCTGGTAGGCTGCCTTCCATGGGGTCACAAAGAGTCGGACAAGACTAAGTGACTTCACTTTCGCTTTTCACTTTCATGCATTGGAGAAGGAAATGGCAACCCAGTCCAGCATTCTTGCCTGGAGAATCCCAGGGATGGGGGAGCCTGGTGGGCTGCCATCTATGGGGTCGCACAGAGTCAGACACGACTGAAGTGACTTAGCAGCAGCAACAGCAGCATGGTATTGAGAATACTATTTATTTTCAATTCATGATTTTGGTATACATAATGAATGTACAGTGCTTGTGCCCGATAACTGAATTGTTAGGTATTAATAATAGTGTATAGTTATGTTCAGTAGATACTGAGCATTTTCCTAAGTGGTTTTACCAATTTATTTTCCCATCAGTAGTAGATCATAGCCCATTTGCTTCACATTGCCATAACTCCTTTCAGTTAAAAAAACTGAAGCCATTGTAGTGGGTGTTGATAGGTATAGTATTGTGATTTAAGCAGCCATTTTCTTAATGAACAATGATATTTATCGAAACGTGGGCATTCTGTTTAGGACATGCTTTTCGAAGTGTCTAACCATTTGTAACTAGATTGTCTTTTAGTTTTTCTTTGATGTTTAGGAAAATCTTTTGATGGATATATGAATTGCCAATATCTTCTAATTTTAGCTTGTCTTTTCACTCTTTTGATAACATCTCTTGAAAATCAAAGGTTCTTGAGTTTAGTAAAATCCAATTTGTCATTTCTTTTTATTGTCAGTGCTTCCTTGAGTCTTCTTTAAGAAATACTTTCCTAACTTAAGATCATGACTACCTTTTCTTTATTAAAATCTTAGATATAAAAAGATATTTTTCTTTCTCACAATTATATCTACTATCCATTTGGAATTGATTTTTCATGTCTGCCCATGAAACACTGGCCTATAATGTTTTTATTTTACTTGTTCAAATCTTGTGAGGTTTTACTTTTGTTTCAAACTTTAGGTTTTATACTTCTGGTATGTCTCTTTTGACTGTATAGCAGAGATTTTCCAATATTTAACTGGCGAGTGGATGACAAGTGACATCCAGTCACATTTCATGTTGTTTCTGGTATATTTTAATTTTGTTAAGTATAATGCTTTGTATTTTTCATTTGTCTTGACTTTTCTACTCTTAGCATTTTGGTATTTTGGATTGGTATTTATAGTTAATATTTCATTCCCTTAAATGCTCTGAAAGTTAAGAGACTTGCATTTTCAGCTTCTAGTGAACTTCTATATTTTTTAAATTAAAGAGTAGTTGATTTACAATATTATATTAGTTTCAGGTGTACAACATAGTGATTCTATCTTTTTATAGCTTATAGTCTATTTAAAGTTATTATAAAATATTGACTAGATCCCCTGTGCTGTATAGTCTATTAGTTCAGTTCAGTTCAGTTCAGTTCAGTCTCTTGGTAGTGTCTGACTCTTTGCAACCCCATTAAGCGCAGCATGCCAGGCCTCCCTGTCTATCCTTGTAGCTTTTTTATTGCATATGTAGTAGTTTGGACCTCTTAATCTCCTACCCCTATCTTGCCCCTCATTCCTTCTATTTCCCCACTGGAAGCCACTAGCTTGTTCTCTGTCTCTGTAAGTCAGTTTCTGTTTTGTTATATATATTTATTTGTTTTAGTTTTTAGGTTCTACATATAAGTGATAAAATCCAGTATTTGTCTCCTTCTGTTTTGACTAACTTCACTAAGCATAATATCCTCCATATCCATTTATGTTGTTACAAATGGCAAAATTTCATTCTTTCTTATGTCTAAGTAGTATTCTGTTATACACGCATGTGCACAGACACACACATTTCTCTATCTTATTTATCCGTGAAGCCTGGCATGCTGCAGTCCATGGAGTCACGAAGAGTCAGACACGTCTGAGTGACTTAACTTATTTATCCATTCATCTTTTATGGACACTCAGGTTGCTTCCATATCTCAAGTATTGTAAATGATGCTGCTATAAACATGGGGTTGCATGTATCTTTTCAAATTAGTGGTTTTGTTTTCTTCAGACATGTATCTAGATACAGAATTGCTGGATCATATTAATGGTTCTATATTTAGTTTCTTGAGAACCCTCCATACTGTTTTCCATAGTGACTGCACTAATATACATTCTCAACAACAGTGTAGGATAGTTCCCTTTTCTCCTCATCTTCACCAGTATTTGTTATTTGTAGACTTTTTGATGATAAACCTTCTGACAAGTGTAATGAGATAACTCATTTTGGTTTTGATTTGCATTTATCTGATGATTAGTGATGTTGAGCAGCTTTTCATGTACCTATTGGCCATCTGTGTATTTTCTCTGGAAAAATGTCCGTTCAATTTTTTGCCTGTGTAATTTTTTTTTTTCTTATTGAGATGCTTCATCAACGCTAAGCATCAACATAATCTTACTCTGGTTTTCATCTTTTTCTTCACTTTAGATTCTAATGATTTCTCACACTTTGCTTAATCTCAGGTAAATAGCTGAAATATCATATTTTATGTTCTTTTTTTCATTTCTAGGTTTTATATTAGGAAATTAAAAAAATATATATATATAGTCCACCATATTAGTAGAATCAGAAGAATGGTAAGTGTTTAGAATGCTAACTGGAAATTTCACATTCAATTTATGTTTTCAGTTTTGTCTCAATAAAAATGTCCTGGATTTTTTTAAAATTAATTAATTAATTAATTTTTTATTTTACTTTACAATTCTGTATTGTTTTTGCCATACATTGACATGAATCCACCATGGGTGTACATGCGTTCCCAAACATGAACCCCCCTCCCACCCCCTTTCCGACAACATCTCTCTGGGTCATTCCCATGTACCAGCCCCAAGCATGCCGTATCCTGCATCAGACATAGACTGGCAATTTGATTCTTACATGATATTATACATGTTTCAATGCCATTCTCCCAAATCATCTCACCCTCTCCCTCTCCCTCTGAGTCCAAAAGTCCACTATACACATCTGTGTCTTTTTTGCTGTCCTGCATACAGGGTCATCATTGCCATCTTTCTAAATTCCATATTTATGTGTTAGTATACTGTATTGGTGTTTTTCTTTCTGGCTTACTTCACTCTGTATAATCGGCTCCAGTTTCATCCATCTCATCAGAACTGATTCAAATGTATTCTTTTTAATGGCTGAGTAATACTCCATTGTGTATATGTACCACAGCTTTCTTAGCCATTCATCTGCTGATGGACATCTAGGTTGTTTCCATGTCCTAGCTATTATAAACAGTGCTGCGATGAACATTGGGGTACATGTGTCTCTTTCAATTCTGGTTTCCTCAGTGTGTATGCCCAGCAGTGGGATTGCTGGGTCATAAGGCAGTTCTATTTGCAATTTTTTAAGGAATCTCCACACTGTTCTCCATAGTGGCTGTACTAGTTTGCATTCCCACCAACAGTGTAGGAGGGTTCCCTTTTCTCCACACCCTCTCCAGCATTTATTGCTTGCAGATATTATATATATATATGTCAAATCATTTTAAATGACCTCTGATTTGGGGAATATGGATGTAATAAATACATTTACAAATATTATCTGAGTATATGTGTGTGTATGTCTGGACTTTTGTGTTTGATTACTTTTTTATCCCAGATTAATTGCCCTCTGAAGCATTTCCTTAGGTTAGGTATTTACAGGACACTTGTTCCTTAAGAAAGTGTCATGACCCTTTAAAAAAATCCATTTTGATTAGACAATATTTAAAAATTATTTTATTATTTCCTATTTTCCTTCTTTTTTTTTTCCTGTTGAGATGTAGTATTCAAGGGCATATATTTTTAGAAAAATTGACTCTCTTTTATAGGCACAGTTCTATTTCTGAATATAAACAAGCTGTTTCTGTCATTCAAAGGGTCTCTTTTTTTTTGAGAAGTATTTATTGTTTATACTTTAAATTGAGGTTGAGATAATTATAGTTTACTTCTTTTTAATAAAAAGGGGGAATTAAAACTTATGTTTGGGTTGTGTTTATACCATTAAAGTATGCCATTACTGGGGTTTAAATTAATGATAAATATTAATGGAGATCTATTTTGAAGCTTTATTGACTATGCCAAAGCTTTTGACTGTGTGGATCACAATAAACTGTGAAAAATTCTGAAAGAGATGGGAATGCCAGACCACCTGACATGCCTCTTGAGAAACCTGTATGCAGGCCAGGAAGCAACAGTTAAAACCAGACATGGAACAACAGACTGGTTCCAAATAGGAAAAGGAGAACTTCAAGACTGTATATTATCACCCTGCTTATTTAATTTATATGCAGAGTACATTAGGAAAAACATTGGGTTGAATGAAGCACAAGTTGGAATCAAGATTGCTGGGAGAAATATCAATAACCTCAGATATGCAGATGACACCACCCTTATGGTAGAACGTGAAGAAGAACTAAAGAGCCTCTTGATGAAAGTGAAAGAGGAGAATGAAAAAGTTGGCTGAAAGCTCAACATTCAGGAAACAAGGAACATGGCATCTAGTTCCATCACTTCAGGCAAATAGATGGGGAAACAGTGGAAATAGTGACAGACTTTATATTTTGGGTTCCAAAATCACTGTGGATGGTGACTGCAGCCATGAAATTAAAAGACGCTTGCTCCTTGGAAGGAAAGTTATTACCAACCTAGACAGCATATTCAAAAGCAGAGATTACTTTGCCAACAAAGGTCCATCTAGTCAAAACTATGGTTTTTCCAGTGGTCATGGATGGATGTAAGAGTTGGACTATAAAGAAAGCTAAGTGCTAAGAATTAATGCTTTTGAATTGTGGTGTTGGAGAAGACTCTTGAGAGTCTCTTGGGCTGCAAGGAGACCAAGTGAGTCAATTGTAAGGGAAATCAGTCTTGAATGTTCATTGGAAGGACTGATGTTGAAGCTGAAACTCCAATATTTTGGCCACCTGATGAGAAGAGCTGACTCATTGGAAAAGACCCTGATGCTAGGAAAGATTGAAGGTGGGAGGAGAAGGGTACGACAGAGGAAGAGATGGTTGAATGGCGTCACCGACTCAAGGACATGAGTTTGGGTAAACTCCAGGAGTTGGTGATAGACAGGGAGGCCTGGCGTGCTGCAGTCCATGGCACTGCAAAAAGTCAGACACGATTGAAGGACTGAACTGAACTGAACTGATTTTGAAGCCTCTGATAGCTATCAGACATATAGTTTTAGAATATAAGACATTTTCCTGAATAAGATAATGATTACTAGTTCTTCCTGGAATTTGCATCTTCCTCATTGGTAAAAAACAAAAACAAAAAACAATTTTTATGTTTGTTTTGAAAGACACAAAGGCACACGACTTTTTCCCCAACTATTTATAGAATTTTAGAATCTTAGAGATTGATTGGATGAAGTTTTTCGCTCAAGAATCTGTTGAACTGTCTTTCAAAAAAAGGAAGCATTGTATCTCTTGAGACCATTCATTTCATTTTAGAATACATTTAATTAAAAGTGTAACTTAGAAGTCAATTAAGTTACTATGTCCTTCGAGAACTCTTTTTGAACAAGAGCAGATCTTGCATCCCTTCCAAACTCTCTCGGGATTTGGAGCAGGTTGTGGGTGGGGGGTGCAGGGTGCAGGAATCAGTTGGTAGTTTTCCAACTTTCTCTCTATCTGTAAGCTGTCTTTCTTATATTGTGTTAATTTCTAAAGTTTGCTATTCAGGGGTTAGTTCCATTTCATTCATTACAGCTCAACCCTTTCCTTGATGTCCAAGCAGAATTCACATGTGCCTCTCTGTGTGTTTACTATCAGGATTTACTAAATCTTTGGAGAAATGGAGGGCCTTTACTTTGAGACAACTTAAAGCATTTGTAAGAGTTGTGAAATAGGGTATATCCTGTCATATCAATAAACAAGGATGTCATAATTATCAACTATTCTGCCCTCCAAATGTGAAAATCTGAGCATGAAGGGTGCCCAGGAGGAATAATAGGAAAAAATGCCCCAGATCTGGTAGCAATCTGGTAGCAATCGGTCTGATTCCACTCCCTACACAGAAATTTGTTGTTTTCAGTTGCTGAGTTGTGTCCAACTGCAGTACACCAGACTTGTCTCTTCTTCACCATCTCCCAGAGGTTGCTCAAACTCATGTCCATTGAGTCAGTGATGCTAAGGATGTGAAAAATCAAATTGCAGGATGCAGGCCCCAGAGTAAGCCCGGACTCTTCCATCTTCCCAACACACAGAAAAGGATTAAATTCCTTAACTTGAGATATCTGGCTTTCCTTAATTAACAATAATCTTTTGATGCTCAGACTACCTGCCCCATGTTGCAAACATCTATAAAACCTAGCTCCTCCTTGCCCCTCCTCTGAACAATTCTCTCAGGGTCACTTGAGATACTATCTTCCAGGCTTGAAGTCCTAAAAATTCCCACCAAATAAAACATAACTCTTAAGTTGGATATGACTTAGCAACTAAACCACCACCACCATCACTGGGCTTCTCAGATAGTGCTAGTGGCAAAAAAATCTGCCTGCAGTGCTGGAGACTTAAGAGACATAGATTTGATCCCTGGGTCAGGAAGATCCCCTGGAGGAGGACACAGTAACCCATTCCAGTATTATTGCCTGGAGCATCCAATGGACAGAGCACCTTGGTGGTCTACAGTCCATGTGAAAGTGAAGTCGCTCAGTCGTATCCGACTCTTTGCAACCCCATGGACTGTAGCCTACCAGGCTCCTCCCTCCATGGGATTCTCCAGGCAAGAGTACTGGAGTAGGTTGCCATTTCCTACTCCAGGGGATCTTCCCGACCCAGGGATCGAACCTGGGTCTCCCGCATTGTAGACAGACGCTTAACCATCTAAGCCACCAGGAATAGTTTAATCCTCCTCTACAGTCGATAGGATTGCAGAATTAGAGGGGACTAAAGCAACTAAGCATGCATGCGTGCTTAACTTCTATATTGTGACTATTTTTTTAAGTCAATAGCATCCACAAGAACTTGTTTTTCAATCTAAAGATAATTCAGAGATAACTTAACAATTTTAGCTTGGAAACCATAGGATTCAGTGACTCTCTTTTTCAATCCTACTTTGTTCATTAGTAGGGCTCTTCCTCTCCTGTCCTCTGACTGTGCATGGCTGCCAAGGCCTGGGGGAGATTAGTCTCAGACTGACTTGACATATTCATTCATTACATATGAAAGTGTTATGGCACATCTTTGGGGAAGGTCGAATCAGTTAATAGTTAATAAGCTAGTTACTTACTTAGTTCAAGACACTAGAGCACAGTGATAAAACAAAACCAGATATGGGATATCACCTTGTTTTGCTCCAATCTTAGCTCTGCCAGTTGCTAGTTGTTATGGGCAATGATTTCACCCATCTCCATCTTTTTGTCCTCATTCAAAAAATTAGGATAATATATGTGGAGATTTTTTTTACAAGAACTAAATGACTTTGCTCAAACTCACTATCACGTAGTAAGTGCTAAACAATTATTAGGTATTATTATTTCTTAACCTTGAGACATAATTGCTCCTTATATTGTTGATGATCTGCTGAGGGACTATGATTTGCACACGATACTGTTGGATATATGTGCACACAGGCTAAGTTGCTTCAGTAGTGTCTGACTCTTTGCAACTGTTGGATATATATAACTGCAATTGTAATGGAGTTTTTATGTCCAGGAAAAACGTGTTTTGTGTGAGTAGAATAGGAATCAACATCTGCTTTTTCTGAGTGGCTGTCTGCTTAATCTGCCTTGTATTCCTTTTTAGCAGAAAGGCTTATAAAATGTATTGCAATTTATCTTGATGATCAGAAGCTCACTGAGTCTCAGTTTGAGTTCATGGGCAGTTCTGTATTTGCTTACTGATATTTAGGAACTTTTTCCTTTTCTTTTACTATTTTGATAAAGTATTATATTTAGTTTGAAATAATAAAATTCACTCATTGCTAAGCATCTTGATTACTGAAGTTTTTGAGTCTACTGAAACTAAAAATAAATTTTAGTCTAAAGTTTTCTAGTTCCTATCCTGATTTGGTTTTCAATTTAAATAAATTTTAATGAGATTTCAATAATATGAAGTTTCTTTTAATACAAGCAACTTTAAAAATTAATTCACTGGTATTGCAGTGAGATTGATTTCTTGTAACTTTTTAACTTTAATCTTTTTCTAAGAATTGTGGTATATAAAAGTACTTCTCTTCATACTTAAGAAAAAGTGTGCCAATACTTTTCAATAAATATAATTTTATAGTTACCTGCTACTGTTTGTTGTTCAGCCGCTCAGTCATGTCCCACTCTTTGTGACCTCATGGATTGTAGCACACCAGACTTCCCTGTCCTTCACTATCTCCTGGAGTTTGCTCAAATTCACGTCCATTGAGTCAATGACACTATATAACTATCTCATCCTCTTCCACCCACTTCTGCCCCTGCCTTCAATGTTTCCCAGCATCAGGGTCATTTCCAATGAGTTGGCTCCTTGTATCAGGTTGCTGAAGTATTGGAGCTTCAGCTTTAGTATCAGTCCTTCAAATGAATAGACAGGGTTGATTTCCTTTAGGACTGACTGGCTTGATCTCCTTGCTGTCCAAGAGACTGTTGAAAGCCTTCTCCAGCACCACAATTTGAAAGCATCAATTCAAGCTATGGTTTTTCCAGTGGTCATGTAAGTATATGCCAGTAATTGTTGTTCTGTCACTAAGTCATGTCCAATTCTATAGAAAAATCATAGCTTTGATTATACAGACCTTTGTCAACAAAGTGATGTCTCTGCTTTTTAATATGGCTGTCTAAGTTTGTGAGACTTTGACCATAAAGAAGGCTGAGCACTGAAGAATTGATGCTTTCAAATTGTGGTGCCAGAGAAGACTCTTGAGGGTCCCTTGGACAGCAAGGAGATAAAATCAGTCAATCCTAAGGGAAATCAACCTTAGATATTCTTTCGCAGAACTGATCCTAAAGTTGAAACTCCAATACTTTGACCACCTGATGTGTAGAGCTGACTTACTGGAAAAGATCCTGATGCTGAGAAAGATTAAGGGCAGGAGGAGAAGGAAATGACCCCATTGACACAATGGACATGAGTTTGAAAAAACTCTAGGATATAGTGAAGGAGAGGGAAGCCTGGAGTGCTGCAGTCCATGGGGTTGCAAAGAGTCAGACACAGTTTAGGGACTTGATAACAACACCACCCATCCCAGCTCTCTGATTCTCTGAGATTCCTAATGTCCTTTTATTGACTCTACTCTTTCTAATCTGACCTTTTGTTGTATGTAACTCAGAATTCTAATACACAAAGTTGAATAAATGAATCCCTATTCTTTTCAAGGAAAAAAAAATCCCAAATTCCATCAAACAGTCCTCATTTTTAACGACACAAATAGATTTTACCCCAGATCACCAAAACTTGGAGAACCAAATTCAAAATAATTGTAAGAGTTTAGAAACTGTATAAGGAACGGTTAAAATTCATTAAAACACCAAACTCCCAGTCTGTCAAGAATTGTTCATAATGTCCATTTTTGAGCCACATTGTTAATGGCAGTGTCACTTTGAGGGCACAATTAGGGCTACTTATCTAGAAGCCCAAATGATTATTCATGTCCCTACTGATATTTCTTAAACTTCACTGGTTCTTTCCTCTGACTGTTTAGAAAATTGACACTGTTCTTAAAGCTCAGTGTCTAGAACAAAAGGCAATATACCAGGCAAAGCCTGATATTGTGCAGAAAGAAATTATCATCTCCCTTACTTCAGACACTTAAATTTTATCAAAATATTTTAGATTCACATTAGATTTTTCAGTAGACTTGTGTTGAAATACAATAAATGATGAAGTTAAAATGTTAAAATTATAGGAATACTCTACCCCCCCATCTCAGGAAAAAAAAAAAAAAACTCTGAGAATGAGGTTCTAGTTTACAGAATCACATCAAATACCAGACTCAAGCTAATTAAAGTGTTTTCCTGTGGTTCATTTTTATTACTTATGAATCAAATAGATAATAGAATTAGTTTATCAAAGAGATGTATACACTTCTGTGTTCATTACAGCATTATTCATAATAAGCAACCTAAAAAAAGCGCCGATTTTCTAGAAATACAGTAGAATAATGATTACCGCGGAACTAGAGAGAATGGGAAATGAGGAGATGTAGGTTAGTGGGTACAGACTTTCAGTCATAAGATGAATAAGTTCTGAAGATCTACTATACTGCATGATCATAATAGTTAATATGCTATTGTACACTTGAAATTTGCTGAGAGAGAATCTTAAGCATTCATACCACACATTCACACAAATAGAGTCAACTGTCTGAGGTGGTAAATGTGTTAATTAACTTAATCTTTTTAATCATTTCATGATATAATGTTTATCAAATGACCAAACCATACACTTTATAAATATATAAAATTATATTTGTCAATTACTAATCAATGAAGCTGGAAAAAAAATTCAAAGAAGATAGAATGCAGTACAAATCTAACCAAAGTGATACTTCTTCCAAGAGTTGTCTAACCCTCATAACCCACAGGTGGCTAATAAAAATGGTGGTTCTTGGGCCTCACTCCAGAAGCAAGATATGGGTACTTTTACATATAACCTGAAGTTTTATATATATGCTGAAGTTTGAGACTGGATCATAGAAATTCTTTCCATGATAGCAAATGATGTGCTAATGCTCATTCATAGCTAGATTCAGCATTTTTTGCAACATATAATAGATTTTGAGCTATAAAATCTAATCTGATAGGATTAAACTTTTCATTCTCTGTAAAATAATATGAAAAGTTGGAGAAATAATATTTTACTTGCTGTATAAATTTCTATGTGTTCAATAATGGTGTTAGAGAAACATATTTGCAGATTTTCTCAGATATCTGGACAATAAAACACAATGTTTAAAACAGCTAGTGAAATACATACTAGAGAAATTATAAGATTGTTATTTTTTTCACTGCTTTGCCTGCATACTGTTATGCAAATGTACACGTTTGAAGCATAACTTAGATCAATTGGTTGGTGAAAAAAATGAAAAAATATTGATTAGGAACTTGGAAAAATCAATTGGATATTGATGGAAAGTTAGGTAATATTAGCTCAGTCTGGTAGATTCTGAGAAAGTAAGAAACCTCTGTGTGCTGAAATGCCATAAAGAAATGATGCTGATGACAACTTGTCTATGAATTTCTGTGATCTTCAAAAGAGTAGTATTTACTGTTTCAGTGATTCAAAGTGATTCAAATGGAAGAGAAAGCAGCACAGTAGGGGTTTGGTGAGAGTTGTCACCATAATGTGTCACTGGGTTTGTTTTGTCATTAACAAGTTCTTGGTTTTGTTGAATTTTTAATTGCATCAGATTCTAAATGTAAAGCTATAGTTCAGCCTTTTTGGGTGATAGGCAAGCTAATGGGAAACGATGGAGCATAATCTGCACTCAGAAACGGTTTATAAAGCCACACAAGTCTGTGTCACGTGGTTGTATTAGTGAGGAGCCTGGAGTATATTTGAGGCACTGAGCGACAAAGGTGCTTCTCCTTCTCAGAGGGGTTTAGTCATTTGGCTTGAAAGGCTCATCATCTCAAGATTGAGACAGTGTTAGAGTTTCTCAAAACATGACACCTCCCCCTTTTTTTATTCTTGATTAAATCAAGCTAAAATTGAAAGAATAAAGGAAGACAAGAATAATTTCAAAACTTTTACTTTAAAATATCTTTCTAAACTGCCATGCAGAACATTCTTCTAATGTTGTTTTCACTCTCACATTCACAGTAAAGTTTCGGGAATTTAAAATTTCCCTCACTTGGAATGTGGTTCATATAAGTGCTCTTCTACATCAGCAGCATGTTGACACTATCATTAATGGAAAGTCAATTTGAAAATTAAATTAACTTCACACATATTTTAAAAATAAAATTTGAAATAGGTTAGTAGTCTGTACAGTTAATCTTTCCTTAGTTTAGCTTTTCTCTAATTGATGAATGCAATTTATGAACATAGAGGCATTTAGCGGTCTCATTTTTGTTTGCCTTAAATCTATATACACTTGAAATACAGTCTTTTTGACAAATGAGGTTACTAGAAACTAAATGAGAATTCTTATTTGCCACCACAGTGTTGACATGAAGAATCACAGCCTTTAGCTCAGGGCCACTAAGCCCTTAATAATGAGAGAAAGGTGTTCCATCTTCACCCACAGTGGAGCCACAATTACAATGAACAAAAATAGCGGCCCCAGCTTCTCTCCCAAATATTCATGACAGTGAGAAAACTATTGATTTTAAATGCCAAGAAATGAAATATCTTCTAAAGTATTCATTTCAATCCAGCTATTATTTTCCAAAAGAAAGTGAATGGACTGTGAAGTGTTTCATGGTGCTATTTCACATTTAACACTTTTTCAAGAAAAAAAATCCCAAGCAAGAATTTGCAATTTCTCTTTCTTTCTCTCCATTATTTTTTCCTTTACCTCTGTTCTCTCATTCTTAAAAAAGTACCCATATAAATTGTAGGAGAAAAACAAATTGTATGGTAATAAAAGTGGGTTTAAGTTGATCTTTTATTTTAAGCAAATTATAAACTAAATAATGTCTGTAAAACACAAAATATGTAGAAGGCCTATTACTTTGATGAGGGCTTCACACTGTGTCTCAAAATGGTTCCCTGGTGGCTCAGATGGGAGACCCAGATTCCATTCCTGGGTTGGGAAGATCCCCTGGAGAAAGGAATAACTAACCACTCCAGTATTCGTAAGGCTCCCCTGGTGGCTCAGTTGGTAAAGAATCTGCCTTCAGTGCAGGGGACCCTGGTTCAATTCCTGGGTTGGGAAGATCTGCTGGAGAAGGGAAAGGCAACCCACTCTGGTATTCTTGGACTTCTATTGTGGCTCAGCTGGTAAAGAATCTGCCTGCAATGCAGGAGACCTGGGCTCAATCCATGAGTTGGGAAGATCCCCTGGAGAAGGGAAAAGCTACCCACTCCAGTATTCTGGCCTGGAGAATTCCATGGACTGTATAACCCACAGGGTCACAAAGAGTGGGACACAACTGAAGGACTTTCACTTTCACTTTCCAGTATTCTTGCCTGGAGAATTCCATGAGCAGAGGAGACTGGAGGGCTATAGTGCATAGGTCAAAGAGTCACACAAGGCTGACAGACTAACACTTTCACTTTTGTAATGTGTCTTAGTCCTCAACTAAGTGCACAAGCTTCTCCTTCATAACATATCAAATTATATTATTGCATGAGTCTTATATACTAATAATCTACCTTTAGACTCAATTAGTATTGATTATTTGCCACATCTTGACACATAAATGATGTAACTATCATGATATCAATATTAGCAAATTGTCATCTTTTTGTAATTGATATCTTTGATTTAAGTAGGCTCCTGATTAAACATAAGAAAGGAACTGAGTCATTTAGCAGTTGTTTTGGACTCTTCTGCACCACTTCAAATCTCTTAGCCTCAACTTCAGCCATTGCAGGGCTGATTATAATAAAAATATCCAGGCTTCAGCCACGTTCTAACAGATGTAACTTGTGAACATTTAACAGTGGACTTGGGCAGTTATACCTCTTGCTTCCTGACCTGGGGCTTTTCGCTGATGCCCCATAAGACCTACTGAAGAAAACAATTGGCATTCACACATATACCACGTAGGGCTTCCCAGATGGTTCAGTGGTAGAGAATTCACCTGCCAGTGCAGGAGACGCAAGAGATGCGGGTTTGATCCCTGGGTTGGGAAGATCCCTTGGAGTAGGAAATAGCAACCCACTCCAGTTTTCTTGCCTGGGAAATTCCATGGACAGAAAACCTGGAAGGTTTCAGACCATGGGATCACAAAGAATCAGAGCACACACACACACACACACACACATACCACTTGGAAGTATGAGGGTATTGATGTCCATGAGGGCATCTTGGCCAGTGGGAGACAGGAGCTTCTCGGTAATACTACCTCTTTTGATCTGCTGTGTGGATAGTTTAGAGATGCCTTTCTTAAGTTCCCCAGAAGGTCCAGGTGAGAGTAAGCACCAGTGGCCTGTGGCAGTGGCCAGTGAGGTTATGCATTCTTTTTTTTATGCTTTTTTAGAAAAATTACAATAAAAGTCACATAATGTAAAGCATATTATTTAAGCCATATAGTCATAAAAAGGAATGAAATTGTGCCATTTGGAGACATGTGGTTGGACTTAGAGGCTGTCATACAGAGTGAAGTAAGTCAGAAAGTGAGAAACAAGTACTATATATTAACACATTTATGTGAAATCTGGGGCTTCCCTAGTAGCTGAGGTAGTAAAGAATCCACCTGCAATGCAAGAAACCCCATTTCAATCCCTCAGTGGGGAAGATGCCCTGGAGAAGGGATAGGCTACGCAGTCCAGGATTCATGAGCTTGCCTGGTTGCTCAGAAGGTAAAGAATCTACCTGCAGTGTGGGAGATCTGGGTTCAGTCCTTGGGTTGGGAAGATCTCCTGGAGGAGGGCATGGCAACTCAATCCAGTACTCTTGCCTGGAGACTCCCCATGGACAGAGGAGCCTGCCAGGTTGTAGTCCAGGGGGTCGCAAAGAGTTGGACATGACTGAGTGACTAAGCCCTGCACAGCACAGCATATGTGGAATCTAGAAAAAATAGTACAGATGAATCTTTTTACAAAGCAGAAATAGATACACAGATATAGAGAACAAATGCAAGGATGCCAAGTGGGGGAAGGGGTGATAAATTGAAAGATTGGGATTGACATATATACACTACTATGTATAAAATAGTTAACTAATGAGAACATACAGTATAGCACAGGAGGAAAAAAGGTACAATCTATTTGTATTGTAGGACGTATATTAAGTTAACCTTAAAAATGCATTCCAATATATAGCGTTGGTGGTGGTTTGGTGACCTAGTCACTAAATCATGTCCAACTCTTTGCGACCCCATGGACTGTAGCCTGCCAGGCTCCTCTGTCCATAGGATTCTCCAGGTAAGAATACTGGAATAGGTTGCCATGCTCTCTCCCAGATCCTCCCAACCTAGGGGCTGAACCCAGGTCTCCTGCATTGCAAGCAAATTTTTTACCTTCAGAGCCACCAGGGAAACCCATGAATCCTGGAGTTGGTAGCTTATCCCTTCTCCAGGGGATCTTCTGGACCCAAGAATCAAACCGGGGTCTCCTGCATTGCAGGTGGATTCTTTACCAGCTGAGCTACCAGGGAAGCCCCCTTGCTTTTCCTCCTTCTGCTTCAGTTCTTCTTTACTTTCTCTGTCCTGCTGCCTGGTGTCACATGCACAGGAGACATCTAACTCTCTGTTCTTGGGGGATCCCTGAAGAAGACAGATTTGCTTTCAAATTGGTAAAGTATTTTCAGCCTTGAAGGCTATGTGTAGAATCTCAATTTCTTGGGCACTAATAAATTCCAGGAGTTACTATATCAAATAATAGTGTTGAGATGGAGTCTTTGATGGGTGATTTCTTCATTTCTCCAACTCTGTCTATATGAATTGGGGGCAAGAACTAATGGCCAAATCCCTCTGCCATGGCTATCTGAAAATGCCCCAGAGGGCAGGGTGCATCCTATTCTGAACTCTGGAAAGTGTGATTCAAAGAACTATTCAAAAAGTATTATTTCTGTCACAATTTAAGACTTATTTTAAAGTTTTCCAAACATTTCAGGAATATGAATGATACACAATGTGCATGTCACCTGCAGAAAGCATAAGTGAAAGGATTAATATGACACATTAAACTTTTACAATAGTTTACAATTGTCTATCTGAAGGGGGAATGGGTGTTAAGAGACTAGAAAATACGTTTTAAATTCAGTTTATTTTTATTTGTAATTCCCCATTGTAGTTTCCATATTATTACTGTCCTTGGTTTTAAATCTCAGATTTTAGTTTTAAGTACTTTTCCCTAAGTAAGCTGCATTTTATATTTATAATCATTATAATTTTAAATGGATGAAAACACCCCAAAATGCATAGAGTAAGAACACTTCAAATATTATATTGAAAGGAACTCATTTCAAAAGAAAATATTTGCAAGTGAAATTCTTAGTCTGAACCACCACATTATTCTTCACAGGTGGATTTTTTTAAAAAAGAAATGAAACAATTACTATATTGCTTGGGCTTCTGTTTAGAGCTTCTGTTTAGAGCACTATATCCATTAACATGGATATAGTCTAACAATTTTCCCCTAACAGAATATTTAATCACCTTAAACAGAAAGTTGAAAATGTTGCATCAGTATTTACATTCAGTTTATTTAAAACATTGAGCATAAATGAAACTGGCTCAAAAACTCATACACAAAACTTAAAATAAAGCATTGTACAATAGATGTTATCAGGCTAAGATTAACATTCAGACATACTAATATTCTAATTTTTTAAAAGTAAGATATAATTTAATGACAATGAGTACTGTGTCTCTCCCAAATATTCTTATTTCTACCTGAATTAAGAATCAATATTACTTTCATTCTTACAGAGTGGAGGTCAGAAATAAAATTAATGCAGATAAAATATTAAGTATTGTATGTGGCACATATTAGGCCTTTTATAAATAATAATTAGAATTGTTGCTTTTATCACTATTCCCATGCTACTAGGGGAAAAAAAAATAACAGTTTTGGAATTCTGATTCATTTCCTAATGGATGCCCCTTTTTTTTCAAGAAAGGATGACTGAAATACTTTTATTTCGATCCTCTGATATCTCAGTTGAGCAGACTGCCTCGTAATGAGAAAGTCTCATTTCTTAATGTGTTGTGAACTTGGGTGCCTACAACGTTGGCGGAGAGGCTTGATAACTCAGGATTGCTGGTCCCGCAGAGCTGCGGGGGCTCCACCGATGTGTGAAACTCAGAGCTGTGGGCTGTTTTTTCATCAAGTGCACTTGACTTTCCTGCTGGTTTTCTTTCTAAGCTCCACCTTGAAAGGCACAGGCCTCTTTAGCAAAATTAAGGAAAAATGGAGTGATCTCTCTTTGGGCCATAATCGTGTGAAATAGATTAAGAAGTACACTTGCTCTTGCCAGCAGGCAGCAACTACAAACTGACAACTGTTCACAGATATGAATCATGAACAAAGGGAGCAGACAAAATGACTGGTCTTTATTTATCTTTACTCACAAGTGTGTGTGTGTGTGTATAGATGTGGAGTGGGGATTTCTCCCCAGAGAAAGCAGGAAAATGACTGAAAGGAATATAGGGAAAAATGACAGTTTGGAGAATAGTTATGTGTGAGTGTGTGTGTGTTGTGCTTTTTTTTTGATCTGTCACAGTTTAAAAAAATATTTCCACTTAAACTACATTGCAGAAGTTTTATAACTAAACTACTATTCCAGAGTTAATCTGTTAAATCATATTAATTGCTGTGAATATGCCTCATGGCAACTTTAAATGCAGTTGTAGATGGTTAATTGTTCCTCTCCTCTCCTTATATCATCATGATCAGATTTTTCTTCTAAGGAAAATGCTGTCCTAGGTTTAGGCAGAGGAGGGCTGGACTAGACCAGAGAAGAACAGTGTAGAATTTTCCCAGTTTACATAGACTGATTATTTTTAGATGTTGCTCCAGGAGAAAGAAAGAAAGTGAAGTCACTCAGTCCTGTCACTCTTTGCGACCCCATGGACTGTAGCCTACCAGGCTCCTCCATCCATGGGATTTTCCTGGCAAGAGTACTGGAGTGGGTTGCCATTTCCTTCTCAAGGGGATCTTCCTGGCCCAGGTATTGAACTTGGGTCTCCCACATTATAGGCAGACGCTTTACCGTCTGAGCCACCAGGGAAGTTCATGCTTTGGGAGGGAAGAGAATAAAAAGCTTGGAACAGATCAAGTATGATAAGTTGTGACATTTTGTTTGACACTTACAAAACCCATACCCTTGCTGACTTCAGAAAAATGAAGGAAGGCTGAGGACACATTCTTGGGGTGGAAAGTTCTGTCTAGTACAGTTCACTGGAATCCCAGATTCAATATTCAGTCTCCTATTTATTTACAGAGAGAAGTGAAAGGTCACTGAGGGTCTGCTATCTCACCTTGATAATCCCGACTAGGCATGGATTTGTCCCTTTGCAAAATAAACATAACATTATTAAGGGACAGGAAGGACAGCAGAGTTGGAGTGAAGGCTCTCTCAGAAATAGAAAGGACAGCTTATCTGGTGCATCCAGTGCCCTGCATCCAGTGTGTGAGAGGCTGAGCCTCAAGATAAGGTATGAGAGACTGTGAGTGGAGCTGTAGAGCTACAGGAAGCATTCCAAATCAGGGGGAAATTCCCATGGATTTCCTTGTTGACATTTAGGTAGAACCATAAAGGGGAGCAGATGCCTTCTTGAAATATGTGGGCTATGTAAAAAGACACCAGATGTACAATCTAATGCTCTAGAGAATCTAAACCCAAAAGTAAGACCATTGCCAGTCAGCAGTGTAAGGACACCCTGTCCACCAAAGGACCAGGGCAGTCCAGAACACAGCATAGGAAGAGTAACTCATTCTGGCAAACCAAGAATATAGTTCTCATGGTGGGTGGTACTTCTTTCTAAAGGACTTTTGGGGCATTTATGAAGGCATTTTTAGTTGTCTCAAGTTTAGAGGAATGAGAGCCATTTAGGAGGAGTGACCTGGGTTGCTAGCTAGCCAGCATGTTGAAAATTTGTCTTAATTTTTATAGGATTTTGAAGTATTCCATCAGATATTTTTGTGAGTTCAGAAACAGATTTTAATTTTCTGAGACTGGAACATAATTCTTTGATACACATAAACACAAAGTAAATTATTATTTTTTTTGCATGATCATAGTATATGCTGAATTCCCTGGAATGCAAATATTATATAAATCTAGGGAAGGCTGCACTTTATTTTGTTCAGAACTATAAAATTATTTTTTTCTTACATAACAGAAAATCAAATTACCAACAATCTTATTGTAGTGGAATTTATATAGCAAATAAAACACACCTAAATCAGTAAGCTTTGTAGCTCTTTCATTTAAGTTATTGCTAACGGATGCAAATGTGTAATCACTTTATTTAGTTTTCTAGTGCAGTTTTCAAACATTTGCATGTAAACTACACAGTACCTTATGATAAATTACTTTCCTTTTATTTTATTTTTACCTGTCATGTCATTATATTGATTCTTTGAAGTTGTATGTACTGTAGATTATATTATCTACAAACTTCATTTCAGTATAGTGGAGAGAATGTCAAATATTTGTAATAAAAGGGGAAGTAGGTGTGATAAGGTTGAGAATCTTCTCTCAGGTTCTGTAATATTATAAAACATTCTTTGGGAGCCAGGATTAATGCCCTTGTAGAAGAAACTCCAGAGAGCTCCCTTAGCCCTTCTACCAGATGACCTTCTATGAGCCAAAAAGCAGGTTTTCCCTGGGCACTGAATCTGTTAGCACTTTTATCATGGACTAGAGTCTCTAGAACTTTGAGACATAAATTTCTGTTGTTGATAAACCACCCATTTCATGGTTTTCTGTTATAACAACCCAAAGGAACAGATTTCACAGATGTAGAGAATATAACTTAATTGAAGTCATTAAGTTTATCATTAAAAGAGATATGATTGAATAGTGTAATCAGGGTGTCGCAGAAATAGTAAAATGGGGCATAGTGGTAAGACAATTGGTTAGATAATGTACTTAATAGTCATTTCTTTAAAGTTTTGTTTTTTTAGTAGTTTATGCTAGCTTACATCCTCCAGAGAAGATGTTTTTTCAGAGGTTTCATTGGTTTAGTTGTTTATTTTCTAGACACTCAAGTGTGAGGTATGTGATCTTTATAATAGAGTACTCTAGGGTCTAGATCTTGAGTTGTTGTTATTCAGTCGCTAAGTCATGTCCCTATGACTTTGAGACCCCATGGACTGAAGCATGCCAGGACTCCACGTCCTTCACTATCTCATGGGGTTCGCCCAAGTTCATGTCCATTGAATCAGTGATGCTATCCAACCATCTCATCCTCTGCCACCCTCTTCTCCTTTTTGCTTCAATTTTTCCCAGCTTCAGGGTCTTTTCCAATGAGTCAGTTCTTCTCATCAAGTACCCAAAGTATTGGAGCTTCAGCTTCAGCATCAGTCCTTCAAATGAGTATTCAGGGTTGATTTCCCTTAAGATTGACTGGTTTGATTTCCTTGCTGTCCATGGGACCCTCAAGAGTCTCTTCTCCAGCACCACAGTTCAAAAGCATCAATTCTTCAATGCTTAGCCTTCTTTATGGTCCAACTCTCACATCCATATGTGACTACTGGAAAAACCATAACTTTTACTACACGGCCCTTTGTCAGCAAAGTGATATCTTTACTTCCTAATATACTCTCTAGGTTTGTCATAGCCTTCCTTTCAAGAAGTAAGCGTTTTCTAATTTCATGGCTACAGTCAACATGCACAGTGATTTTAGAGCTCAAGAAGAGAAAATCTGTCATTCCTTCCACATTTTCCTCTTTTATTTGCCATGAAGTAGTGGGACTGAATGCCATGGACTTATATTTTTTAATGTTGAATTTTAAGCCAGTTTTTTCACTATCCTCTACTCTCATCAAAAGACTCTTTAGTTCCTCTCTGCATTCTGCCATTAAAATGGTATTATCTGCATATCTGAGACTGTTGATATTTCTCCTGGCAATCTTGATTCCAGCTTGTAACTCATCCAGCCTGGCATTTTGCATGATGTTCTCTGCATATAATTTAAATAAGCAGTGTGATAGTATACAGCCTCCTCATACTCCTTTTCCAATTTTGAACTTGTCTCTTTTTCCATGTTTGGTTCTAACCGTTGCTTCTTGACCCACAAATGTATTTCTCAGGAGACAGGTAAGATGGTTTGGTATTCCCATCTCTTTAAGAATTTTCCACAGTTTGCTATGATTCACACAGTCAGAGGCTTTCTAGCAGTCAATGAAACAGAAGTAAAGGTTCTTCTGGAATTCCCTTGCTTGCTTTCTTACTTCCCATGTGTAAGCACAACTTTGTGGCCGTTTGAACATTCTTTAGGACTATTGGAATTTGAATGAGAACTTACCTTTTTCTGTGGTCATTGCTGGGTTTTCCAAATTTGCTGACAATTGAGTGCAGCACTTTAACAGCATCATCTTTTAGTATTTTAAATAGCTCAGCTGGAATTCCATCACCTCCACTAGCTTTGTTCATAGTAATGCTTCTTCTTCATTTTTTTGTTTTGAGTCCTAAAACTTCCTCAGTATGGCTTTTATTTTATTTTTTTTTAATTTTTATTTTTACTTTATTTTACTTTACAATACTGTATTGGTTTTGCCATACATTGACATGAATTCACCACGGGTGTACATGAGTTCCCAAACATGAACCCCCTCTCACCTTCCACCCCATATCATCTCTCTGGATCATCCCCATGCACCAGCCCCAAGCATCCTGTATCCTGCATCAAACATAGACTGGCGATTTGTTTCTTACATGACAGTATACATGTTTCAATGCCATTCTCCCAAATCATCCCACCCTCTCCCTCTCCTTCTTCCTCTCCCTCAGAGTCCAAAAGTCTGCTCTACACATCTGTGTCTCTTTTGCTGTCTCGAATACAGGGTTATCATTACCATCTTTCTAAATTCCATATATATGTGTTAGTATACTGTATTGGTGTTTTTCTTTCTGGCTTACTTCACTCTGTATAATTGGCTCCAGTTTCATCCATCTCATTAGAACTGATTCAAATGTATTCTTTTTAATGGCTGAGTAATACTCCATTGTGTATATGTGCCACAGCTTTCTTATCCATTCATCTGCTGACGGACATCTAGGTTGTTTCCATGTCCTGGCTATTATAAACAGTGCTGAGATGAACACTGGGGAACATGTGTCTCTTTCTATTCTGGTTTCCTCGGTGTGTATGCCCAGCAGTGGGATTGCTGGGTCATAAGGCAGTTCTATTTGCAATTTTTAAAGGAATCTCCACACTGTTCTCCATAGTGGCTGTACTAGTTTGCATTCCCACCAACAGTGCAAGAGGGTTCCCTTTTCTCCACACCCTCTCCAGCATTTATTGCTTGCAGACTTTTGGATCGCAGCCATTCTGACTGATATGAAGTGGTACCTCATTGTGGTCTTGATTTGCATTTCTCTAATAATGAATGATGTAGAGCATCTTTTCATGTATTTGTTAGCCATCCGTATGTCTTCTTTGGAGAAATGTCTATTTATTTCTTTGGCCCATTTTTTGATTGGGTCGTTTATTTTTTTGGAATTGAGCTGCAGGAGTTGCTTGTATATTTTTGAGATTAGTTGTTTGTCAGTTGCTTCATTTGCTATTATTTTCTCCCATTCAGAAGGCTGTCTTTTCACCTTGATTATAGTTTCCTTTGTTGTGCAGAAGCTTTTAATTTTAATTAGACCCCATTTGTTTATTTTTCCTTTTATTTCCAGAATTCTGGGAGGTGGATCATAGAGGATCCTGCTGTGATTTATGTCAGAGAGTTTTGCCTATGTTCTCCTCTAGAAGTCTTACAGTTTCTGGTCTTACGTTTAGATCTTTAATCCATTTTGAGTTTATTTTTGTGTGTGGTGTTAGAAAGTGATCTAGTTTCATCCTTTTACAAGTGGTTGACCAGTTTTCCCAGCACCACTTGTTAAAGAGATTGTCTTTACTCCATTGTATATTCTTGTCTCCTTTGTCAAAGATAAGGTGTCCAATTTGGGTTTTTAAATGTATAAAATTGACAACAAAAAGCAAAGATTAAAAATCTAGAGTAGAGGTTGGGTTTTCAAAAATACAATATTAAAGAAAAGGAGAAGAAGAAAAAAAGAAAAAAAACAAAGCCACAAGAATTATTAAACAACAACAACAACAACCACACATAGAGTATATATGGCATTTACTTTAAAAAATAGGGTCTTTTTTTTTTTGAAAAGTGATAGTAGGTTATAGAAATAAAAATTAAAGGAGAAATAGAGGACTTAACAATTTTAAAAATTTAGAAAAAAAAAGAAGAAGAAAACCACACAACATCAACAACAACAAAAAAGAATGATCGTAAAAATAGTGAAGATATATCTGGCCCTTTCTCTGGTGTTGTGGGCAGTGTGGGGTCACTTCCAAGGCGGTTCCCTGTGTTTGCCTTCTTCTGTTTGCTGGTCTCTTCAGTGTCTGATTTCCGTCCTGACACGGGGGTAGGGCGGTGGTGGATTTTTTTTTTTTTTTTTTA